>NC_088980.1:15508612-16108612 GCF_963932015.1 Anas acuta | reverse complement strand
AATCATTAGTTCAGGGCTAATAACTAAAAAGCTTTTACTATAGTGGGAAACTGATATTAGCAAAGTATTTCCTAGCTAAGGATGTTGCAAGATGCTGGTTATTAAATTATATAATTGTCTGCCATCTTGCTTCTCTTTTCTTCATGTCACTCTCGGCAACTCTGGCACAAATTAAGAAGCTAATCTCATGAGGAGCTAAATTTAGACTTTAATGCCTTATGCTATTTGAAAGCTGATACTCTGCAGCTTTGAGATGCTGGCTCTTGGATCTGGAGGATGCTGATTTCAGCTCCTAAGCATACCAGTTGAACCTTTAAAATATGGGCATACAAGATGGTAATCAGAATGACCAGCTGCCAGGAGAGACTCTTGTCTGGTCAACTGAGAGAAAATAGGTGTCCTATTCAGCAGGATAAATACTGAGCTTAAGACAGTGGTTGATCTCTCAGTCTTAAGTATTTTCTTAGTCAATGTGTTGTCATAGACTAATACATATATGATTATAAATAATGCTTATAATAATGCTTACCCTGAAATCACATGAACTGTCCTGAAGAAAAATCTTTTGCTCCCAAAATCCTGTTCAGAATTTTTCTCTGGTGCAATACATGTAAATACAAGTTTATTCAATTTGGTTCATGATATATCTTTCATTAAAAGGGAGTACAGCCAATTTATTTGCTGCAAATGCTTCTTTTATTACTAAAATGTTATTTTGGGGGAGTTTGGAAATCATTTAGTCAGAAAAACTTTCACTTACTACAAGCTATGAGCTTGATTCATTATATTCATTACATTCAGCTTTTTGTTTTTCTTTCTGTAGATGAAGAAAAATTAGATGACCGAGCCAAACTAAGTGTAGCTGCAAAGAGGCTGCTTTTTAGAGTAAGTATTACATTTTCTTAATAGAAAACAGAGCTAAACATTGCATATTCAAGATGCTGAGGATGATTAGGTTCATTAGAATGAAGTGTAATGCAGTTAACCAAGTCCAAGCACATACTTTTTTTTTTTTTTTTAACTTCATCTTTTTTAAGTTCATTGCGTCTACCTACGCAACAGACCTGTTGCTTTAAAGCCATCTTTGAGAACAACATTTGAAGAAATGTGCAGTTAATTTTAACTCCATGATGGCTACTGTATTATTATATCCTGGTTCTAATTCAGAGGTGGGCAATCAGGAAAATTAATACTTTGCATCCGGGAAAGCTGAAAAGAAAATAGTGTTTTAGAACTTTTTTTTTTTCATGGTTTTAATTATGACATATGTCCACTTAGGAAATGGAAAAATCATTTGAAATGAAGAATATTCCTAAACCACCTACAAGAAGTTCAGCAGTAGAGAGAAGACTGCGGCGTTTGCAGGATAGATCGCACACACAACCAATTACCAGTGAGGAAGTGGTCATTGCAGCTTCGTAAGTCTTGTTCATGTGTTGGCTCTAGCTTTGGTTCCTGCTTTTAAATCTGGGAATAAGTACCATATATGTGGTGTTTACAACTTTGTAGCAAGGAAAAATGTTTATTGTTAAGGGCCAACTTCCTTGAGAACCACAAGGGAAGCTATATTGGAATTCCTTATTAGAAGTAGAGGGACTAGTAAAACATAAATTGCATGAACTGTAATTTGGCAGAAGGTTTATGAAGCTGTAGATTAGGTAAATGGGATTAATCATAGCATTGGTTCGTAACTCAAATGAAAAGGATACTTCACACTGAGGGAAATCTGCACTATTTCTTATGGAATGTATTTGTATTGGGAAAAGGCTTTTAAACTCTGAAATCTCAAATGTACTTCCTGAAAACATTTCTTGCGCTTTGGTCATACATCATGAAAGTTTCCTGAAAAAAAAAATATTTTGGGGGGAAAATGGAGAAAAAGGTGAATAGATGTTCATCTAATGATCTGCTAAAAGATGGCTTATGTTATGGGTAACAGCATCTTCGAGAGACAACCTGTTTGCTCCTCTAGGCTTTTAGTTCTTTCAAAGTATTTGATGTTATTTTGCAAAGTTCACAGCAGTTAATTAAAAATCATTGCTATTTGTTTTTTTCTGTTTTGTTTTGTTTTTGGTCTTTTCTGTAGTTAACACTTAATGTATTGCTTTTCTTAATGCTTTTTTCTTCTCTCTCCCTGTGAATTTTCCCTCCTTGGCAATTCTTTAAAGTGAACCTACCCCTGCTTCACGTTCTGTGAATACCCACACAGTAGTGACAAGAGTACCTAGTCCCACTGTAGTTAAGAGCACTGTACAACCTATCAGGTACTGGGGGGGATAAACATGCATGTTACATGGAGCACAAGATTCCTCAATAGCAGATGCATCTTTAAAATCTTGAATGCCTTTTCAATGTGTCAAGTCAATACTTGTTTCAAGAGTATTTAAAACATTTGTCAACTTCGTTTACGTTTGCATGATAAAACATCGCAGCTTTTTTTGGTCAAGCATCTGTTTTTAGGACCTCTCTAACCACACTCACCTATTCTAGAAGTGTATTATATGTGAAAGAAATGAATATGCATGTGAGCAAACCTGGCAGAACCCTCTTTGCTCTTGTACTTTTATATATAGTGATGTCATCTTGACGTGAAAATACCAGAGCTGGGTGCTTGATTTCACAAGCAGTACATATCCTCTTTGTCTGTCTCTACATATATTTTTTTCTAGTTTGCAAAATTGAAGGAAAGATAAGAAATTGCACCACCTATAGGTAAAGTTGCAGAATACTATTACATTCTGAACAAGAGAATTTTAGCAAAGAGAGCACAACAGAAAAAAATACTAATTCCATAAATGTGGCTGAATCTAGCTAGAGGTGAATAAAATGTTATTGTAGAGACAAATGCAGTTACAGCTTTTATGAATGAATGTGTCTGCCTTCAGCATTGGTCAAACAATCTTCAAAATTAATGGAGTATATTGCAAAACTATTTTTTATTGTTGAGTCACCCCGATAACTCTAAACAAAAGCAAAACTGACCTCTATTCTCCTTCAAATTATCAGAGGCATTACAATTTATGTTAACCTAAAAGAAGCCCTAACTTGGAATTTAAATTCATCTTCTACATGTTTTATCCTATATGATCCACAAATTATTTCTAATAAAACTGAATTTTGCATAAGTTGCATTGTAGGACAAGTGTTTGTTCTACAGCAGCATTGTAAATGTCTCTAACTCTGTATTCTGTATAAAGTGATTGGTCTGAAAAGTCTGTCTTCAATCTTGAGTTCTCCTTTCAAAAAATTGTTATGTCATAATCAAATGAATTTGCGAATGAAAAATTTTAACTTTTTTTTTAAATCTTCAGCTGTTAAATTAGAACCCATCATGCCAATGTTGAACCACTGCATAACCACTTAGGCTGCTATATTACATTGGCTATTGTGCTTCATACGCAGTTCTTCTGCTTCTATCAGGTTAAGATTCTAAAACTTCGTAACAGCATCTTTAAAACTCATTTCCAGTTCTGTTTCTTCAGCTTGCAGGCATCAGCACACCAAAAAATTTTAGCTAAAGAGGAGATAAGAGCAGCCAAAGAGGCGATGGGGCAAGATCAGTCTGATGAACCAGATTCTTCCACATTAAGTTTGGCAGAAAAGATGGCTTTGTTTAACAAACTGTCTCAACCAGTATCCAGGGCCATCTCCACAAGGAGTCGAGGAGACATTAGGCACAGGAGGATGAATGCTCGTTACCAGACCCAGCCCGTCACTCTTGGAGAAGTTGAGCAGGTAAGTGCAATCTTATTTTTTTTTCATTGGTTAGTTTTTTATTGAAAAAAGAGCTTTGATGTGAAATGCCACGACAGTTGGCCTTTTCTTTGCTCTGAGCTACACGGTGGGGTCATGACATATTCACAGGAAAAAGCTTCAGGAAGCAGTCTTCTGACACTGAGAAACAACATCCTCCAAAATGTTCAAGTTCACTGATGTGTTTTCCTTTAATAAGTAATTTAAGAGTATATCATCTTCCTGATGAGTGTACACTGTACCTTTCATGGTCTATGTCTTTTCCGGTGTCTTTTTCAACTTCTAAAAGTAAATTCATGACCAAAAGGGTGAAAACTGTGATGCATCTCGTTTTGGAGCTTTGTCATGTGCATCTTTCAAATCTGTTCCTGGAGGCACTATTTATTCCAGTATTACGACATTGTTCTGTTGTTTTCCACTGGGAGGGGGCATTGATTTTAATTCTTCTTTTGTTTCACCAAAACAGAATACTTCTGAAATTCAGAAATTCATGATTAAAATGAAGTGATTTAAAACTGTGCAGTGGAATTGGGCTTCTCAGTCTGGAATCCTTCATATAATTGGAACTGGAAAGGAATGCCTTTTTAGTGAAGCTTGAGAACAGGATGGCCAAGCAGTAATCTTTCAGATCTGATGTTTGCAACATCAGTCCCTTAGCACTATAGCTTTAGAAGAAATCACTTTAACAGTGAAGGATCATTCCTTTGCGTGTTGCATTTCTAAGGATTTGGATTGATCTGAGTGTTAGAAAGTTCCTGCCCTACCTACTCTTTCTATAATGCTTCATTAATTAATAGAATTGTGGGAAGGTAGGATTTCTTTAATTATATTGGTGCAAAACTGCATGAATACATATCTGTTCCTTATGCTTACTTTACTTAGGCTTGAAGTAGTAGTAAATATTTGGCATATTTATCTTAACCAGATTTCCAGACATTACAGAGTACTATTTCCATTCATTTTCCATATGCCAACCACTGTCACAGTTTGAACTCTTTAATGATCATGTCACTAACTTGTTTGGGGGCCAGGAAGGTGATCAACAGAAATGGGCTGAAGCAGATGGGAAAGAAGCCAGTGACAGCCACATTAATTTGTCAGACTTTTACAAGATGAACTTACACTTCAAGCAAGAAAATGCAGAGGAAGCATATTTTGTCATATCCTTTTGAACCTAGCAAAAGAAACCAGTTGCCTCTAAACAGTACTATAGGAATGTATTGTCAAAAAGGCCTTACATAGTGAGCTGTGCATCTGGAGTTTTGAAATGTAGTTATGGTTGTTGTAGGAAGAAACAAAGGAAAGGTAAGAAAATAGACAACTAGAGGTTTCATTACCAAAATGCATAATTGCAAATGTAAATATCTTGTAATTGAAGCTGAAATCCCTTTGCTGATCTCCTCTAAATTTCTAATTCTAATAGATGCAATGGAAAAAGAGTAAACCGGTAACTATGTTATTAATGTTTCTTTGGAATCTTTGAGCTAGTGTAGTAGTCTTTGCTCAGCTTCCTGATTTAATATATGAATGTGTTGTCCATGCTTTATGGAATTTGCATGTGCTTTTTAAGTGTTTAGTTGACTTACTCCTAGTGGTGTGAGTTTGCCTATTCCTTTTGCATGCTGTTCACTAGCCCTGCAGTTAAAGAAAACAACAAAAAAGTCAACAAAAAACATCTCCTGATTTGTATGAAGGCATATTTGTCACTATTTCATGGCTTTTATCCGCTTTGGAGAAGACAAACCCAAGCTGTCCATTTCAGGGAAATTTTGCATCTTAACTGTCTCTAAGAAAACTTTATAAAATTATTATGTTTGAGTAATGAAAGTTAATTGTTCCTCTGTAGAGCCTGGCAAGGCAAATTTGGACTTTGTTATGTAATTCTTAGATACAAATACTTCTCTTAGAGATGTAAGAGACAGCAAGCGTTTGATTTTTAAAAACTCTTAGACTAATAGTCCTGTGTGAAGGTGATTTATGTGGCGAAAGTGTCGGGAATGTGTGCCCCATGTAAGACAGCATGGAGCATTCTCTTGGTGCTGAGCTTGCTTTGGAGCTGCAAGCTGCATAACCATATCAGAGCAGAGCTGTGCCAAAGCTAATTAGCCCTGTTGATTAGCCTGAGCACATGGCATGTCATCCGGCATCTGGAACCTGAACTAATTCCTGCTCCCGGTGTTGTGCAGTACCATGTCAGTACGGACCTTTAATGGAGCTCTGACACAAAGTCATATTGCATGCTACACACCTGCCCTCTATTGCTAAAGATTTTGCTGTTCATATGCAGTCATTTTTACCCTGGGTGCAATCACCCATTTGCAGACAAATGATGAGGCATTCTGGCTCCCCCTAACTGTTCTGAGTGTGTATTTGTAGAGCATTGTACTCATGTGGAAGTGTACCTTCTGCTCTGAAGAACTTACGTGGTAGACTTTTCTTGGGAATGGATGATTTCAGAGCTCTCAGGTCCTTTTTTATTTTTATGTGTTTGTCCATAGGTGCAAAGTGAAAGTGGAAAAATTGCTCCCCTGCCAACTGCAGTCGCAACATCAGTTGCAACAATGGCTTCTGCCCTTTCTGCACTGTTTGCCGGAGACCTGCATGCAAAGCAAGCCAGAGATGGAAGTGTGAGTGCTGCCACAAAAGCTGATTTGAGATTCCACACTTCAGCCGAAAACTCGGAGTCTTCAGGAAAACACATGCAGAAGTCAGAACAGTGGCAGCCTTCATCAGAACTGCTAGAAAGCAAAAGATCATCAAAGAAGCATGAAGAAGAGGGAAAGAGGTTTCTGGCACATGAGGCTAACGAAATTAGAAAGTACAGCTCCTTTGAGGAAGAAACCACACATCCTGTTACTGAAAAAACAGGGGACTACCATAAAGAATCTACATACAGCTTCCTGAGGAAGGGCAGCATGGAACTGTTTAGTTCACAAGCACTTTTTCAGCCTCTTGAGCATAAGGAAATGGATACTAGCATGCAAGGTAAGTGGGAAGCCAAAGAAGGCCAGTCCTTTGAAGAAAACATGGATTTGGAATGTGACGTGCAAAGCAAGACTTTGCAAAGAAGTGCAGTATATGCCTGCTGTTGGTGTAGTCTAGTTCAGCAAACAGCAGAGTTTCTCAGTTTTTAAACATCATTTCAAATATTATCAAGACAGTTTTTCTTTTTTAACACTGCTTAAAGGTAGAGAAAAAGTTGTGACAACTTAAGTTTTGCAAGTACAATTTTCTCTTAGTTATTCTTGTACCTCTTCAGGCCTTACAGATGGCTCAATTTTATTGAGATTTTCTTAACTTTTGTGGTAAGTGGCAGTATATACTGAAGTTAATTTTTTTGTTGTTTCCTCTACTGCCCGTTCCTCTGCACTCCAAAATACTGAACAAGCTGAACTTGTTGCTCTGGGTCAAGTATTTGTTCTGAATGCCACCTTCTGCATATATAGCTATATTTGTTATGTATTAGCCACATATGTACATATATAGCAAGTAGTGATATATGATTATTGAAACACTGCTATTATTTTCCCTTTCAATTTTATGACAAAATATAAACCAAGTAATTCTAGACCAGTTTTCTGTTTTAAGTTAGGGGTACAGGACCAAAGTAACCTATAGTGCTAGAAATATTTTTTCTTTGTCCTGTGAAGTTATTTAATTTTGAATTTAAATGGTCTCCAAACAGATGTAGGGAGGAAGGTATAGTTCTGCTTGTATTCATCAAAAGCAGTGTCCATTCTATCTAATTAGCTTTCTGTGACTACAGAGGATATGGAGACTGGGGTAGAACAGGAGCAGTCATGTATCAGGGGGTATTGTGCTAGTAAAATTTCAAAAAGAATGAAGGTAAGTTCTGTTTCCTTCAGGATAGCTCTCATGGTGCATTTATTTTTTCTCAAGGCACTTTTTCCTGTGGTTTAATTGCGGCTCAAGAAAACAAGAAAAAAGAACCTAACACCCTCCTAGAAAATAAGATCTTAATTAAATTATTAAATATATTAAATTATTCTAGTGTGGTACTTATGCATTAAATGTTTAACCTTTAAATTAATTTCTTTAAATTCAGCTTCTCTTCCCCTACCCTTTGTTCCCCTCTCTCTTTCATCTCTTTTTTTTTTCATGTTGGCATGATGAAAGGAGCAGCAATTTGTGCCTCATCCATATGAAGTTCAGAATTGTGCATTGAACATTGAAGCTCTGTGGCTTCATGTGAACTTCAGTCAAAAAGGGACAGTCTGTTCAACAGATAATATTGAACAATTAGTCTTTCTATGCTAGCTCAGCCAGAATTGTTTTCTCTTTTGGAATAGCATGTGATTTGTGATTTGAATTTTTTAAAAAAACAGATTTACTGCTTCAGTGTAGGTAATGTAAAATAAGTTTGAGAATAGCACTAAGTCTAATTCAGCACATTTCTTTTGACCGGGCAGACCATGTTGAGTCTACTTCTGAACTCACCAGCACATCAGCAACGAGGACTGTTTCACAGACTGCAGCTGTGGCATCCTGTAGACTGCAGGAGCTCTCCGAACAATTGGAAGGAAAATTTTATAAGAACTCCTGTGAGATGTTTTCTGTTGGAGAGAACAAAACACAAGCAGCTGAAGATGTCCTTGATAGTTCCAGCAAAACGATGTCAATTAAGGAAAGGTACTTAAATTTCACTTTATTGAAATGGTCTCTAAATACAGTTATTAGAGTGATGATTATAAAAAGAAGCTTTAAGCCTTTTTCTAAAAAAGCTAAGCACTGTTTACTGGGCTCTATTAGCTGTCAGAAACTAACAGCAGAAACATGCAGTTAATCTGACTGACATGCTTATAAAGCATCGTCATCTCATGATGAATGAGAGGTACTGTTGAAGAGAACATGATAATCTGATTTTGAAACAACCACCTGAAAAATCAATAAGAGATTCAGAAAATGAAAGTAGTAAAATAGTTATTCTAGTTACATTTGTTCTACTCAATATATTTCATCAGGTTCTGTTTTCAGTTACAAGTTATAATATGATTTTTTTTTTATTTTATTTTTTAATTAGCTGTTTCATTGTTGCTCTGTGGAAATAGTCTCTTTATAGTAAGCCAAGTACAGAGAATCAGGGATGGACTCTGTGATATTTCCCACTTTACTTCAGAAATATATAGTTTCTGTTTTGATGTCTGAGAACTTCCTCTGGGATTTTAAAGGATGATAGACTGGAAAGGTTTGTGGGAGTATTAGAAGCAATTTTTCGAGCCTGAGATCATTCAAAAATGAAATCAAATGTTAATTATTTTGTCCTTGTATAGAACCTAGGAGATCCTAGCTGGAGCTCCAATAGCTGCTGTAGTAGTTGTAAAACTTGTTCTAATTTAGTTAAAACGTTAGGAGTATAAACTTAGTCCCAAAGTATAAAAGGATCCAGTAGCAGCGCAGTGAGTAAAATTATGATTGTTTGCTTCAGAATGACAAATAAGCTTATTCATACTTCAGTTTTTGTGCAGTGAACGTAGAACTGATAAATCAAAGTAGCTGCTTCACTGAACTTTCAGTGTGTCAAAGTATTCCATCACTTTGTGAGGTGGGTGTGATATTAGGTACTCCAATCCATTTTTTTCAACAAGATACCAAAGCATGCTTCACGTATTTTTAGGAGGTGTGTGAGTCATCCTCATTTTTAGCATCCCCGCTCCCTGTTATCTGTTTAATATAAGGAGAACAGAGTGACTAAAACAGCTGTAGCGGTCTTAGTCCCCTTTCTGAAAGACGTACTTAGCATTTTCAGTTTACTGTTTTTTTTGTTTGTTTGTTTTAAAGCAACCTTTCCCCCTTAATCCTTCTGCAAATATGTCAACTGTCTGGACAGATAAGACTTAAATACAGTAAATTCTGTTTTATGGGTAGTAAATGATCTACCTTCCCCAAGCCTAGTGGGGAAAAAGAGACTGGAGGGAGGGGGAACATCCAAGTATGAGCAGCTGGTTCGATCCTAAATTTAATGCTTCAGTTGACTTGGTCTCCTGAAGAACTGATGTTCCTGTCAGACTTGTCAGTCACGCTCACAATCAGGAATTGCTTTCGTTGGGCCTCCAAGACTGTGTATTCAATGCGAAAGCCAACACCAGAAAATACCTGTTGTCTTGTCAGGAATTCGTATTCTCTGATTCTGCAAACATCTGTAAATGGCAGAGCTGTTACCAAATCATTTTAGCATTCCAAAATACTACGGTACTCTACTTCTTGACCTAGAATTAAAAAAAAACAAAAAAAAAGACTGGTTGTATTCTTTTTTTCTTTTGCTTGACTGTAGCTGACACCAACTATTCATAAACCTCAAAGAACATTGCTGCTAAAGATTAACTTTTACACTTTGCTTTTTTGGGTTGGATTGTTTTTTTTTCCCTTTTACATTCACTAACTTCATCTTCCCATCCAGTGGATTTTTCTGGCTGTGTCAGACATTCTTTCACCTTATGGAAGAACAGCTTTTCCACAGATGTAATGATATTTGGGCAGGATGCATGCATGTTGGTCTGGATGAAAGTGATTTTCCACAGACTTATTTCACTGAAGTAGTATTATCCTTGTGGGGTGAGTGCATACCTAGCATTTTCAAAATTACCTATATTTTATGGAAGAATGAAAACCGTGATTTTTAAAGAAAGAATATATGCCTATCCTCTCTTCTGCAAACATGACACTCGGAGGTGAGAGGGAACAAAGGCTCATCTCTTACAGTAGGCTGTGTTTTTTGTTAGACAGGACCAATCCCCTGACGTGTTATATATGAGTGCTGGAAACCTTTTTATAATTGTCTTGTATTCAGCTAGACAAATTAGGAGTTTGGGAGAGGCCTTCAGGAAGAGGAATGTCTTGGAGGACTTTGAACGGAGTGTCATTTACGTGTAGCTACCTGTATTTGTACATTTACGGAGACCAGAGTTTCTCGAAAGCCACCCTGCCTGCTCCTCTTCAGAAGTCAGCTGTACACCATGAAAATGATATTCAAAAACTACACATAAGTTGCTGGTGGACCTCCAGCCTTCGTTCAGTCCTTGTCAGGACAAACCCAATCTAAACTTTAGTTTCAACCTTTTTTTGATGAATGGATGCCAGAACAAGACCTTCTGTAGCCTAGGACACGTATATAGTGAATATATGAACTCTTTGACCACCGGTTTCCTGTCTGTATTACTGCACTCAAATTGGCCTCCAGGCATCTGAAAGGCAGCTAAAAAGAGCTGGTCAAGTGCAGCCAACGGAGTCCATGTGAAAGCCAAATCTGTGTCCAGTTCGTGTCATCTCAAGGATGACACTAGCAACAAAGATACTAAAAGATTGCCACAGAAGTAAGATGTCTTTTTTTTCTTTTCATTTTTGCCTGGGCTTTTGCCAAGGCTTTTCAGACAATGCTCCTTATTTAGGCAAAACCACTGTTGGAATCTTGCTTGCATTTGCCCTCAGTACTAATCTGACATTTTTCCTTCATTTTTGAAACCTTTTACTTTATTTTGACTCCATCCTGACACCTCTGGATCATTTTGTCTGAGTAGCAGGTAAAAAAAAGACACTAGGCAAGCTGACAAAGATGGTCAGATATATAGTAAAGATTTTCCTTTCAAGAACAGGGTAAAACCTATTTTTCAGATTGGAAAATGAACTTTGGGATGCAAAGGAGGAAGCTGTATGAGTAGAACTATGAAGGTGAATAATGAATCAAACTGGAGATGCAATGAAACTAGTAGGCAGCAGGCCTTAAACAAATCCAAGGGTTAGACCACCAAATTCTTTTTTTTTAATTTTTTTCCCCAAACTTTTCAAAGAATCAGTTGCTGTCTGCTCTCAGAGTTAAGCTACTGATCTGGTGGGCCTGCTTGTGTGATCCAGTTCAGCATTTCTTGCAGCTTTATTTATACAAAAGGATGCCCTCCAAAGGCTATTGAGTCAAGGTGGTCAGTATTTATTGCTGTTTCCATGGTTCGAGACAAATGCATGGCTTTAGGTTTTGTGCAGCAGTGAAGTTTTCAAGGGCATGCTGGGCATGCCCATTTCTTTAAAAGTGTTAATTACTTGAGGCAGACAAACATATGACCTTACTGTAGGAATGAGTTCTTTCATTGCATATACAAGTGGAGGATGAATCCATCCTTATGACGAAGAAGAGAACAGTCTCCAGAGACAAAAGAAACAGTCTCAGAATTAGAGATTTCCCCTTCCTGATCTGCCAAGCTGTTTGTGCCAAAGGTCAAGGGCAGATACCCTTCAGTAATGTCAAACTACAGGGTCAAAAAACAGGGCAGATTTTTTCTGCCTGCTATGCTGTGCAGCTGTGGACATTTTTAAAAACAAACCCATTTTAGGCTAAAGCTGATCAAAACACCTTCCAGCTTCAATTAGTGCAGATCGTTTTAAGCAAAGCTGACCTGAGAGAACGTGACTATTGAAGATAATTCAGCTGTGTGGTGGCAAGCTGTGCGGTCCAATCTTGGTCTCCTTCGCAGTTTCACACATGCATGGATGTACTTCAGCAGATAAGTTCTGGGCATTGAAATCTTGTGGAAGTTCTGAAAACAATGACCATGGCCTCAACTCTTCATTCTGAGTCCTCTTCACCCCTACCCATGCAGTGCTGTTAGGTACAAAGCAGCCAGGCAATGTGAAGCTTGCCAGCACTGTCTGCATGGGCGGGAAGAGAAAGAGAGGAAACAACTGTTTTCTTGAACACAGCATTCTTACTGCCATTGTATTCTTTGGATTTACTGTCTTCAGTTTTTCTCAGCTGACTGCCTTAGGGCCAATTGGGTTTTCTTGAGGATGTCAGTAGCATGGCTACACTGCCTGGATTTTTGCAAGAAGCAACTGCCTGAAACAGTCCTGTCTCTTCCTTTTCATAGTTTCAGGACAAAACTTGTACAGTAATCACATCTCTGAAAGCACATCTTCATGTCTTGTGATGGAGATAAGTTGACAACCTACTGAACCTGTACAAATAGTAATAGGGTTAAGGGTCTTGGTATAATCCTTACTGAAATGCCCTAGATTAAGAAAAAAAAAAAAAAAAAGGTTATGTAACAAAATTTAACAATTCAACTAAAATAAAAATGACTTAGTGGACCACTGCAAATGTTTGCACAAGTGCTACAGATGCACATTTTTAAGAAATGCTTTCAGAAACCATTCTTAGCTAGAAAATTCACACAAATATTATTTTTTGAGGGAGGTAAGCTGAAGATCACGTCTCTGTGGACCTTATATTCCAAATTGATTTCCTCTGCCCCCAAAACTAATCACCTCAGAGTTTGTATTGAGAGATAGGTTCTAATTCCAGCAAAACAAGTCTATGTGCTGTGCCCACTGGGCCAGTCAGCATCCATTTGTGCTGTATTTAGAATTTTACTTAAGATTACAAAATAGTGCTTTTACAAGATCATGCTTAACTGAGATTAATGGTAATCTACATTTTAAATATAAGGCTTCATTTAAACCAGTTGAATCTTGCAGATGGGCTTCACAGCTGTAGTACAGTAGCACCAAGTTGTTAGTGCATTGGTACTACTAATTTATATGACAGCAATGCCTGAAATGAGCAAGGAGATATTAAATGATCCCTAGCAGTCTGATAGTAACTTCAGTCATCAGGGTTGTAGTCCAAGCATTAACTGCAAAGTTATCATTTGATGTGCCTGATGAGACCTAATTGATGTCTGCCTGCTCTTAATAAACCTCTTCCTTCTTGGGTTTTAAAGGAAATAAAATTTGTTTTATTTTTTTTTAATGACTACAATAAACACCAGTGATAGGATTTATCTCATTAACTTTGGACATCTACAGCATAAGCATCCATAGCTGAGCTAGTCAATCTCTGTGCCTTATTGACAAGGAGGGGAAGAAAGCAGTGATTCATCTAACCTCTTTATATGTCTGCTTCAGGATGATCTTCATTATACCCTGGCCTCTCTTGACTGTATTGGCAATTTGCACTGCCTGTACAAATTAACTGGAGTGCCTGTCTCAGACTAGATGTCTGTGTTTTGTCAGATGATTCCCATTTGATGTGTTCAGTAAAGGCTTGTTGTTCATTAGTGAGCTTTGTGTATGTCTACAAAATGTATATAACTATGGTTAGCTAGAAAACTTAATTTCAGATTTTCTTGAATGCATCATTAGCGAAGTACTAAGGGTAGTTTCTAAGGGCAATGGGAGCTATAATGTTTAAAGATACTATGTTGGCATGTTTTTTCTTCTAGGTTGGCATTGCTGAAGAAGAGTGGTGAAGAAGATTGGAAGAGCAGGCTCAGCAAAAAGCAAGAGTATGCAAAAGTGTCTGCCACTGATCGTAGTGCACAAATGCAAGAAGTTGAGCAGCTGTTGAAGAAGGTAATTCTATCCTTTTTTTTTTTTTTTTTGAAAAAAACATATTGCTTGAAATGCTTCAGCTTTGATGATGCATCCAACAAGATAGGCATGCCTAATATTAGCTACTAGCTCTTGCTACTCCTTTTGTTTAAAGACATGTTTGAAAAACAATTCTCCCAACATAAGAGCTCTTCAAACAAGAATGTCTTCACTGTCTTGGTGCATACAGTATTGGTCAGAATGCCTTCACATCAGCAGATTGCGAAGCAGTAAGTGGGCCTGTAAGGCTTCTGGAATGTTTACAGGTATAATGATTAAGGTTTTCCTACACACACACACCAAGGTATGCGAAACTGGCTTAAGACTTGAATTGTTTTCTTTAGTAAGGGTTCTTGGAAGAATTTAATGTCCCTAAAGGTGTGTTGTCTCTGTGCATATGCTTATTCTGAGCAATAATTTTGGATCCTAGAAGCACTAAGGAAATGCAGGTGTGAGAGCATCCATGAGTCGTTTGACCCTTGGTTATCTTGCATGATCTTTGGTGTTTGTGGATGGCCAGAACCCCCTGGACAAGGATTTTATCTGTCTTGTTAGTGTTAGTGAGTAGAGCGGGAGATGGGTAGGAAGGTGTGGATGGATTATTGAGAGATTTGCTTCAAGAATGGACTCCCAGTTCAAACTAATGTAGACTCAATTCTCTGCAGAGTCTAGTATTTCAAAAATGACAGTGTTAAATAAAATGGCTGTTCCAAAAGCATTTAATTTTTCAAGGAATTTTTCCACAGAGGACAAGCAGAGATAAAATTGGTATTATAAATTTTACTACTGGGAACAATAATCTTGGGATCTAATCATTTAGTTGTGAAAATACTGCTTCTATTGAGTAGTATTGGTAAGCAAGCAATAAAAAGACTCCTTCTTCCATTGGTATATTACAAAAAAGGTGTTGTTACAGTCTGTCCTTATTGAGGATAAATCTGTGCCTCAACTTGCAGCCCATCAATGGTTGTGTGTTAACTGTACAGAAAATGAAGCAAACTGATCTTTACAGTTTGGTCTATGGGTTTTGTTTTCTATTTGCTGTGTGGACTTGCTCACAAATTCAGTTGCAAGTTTGAAGATGTCCTAAAGCACAAATTGTTTCACTGAGGAAAGCAAAGTTGTGGTCACATTTTTAACAGGCTAGTCTCCAAAATGACAACTGTTGAGATCAGATTACAAATGTTCTGTAGCTAAAGACAATGGAGCTGAGAAAAAGCTTTAAGCAGCTGCCAAGATTTAGACAGAGATGAAACCTTTGTTCTCTCTTTTTACTCCCTGGCCCCCATATCCTCCCTGTTGTGCTACCATGTGCAGCAACACCACTCAGCGCAGCACAAGTTAGGCTTTTAAAGTAAGAGAGCATGAAGTGCTTGAAGGGTTCGAGCTTTGATGTGACAATGCTAGCAGTGGGAGCTTCTGTGACACAGGGTCACCCACTGTGTTGGTTCATGTTAGCTCTTGGCCATTTAGAGCCTGAGCCAGAGGATTTTTGCACTTCTGCCAAAATGTGGGTGAAATCTTGAATATATAAGAAAAAAATGTCAGTAGTTTTGTCAGACACAACTGTATTGATATTTGTGATGCTGATTCATTACGTGTGTGACAAATAATGTAGAGCTTTGTCCACATCGACCACACTGCTTCCAACACATCACTGTCAGATGTCCTCACATCTGGAAATATTGCTATTTATAATTCTTCAGTGTGGTGGCTATTACCCTGTGAGGACCACAAAGCAGCATGCCACAGAAGTACCTACTTGTAGAAGAGCCTCTTTATAATGTACTTCAGAAATTTACTGCTTGCTGTTGCTAAATTTGCAATAAAAGTGCAGGATCTGAATTGACTACTGTGTTTGGAGCTAGTTAAAATACAGTTTCCACACACAGCAGTCATGCATTGGCAGCAAGAGTGTGTACACTTCAGGCATTATTGTTAACCAGCAGGGCATGACAGAAGTTTTTCTAGATGCTGTATGTCACTGTTCTTAATGTGGTCAAGTTCACCTTTTTAGGATTTTTTTTTTTTGTCTTTAGAAAAGTTGTTTAACTCATTCTAGAGGTTTGCTTATTGAAGCATAGCTATATAAAATAGAAGTTATCAGAATACATTTAGATTTCTTGTAATCAACAAAAGTTGAAATATTAATATTAATAAAATAGCTACATTAAGTAGTGCTGTTTGATCTCTTCTAGTCAAAATGTTTCTTCATGGTTGTATTCATGTTGAGATATTTCTCTAAAGGTGTTACAATCATTTATATGTGGGCTAAACTGTAGAAAAGCCATAAAATTCATGGAAAAGCTGACAGAGAAACTTAAAATGGGGAAAAAGTAGAATAAGGAATTAACTCAAAGTGATAGAGACTTGGGGGGGGGGGGGGAAGTTGCGATTTACACGGAGGTCCAGCATCTGTTTTAATGATTGCTGCATATAGGAGGAAAATCTGTTGGAAGATGTG
Organism: Anas acuta; assembly: GCF_963932015.1. Lineage (NCBI taxonomy): Eukaryota > Metazoa > Chordata > Aves > Anseriformes > Anatidae > Anas > Anas acuta. The sequence goes on along the minus strand of NC_088980.1, from coordinate 16,092,018 downwards.
AGACTTCTTAAATTACTTACATGTACGCTAAAACATACTTGGACAACTTAAAGAATTGCTCTATCGTCAGGGGAACAACTGTAGGCTGTGGAACGTCTTAGAAAAGAATCCATTTTATTTTGGAAAAATATTTTGGATTCAGTATATTTTTTTTCTCTGTGTAGAAAACATAACTAACTTTAAAGTCTTAGTATCAAAACAGTGGGACTTACTGGAATGAAGATTCCTGTTTTATAGCTGGCCATTTTAACGATGTCCCTGATTAATGGGATTACCAGCTGCACCGCAGTAGCACTGAAGCAGTGAATGACATTTGAAATGCACTTAATTCTTATGGCAAGCTTGTATTGCAGCTCAGTACTGGTGTTAAAGGCCAGGACGGAGCAGTCAATTCCAAATTACTCAGAGATGAAGCGTATAAAAATCTTAAAGGGGGTAGGCCTTTAAAAAGTGACCTTTAGGCAAAACATTAGTCTCCTCCTGTGGTAATAGTTTTCTCCATTTCAGATATGGCAGCCACCAAGTGCTTGTACCCAGTGCTAATCACAGCTGAAGCTTTAATGGCTAGGCTTCATTTTAGGCCACTCCAACGGGCTGCAGTTGTCCCATGCTGTGCAATGTTCTGTATTAACCTAGAGAAAGGAAGAAGAATTATCATTGTTAAAGCCATGTCTTAATCAGCTTTGGGTAAGCCTAGCTCTGAGGCAGGGGTTATTCGTAGGCTTTGTTTAGAATGGTAAATTCACCTTTGCTAAGCGCTGTGGGCTTAGTGCTTCCCTCCAGATGGTTTTTGAGTATCTCAGTTTTAGTAAATGTTCTTTCCTTTTGTCCTGAATGTAGGTGGCTTGTTGGTTGATTAAACTCGCTGCAGAATTGTTCCCATCTTGGCTGACATGGTTCATCACTTTACTGGTGCATGAAAGCAGAGTGATAAAGATTACCAGCATACAAAATGTACATCTCCTGACTGGGCTGATTAGTGTTGTGTTGACCTGTAGTGATGTTGTTACTAATATCTTTAATTCTTGCATGGAGTGGCTTTGGTGAACATGCTGTTGTGTTACAAAAACATTTTTTGGTCTCTGGCTTTCCAAGAGGGAAAATGCTTCTAGAAGATTAAAAGATTGAGATTTACTTCATCTCAAGACCCTGGGGAAAATGAGTCTGTTTTCCCCCATCTTCATCTCTGGCAGTCCAGTTCTTTTCTAATTCCTTTACTTTGCTTCTGTCCTTCTCATAGGAACCTGTATATGCTTCTACTTACTCTCCTGTTATACCTGCTGTCCATAAATTTCATCCTTTTCTACCTATTAATCAGGTGAGCAAACATCCACACAGTTTAAATGCTCAAAAATATCAAGTAAACACATTCTGACTTTTTTTTTTTCCTTTTACATAGGGAATTAATAATCCTCTTAGTTGATTAACCAGCTTAATAAGTGCTGCTTTAAGGAAACCTAACAGGAGTGGGCAAAGAAGCAAGCTGTACACAAGAAAACAAGGAGAGTTCAGTGGAAGGTCTTGATAGATCTATGCAAATCTAATCCTGCTTTATTGCATGGCCTCCCAGCTCAGATCTGTGGTGGTAGTACTACCAGGAATCCACTCAGTTCTCCATTCTCCCCCGCCAAAATACAGCATGTGTCTCACGTCAGGAGCACTCTGGCTAGTACGGGTAATGGTAATGAATCCAAGGAACAGTTATTCACTGCTAGAAGAGATGATGATGATTATGGTAGAGACTACTGAAACAAAATACTTTGACTGCTGATATTTACCATTTCCACATTCACTTTCATAGAAGTTTTTGGGGGTGTTCCCAAAAACTCCAATTATTTTTTTTTTAATCAAAAATTAAATTTTGGGCTAGCAAATGAAAATCATTATTGTTACCTTTACTCTGTAAGCTCTGAGTTTAATACGGCTTTATTACTATTAGACTTAAGATAACCTGTTCATTTTATCATGATGGAGTGTAGCAGTTCTATATATCAAGAAGGTAAATGTATCATCTAACTTAATAACATAATAACCCCTCAACAGTCTGTGGAGAGAGAAAGTCCTTCAATAGCTGTTCACCTCATTTATCTTAAATGAGGATCAGTTGCCCCCAAAGCAGAGAAGTTATTTGTATTACAAGGCAAATACATACCTCTTTTATATAATTCATAACAGTGGTTTTAAATGGATTCCCACTTTGAAAAATACATTTTTAGTGTCCATTTTTGGTTTGGACTCCTCCAGCTAGGGGCCGACACAGACCTTGACATAGAAAACTGTCAATACTTGTATTTCTTGTGTTTATAAAATAGAAATAAGAAAGAAAAGAAGCTTAAAAATATAAGGCAGGCTCACAGACTGCTGTGAATGGTGTTCTTGTGACCCGATGTGGCACTGCTTAGACTAGAAAAGTGTAGGGTACAAAATGGAGCACTGCCTAGATGTGGGCCCTTCCTTAGCACGAATTCATGCTGCAGAAACAGGGGAGCACCTGTGCTTACTCCCAAGAAATGTGTTGCAGTGCTAGAAGAGACCAGTGTCATCAGCCAGCCCAGGCAAGCAGTGCAAGAAAAGTAATCCCTTTATCTAGCTGTTCTTACATCGAGTTTATAACTCTTCCTCATACTTGAAGTAGTTCTTTTAGAAAAAATACGTGGTCTTTATTCTCAACTGTCTGAACATGGAAAATGCACTGCAATTTTAAGTAATTTTTAATGTAAATTACTCTCGCTCTGTAGAACTTAACTCTTAACCCTCTCTTCAGTAAGAACATGTATTCATCTGAATTAATATGAGGTAGATTGAAAGCAGAAATATTGAAAAAATATTTTAGACCTTTTCTGAAGCTTTACAAAACTATTGGGATCCTGGATAGAAGTGTAGATGCTGGAAATGGGATGAGATATTTCAAGAAAGATCCCAGTATGGAGACTCACCATCTTCCTCCTCTCCTCAGTATTCTTGTTTATACAGTCACAACGGATGATACCAGTTCTTAGCTGCCATTGTATGTAATCCCTTTTTCATTTGATTCAGAACTACTGCTCCATGTTTTTCCTCATCTTCTTCTATATTTCTAATTGGCTATTTTTTTTTTGCTTGATTCTCTTTTCAGGTGATAGTGCTCTTAAAAACCTGGCTCACCAGGTTGTTCTGATAACCTTCTTTTTAAATCTATGTGATTATTTTTTCTTTATCACCCACCCTTCTTTTCTGTGTGGTGGTGTCATCCCGAGGTTCTGCTCAGCAGAAATAATTTTTCTTCCACGTGCATGAAAGCATACTGGTCAGGGATGGGATGAATCAGATCACTGCATGGCCAGGTCCTGTTTAGAAGTATTTTTTTTTCTGTCAGTTAACTAGTATATAATCTGCAAGCTGCAGTGATATTTTTATATTGCTCAAAAAAAGCTCCGAATGTCATCTGTGATTAAGTCAAATATATTAAAGAAATCAGAGGTAACTGTGTTAACATATTTAATCATACTTGATCTCATCAAACTTACCATTTTGATTAAACCTGTTTTCCATAATGCCATGTGGAATGGCATTAATTATGCAACTGTGCTTTGATTCTTTATTGATTGTCTTACAGCAGTCTTCCCATGATTGTCTGGAAAGAAACGCAACTTATATGACCCGTACTTACATGCTTCAATTCTTCTGCTGCTAAAGATTGTTCTTATCTTAGCTTTTATCAATACCATGCAATTTCCCATTTTCAAAGCTTTTTTTCTTTTTGGTTTTGCTCTGTTTTGTTTTTTAATTGGTGCTTGTGTTTGGGGCATCTCCTATGCCAATTATTTCATGTTGCTGGATGCCAATTCTTTGGACCCTTTCAGTATTTAACTTGATTTTAAGATTTTATCATTCGTCTGTAACAAGAGATATCAGTGAAAACATAGATGTATTTTCCATTACACATGCAAATGTTTCGTTGTGTATAAGTACTTCTGTGTAGTGGGAAAAGCAGCATCTTCCAAAGCTTTTACTTACTCCTGATAGGCCAAAATAATTCCTTATTTTGATATTTTTTTTTATTGGAGTCTCTAGCATCCTTTATCAAAAGGTCACAGGTATGAATTTGAGATTTTTATTAATTTTATATCTTTCTTCATTTTTTTTCCTATTTGGAAATAAAATTTGCACTTTGAAGACTGGCAAGGCTTATATTTCTCACAATATCTTCCCTTGAGCAGAATGTGTTTTAGCCAGCTCATTCCTCCAGAAATGCTGCCCTTTGGCAATCGTGCAAGCTATTTAAACTACTCCCAATTACCAAGGGTATTTGTTATGAATTTTTTTTACTGACAATTGCCTTGGCTCATACTAGTTCTCTAGCTATAGAAAATTGTTCTTTCTTTTAAGCACAGCATATGCTTTTGTTTTTCACCAGGACTGTTATGATGAGTTATATGGGTTAGGGATTGCTTGCTGTCCATTCAGCTCATCATTTTTGAAGTTCATTTGTTCATTAATAGAGGAAGGTGGGAGTCTTTGTGCATTAGGAAGAGATCTGTTATGAAATTGCTTCAGGTTTTGTGATACACGCGTCCAGGCTGATTTTCAGGAACTTGAGGATGTTTTGCCCAATGGAGCAGCTTTAAATCTTCCATTAAAAAAGAAGTTTGTTTATGCTGTTAGAGAGCTACTTACTGTCTTCTGTTCTTTGACACTGCTCCAGATTTACTCATGACCTTTCTTAAAATTTATGTGTGCAGCGATTAATGCAGACACATTCCAGATCTGTGCCTTCAGAATTTCCAGTAGCTCTGCACATTCTTCATGTATTCTCTGGAGGGAAAACGTGAAATTAAGCCCCCATCACTTGAGAGAGAAAACAAACAAACAAAACTCACCAACATATAAAATACTACGTCTTCTTGCCTCTTCACTTCCTTTCATATTGTAATCAAAGACAGCATCCTTGCTAAATTAAAAATATTTGGTTTGTGTTTCAAATTTCACTTGTGGTTTCGTTGGGTGTTTGTTAAGTTCCTCACCAGATCTCCTGTAATGCGTTGCTATGATTTTTTTTCTGCCAGCTGCTCATCCCAGAGGTGGCTGTGCTTCCAACATTGGAATGAGTGGAGATTGAGGAAAACAAGTAGGGGTTGCTTTCAGTGTTTTCATTTAAAGTATTCAGAGGCTTTTATGGAAGAGAAAGCAATACTCTAATAGACTTGCATTTTTTATATTTCTGTTGAACATTTTGGAGTTCTAGGGAAAATTCTCAGTGTTTTATCCAGATTATCATGACTGGCAGTCATACTGTCTGGCTGCCCAACTACCTTTCCTGATAAATTGGGTGCAAACATTACTGCAGAAGGTTACAGAGGTACATGGAACTAGAGGGAGGAGTGGAGGGCTTGCAGGTTCTAGTCCTTGTAATACAAGGGCTTGTACTACTACTACAAGCCACTTTCTTGGCTTGTCTTTACACTTCTGCCCCATGGATGCTGCCCATGGTACACACTGAAAGCTGTAAGAAAGTCTCTGTTTCCCTGTGCCCCCTGTAGCCACAACAGTTCTTGTAAAGTTTTATTTACAGGGTTAATCTTGGGCCAATTTCTTCAGTGCTGTTAATTTAAGGAAAATAAATAAATAAGAATATGTGAGTTTATATCCCTTCCTTGTATCTTGACACCAAGAAGAGTGTTTACCTCACATGCACAAGCTTTTGGGTTCTTTTTCATTTCAATTCTTCTGTGGTTGTATGAGCTAGTGCTTTGCTAAAGGTTTACATTTTCATGTGGTTTTTCAAATCTAGCAGTTAAGTTGTGAAAAAAAAAAAGTCAAATAGCACACAACTTGAAAGTCATTCTAGAGCTGACAGCCCCATGCACTAGAATGTTTGATGTCTGTGCGGTACAATCCCAGAAACATTGCTACTTTTTTAAGCAAAGTGCATTGAAGCAATGTTTCTTTGGCCTAACCTAACTACAGCTGAGAATGTAAATTCCTTCCTATTTAATGTACCTCCATCAATCCTGTGTGTTAGGAGAGCACTAAGATGCTTAATGCTCCTAGCTGCTTCTAATCGCTCAAGCTGTTGGGTGCTACTCTGTAAAGAAAGCAAGGAAAGCTGAGGGTGACCCATAAAAAAAGGTGAGGGGGGAAATGATCACAGTCATTGGAAAAATATTCAGAAGAGCAAACTGACCTAGGACCTAAAGTGAAGAGCCTCTGGAGAGATAAGGCTGCTAATCCTGCCTGGAAAATGAAGTTGCTGTAAGAGCGTGGTTCTGAAATGACAAACTGAGGTTCCACTTAGTTGTTATTCCCTGTGCCACCTGCGAATTTGCACACGTGCAAACATTTGCTGAAAGTCAGATTAGTGATCTCAGTAGTGTAGCAAGTCACATTTCAAGAGAACAAGGTCTGGAAAATTATATCACATCCAGAGTAAATGGTTTGTTTTGCTTAGAGGGATGCCATTTGCCTTGGCCAGTAGTTTCAATAAAAGGTCAAAGAACATAGACCAAAACCTTATCTTCACAGTCTAATGAGGAAGCAAAACAATGAGGCTTGTAAGGGCCGGGGTTACTAAGCTCTCTCTGTGACTTTCCTTTAGTAGCTTGTTGCTCCTGTTCTCTTGCCTCTACAGCTGGCATTTGAAATGTTCACCCAGTCCTTTGCTATATTTGGGTCGGTTTACTTATTTTTAAACATCTCTTTCTCTCTTCCCCCTTAAAAATCAGAGGCTAGCAGATAATCAGGAGAGTCAAATGACCATTGAAGAAAGAAAACACCTGATTACAGCTCGAGAAGAAGCCTGGAAATCCAAGGGTAAAGGAGCAGCCAATGACTCCACGCAGTTCACTGTAGCTGGCCGAATGGTTAAAAAAGGTCAGTGATGAAATGATCCCAATATAAACAAGCTGCTGCTTATCTGTCTAGTCAAAATAAAGTCAGGCTAAAGCTAAGCAGAAACAGTATCCATGTTTAGCAAGAGGAGGGCTGTTTATATTCAAACAAATATCACTCCATAAGGCTGTTCTCTCTAGCTTCTTGTGGCTGTTGGTATTGATCCATTTTTTTTCTGCACTACCATCCAGTCGTTACAGGGATCTGTCTTGGCTGGTGATCATCAATCACTAAAATGTTCATGTGTTTCATTTTTCCTTCAAATACAATCCAGAGGGCACAGTTGGATTATTCTTCCTTATTTATTTCTCATTTGAAAACCCAGGTGCAGTTTTTAGAGAAAAGTTGTGAAATCTAGCCATTGCTGTTGCTGGCACTTGCCCCACTCCTAGGATCTCTGGGAATATTTAGCAAACATGTGTTATTTTTATGGATGATGTTTTGGATGACAACTTCAGAGTTGTGTTTGGCTCAGGAAATCACTGAACAGATTTCTGGTAGAACCAGGGAGTAGAAGTGACATGGGAGCAATGCTGACATCTTTGGGATCATGAAATTCAGCCCATCACTGTTTCCAGATGCAATTGTTCTCTGGAAGTGGAAAGAAATATGTGAAGGTTGTCCATGGCAGAATACAGCTGTTTATGCAGTGGGTCTGGGAAGATGATAGTTTTGGAAGAAGGTACCTAAACTGATCTCTTGTAGCTAGAGAATAATAAAGTTTGCTCTGTGACAAGAAACTGGTTGTTAAACACGACAATGAACCTTGAGTTTTATGACAACCACCCAAGAAACATATTGTGGATTGAAGGCAGTATTACAACAGGGAGTAAATCTATTTGCAGTCTAGAACACACTCTGTTTGCAGATAAAACAGATGATACTGACAATTACATCTATTAGCAGTGTACTTTAGCTGCTGCTTACATCGTTTTGCTGCGAGAGATGCTAGTGATCAGTGTTTCAAGACTAACCTGTTTTGGAGGGTCACCAATAAAATGTGATTTTTTGCCAAATACATTGATCTTGTGAAAGGAAGAGAAGATGATAGCATTTGTTCTTAATAGGAAAAGAAAAATATCCTCTGTACCTAACTCTGTACCTAAAGGATCTCTTTAGGTACTGTAATCAGTCTTGTGGAGAAACAAGGTAATCCAGTGACAGTAACATCAATAAAAGTAGCCCGAGTGGGATTTTATGCAGATGTGTGCTATTTTTGTTGCCTAGAAGAAGAAATTATCATGATAGGTTTTTAATTTAAGGGATGATGAGAAAGCAATGCAAAATTAAATCCTTGTTACATACGGGTGCACAGATGCTGTATTTTAATTGCTTCTTACAGCTTAAAATTTTTCAGTCCTACTCAGAAGGTGATTCTTGACTAACATCTGAAGCAGATCTCATTGTGGTCTTGTGGATTAAGTCCTGGGAGAGCTGCTTAAAAGCTGTGTCCTCTCAAATACATCGTGTTGAAGGCTTTACCAATTGACTTAAAGCCTGCTGAATAATTGAGTCTCTTAGGTAACGGGAAAAGTGTGTTTATGGAAAAACTACTTGATTATATTTTAAATCTGTGCTGGTGTTTGGCAATTATGACTTGCTAGGACTTGCAGTAAAGGTGGTGGAAAAATGGTTAGTGTAGTTTCTCTCAGCACAGCATTGGTTTATCTGATCAGAACAATTAATGACTTAAACTTATGTGACTCAGTAATTAGTAAGCTATGGCTAAGTGGAGAACAGCTATTAGAGGAAGGCTTAAATATCATTTTCCTCCCTCACTGAAAACCTAGGCAACAATGGTTAATAGATGTAATCTTCACTACAGTATGCTTTTCCACCTAATCAGAAGCACTAAATCCATAGAGCCCAATTTGTTTTACTAGAGCAACAGATTTGTATCAAAAGAACAAAAACGTCCTTTGATTTTTATCTACTGAGTCGAAAATGAATTGCTTCGTGATAGTTACTGAGGAGGGAGAAGAGCACAAATCCAACAATTTTGCTTGATATAGTGAGTATTCTTCCATTTCTATTTTTCTGCTTCCCTGTAGAAAAATACAGGGAATCCTGTAGGACAACTAAACAAAACAAAACAAAAACACACACACAAAACAGCCGTGCTCAAGAATTACTGCTTAATCCAGGGACTAACTGTATTCACAGGTCAGATGCATCCTGCTATGTTTATTAAAAATAGTTTTGGTTAAAGAAGGGTCCAGGCAGGGGAGACAACACCAGGGTCCGGGTAATTTCCCTGCTCTTTTTTTGCATCTTTTTGTACAGAATGGTTGCGTGTTTCTAGCGTGTGGCCTGGGTAGAACTCAAGTCCAAAATGTAAACCAAGTGACACTTGGAAAATAGCTTTGTTCTTGTGAATGGGGCAGTTTCTGAGATTGCTGTTGATTTAAGGAATGGGCAGGGCAGCACACTCCCAACATCACTGATACAACACTTGTGGAGGCAGGGGTAGTATAATGGACTGCAGGAAATGGCAAGGCTCAGCTCTTTCCCCTGTATAGCTTGCTCTCTTACTGTTCAGATGCGGTCTGACGTGAGACTGTTTCTTCTGTTCTCTATTGTTATGCAGGCCTGGCTTCTCCAAGTGCACTAACACCAGTAGCATCCCCTTTCAGTAACAGGCAGAAGTCTACCACTCCAGTGACAAAGCCCTTGGAAGGTAAGGAACAAAAATGGCTGAAATAAGTTCAGACTTTTTTACTTGCCATGACTTAACCAGTTTTGCTTTCTGTTTTGCTTAGAAATTGAAGCCAGGCCTGATATGCAATTGGAATCCGATATGAAGCTAGACAAGCTGGAGTCGTTCTTGGGAAGGCTGAATAACAAAGGTCAGTACAATTACCAAAGAAGGCAATGTATTCACTCAGACTTCACTAAATCACTTGAAGTACTTCTAAGTTAAAATATCTGGTAACAGAAGCTGAATATTGCTTTGTTCAGACAATACTTTCAGATTGTACAGCTTGTTTTCCTGATTCAGTCTTTGCTAAATTTTATCAAAAAACAAAAACAAACTATTGCGTTACACGTATACAACAGAATAAATCACAAATACAAAAAAGTGCAACTTTCTTTTTTCTCCACATACAATGTACACATTCTTATTGAGAGCAAAATTTCTGAAATCTATACACTCAAGACACTCTGAACCGCATTGAACATATACCATGAAACAGCTTTAAATGTTTTTTAAACTTACTAAATTGAAGATATGACACTAAGCTGCTCCCAAGCACAATTCATCCACCTTCCTGATTTTTGAAAATTGATTTTCTGTAGCAGCTCATACAGCTACCTTGAACAATTTGTTGGCCATATATAAAGCTGTCTAGAGTCCTCTAGCTGTTTCCATCTTATATGTTAGTCTTCCATGTTGTATGACAAAAATTCTTTTGTGAATTGTAGTGTCAAATACTGAAAATAAATGCATTCACATTTGAGTAGCAGAGGCACTAGGATTGTATAATAATTGCACTATACTAACTAATGTCAAGTAGTGACTTTCCACTTGTAGTTTTAGTAGATCTTTCAAGGCAAGGATTTGTTTGGTCAGAGGCACCATGGAATACACAAGACCATAAAATGCATATAACATCCTACCAAAACAACACATTTTTGATAGCGCCTAACTTTGTATTTCGCCATTTTTTCAACCATTTTGTAATAAAGATCTTTGCATATCAGTAGCACTTACGGTCCCACTTTATCATTTCTTTTCCTACAGACATTTCTACCATGTTTCCCTTGAATTCCATCAATCAAAGAAAACCAAAGCAAAACCACAACAACCCTGTTAACTTCTTCTACAGTTAGAAACTCTAATTCAGTTATTTAATGCATGGGTTCTTTTCCTGCAGTTGCTGGGATGCCAGAGACAGTATTGACAGTTACAGGAAAATCTGTGAAAGAGGTGATGAAGCTGGATGATGATGAAACATTTTCCAAATTTTATCGCCATGTGGATTTCCCTTCCTCCTCAGTGCCTTTGGACCTTGATGAGGACTTTGATGCCATCTTTGATCCCTATGCACCAAAGTAAGATTTACTATTTTCATTGTTTTGAATGCAGCTATAGGGGTGGTGGTCAAAAATTTCAGCTTTAAGATATTTCAGTAGATATCTTAGTAGATATGTTAGTACTGGGCATGTCCATTTCTTCTACATATATTTGAAACTACTCTTCAGTCTGGATCAGTGAACTGATTCTGATTTTATTACAAACATTACACTCCAAATCAAAGCCAATCTCCTGTCATTAGATGCTTCTGACTAGCAACTGAAACTCAACTAATAATTTTAAACACTGTTTTTCAGGTTAATATCTTCTGTAGCAGAGCACAAACGTGCAGTGAGGCCTATGCGCCGAGTTCAGTCTTCAAGAAATCCCCTGAAAATGCTGGCAGCAAGAGAAGATATACTTCATGAGTACACTGAACAAAGACTGAATGTTGCCTTCATGGAATCAAAGAGAATGAAAGTAGAAAAAAGTAAGCTAACAGGATGGTTTGTACAAGCCACTGTCTTGCTAATTTAATTAAAAACAAAACACAGAAAAAAAAAAAAAAAGGAATAAAACATATTCTCCAGGAGACCATAAATTAGTTGAGGTATAAGGTTGAATGTAGGTTGGCCTAGGAGGTCTGAAGAAAAGGGCATGTTTGATTTCCTCAGGGGAAGCTACCTGCAGCTTCCTCTTGTGCATATTTATTTATAGCAGTCACCTTGTGCAGAGGTAGCATTGTTACACTTGCAGGGTGAGGGCAGGAGATCAAGCAAAGCAAATCTAGAAAAATATTATGCTGTGGGGTGAGGGGGAGCCAGGAAGAATAGGTAAATTTTTGTTCAAGTACACTAGCTTCAATTTTGGGTCCTTGTATTCTTTCAAACTGGAACTAGCTTTCTTGACTCCCAAAGGTTAATTTCTGTAAAGGATCTGATCTGTGCTCTGTAGCAGGGCTTTGTGTTTTGCTTGTGATATTGCTCTCTCCTGAGAACCAGACTGACAGCATGAGATGATACTGTAAAATTTTATCAAAGGTTTGTCAAGACACCTTTAACATTTGGAGTGTAACTTTTCTTCATTAACTTTGAGTAAAAGGAAATCATTTCTAAAAGTTGCCTGTATTGATGAAACACTAATGATATGTCTAATACTTCATTGCAATTTGAGGAGAAGCATTTCCCTGAATTATAAATTCATAAACTGCTTTGTCTTTGGTTGCGAAATAAGCAAAAGCAGCCAAGAATTTAAGGCTTTAAGTTTACAGTAAAACACAACTAGTTCTTTGAAATATAAATGGCCGTTGCATCACACTAGCTGAGACAAATTTGAAGTGAATTTGAGTTCATTAGCTTTGGCGACTCGGGTCTCTTTCATCATTAATCACGTATATGGCATTGAAGATCTGCACAGTACTTCACAAAACATTGGGTAAGTCATGTTTCTTACTGAAGGTAGTATTTCTGCCTAAGATCATAATTCTGACACTGACAGTTTAGTTTTGGATGGTATCTGGAGAATTAGGTACTACTAAACCCACAAATTCTTGAGGGTAGCAGTTAATCTACATTCAACTTGTTTTTTAGTGTTGCTACTGAGGAGAGGAAACCTGGAAATATGTGAGGAAAATATTTTTTGTAATGCAGCAACCAAAGCTATTTTGAATATAATTTTGTCTTTTTTTGTGTGTGTGTTTTTTCTCCATTTCTTTTTTTTTTAATGTGCAAGTGTCCACAAACTCAAATTTCTCAGAAGTAGCACTTGCTGGCCTGGCAAGCAAGGAGAACTTCAGCAATGTTAGCCTGCGGAGTGTTAATCTCACAGAGCAAAATTCTAACAACAGTGCTGTGCCATACAAGAAGCTAATGCTGCTGCAAATTAAAGGTATGCTAGAGCTGTTTTTTACTTTCTGCACATTCTGGGCTGATTGAAATACGTGGGAGTTGCCATCACAATTGAATGCTTACTTTGTTCTAGGAGATCTCCAGGTCAAGATTTATGCACAAAAGCTTTTCTCTTTTCACACTAAGAGAAAACTGTGTGACAAATGCAAAACCTTCCCAATAGGTATATGTTTTCTAAAGAGAAAACAGAATGTTTCAGGAATTACAGCTACCTCCAGTAGAAATTGTTGGACTGTCCAATTTTTCTAGTGTTCAATGTAATTTGGAGGTGAACTGACAATGTTTTTGCTCCACTTCCTTTTACATGACATAGCAATGTATCTGATTCTGCAAAATAATAGCTAGTTTTTTTGGCAAAGTAAAATCCTTAAAACTTTTTACTGACTTATGAAACCATCTCATACCTTCACTGAAGCACATGTAAATGATTTTAGAATTTGGCTGCTCCTCTGCCATTTACAACTGATTTCTTTCCAGAAGGGCATAAAGTTGTTAAAGCAAGAACAGGAAATAATAGAAATATTAGCTGATAGGAGGCAACAAATTTTGCTTCCTGTGAGAAAACCCTTCCTCCACCATAATTCTTCTTTTTTAACAGTCCTTTTCCATATAGTTTGCTAAATTGCCAGGAGTGTTTGTCTTTCATTCAGAACAATTAGACTTTGGCATTTGATGGCATTATTCATAGGAATATAATTAGCTTTGTTTTATCTTTAGGAAGAAGACATGTTCAAACAAGATTAGTTGAACCAAGGGCCTCGTCACTGAACAGTGGAGACTGTTTCCTGTTGTTAACTCCACACCTCTGTTTCTTGTGGGTAGGAGAGTTTGCAAATGTCATAGAAAAAGCAAAGGTAAGTGCTAGTTCTTTTTTTTTTTTTTTTTTTTACTATTTATTTTTAGAACTATCACAGCATACATCTCTTTGATGTAACTGAGCCTTGGTGCCACTTGTCTCAATAAATTTGTGTGTAACAAAGTCAGGTAGATATGCAGGTTTCCCATAAACATGTTTTAGCCTGTGCACTGAATGAAAGCTGACATAGGAGCATGTAGGTAGCAAAGCTGCAAGAGAAAAGAGGATATCCTCAGGAAATGAATGTGCACACAAAAAAAAAAGTCTGAATTGCAGGATGTCCTTTTATTCCCATGTTCGTTAAGATCAAGTCTTGTTTTAAGGCAAATGAAAGAACGAATGTATTTCTGTAACTTTTTTCTCTACTGTCTGTTTATTTAGGGCAACAAATAATAACTATTTCTACTGTTATTTCATGTATTATATATTATCTACTTTTGCCTTCTCGTTGAATGCCATATACACAAGTGTTCCAAAGGTTTATGCAATCCTGTTCAGATAACTCTTAATCTGCTAGGCTTCAGAACTTGCAACTTTAATTCAAACAAAGAGGGAACTTGGCTGTAGAGCTTCTTATATACAGACTATCGAAGAAGGAATAAATACCCATACCCATGCAGCCAAAGACTTCTGGAAACTCCTTGGTGGCCAGACAAATTACCAGTGTAAGTATTTCTATGGTTACAGTATCTGCTGCTTTATCACAATAAAATAGTTGAGTTGGTTCTCTCTAGAAAAAAGTAATACAAAATTAACATCTGATTATGTTTGACAATCCTTTCCTTAAGCCGCTGGAAGTCCTGAAGAAGATGAAATGTATGAAGCTGCCATAATAGAAACAAATTGCATTTACCGCCTCGTAGAGGATAAACTCATTCCTGAGGACGACTACTGGGGAAAGATGCCAAAATGTACCCTGCTACAACCAAAAGAGGTATCGTGCCCCTTACTGCTCCTGTGGTAAGTACAGGAACATAGAGCTGATAAGACTTTCAGTAACTGCAAATGCTCATGGAGAGGCTTCACTGAAAATTGGTTCTTTTGTGTTTATGGACATGTTGCTGTATAGTGTGTCCCACAGGTCTCAAGAAATTTAAGCGTGTTATATTTAAAGTGAAATACTATTTTAGGAAGTGTAAATCTTTTTGTCAATGGTGGCTTCTAACACTCAAAAATTATGCAGTACAAAACAGGAAGCATTTCAGAAAAACAAAAAATAAAAAACTGTTTCCCATTTCAAGCATTTTTATATTTATTTTTATATCCTTCGTAGCCTTTCTTTCACTTTTTTCACCGTTTCACTCCTCTAAGAGCGAATTAGAGCAGATACCCGAAATAAAGACGTGATACACTTTACTGAACACATTCAAGGTGCTGCCTGTGTGCTGAGCCAGTTACCCAGGCTGCATGTACTGTCAGCCTTCCTGTTATGGGATGAAGTACAGGTCTACATCTCAGAGAAGCTTGCTGTAGTTGGACAGCATTCAGTCACACAGCAGAATCAGTTTTTGAGTTGTCAGAGCTCTCTAGTCTGCTAGTGACTTAGCTATCACCTAATGACACACCTCATAGTATCCCCAGTACTTACTTCAGTAATCATTTTGGTGCACATCAGTCCTGTGCAGGCCTAGGAGTTGGACTCGATGATCCTTGTGGGCCCCTTCCAACTCAGGCTATTCTTAGGTTCTAGTATCTGCAACAACTAGCCATCAAGGTGCAGACCACTGCCATGGCCTTACTTTCGTTACAGTGCTAGCAGTTAGTGTTACTGCACAAATGCAGATATTTGGAGGAGTTTGCGTTGGATACACTGTCAGCATGCAGCATCAGGAAACTGGAGGAACAGGGCATCAGCTAACCTAACTGTATGTTACTAAATTGTTTTTTTGTTTTGGTTTGGTTTTGGTTTGGTTTGTTTTTTTAGGTGCTGGTGTTTGATTTTGGCAGTGAAGTGTATGTGTGGCATGGAAAGGAAGTTACTTTAGCACAAAGAAAAGTGGCGTTCCAGCTGGCAAAACACTTGTGGAATGGCACCTTTGACTACTCAAATTGTGACATAAATCCTCTGGACCCAGGAGAATGCAATCCCATCATACCCAGGTACAAAAACTCAAATTTAATCTTTGCAGAAACATAGATTTCTTGCCCTTATTTCACAGTGTTTAATTTGATTCTATTTATTTTATTCTCTTGTACAGAAAGGGACAAGGACGTCCAGACTGGGCTGTTTTTGGCAGACTCACAGAACATAATGAGACCATACTGTTCAAAGAAAAGTTTCTTGATTGGACAGAGCTGAAGAAACTCAATGAGAAGAATTCTAGTGAATCCCTTCACCAGAAGGTGCATTTAATAAGCATGATAGGTATTTCAAACTAGATGGCCTAGCTGGGATGGAAGCCAGGGCAGCTAGTTCTTAAGGATTCAGAGCACTTCTTTTTATCTTGCTGGCTTTGACCTGAGGTCAGAGCATCACCACCTGTAGTGAAGCCACAGAGTTGCTTTTTATTAGTGCTGAGCAATACAGTTAAGATTGGCAAGGTGGTTTTGACAAGGCATCAAGTGATGACAATATATCAAAGTACTGAAATATGCAGGAGTCAAACTGTTTGGGTGGAACTGTGGGGTAAGGGGGAAGGAAAAAAAAAAAGCTATGCTCAATGAAATCTGTTCTGTGTTTTCTCACAGGAAGAATCCAGATCTGAGACTAAACCATACGATGTCATGCTAATGGTAGCTGTGCCCCAGACTACTGTAGGCACAGTCTTAGACGGAATGAATATTGGCCGGGGCTATGGACTTGTAGAAGGAGAAGATGGAAGGCAGTTTGAAATTATCACTGCGTCTGTGGATGTCTGGCACATCCTCGAATTCGATTATAGTAGGCTGCCTAAACAAAGCATAGGACAATTCCATGAGGGAGACACATATGTTGTGAAGTGGAAGTACATGGTGAGCACTACAGGTTAGTGAACAATTCGTTTCATCCTGCCGAAACATGGATAAGTGCAGCTAAAACTGCTGCTGTTGGTGGTAAGATCCATACCTAGGCTTTCTTGTATGTGAAACTGTTTCAAAAGTAAGAAATTTAGCCTTTCTAGGCCACGAAGTAGAAGAACTATTATTTTTTAAGGGAAAAAAAAAAAAAAAAGAAACTATAGTTATTTTTCATACATCAAATGTAACACTGTCCATCTCTGCTTTTGCCCAACAGTGGTGTTGTATGTGTGTTCACAAGAAAGCTCATTAAGCCAAAATTATGCCCACAGCTTAACACCAAAATAATTAGGCAGTTGGACTAATGACAGTGGGGTGAATGTCTTGCAAGAGAGGTAGGCTTAGCAACAACGAAAGCCTTTACTGGGTAATGGAGAACAGTAACAATGACAGGAAAAGCCCTTACCAACTCATTGCCCTTGCTGTCCTTTCTGCTGTTTCTGGAAACCCTTTGCTATGGGTTTCAGTCTCAAGTGGAAAATTTTGACTGCGTCCTGACAAAATGCCTGAGAGCAGCAGGTAAATGTTGAGAGTCAGTCAGCTCGGTATGCTCATTGGAACTCTCCCTTCTGGCAGTAAAATAAGAAGTGGCTTTTGTGGTAAGTAAAATAGAAATAGCCTAAAAAATGATTGCTCCAAGTAGGAAAATATCAAAATTGGTTCAAAGGAGTAAAACAGCTATACAGCTTCAGGCTTTTAGCCAAAAAATGTAGGTCTTATGCAGGATCATTGAGTTCAGATACTGTGAATCCAAGAAAAATACCAAAGCGTGTAAGCCTTAGGAGAAGTGGGTAACACTAATACTGAACTGTAAACAGATTTTTATTGCAAATGGATGAAAACATATTCCATCATTCCAAAAAAGAATACATTTTTATGTAAGAGTCTGTACTTTTATGGGCTTGGATGTACAGTTGACTGTGAAACCATATATTTTAGAAGTGACTAGTAGTTTGAATATTCTCAACTTGAAAAAAAACAGGATGCTCTCTCCTAAGTATTTCAGTTGGATGCTGGTCAGCACTGCTGAAGTTTTAATGTTTTTTTTTTTAAGAATCTGGTTGAAAGCTCCTTGGTTTTGAAAATCTTAAGTTAATTATATCTGTTTATGTAGTATTCACTGGAAAGAGTAAAATATTCTGTAACTGTTTTTATTGTTGAAATTCACTTACTCTAAACATTGTTTGTTTATTATAACAAGTAAATAATGTTCCTCTAAAAAATGTTGCTGCTAACCCTGTTTCCAAACCAACGTGAAATACTGAGTTAATTTTAAAAGGGGAGGGAGGGGAACAAGGGAGAAGCTTACCCGATCCTAACTTTTTTACAACTGCAAAATACTGCTTTGGTGTTCTTTTGTTCTGTAGGTTTTCTACCAAGAATGCTTTTTCTTTTATACCTGTAGCTTTGTCGACTGTTGCTGTTTCCAGTATCACTCAGCAGCCAGCTACTTTGTCTGCTGCCAAAGAACAGAGTGTAATGTGGAAAATGAGCCATAATGCACTCTTCTGGTAACATGAGGGGACATAGCATTTTCACAGGCTAATTTGCTTAAGTGATTGTCAGTTATTTTTCTCCAGATACTACCAGTTCTTCCTTAATGCTCTTTTTGGCCCACATGGGCTTACCTCCACCTGAAGAGACAATACCAGCTTTGCACAAGGGCACACTACACTGGCTTGGTGACCTGATGTTCCTCCAACTGGACGTTTTATCTTTCCTGTTCTGGCCAGAGTAGTGCTGAGCTGGCAGATGAGATTAAACCACGTGTTACTTAAACTTATAGCCAGTGTTCTTTCTTCAGCATGTGCTTTCTGTTTTGCAGTTGGAAGCAGGCAAAAAGGAGAGCAACAAGTAAGGGCTGTTGGAAAGGAGAAATGTGTGTATTTCTTTTGGCAAGGAAGACACTCCACAGTGAGTGAGAAAGGGACATCAGCACTGATGACAGTGGAGCTTGATGAAGAGAGAGGAGCACAGGTGAGTTTCCTGCAGACCTAGGTGGAAGTCTTGGTAAGATTTGTGTTTTCTCACTGAGTGGCCACTGGCAGTAAAAGTGAGTGATCTTTCTTTCCTACTCTCTTTCTGTTAAGGTGTCCTTGCAGGTGCAAATAGCCAGCCCTCAAAATTACTTTTAGCTTTAGTCCAACTTCCAGGGACACATCAGTCTCCTTTATGGATGGCTATTCCCCAGTCCCTCTTATAAAGATGATATTTCTTGGAATGGCTGAAGATGTCTTCTCTCCTCCCCCCTTAGGGATAGGTGAAGCACAGTAAAAGAAATTTGTGCCTTTCCTTCCAGTACATATTCAGGTAACAGGGCTGTCTTCCCAGCACTGAGAAGCACTCTGTTTCATTGAACTCTGTCAGAAGCACTCTCTGCTGGGCTCTAAGACATGAAAATACATTTGAAATCAAATTTTCAATTTGGTTCCTCTGTAATTATGGAGAAGATTGCGTTGTTTTGCAGAGATTCTAGCAACTGCAGATACAGGCAGTTTAAAGATCAGACAGAGCACAGGCTTGCTTGCTTTGTCTTTAGGCTGAGCTAAGTGTTGCTGTGGCTTGGCTGTTACTAGCACACAAAATCGGAGATTTAAAGTTAGTACCTTGATAAAGCTGTAATTAATTCTTCAGCAGCAGTATAAGCATGACTAGAAAGCCAGTGGTTCACATGGAGGATGTTAAAATACACTTGGCCCAGTGTGTGGGATGCTGTGCAAGCTAGCTGATCTAATGATTGGCTGTAGCAGATTAGCTATATATAAAACTTATTAAGCAAAGAATATGCACGTTGTCACATAAGCCAGTTTTGCAGCAAATTTTAAACCTACTTCAGTTCCTACGTTGTGTCCATAATAGTTTCAAAGAATATTAGGCAATATGGCCCAGTCCTATGAAGAATTCAAATAACAGCTAATTTAATCTAATCCGATTTAAAGTTTATTTGGTATTTCTTATCCTCTAAAACTCTGGATTGTTGGATTCCAGATAGAGGTTTCTTTTAATATGCAGGTCACATATGAAACTCATTGCATGTTGATGTATATGGTAACTTAAACAATAGTCAGCAGTTTCAAAGTACAAGGAAAGCCATCTTCGAGGTTGGCCACAACTATATAATTTTTAACAAACCGCAGGGAGCAGTTTTTTTTAAGTCTATATACTGGCTTCATTTTTTTAATGAGTACTGGTGCTTTCAATTTCCAGGTACAAGTGCTTCAAGGGAAAGAACCACCATGCTTCCTGCAGTGCTTCCAAGGAGGAATGATTGTGCATGCTGGAAGAAGGGAAGAGGAGGAAGAAAATGCACAAAGTAAATTACTGTTAGTTAAGAGTTTCTGCCCCCAAATCCCTTTTTACCTATTGTGAGGGTCTCAACTGCCATGCTCTGTAGGAAAGAGCAATGAATGCCATGAAAACAATGAGACTACCTTGCTTTCAAGGTAGTTTGTTTCTTCCCTGAGCTTAGAGTGGATTTTGTCAGTCAAGAGCAAGCTGACTTTGTCGTACTGATACATGTATAAATTGCTCTAGATGTTTTTTAATTGAGCAAAGTGCTTGTTTACAGTGTGTTCTTTTCTACATGGCCTAGGAAAAAGATCATTTTTATGAGCAGTTCTTCTGTGACTAAAACAAAATGAAGCTTTTTGAAGCAGTTCATTGCACTTTGCAACATATTCCTTGAATACTGCAGTTAAGGTAGGAGAATTTCAAAGCAGATGTAGCTTGGAAATGTTCCAGCTCACATCTGAATGTGACCTGCTGTGCCTAAGGTGCACAGAGGAAGCGAAGCTGAATAAAAGGACTTCTTGGTTTATTTCCCTTTTTGTTCCTGTATGGAACAACAGAACAAAAACTTGACTCTTCTGCTCATAACAGAGCTGACGTGACTCTTGAAGTCTCTACTAGCAAAATGCCTTCATAAGGCATTTTATTCTGCAGCAGAGTTTCTCAAGAGATGTTAGCCAAACCTGCTGCTTAGCTAGTTTATTCTGTGACGATAGAGATATACAATATGTGAAATTCATCCAGTATCAGAACAAATATTCCAGAGCAGAGGTCTTGAATTTTCAATTCCACATGACTGTATAATACTGCTGCACTGTTCCTGTCTGCTCCAGGTGACTGGAGACTATATTGCGTGCGAGGAGAAGTTCCCAATGAAGGAAACTTACTTGAAGTAGCATGTCACTGCAGCAGCCTGCGTTCCCGGACATCCATGATTGTCCTCAATATAAATAAAGCCCTTATCTACCTGTGGCATGGCTGCAAAGCACAATCTCACACCAAGGAAGTAGGAAGAACAGCAGCCAATAAAATAAAAGAACAGTGAGTGTCTAACCTATGTTTTGGAGATGTTTATACAGACTAAAATAGTCTGCCTCAAAGAAAAATTGAAATAAAGCTGTCCTCTGAGTACAATTGCAGCATATACTTGCTTGCTGAGGAGGAGGAATGGCCGGTAGTCTGTTCATTGGAGTGGGGAAAACACGTGTTTTCACTTTCACTTGGGGTCAAATGCACTTATCTATCCTACTGAAGTAATTACAGTTGCAAAAATAGTATCTTTCCGTTTGGAGGGAGATGCTCAATGTTTGAGTAGCAAACTAAATCCCATTTGATAGGAGGATTAGAACCAAGGGAGATGAACCTTGTGAATAAGGGAGAGGAAATGAATTTAAGAAAGCATGTGAGGACAGCAGTAGTTACAAATTTGTACAGTGGGAATCCCTGGAGTGAATTAATGCAAGCATCTCTTCCTCCTTGGGTATGTGATCAGAAGTGCTATGAGAATGGTTGTTGAAATTCTTTGCCTTGTTTATTGATAATTTTTGTCATAATTTTCTAAAATATTATGTTGACATTGAATATATGACAAACCTATAGGGTGGTTTGGGGTTCTAACAATAGGAGGGGTCAGCAGGTGTGTGTAGTGGTGGCTGGGGCAGGAAAGTTGGGCTCACTGTTTCTTTGTGTTTCGTAGATGTCCGCTGGAAGCAGGGCTGCACAGCAGCAGCAAGGTGACAATACATGAATGTGATGAAGGGTCAGAGCCTTTGGGATTCTGGGATGCGTTGGGAAGGCGAGATCGAAAGGCCTATGACTGCATGTTGCAAGGTAGGCCTGCGTTTCTGGCCTTGGGCTTACTGTGTACTTTACTGGTCTGTGAGATTTAATGTAAAGCTTTTGAAGAACTCGGTAGTTGAGATGATCCTTTCAGAGACAGGCTTCCAAAAAAAACACCCAAAAGCAACCACCCTCCACTGAGTTAAGTAATACTGTCCAAGGAGGCAGAAGGAAAGTGCTGGAACACAATGTGTTTCATTTTCTTCTCTCCCCCTTCTGCAGCCCCTCTGTTTTCAGGCAGCACAGAGCAACACTTAACGCTGTTAACAACACATTTTGCTTCTCTTCTGAAGGGATTAGGGAGTGGTTCTGCATACATTCTTGTCCAGTCTCTGCTCGGAACTGCCAGCAAAGGTAGCAGGGGGATTGATTTACAAAGTGGAAAATTTGTCAGCTAAAAAGTGGACACTGAGATGGGCTTGCTTTACTTGAACTGCAAAACAGCCAGTTATGAAACGGCTGATAGCAAGTAGCCAGGATTGTATTCAAGCTGATGGCAGCCAGCCTTTTAGCTCAAGTTCATCACAGCTGCTGCCAGTCCCCCAGGACGTCTGGTTATCTTTCTCGATTTTTCAAAAAACAAAACAAAACAAAACAAAACAGAGAATTTACAGTCACTCTATAAAAGTTGATTTTCTTTCTTTTTTTTTTTTTTTTTTAATTTTCATCTCCATCATTTTCTATTGAAAATCTCTTTTTTTATTATTATTTTTATTTTTTTGTTCTTTCAAGATCCTGGAAAGTTTAATTTCACCCCCCGCCTGTTCAGCCTCAGTAGTTCTTCGGGAGAATTCGCAGCCACCGAGTTCGTCTACCCTTCAAGAGACCCTGCTGTCATCAATTCTATGCCATTCTTGCAAGAGGATCTTTACACTGCCCCGCAGCCAGGTATATGTTTTAATATATGTCAGTAACAAGCAAATAGATAACTGTATCATGCCTTGGGCAGCAATTCAGTTACTGTAATCACTTCTAACTCAATTCATAGCAGGAAAATGTGTGTATGTGATGCTTATACAGCATTAAGCAATAAAAGTAATTTTTCGACAATAAAGATGCTGAGAACTAATCAAACATGCATGTATTCCAAAAGCTTGCTATAAAAATACCTTGTTTATATCAGAAAATCTGGGTTCAGCTGAAGTTCAGCTGGATGAATAACAAAAGGGATTGGTAAGCATTGAAATGATCCTGTTCTGATGCTGACAAACATGTAAGGCTGAATTTATTTGCAGAATTCAGAGAACTAATAAGTGCCTAATGGTGGATTTGTTGCTTTTTGGCTTTATAGCACTGTTCCTTGTTGATAATCACCATGAAGTGTACCTGTGGCAAGGCTGGTGGCCTGTGGAAAACAAAATTGCTGGATCAGCTCGAATCAGGTGGGCTACAGACAGGAAAAGCGCGATGGAGACAGTGCTCCAGTACTGCAAAGGTAACAGATTGCTGTGCCTGGCTGCTCTGAGTGTGTCGTGCCCTTCCACACATTGCTGTCCCAGGGTAGTCACTCAGGTGCTCCCCCAATGGTGTTAATAAATACGAGTATATTTGAAGGTACATACCCCATTCTTTATTAGAAAACCTTCTGCCCAGTAATGGCATTATTCCCAAGTTGCCACATTACTCTGGTGACCCATTTCTTAAAGGAAGTGCTTTTTTTTCCCTACCATGCCCTCATTGTGGGAGCATGATTCAGACATCAGATTTTTAAAAGTGGATTCTGAGAACAGAGTTGCTTAAACCTGATGCTTTCTGTCTAGCGCTTCTTCGATTTCATAAGCTTCTGTGTGTCAAAAGACTGAATGAAAATACTGTTTGCTGATGTAACTGGGTTTTGGTTTAGTGGGGCAGATGGAAAGTCTTTGAAGATCCAGAACAAGTCTCACAGAAACAGGTGGCTGCTGGAAAAACTGGAGCACAGAGCTGAGGCATTTTCTCAGTAGTTTCCTAGATTTGTTTCTGTAAGGCAGAGCTACTGCTGCTCAGTGAGCAGTGATTTAAGCTGCAGTTGATAATCGTGTAAGGGTACTCTGACCAGATTCTCTTCTGCAGTAGTATAGTTTCCTTGGGGCACTGTAGTGCTTTCCTTTCATTTCATCTAAGGTTATGTAAGACTGGAAACAGACCTTGCAACTTCCAGTGGAGGATGATAAAAGAAAGGTGTGGGGGTACTGTCCAGGGAAGAAGGCACAGTAACAGCCATGTTCTGCTAGTTCAGAGCACTTCTCATTGTCAATAAGTTTCCAGGTGCAAACTATGTCCTTGTGCAAGGAAAGGTGTATCTCAAGGGACCTTGAGACCTCATGATGATACTGATTTTTTTCTGTAGCAAAAAAAAACTTTACAACTTGTAAAACAGCTGTTGACAACTGTCATCTTCTCCCATGGACATTTGTATGTTTGAATAGGGAAAGCAACACCCTTGTTGGATTCTAGCACAAGGATAAAGCCAGTCTTTCCTTTCTTTCCTTCCCAGTCAGCAGGTCCAATAAGAGCAGAAGCAATTGCTCTGTTTCTGTTCAGCTGGCTCATGTCACTGAGGGGAGTTGGTAATACCTGGCAGGAGATGGCTAGTAGTGGAGACACTGAAATGTGACCTTTATGAGACTATATTGCTAACCTGTGTACTTTGTCTTCTGATCAGCAACAGCATGTTTTCAGGAATGGGGTACTAAAGACAAGGCAGGAGTTGGAAAAGTCTTTGGCAGGGACTGCTGAATTCCTAAAGAAGAGGCTAGCTACTTCCTTCTCCTCCTACATCCCCCCCAATTTAATTTTTTTTGCAAGTCCAGAGGAGCAATAATATGTGCCTCTGAGATCATTCTATACAGTGGGCTTCACAGCAGAAGCAAATGTCAGCATAAAGGAACAGAGCCTGTACAATGAAGTGCCTAGCAGCGCAGCAGGCTGGTGAGAGAGAGGGAAGATTCCCCCAGGCTGTATTCCTCATGTAGAGCTGTCATCTTCTGGTTAAGAAAATCATATCATCTGGCCCCAGCAAAGATGGAATCTGATACTCTCTGCTGAGTTTTGGATACTTTCCCACACGGCTTGAACATCACTGAGTTAGATGATGGGAAGATGGATTAACACCTACCTTCTGCACTGGGGTAATTTTGCTGCATCTGAGTTTGCACAGTGGAAAGCTCCTCAGTGAGTCCTCATGGGTCTGAAGTTTAGCATACATATTTTTTTTCTGGCTACTAACTTTTTAGCCCCTGGCCATAACTTTGCAGCAGTGATGGCTTTTCCCTCTTAGCCTTGGGGTTGTTCTCAAGAGCTTGGAGCTGTGTGGCTGGATAGGTACAGAGCAAGTTTGCTACTCTTAAAAGACCAATTCTGTGCATTATGTCATTGCAAAGTTGATATCACAGTCACAGAACAGGATCTTTGGCAGTTTTTCACTGTTCAAGCTATGTTGTTTTGCTGGTCCTTTCATGATCTGCCACTGGGCTGTTCTGTCAACCAATTCAAAATTTCGTTGTATCAGGCTATCGGGGTTGACTACCTTATCAAGGTGGAGAAAATAAACACCAGGAGATACCAATGTTGCAAATATTGTGACTATCAGAATGTATAAGAGTGATCAGAAGCATTAAAAGACTTTTCTCTTATTTTTCTCTTTCAATTTCTTTTATCCTCTGTCTCACTTTTTTCTTTTTCTTGCCATGTTTAACTACATGAAGATATAAAAAAGGTTGATTAGCAACTCTGAATATCCCTTGAATATACCTAATCAGTTCTCCTTGTGCATAAATTTTATTTAACTTGTCAAAATGTATTGATTTTTTTTTGTGTGTGTTTTTGTCTGCTAAATCAGCAGTCTGGAGAGCTGAGCCGCAGACAGCCAGGAGAGGGAAGAATCTGGTTTGACCATCAGGGATTTTTACTGAGGAGATCAGCTTGTGATGAGGGCAGAGTTCATGCAATGAAAATATTTTTCTGGTTATGTATGAAGTCAGTCTTACCAGAGGGTTACACCTATACTGGGCCATTATCAAATGCTACTTCAATTTTATCTCTTGGCTAAATTACTGAGACTGGAGCAGTTCAGTTAGAGCAGAATTTTTTGAACACAAAGTTTTTAAGTACTTTTTGAATCGTTCATGGTAGAACGAACAAATAAACCACAGGGGAAAATAAATATGTGGAAGAGAGGACTTAAAATCCAGTATTCAGATGATAAATCTGTCTGAATTGTGTAGTTAAAACATTCACATTCTGATACATTTGTTTGACTACTCCACGGAGCTTTTATCTGCAGTATTCAGAGTTTCATGCTAACATATTCTCTCTGAACAGTTTGCTGCTAATACCTGATGTTAAGCCAAACCTGTCATGTTCAGGTTTTGCAAACTTACTGGAACAATGATGTCCAGCCAGGCTCTCTTTGCATTCAGCACAGGTGTTGCATCAGTTCATGGGGTGCTCCCTGGCCATGGGTAGGTGTTGGCTGTGTTCTTTTAGATCTTTGAGCTTCACAGCCCACACAAATGAAGTGTAGGTGGAAACTGCAGTAAGCGAGCTCGTCTTGAGTAGATTTGTATACTCTTGAGGGAATCTTAGCATATTAAAAATGTTCTGAGATCGTAGAATTTTGCAAAAAGTTACAGCCTTCAGAAGCAAGTTGGTATAATATTGCTCTATTAGCAATACTGCTTTGATTCTGGACTTAGCAATGTGTGCAGCTTTTCCATCTGTCTGGAAGAATGATATGATTTGACTGAGTTGTTTGAATCCAGCTAAGATGAAGGTATAAGAGTTTTTTGAACAATAGCTCCTCCCTGCCTTGTCTGCCTCTTTCCAATAACATTTGGAGTTTAACAGTGTTTTTGTATCCCCGTGGTTATGAATTCATTCAGTCAACGGCAGGGCCTTTATTCTGCTGTACTTAGTGTAACGCATTCAACTCCTCTGATACGGCATCTCTCTCAGGCAGGGCTGTTGCCATGTGCTATGTAATGTATACACATACCTGTTTTATACAAATGGGACTGCCTTGAAGATCACCAGTAATTACCAACCAGCTATTGCAATAGCCCTGGTATTCTTCAGATGCTGTTCCTTTGAATTGGTAATAACAAAATGCTGTCAGCATCCTGAGTTAAGGACAATTACACATTCTTACTTAAGCCTTCAAGCTTAAGCTTTATTTGCTTGCAGGACACTGAGCATATTAGGAGGTTTTATTTACATGAATTTGGCTAATTTCAGACAATCACATTCTGCTTGCTCTGTTCTTGTAAGACAAGACATCGATTGGGTTAGGAAGTAAATGTGGATTTTTTTTCAGTGTACGTTGTTTGATCTTTGTGGTCAGATACTGTGAAAATGTATTTGAAAATACTGAAAAAGATGTTAAAAGTTGCCATACTACATTAAAAAAAACATCCTGGTGAAATTTATTCCTAATGCCTTAAACTACTTCAGCTTTTTAGGAGACAGACCATTAAACATGCTTACAAGGTAGTTCTGTGTAGTGGGTGACACCAGAAAATGTGGTGCAATTTTTAATTTCTCTTTTTTGTGTTTTGGCTTTTTAGGAAAAAATGTAAAGAAGCCCCCAAAATCCTATCTAATTCATGCTGGCCTAGAGCCTCTGACCTTCACTAATATGTTCCCAAGCTGGGAACACAGGGAAGACATCGCAGAGATCACAGAAATGGTAAATCTTTTCATTGTTGCCTATTGCTACTAAGTGTGTCTTGTGTTGTTAGTAGCATTGCTGTTTTGTGCTGTCAAGTCCAAAAATTCAGAGGACAAACCTATAAAGTACAGTTTAGGAATCTGCATGGGAAAAAAAAAAAACACCACAGCATAGCTGAATTCTGATTTGGAGTGTGGCTATCAGAGGCATTTCCAGTTGTTTTCCATGTAACTTCTAATGCTGTTTTTTGTTAAAAATGGGGGCTAGAGAGAAGTGGTGCCTGAATCATTTCGTAGAAACAGATGTGCTAGAGTTCAGCAGAACAGCTGTTTTGGCTTTGTGGAACAGGCACCGACCTGCAGCTCTGGTCAGTCCTCCAAGCTGCATGAGCTGAGGAGTGAAATGCCATGCAAAGAGTCAGCTGCTCGAAGAGCTCCAGCACTGACTTCCCCATCTGGGAAGCATGCTCACACCGAATTACACGACTGCTTTAAAAGCCTTCAGTGAAGGGAGCTCTCAAGGCAAATGACATTTGCTGCTTCTGCAGCAAATAGAGGAAAACGCTGGCTTTATGACTAAACACAGAAGTCAGCCTTAAACTGGGATTCTTAAAGTACACAATATCCTTCTGCAAAGCACAGACATTGTGTGAAATTTGTGTGAAATTGTAGTAGGTAAAGGCTGGTAGGCTGTGTGGATCTGCAGGTGTAGCTTTGTGCTCCATGGGTATGGGTTGATCCCATTCCATCTACAGACAGTTGCTTTTATCAGATGGTTTCAGTACTGTGATCCTGAACTTACTGTTTTCCCTTTTCTCCCCAAAGGATGCCGATGTTTCTAATCAGATAATCCTTGTAGAGGATGTGCTGGCCAAGCTGTGTAAAACTGTGTATCCACTAGCAGATCTCTTAGCCAGGCCTTTACCTGAGGGAGTTGATCCACTGAAGCTTGAAATTTATCTTTCAGATGAGGACTTCGAGGTAAGGAGAGAAGGGGTGCACTGTTACTCTGTGCATGTACGTCTACCCTTGCCATTAAGTCATTTGGCAGTTTTGCTCCGTGTAGGTGTTCTTACTGATAGTGTATCCTCTTGTTTTAAATGCAGGTTGCATTAGAGATGACGAGAGAAGAGTACAATGCACTGCCATCTTGGAAGCAGGTTAATCTGAAGAAGGCAAAAGGACTTTTCTAAGCTGTGTTTATTGGAGTGAGCTCTAAAGGGATGTATTTTCACTTTCTATGCCCTTTAGCAGAATTGTACCCCACATTTACAAAATAAATAGAAATAATCTGAAGTTATTAGTGACTACCTATCTGGAGGTGTGTAATATTATAAAAGGCCAAGAGAACTCTTTGGAAATGGAATTTGATTTTGACTCTTAAAGGTAATGTGTTTAAGCTCTGCTCTCCTATGCACTTAACCAGTAGTTTCTTGAGCTACTGCTGTAGCTGTCCTTTGGCTCTATACAATACTTGCCATTTTGTTTTTGAAGAAGTTCTCTTTGTAAAGTGTTATTTTGTTAGTTTGTGGATTACAAAGAATTTATATTTATATAAACACATAGAACAAGTATGTATTTAACAATGCAATATATATTCACTTTCGAGACTTTCATGTCAAAAATACAGAAAAGTAGCTGGATGGCAGTTGCTTGTACTGAATTAGCTATACCACCAACATGTATCTCTTATGCATTCTGAAAAGTTTCTCTTTGCAATAGGTAATGAATTGTTCTCAGTGCTGCTTCAGGTGCTAAACTGAACAAAGCGTTTGTATTTATAGCATGGATTTCTTGAGAAACTATGCGAATCGACCTTTATACTTTAATATCCAAAAATGTATAGTGCCTTGTTTTTTGTGTACAGTTTATATACAAAAAAAGATTGGTCTGCATTTTGAAGATGGCTTAGAACGGTCTCCTACATTACTTTTATAACAGTAGAAATAAAAACATCTCAGTTTCTAATACTTGTTGTAAACATTAAACATGTCTTTTGTGATATAAGAACTGAAAGTAAAAGCTTCTGAATAAACTCTTAGCAATGCTCTGACTTGTCATTATTTTGTACTGTAAACTGTACGAATTCATTGGAATCTTCCATAACATGGTATTTTATCGAAATACTTTAACCTTAGGTGTCTGTGGGTATTGTACAGAGTTATAATTGGGCAAGCAGATAATCTGGAAAAAAAAAAACATTGTATGAGATAAAAGTAGGTTGTACAACACTTCCATGCTGCATGTTGGAACAGTCACACAGCTCCTGTATCTTCTGAGTTGCCCTGTTTTATACATGAAACCAAATTATGCTGATTATCAACCTTTGAAAACCTTTTCAACCTTTGTGCAATTGGGAGTAAAACTTGAACTGAAAATGAGTATGGCATTGTGTTCATTCTTTTCAATTAGCACTGAAGTCAGAATTGTTTTCTTTCAGCTAATTAGCATATTGGATAGAGTAATCAAGTGAAAAAAAAAATCTTTATTGCTTGAAACGTTTTCCAGGCATTTGGCATTTCTATAACAACTTGTGTGGTTCCCCTCTGGTGGCCTAGTGGATTTCACGTTTTGCTTCCTGCCAGCATGAGTAAGTTGTCTTCTGCAGTGCAGCCATTGGAAACTCCTCCTGCCTCATTGAAGAGTGACCACCTGGAGTGGGGACTGTTGCTGGTCTTGCAGTTCTCCTCTTAGGCCCAAGGGAGTGAAGTAGGATCTCTAAATGTGAAAGGTGGAGACTTAATCAAAGTCTGCAGTAAATATCACTCCATAGTTAAAATTAGTCTTGTTCTGAAAGATCAGTCAAGAAATTAAGGTAGCCTTAAACTAAATAAATCAGAAGTACAGAAGCACACAAACACAGTTCAGCTGATGAGAGATATTACAGGTAAATTTTCAGAACTGGTGTATTTCTTTTCATACTGTTTTTTGTCAAGAACTGAAAATAACACAATAAAAGGGCAGCAACAATATTCAGAGCCAAGATTCTTCCTATGCAGTGTCCCATACTGCTATTTCCTCAGAAGTCCTCAACTATAGCTTCTGGAAGAGATACACTCTTAGTTTGAAAATGCAGGGCTTTTTAGTGACAAGATAATTTTTCAAGCACTGAGAGGTTTCCAAAGTCACTGCTGCCTTCATGCTATTGTCTAAGTACTTTTGCACCTATGCATTTTTCTCTTTCACCCTCTCGTGATAAAATCAAGCAGGAATTAAGTTTTGTTTATTCATGCTCAATCTATACCGTGGGGGTAGCACGTTCCTCTGTTTTGATTTTCTCTCTAACAGAGAGCTGATTTGCATAGCATGATTGACCTTGTTTTTCCCTCTGTCAGTGTAGCATCATTTATTTTTGTTGGTTTTTTTTTTGAAAACGCTATCAGTCCTCCAAGTGCTGCTGAAGGGCAACATCCACCTCTAAAGCTTTTGCAAACCCAGCTAAAAAGGGTGACAGCAGGCACAGGGGCCTGCAGGCAGTGAAATATAATTAAATGTTGTCAGCTTTTGGAGTTCCCGTAATTTTTAACCGATTTGGTATCTTGTGTCCCAGTTCCTGGAACTGGAACAGAATCCAACCTCTTTCTTCGTGCTTTGCTCCTAACTTTGTAAAGGAAAACTTTGAAAGCAACTCAAAGCTGTGGAGAACATAAAATATTTTTATTGTCCTTAATGTATTTGTTATTTATCAACGTGGTTCCCTGAAATGCAAATTCTGTTGATCTCACAGCTTCCAGTCTCGAGCCAGGATTCCGAATCTTATCTCCCGTGGTTTAGAACTGATCAGTCCTGACTTAAAAATATTGCTCTTTGATTTCACACACATTCCTGCACATGTAAGGCTTTGCTAGCAGTGAAATGGGCTGGACGCATTAGCATGCCAAAACAGCAAATAAAACATTGTCCGAAAAATTTGCAGCCCATATGCTTCAGACAGAAGGGGAAGGAAGATGGAAGGGAGGTAGTGGGGATTAAAACTAATTTTTACATTCTGGGGGGGGCGGCTTGTTTCCGTACACCACCAGTCTCACAAACGTGTATTTAGTGGGGCAGGAGTTGGGGACCCACATGTAGTACAGTGAAAGCTGATTCTGAACTCTTCTGAAAGCCTGTGGTGCTCTGATGGGAGCGGGATAGCTGAGCACAGCCCAGAAATAGGAGGCAGCAGCCTGCACACCCAGGTCACTACTCAAACACAAAGCCCTTGTTCACCTGTTTTGCTCCCCCAGTATGGTGCTGGCAGCTGAGAGCTGATGCTGCAGGGAATCCCTTTTGGGTATGAGGTCCCCTTTGCCTTTCACAGGGCAGCAGCATGTGGCTGATCATCTGAGCCCAGGATGCTGCCCTGCACAGATGAACATTCCCAACCTTTTTAGTTTCCTAATTTGCATGGGATCTGTGGCTAAGTTCTGCCTGCAGTGGGGTAGTGTAGTCACAGCATCAGTTTTTCTCTAAGCAAAGTGTCCTGACCCTATAATAATAGCATTGCCAAAAAAAAAAAAAAAAATCAGCTTCACACTCTTCCACCCCAAATCTTGTGCTCTCCCTAAGCCCAAGGAGCAGAGATGGCCCCATCCTGCTTCTGCAGCCAGTCATAATGTAAGGGCAGCCCCAAGACTCAAGGTTCACGTGCAGTCCTGACTCACGGACAAACAGCAGAAAGCACCCGTTTCTCTTGGCAAGACCCTACAGTGTGGCCTGTACAAAGCTCTGTAAATCCTTCCTGCTCAGTGTCACCCCTCAGGCTAGAGCAGGGATATGTTCCCACAGCAAGGACGAGTTTCTTACATCCTGTTGCTAAAAGACACGATATTTACACATAAGGAACAGTTCTGTCGTCTTCTCTCTTCACAATAAGCAACTGGAGCATTTGAAGAAAACTTCAAGTAGCTTATTTGAAGTCTCAACCAAGCTGTAAGAGGCCGTGAGGGGTTACCTAGCCTGGCTGCTGCTGCGAGTGCTACAAACACGACCTGCACCCCCAAAAACTCCTGGGCAATGTGCAATGCTGGGAAAGCGAGGGGAGGGAGAAGAAAGCAACCTGTGGTGTCCCCATTTTCCATAATGCTGGCTCATACCTGATGAATTAACTCAGAGCTGAAGCTGTTTGCCTTCAATTTCACACTTACCACGGGGGCTGTGTTTGCTCAGCCCCCCCCTGCAGCCCCTGGTTCCAGGCTGCAGTAATCAGCACATCGGTTTTCCAGCAGCAATTGCTGAGCCACTTGAGCTGTGATAGCAGCACTCATATTTAATCCCTTTAATTTAGGTATTTACTATGCAAACGGGTAACTGTTTACTTGTGTGGTTGTTAATTGTCTTTGTGCAGCCAATAAACATATAGTAGCCTTGATATGATCGCTACTCTCGGTAATGGCAACTTGCTGCAAAGAAAGGTTCCTGCTGCCCAGCTCCATAAATTGGATGCTGTATATAATAATGTTGTTGAAGTGGTAACACTTTATTATAAGTGCCTCTGTTCTCACAGAAATCATTGTTCATTCTGCGCTTTATAAATTGCTCGTGACTTATAGAGAGAAAAGTAATTGATTTGGCTTGGCTTATTTATGGGGGCCCAGGCAATATTTTATTCTTTTACTTTTAGAGCTTTTTGAACTTCAGTCATTTATGCAAGTAGTTTCCAAGAAAAATCTAAACTAGTTCTAATACTTTTCCTTTTTCCAACTCTGATTGCTACCTTCATCTCATTGAAGTCTTTTTTTTTTTTTTTTTTTTTTCCTCCATGATTCTTTCTGCATGATTTATTAGTGATCTGGGAAAGATGATTCTCTATTTCAGAGAGGATTTTTAAAATTTGGCTGCAGACCAGAAGCAGAACTGTGCCACACCGTACCACACCAGAGGAATAAAAACTAAGCAATTTAGCACACTTTGCAAAAAGAAGACTACCAGAAATAGCCTGAGGTTTTGACTTTATCCAGGAGCCTCTGGTTTACTTTAGAATCAGGATTTCCAGAAAAATAGACTTAATTTTTATAATGCTTTTGTGTTTAGATAGAGTCAGACATTCTGCCAACGTATGATTACTGGATGAATGAAGACTTGCAAGATGAACTTTGCAAAAGCAGATGCAACACTCAACACTCTGAGTGCTGCGAGGCACAGAAAAACTGGCCAAAATTACACCAAAATTACAGAGCACAGGAACAAATTTTGGGAGTCCAGAGCCTGAACAATAGAGAGACAAGTGGGAGCCC
Source organism: Anas acuta (assembly GCF_963932015.1). Classification (NCBI taxonomy): domain Eukaryota; kingdom Metazoa; phylum Chordata; class Aves; order Anseriformes; family Anatidae; genus Anas; species Anas acuta. Next base: position 16,058,388 of record NC_088980.1, on the reverse strand, counting down.
TCCAGGCTGTGAAGATGAGAACCTCTGAACCATCACCAAGTCAATCTCACTGCCTGGGCCATTGGGGAAAAATAATTAACCAAATCCAAAGAAAAAGGATTCCAGAGGCTCCCTGCTTCCTTATTCAGGTGGTGCACACAGGCAAGCAGGCAAAGCCAGGGTATGTGGGGGGTGCAGGGGAGCAGGAACGTGTCATGGCAAGGAGAGCAGAGTGTGTTAGACCTCTGACAGCTGGAGTATTGACCAGCAGATGTAAATTCCTTTTGCTTCATTTTTTTTTTTTATAAAATGTGTATATATATATTTTGTTTTCTCTCAGTAAGGTTACTAAAGATATGTTTTGCTACTAGTTTGGACAGAGTACATACCATAGAAGATCTACAGTTTGTCTGTAAAATATGTGCAAAGACATAATAAGGTGAGGTTTCTGAGGAGCCTGCATAGGTTGGTCAAATGAGGTACCACCTTTCCCAATAAACCCTACTTGCTGATGTTTCATAAAACACATGCATTATTTCAGCTGAGGCTCTTCCTGCAGCTGCCTCATGTACAATAACACAGAACAGGCAGTGGTCTGTGAGAAGCTGGTAGCAGCAGATTTGATTGCAGGTCATGTCTCCAAAGCAGGATGTCCCATGTTGGATATGACTGAGGTCATATCTGAGAAATATCCTGGTCATATCCAGTCATATTTGGATATGACTGAGGTGGACCTTCTGGGAACATACCAGTGCATGCAGCGTCCTCCTGTCCCCAGCTTTGTTCCACCCAAAGGTTATCCACCAAATCTTCCCCTCGCTTAGCCAAACTCATTAAGAAATGTTTAAATTCCTTGAAGCAGCATGTTCCAGAGCAGGGACTGAGCTGTGTGTGGGGAGGACGGCAGAGCCCAGGGAAGGCAGGCTGAGGATGCCTGCTGGTGAGAAGATGCCCCTAATAGATGGCATCCGGGAAGGGGAGAGAGACAAGGAAAAACTGCTGGGGCAATGCCAGCACTGCGTGACTACAATGTGTTTCCATTTTACATTGAGCAGCAGCAGGCTGCCGGCCCTGTTTGAGTTTAATGGCAGATCGTTCTCGTTTCACCCTCACGCCACACCATGTGCGCCGCGGTCACCGCACCTCACACGGGCTGACACCGCGCCTCCTCGGCACTGAGGGCACGCCAAAAAACATGGTTAGAAACCAAACCAAACCAAACCACAAAAAAACAACAGGGTCAAGTGTGACTGGGGCCACACAAATGGCCGGGGCCCGCTGCCATGGGGCCCTGCGGCCGGCAGGTGGCACCTCCGCCTCGCCCAGCTCCAGGCCGCGGCTCCCCCTCAGGGCGGCGGCCGTGAGGGCGAGGCCGGGGGGCTTCGTGCGGCTCCTCCAGCCCGTCCCCTGCCGGGGGAAACAGGAGATTTGGGGGCAGGCAATGTCAGCTCGGCTGAGGTGATGAAAGGAGAAGGAGGAAAGCCTCTGCTGGCGTGTGGGGCTCGGGTTCAGAGCAGGGCTGGTGCTGATGCCTCCTCCTGCAGGGAGCCAGGGACAGGGCTGTTGGAGGGGGGCTTGTACTCCACAACCAGGTCATGGCAGCACAGTGGTTTGCAGAGAAACTGGCCACCATCACACACACAACTATGTTTTTTAAGCACTTCATTTGCTTACTCAAGTAACTTATACTAGAGTAGTAACAATGCTCAGGTGCTTCACACCTTGCAGTGGGAAAGCTGTTGGAAAGGGCTAAATGGAGTAACCAACGGTGGTGTTCCTGCCACGTAGTGCTGGTGACAGTGTGTTTTCACACACGGACATCATATCTCTTGAAAGCATCTTGGGGTCACAACAATTTCAACCTGTAAGATGCCTTTTAGTACCTTGTCTAGGACATGAGAACTACGAGAGTGAGGTCAGTTTGAGCGAGGCTGGCCAAGTCCAACGCCTTCCCTCAGGCACTCAGGGGTACACATGTCCCAAAAACCTCCCAGTGGAGGTAACGGGGTACAGGCACAGGTGTCTCCAGAAATCTGAAGGCTAAAAATAGGGAGATATAAAGGGAGGCCAGAAGTGCTGGGACAAACGTGGTGCAGTGGAAGAGATGTGGACAGGCTGGGGGATGGGATACTTATGGCCCGGGTGAAGCCGCACAGCCCGAAGGAAGCACCAGGAGTGGGGTGTTGGCAGTCTGCTCATTCCCAAAGCATAGATCCAAATGGGTGACCAAAACCAGGCTTGGACTTTCTTCTCTCTCACGTGCAATGACTTATTTATGGTGTTTCTTACTGTGTATATAGAAGTGGGAGGGAGGTGAGCCTTGCACATTTGGCCTGAAGCAAGCAGTGGTTATGAGCCATATACACCCTGAGCCGTATACACCCTAACAGCCCAGAGCTGCCCATGCACAGGGAGCTGGTAACAGCACAAGGTGCAGCCTTGTGTTGCACAGACGAGGCAGTGTGGGTCTGAAGGCAGTACTGACACATTTGCTGGCATTGCACCTGAGCTAATAAGCCCTGGATTTGTTAGCTTGGGCGCAGCACTGCACTGACATCAGGGGACATGCACTGGCTCCCCGCCCACCAAAAGGATGCCTCAGGGCTGTTTCCCCTGGTTCTGGTGTTGGGTAAGCACAGACTTGAGAGCCAGGTTAGCTACATCATTTGGGCTCCTCTCCTCGGTTTTTGTGGCACTTGCTAAAGCTGAAAGCCCAATAATTCCTCATCTTTTATTCCTGCATACAGAGGAGGTGACCAGGAATGGGTAAGATAAGAGAGGGCATGGAACCATCTATAAAGGGTTTTGTCCCTGTGACCACTGCAATGCCCTGCTGACCCCTTCTTTTGTCCATTGTCAGCCTTCAGGCTCGCAGCCTTCAGGTGATTACATCTGAGTCCAGCTCATGGCTCCATGCTTTGGAGAAGCATTCACCATGGGTGAGATCTGTAGCCAGCAGAGCCCTACTGAGCTCAGCTGCTGGATTCTAGTATTTGAATTGTCTCATCTGTAAAGAGGTAGGTAAATCAGGACTGTATCCAAATGTTTTTTCCCTTTCCCCACTGACTTTGAAGGAGCCCAAGGTGTATGTCTCCACTATGGCAGTCTGATTGAGAGGGAGGAATCCCACTGTTGCTACAGGTGCTTGAGTTTTCCCAGTAACCCAGGGCTGTACATGGGGAATTTTCCATGAATCCCAGCAATTGCAGCAGGACTCCTCGCCCTCCTACCTACTTCTGTGCTGTGCTGTGCTCCCCTCCCTGACGGACCCCAAGACACAGGGTGCTCCACTGATTGCTCTGCACAAGGCGCACCAGCCCTGGAAGCTCTTGTGCTGAAGCAGAACTGGTGGAGGCAGCACTGAGTTGCCTTTACCCTGTGACACTATAGAGCTGTGGAGAGATTTGGGTTTGATGTCCAGCATGAGGAGTTGCAGACCTCACGATCTTCTAGGTCATCTCCCCGACCATTTGGTGCTGACGAGGTGATGACCTTCCTCCCCTGCGTGCCGGGGAAGCCAGAGGGGGGAGAGCTGAGGGGACAAGGCAGGGGGAGTTTGTGTGTGTGACTCCTTTGTGTCATCTGCAGGCTGGTCACGTTGCCTCAGCCTCTCTGTGGAGCTGGCCCTGCTTGCCCAGGTGCCAGACAGCTGGGTATGGGAAACCTTCCACGGATTAAGTCCGACTTAGTAAATATTAGTTTGCAGGATCGCTTGCAGTCGAGTGAAACGTAAGCCATTCTCTGCTGAAGAGCCAGTTTTCTAAAGGCTCAGGGCAGTGAAATTAAGAATGCTCACTTCGTGTTGGCAGACACGATGCCTCCGTCGTCGAGTGGGAAAAAGCCCCGAGGAAGCGAGAGGTGCGGTGATGAAAGGCTGAGAACAGCTGCCGAAAATGTTCGTGAACCAGGAGTAACTTTACGTAAAGAATGAAAAAATAAAGCCCAGTTTGATTAAACGGTTGGATTCGGGAAAGCAGCTTAGGGAGGTGTGAGACAGTTCGGGCTATTTCTGAAGAAGGAAAATATGCAACAGCCTGCTGGCTGAAGCACAGCCCCCTCACTCCCAAGCAAGGCCACAGGCTCCCCGTGACGCCTCTCATCCCCCCTGTGCTGTGTGGAGTACCAGTGTCCCTCTGCCTGGTCTCTGTCTCCAAAACCAGAACACTCACACAACCAATAATGCACACACGTGCCTGCAAGCAGTTCCAAAAGCGCTGAAATTCGGTCACCTCCACAAAAGTAATTTCAGAGGTGAAATTCAAGAGCTCTGTTCTTTAGGCAGCGGGATGGCCAGAATCACTGACGGAAACTACAAGCACTCAACATCCAAAAATCAGGACACGTCCCTTCTTGTGTCTAATCTCAAAGAGCTGCCTGGAAATAACCCCTGATCATCTCTCCTGAGGACCCTGGGGCACCTTGCAGGTCACTGCAGGAGCTGGAAATCCTCACCCTGCACGGCCACGCGGGTCAGCTGGCCACTGCTGCTCCTGCCTGTGTGACCGGGCAGGCTGGAAATAGGAAGGGTGCTTGTTAAACAAAGCTAGAGGATGTGCTGGGACAGGCAAGGGGCATGCACCTGGGCTCCTGGCATCGTTTCTGTGCTCCTCAGGCCTGGGGTGCTGCAGGCAGCAGAGGACACCCCCATGAGTGACCGGTGGGAGGGAACGGCGGGGTGAGGAAAGGCTGAAAGAATTCAGCACAAGCAGCTTGGCCAAGCGATGACTAAAGGAGGAGGATATGATAACCCTCTGCAAGCATTCGAAAGCTATAAACACTGAGGGTGGCTCATTTGGGGCTAAGATTAGATGTAACGGGATGAATTTATGGGCAGGAAAAAATGCGCTTTATGTGAAGACGCACCGCTCTGAACGGTGCCAAGTATCTGAAGGTGGTAGTTAGCAGTCCTGGAAGTCCCCCTGGCCTACACAAAACTGCTCCAGGTATAAAAATAACGTGCATCAGAGCCAGAAACTTGTCCTGCGTTAGGCTCGCACAGCTTGGAGGCACAGCGCCTGCTCTGCGTGGGCTTTGTCGAGCACGGCCAGGACACGAGGAGGGAGAGTTGGCTGCGGTCGGTGATCCCTGCACCACTGGCAGCACGTCAGCAGCGGCACGGTGATCTCAGCACACTGCAGTCTTCCTGGGGATGAAACCCAAATTAAGGCAGGTGATAGTGGCTGAGTGTTTCTGCTAACCCACGGCAGCTGATCGCCCTCTGGGAAATGAAGCAATGGAGGGAAACTGTTTTAGAGAGGTGAGATACACACACACTGCTCTGATGGGAGGAACATCCCACGGGGCTACGGAGAGGAAAATCCTACAAACCTGGCACTGTGGTGTCAGGGATATGGGAAGGGAAGGGAAGGGAAGGGAAGGGAAGGGAAGGGAAGGGAAGGGAAGGGAAGGGAAGGGAAGGGAAGGGAAGGGAAGGGAAGGGAAGGGAAGGGAAGGGAAGGGAAGGGAAGGGAAGGGAAGGGAAGGGAAGGGAAGGGAAGGGAAGGGAAGGGAAGGGAAGGGAAGGGAAGGGAAGGGAAGGGAAGGGAAAAGAGAAAAGAAAAGAAAAAAAAAAAAAAAGACTACCACAGGGATTTGCTTCACCTTACAGATGAGAAGTTGTTTTGTGAGAGGAGCACAGATCCCTTCACCTCCTACTCCAATTGATGCAGGCAAGGTGAGGTCACACCTCCCACCTTTTGACACCTACCTTGGACGCTTTAGGTCAGCCCTTGGGTGTCACTTGTGGCTCCGTGACCACACAGACCACTCAACTGCTCCATTTCAGGTGCTCCAAGCTGTACTGCAACGTGACTGTCTAACACATATAGTACAAATATCCACAGTAATTATTTATTTGCCCAATGGAGCCAATGGTCAGGCACTGTTTGCAATATTTTTGTTAGGAAAAAAAGTTGTGAGACAATCACAGAAATTTTGAAATAAGCTTTCCAGTGTATCGAGGGCATCTGTTGGCCAGTTGTGGAGTGGCCAAGCTGTAATTTCTGGGACTAAAGGCAGCAGGGAAGTGGCACCCCTGTTCACTGGTTTCTCTTCACAGTACGAGTGGGGCAGGCACAATGTTTCACCTCATGTTTTATTCAGCCCCTTTGCAAGCTGTGGCTTTTGCAGGCATTTTGAAGGAAAAATTCCAGACTTGGATCTGATCCTATCACCTGCTGATGTCTCTCTCAACGCCAGTTGGTGTAAAGCTAGCCAAAAAAGAGTGTTTTTTCCTGTCTCTCTCTCTCTCTTTCCCTCTCCCACTCCCCCAGATCTGTGTAATCTATAGAGGCTGGGGTATTCAGTGCTGCTCAAATCCTGTACTTCAGCTCATTAAAATGTCAGGCTCAGCACTGCAGACACTACACTCATTCCTATTGACAGCAGTGGACAATGGAGTCAGTGGGAGCTGGGGAAGTAGGAAAAAAAAACAAAACAACACGACTTTCTTTATGGTGTGATTACTGATCAGTGTCTCTAAATTACATTAACCTCCTCTTGTGTCATTCAGCAGAGTTTTCAGGCTGTCCTGTCCAGCATAAACACATAAACATTTCAATGAGTTTTCCCTTCTTGTGTAGCTCAGGAAATAAAAGTGTGTTAGACACTCACCCTGCCCCGGTAATGCTGGGTTTCAAAGTGTTCCTGTAGCTGGCTATCTGCAGTGCATGAGGAAAAGGGATTTTTCTGCTGTTTCCAGCCTCTCTAATGCATCACACAAACCATTTAATAAATACAGAGTAAAGTGAAAAATAAATCATTCTGAGAGAAGCCCAAGGTGCTGTGAGAGCCAGGCACAAAGCTGTCACCCCACTTCCCTGGGACAAAAACCCTTCCATCATTTATTTTCAGGCTGCAGAATTGAGTTAACATCTACTACAAACTCTGCTTATCCACTTGCAACTGGGATCCTTTTACCTCAGCGAACATATTTCTTAATGTGAAAACAAGGCTGCTCGCAGAAATAATGCAGTACCCGAAAATAAGCATTGACCAGAGCTAAAACTTAAGTTTTGGAAAGCTGAGCGATTGCTGTCTGTTGTCTTCCTCATGTTTAAAGGGATGCTCACACTTTCACATTCAGGTGAACTCATTCGTTTCCCATATATGAGACTTCTGTAACCCCCAATACGTCTAATAATGTTTCCAGTTTAACACTGGAAATTATTTTAGTGAGGACTGGCTCTCTTCTAATAAATGGATATAATGGGAGCTCATTAAATACAATCAAAAGGTTCTTCATGCAATAAATCATCATAATATTTTATCACATAGGGAGGTGTAAATGGCTCTCAGTATCGCTAAACATCCCTTACGCAAACCACTCTTCCAGGATATGACTGAGGAATTAATTTTTTTTTTCTTTTTTCCCCTGGGATTTCCCCAAAGAAAAGCAAAGAGTTAATGCTCCTGCTTCAGCTCTCATTTTCTGCTGGGCTAGACATTTCCTGGAGAAGCTGAAGGGAGCTGGCAGCTGCTGCGATTCGGGATGGGGCCGCTGCCCTGGGGGACAGTGCCCAGCTCGGGCTGTGCCGTGCTGCTCCTTGCCCCTCGCACAGGCACCGGATCCATTGAGAGCGCTCAGATCAGTGCTGAGAGGGGCCAGCGCTGGTGGCACAAGGCATTTAATTACCACGTTAAATAGTCACACGCGCTTGTCAAAGCAGCGCCAGCTGAGAAGGAAAGCCGTGTAACAAACAGTTCGAAGGAAACAACCGTGTTTGCAAACACTTTTTTCCCCCTAGGTTGCTTGTTGCCTTTTACATGGGAAGGGGGGTCTGCTCTTTTGGAAGCAGAGCGTACACTGAAGTCCCTATTAAAGCAGCTGGCTCAACTGCAGCCGCTGAAGGCAGCGGTGAGAACTCGCCAGCTTCTTTTGAAAAGCATCCTCTTGTTCTGGGCATGTTTTAGACAATGCAAGTTTATTGCAGATGCTGATCTCTCCCCCAGAGGGTAGGGGCAAGCACTTCGGCACCGATCATCACACGTTTCTGGGACACTGAGAGGCTGCCAGACAAGTTATCTCGCTCCACCTGGAAACAACTAAAAAGAAGATTTCTTTCTCTTTGATTCCTCTGTGTCTCAGCCAGATGAACTTGGAAACTCAACCTGCCAAATTCACGTGGTTTGAGAAGGTTCAAATTAAACCTGTGGGACCTTGCTGTGCTTTCCAGAGCTTTCACCTCGTGTTCTTACTCCAGCAACCCTTCCAACCCCAGCAGTCTGAGGGCCTGAGGCAAAAAAATCCTAAGGAAAACGCCTCAGTCCCAGCTGCCACCTGGCATGAAGCTCGCCCAGCACACAGACACACACACACACACATATTCCTGGCCTTTGGTTAGAAACACACGTGGTCCCACCGTGGCTTCCACTGACCTGCAAACATTTGTACCTGGGCTGTAAAATGTTCACAATTTAAAGAAAAACAAAATAAATAAATAAAATCCATCAGCCCCTCACCAGGTTTTATTTTAAAGTCTCTGCATGCTGCTCTAAGCACAAGGGGTAGCACTGACATTAGGACTGGGGGTCTGGAAATCATGATGTGAATCCCTGGCCCCCTCCACCTGGAGCTTTGCTGCTCAGGAAGGGCAGAAGAGAGGAGCCTGACAGGGCTGCTCCGGAGAAGGGAACTGATGCTCCCTTGGGCATTGAGCCCTGCTGGGCTCCCTGCCCCGTTCCTGCAGGGAGGGAGCTGTCCTTTCAGCCAGGAGAGCAGTCTGTAGCACTTTTGGGGGAGATGAAGGTGCTGGGCACGCCGCAGGATCAGGCCAGGCACAGAGGTGAGCCCCTGCAAGGCAGCCTTGTCCATACCCGGTGTGTTTGGGTCACTGAGAACTGGTCATTTGGGCCCAATGCACTCTAAAAATATATTAGATGGCAAGCCCTAGGCCGCTGGGAGCTGATAAGAATGAGAAAGCACCTGGGGAAATCTGTGAGGCAGCAAGAAACCGAGAGATTGGAGGCAAAGTGCAGTTTTTAAATCCCTTTCTTCTCTAGGGTTTCACAGTCTGCTAGGTTTGGCCTACGCTGACACGAAGGATCTGGTGCGTTTCCTGTTACACGTGACAAATGGCACACACACCACTAACATCAACATTATTATGTGATTTTAAAATTGGACTTCACACCTCATTTTTACTCAAGTTATGCACTTCAAGATGTATCGTTCATCTCAGCCTGGCTTTCCTCCTTCACCATGCCTGCAGTTTCAGGAGGAGTGACGGGATACTGAGCCCCCAGGCGATGCCCACTGCCGCCCAGAGCTGAGGCAGTAGTGCCAGTGTGCCACCTGCACCTTTAATAATGCCAAACAGACCCGAAACACTGACATCTGCTCACGAAGTCTGCGCTTTAAGTGATTTCTCAGATACACGAGTCGACGCTCTCTACCTGGAATCTCGCTCGGAAAATGTTTGACATTTCTATCGCAGGCATTTGCTCACTTAGGAAAAAATTATCCAGAGAAAATAAGGGCTCTGCTGCCGGCCAGCTCTTACTCGGCCTGCGAGCGAGCTCCCCGCTCGTCTCTGCTCTCCGGGCTGTCATGTTTCCACAGGAGAGGCTCACCACTGCCATCAATCTGCTCGCGGGCTTTCTGCCTCCCCCAGGAGCTCTGCTTTGGTGCTCATAAACTGCACATTTTGGTTTATTTTCTCCTGATAACTCACTAGCAGAGGGGCAGCAAAACTGTTTTTTCATTATTTAACTACGGATACTTATGATTGCTCAATAATGTAAATGTCTTGTAAAGGGACTTCAGTTTTTGCTGGAATACCAGAATCCCTGCCAGGAGTTCAGGATTTCTCACAATTTAAGCAGGCCTTTTAAAAGCCCAACTGTATTTTAAAATGTCTCTTTTCATTTTTTCATATAGATTTGTGTACATACTGCAGGGATCAGGCCGTATAATGATATAAAGACTTGGATAAAATCAAATCTAGATCAGCTGTGTTTGCAGGAACAAATCCATTTTTTCTTCCTCTCAAAACAAGAAACAAGACTGGAGCTGCACTGGCTGCCAGCAAGTCGGGGTGAATGCAGGCACGCTGAACCTGCAGTTGGTTTCAGCTTTTACCATCAGGCCCGTAGGCCAAAAAGAGCTCACCATGCCCTTCTTGTGGGGGTCCAGGCCCTGCAAGCCACACACCTGTGCATATTGAAGTCAAGAAAGCCAAACACACACCCGTAACAGCACCTGCAGAATGCTCTGGTGTTCTCCCTGGGAGACTCCTGGTCTATCTGAAGAAGTATTTTCCCTGTGAGGAAAGGCTGAGAGACCTGGGTCTGTTCAGCCTTGAGAAGAGAGGGCCGAGAGGGGATCTTATCAATGTTTACAAATATCTTAAGTGTGGGAGACAGAGGGATTTGGCCAACCTCTTTACAGTGGTTTGTGGGGACAGGACAAGGGGCAGTGAGCACAAAATGGAGCACAGGAAGTTCTGCACCAACATGTGAAAGGACTTCTTCATGGTGAGGGTGACGGAGCACTGGGACAGGCTGCCCAGGGAGGCTGTGGAGTCTCCTCTGGACATATTCAAGGCCCGTCTGGATGCCTACCTGGGCAGCCTGCTCTAGGGAACCTGCTTTGGCAGGGGGGTTGGACCCAATGATCTCTGGAGGTCCCTTCCAGCCCCTACAGTTCTGTGATTCTGTGAATATGTGGGTGCCAAGAAGTCTAGTGTTCATCTTAAGGCCAATCTGTCTGAGTGGGCTGTGGTGAATATTCAGGTGATAGAGGCACATCTGTACATTACCATACACCACATAAAGGGCTGTTTGGCCAAGAGGCTGTTACAGGGCCAGGCTGGCTGGAGCTCCAGCACCATCAGCACCTTTCCGACTCAGGCCCTCACTGCTTGGCTGCAGGACAGCAGCCCCGCTGGCAGCCCCAGCTGCGAGGACGTCCCTGCTCTCCCCACCTCGGGCTTCCAGCCTCCGGCCCCATACATCAGCACCGGGGAGCAGAGACTGACGACACAGCATGGCCCCAACGCATATTTCTTCCTTATAAAACCACAGAACCACATTTGGCTTCTCTTACCGGAGGCCTGGGGTATAATTAATCCACCCTATCTTACATTTTTAATTACATCTCTGCTCAGGTATCCAAGTCTTTCACAACCCCAATACTTTTAAGGTGTAGGAAAAGTACTGCAGCCCTGGTTTTGCAGGGAGAGAAGCTGAGGCACAGAGACTCTGAGTAAGTAGGACAAACTTGAGAGAAAACCTGTAGCATGACTGAGAACAGAACCCAGATGCACCAAGGGCTCGTGCTTTGCTTTAAATACAACACTAGGATCCCTCTCATTCATGATGCCAGTATAATGGTATTTCCTCTCCTGGAATGGTGCATTCGGCTCTGGCCAGCACCTCTCTCTCTCTGGAAAGTCAGAGGGAGAGAGCGAGAGGGAGAAAAAGGCGAGAAGCGCAACCAGCACAAATCTCCTGCAGAGGAGCTCCCTGCAAGGCACAGGGGGCAGCAGCAGTACCAGGGTGGGCGTCAGGGATCAGCCCCAGGTCTGTTTCCGTGTCCTGGAGTGAGACATTTGACATTTATGGGTTTCTCAACTGGGGGAAACTGTTGCAGGGTACATGTTTAACATGTGCCAGACGTGGGTGTACAGCATCCGTGCTCCTCTGTGCTTGTGCTCTGGGGAGGGACTGAGGTCGCTGCCTCTGCTTCGAGAGAGAAGCGTGCACAAGGGCAGACGTGGCATGGCATGGCTCTGTGCAGTCCCACCTCAGGGCTGCGTACAGTGCTCCTGGCAGAGGCAAGTCCAGAGAAGCAAAGCTCAGCTTCAGAAAACCTGCAGGCCTGACTCACAGCGGCGATGGAAATGCAAAGTGTTCTTTTCTCAAGCCTTTATTGTTCTGGCATGATCTGTCTCAAGTACCCCACGCACTTCACTGTGCAATGGTAAAACAACATTTGCCCAAATGAAAAAGAAAGAATTTCAAAGACTTGAAAAACAGACAAGAAAATAGGTTAATGGGGCCAAAATAGCCTTTTTAGTTTCTTAGGGAAACACCTCCCAGATGGGTTTAAAAAAATTTTATTGGAGCTTTTGACACCATGCAATTACTTCATGGAGCTCTTCCAGTTTATGCTTGCAGTGTACAGAAAAGGGCATCTTATTTAACAAAAAAAAAGAGTATTGGTTTACCGAAAGCCACATGGCTCAATGTCAGAGCTGGGAACATTCACAGCCACACTGAGGATGCTGTTTTTGACTCATGGCCCGTGTAAGAGCCACTCACCTGCAGGTACATGGAATGCTGTGATGAAGATTAATTGGGGAAGGCTCACAGCCTGGGCTTGGAGGAGGAGAAGTGCCTCAATAGCACAGGGAAGGCCCCAAAGGGCCTCTTGCCCCAGTGGGCTGCAGTGTGATCCAGCCAGGGGGAGAGCCTGCGGAGGAGCAGGCAGCCCATGCCAGCTGACAGATCAATGCTTTCTCCCACCTGCCCTGCAAAGCTTCATGCCCACAGACTTCAGCAGCACATGAGGAATTTAATGAAGAAGCCATGGCTGACACCTGAGGGCTCTGTCTTGCTCCTTGCAGAGCTGTCAGACAGCCCAAGGTGCCACGGCTACCGGGTCAGTGGTGTTGGCTGGAGAAGCAGGGAGAGGTCGGTAAGAGGTAGCGTTTCTGACAAGAACTCTACAGTTCAGCTCCCAGGTCATCGCCAGCTCCAGCCCGCTGCTTGAACCTCCAGCTGCCCTTCCTGGAGCCTGCCCTCAACCCCCAGTCTCCCCACAGGGCAGGACCCTGTGGCAGCTTCCAATCTGCAGCCTCCCTCCATTGCTGGCCTTGCTGCTCGCTCACATCTTTTGCACTTGGAGAGAAAAAGAAAGCAAGATTCAGCTCACGGGTTAAGCTCATTTCATATTTGAGTTAGGTTTCTAAGGTCTTGCTGTAGTCAATGGAGATGCAGTTACTGCAGACAGTTGAGGAAAGGAGCTGAGACGCAATTTGATATCTTCATCTCAAAGTTCAAGGCCTCATGGAGCAAAATATTCTTTTGTACTGAGTTTGATTATTGTTCATACTAGGCTGAGGGAAGGCATTGTGGCAAAAGAGCCTGGCACAGATATGGGCATCGATGAAGACGTGCATTGATAAGGTCAGGCTCCCCAGCATCATGCAGCCAGCATCCCCAGGGGGCTGCAGACATTTCTGCCAAACCAGAGGCTGCTGTGCCTTCAGCTTTTTTTTACTCACTCAGGCACATTCCTCACAAACATAGACTGGGGAACACAATCTCCCAGTCTCCAGGCAGATCTTTAGTGTTCCCGTGCTATTCCATGAGGGTCTGATGAAGCTGGCAGTGGGGAGAATTGTTAGGCAGGATGGGTGCCTTCAGAACAAGGCCATTGGACAGAGATGGGAAGCCCTCTGTGAGGAGAGCAGCTCAGGGCTGTCAGCACCTGCCGCTATGCTTGAGAGCCCAGAGCTGCTCATCCCAAGTATCGCAAAGGCATCATCTCCTCAGCTATATACAAATCTTTTGCCATCTTTGGAGGATGAGGCGACCTTCTCTGCCTCTAACTTGTACCATTGTCCCTGAGAAGTCCTGTTTTCCATCCAGGCACACACAGCAGTCTTAGCAATTTGTTCTCCTTAAAGCCAGGGTCTCTCTGTAAAACAGCATCTTTTCCCACATCTGTAGGTCTTGCAATCACTTTGAAATCTGAGCTGCACTTATGGTTCTGCTCCTTTCCTTTCTGCACGTATCAGTGTGAATGTGGGATTTCCATGCAACTTGAGACAGAGTGCTCCTTTGGTAACCACACTGATGTTCTGCCTGAACCCTGTAGGTTAGGATCCTGGGGCAGCCTCTTTCACCCAGCTGCAGTTTGCACAGCTCTCCCCTCTGCCATTTACCCTTTCATGCTCAAGAGGAGCATGAGTCCTCCTGTAAACATTTACCAGTTATCTCTAAAAACCTCTCCTGCCATGCCATCTATGAAAAGCTTTTGAAAAAACAGTGTTTGTTATTCACAATGCTGATGATGTCTCCATGTTCCACAGGCCCTGGGTCTGCCTGCACTATAAAATGCGTGTGCAGGACCCACACTGTACCCTTCCTTTGCACAGTACCTGGAGGTGACAGCCCAGGATGAGTGACACTGTGTGAGCTGACAACTGAAGTGGTAAATGAATGCTCAGTCTAATGCAGGGGCAGGTACTTACTGGGACACTGGTGGGTGAAATCATGAAATTCCTCTAAAAATCAAGTTATTCCAAATATCTTCCTTCATCCAAATTGAGCCATTAGGACCCATGCTGATGTGGCTGACTAGATTTACCGTCATGAGAACCTGCTTACTCACTAACTCTTCAGCCTCTGATACACTTCACTTTGAGAGCCTGCAAACATAAATCAGTTGGAAATAAAATTTAATTTACAACATCAAAAACAGTCACATTTGGAAACAGTCTAATTTCCTGACACTCAAAAGCACATCACATTATAATTTATCAACCATCACATTTTTAATGATGTCAGACATTTGTCATAAAATCACCATTAAATTGGTATCTAATGGCTTCTAATAAATGTCAAAATGAACTTGCAGATGCCTATTTGAAATATATTAGGAGCCATTAAACAGCAATTAAAAGGAAGTTTCACAAATAATATTTTATATTAGATAGGTCGCAGAGCCATGCCAAGGAAGGGACGGTGACATTTTGAGGAGCCTCTGAAAACGCTGCCTCTTTTCACGTATTTCTGTAACGATGGAGCAAGTGCTTCCCCAGAGAGCAGCCAACGCTCTCTGGGCATCCGGAGCCTTTCCTGCAGCCAGGGCTCCAAGTGGGAGGTGATTGAGAAAGACGGGCACAGAGCTGGGCAGAGGGACAGCTGGAGGCCACCTGGTGCTGTAGTGCTTGTGCTCTGCACCCTGAATGTGCAGGTTACTGCTGATGCACAGAAAAGAGCTCTCACTGCTGGCACCACCCTCCCTGACATCCTTTTGGATTTCTCCAGTCCACATATTGACAAACCTCACCTTGTGTCGTTGGTGCAACGTGGTATTGCCACGTCCCAGGCTCTCCTGAAAGGGCGCTGAAGACCACCTTTAACTTCTGGCTCAAACCTTTGCAGTAGCAGCTGTGTGCTGAGTGCCACTTGTGGTTCATGAGTCCATGCTCCTCCCACTCTGGAGATGTTTAAAAGGTGCACCTTCTCTGCACCCTAAGCACAAGTGCACGTGTATATGTGTTTTCTATAAAATATAATCTCATTTAAATATGCCCAGGTACCTATGCCCTTTGTTTCTCTTGCAGCACAAAGCTTACTTTCACCTGCTGTACCTTGAAAGTGACCGACAAGCATTTAACCTTCAAGCATCAGCAATCTCGTAGCATTCATGTGCCCATATCAGCCCAGTCACAACTCAGAAAAGGTTAAAAAGAAGGACTTCATCCTAGCTTGCACCATTCCCTAGATAGACTCCTGTAAAAGAGCAGCTTGCTTGCTCCCTCTCTTTTCACTTCAGGCTGCACAGAGAGGAGAAGGGAGGCGTGGGGCTGGATCTAACCCTGCCAGGGCTCAGGGCAGCGCGGTGAGCATTGCCTAAGGTGGAGGACAAGGAGCCCGATGGCTGGGGACGGCACGTTCTGGTGCGGCTGGGGGAGCGAGCAGCAGGCCAGTGCGTTACACAAGTAGGTATCAGCAGCCAGTAATAGACCCGTTGTGTCAGTACACAAATATGTTGTTACGCTCCACCTTCCGTCCTATTTGTTTCTCACAGTACTATGGCTACTCTCCTCGCCCATTTACGCAGCTCAAAACTGGTCCTGAGTCAGAAGAGCGAGAAAAAAAATCCCCTTACCTCCACCCATCCCGTCACCTGCTCCTGAAAGGACCTGTTTATACAACTGTAGAGAAGGGTGTGTGTTTGCATATTAAATGGGATCGAGAAAATATGTAACATATGTTGCAAACAGAACTAATGTCTAAACACACATGTAAACCTGGGCTAACGGGTCCTGCCAAAATATTTTAACCATCTGTTTTTACTTAGCTGTTTTTGAACAAATTATGTTTATTATGTTAATTTATTTTACTGTCAACAACACCAAATGACAGAGTTGCCGCTAAACAACATCATTATATATCACATTCTGCCATAATACCGGCAGGTTTTTTTAATGCGACAGGAATAAATGCATATTAAAATGTCAATTTGTTTAAAATCGCATTCAGGATGGTAAATACATCTGCACAAATCCATCGTGTTCCAACATACACTGTTTGCACAGAGACTACCTAAAGATAAGGCACTTGGAGGAAGACGCAGGAGCGCAGAGATCCTGCCTGGATGCCTGGTTCAACCTTGAGGCTGATGCCAAGGAGGGAGGGAGTGAACGAAAGGGAGGTGTGCCACATTTTAAGAAGTTGTGAGAAGCTTCCTGGAAGCCTGTCCTCATTTGCAGCATCCCGGAGAGCTCCCTCAGACAAAATAAAACTGAAATTGAGGTCAAGCATCCCAGGACCACATCCTGTCCCCCAGCATACCCTGTTTGTGTCCAGGTAGGAGCCTCTGCATCTGGAAGACAGCGAGGGCTGCTCTGGAGGCCCCAACACCCTCGCAAAGATCCCCCAGCGATTACGTTGCATGGTGTTGTGGTGGTGTCACCCTGATGTGCAGTTGAGCTCCACCACACTGCTCCCTCGCTCCCCCTCTTCAAAGGAAGAGGGGGGAGAAAATACAATGGAAAGGGCTCAGGGGTTGAGGTAAGGACCAGGAGATCACTCACCAGTTACTGTCATGGGCAAAACAGATGCAGCATAGGGGGATTAATACAATTTATTGCCTATCACTAGCAGACTAGACCAGTGAGAACTAAAAGCAAACTAGAAACATCTCCCCCCCCCATACACCCTCTTTCACCTCCATCCCGAACTGAGCCTGTGGGGGCTGCCCACAGGCAGCAGCTCCTCAAACACTGCTCCCACACGGCTCCGTCCCATGGGGTCCATCCCCCAGGAGCAAACTGCTCCAGCACAGGTCCCCCACAGGTGGGTGGCAGCTCCCCCCAGACCCCTGCTCCTGCGTGGGCTCCTCTCCACGGGCTGCAGCTCCAGCCCGGGGCCTGCTCCTGCAGGGGCTCTCCATGGGCCGCAGCCTCCTCCAGGCCACATCCACCTGCTCCACCAGGGGCTCCTCCACCCATGGGGGGGCTGCAGCGTGGAGATCTGCTCCATGGGGGACCCATGGGCTGCAGGGGGACAGCCTGCTCCACCAGGGGCCTCTCCACAGGCCGCAGGGGAACTGCTGCTGAGTGCCTGGAGCACCTCCTGCCCTCCTGCTGTACTCACCTTGGGGGCTGCAGGGCTGGTGCTCACTCCTCTCTCCCAGCTGCTGTTGTGCAGCAGGTTTATTTTATTTATTTATTTATTTATTCCATTTCTTAGACCTGCTCTCCCAGAGGCCCACCCAGCATCGCTCCCTGGCTCGGCTCTGGCCAGCAGCAGCTCTCTTTTGGAGCGATCTGGAGCTGGCTCTGCTCTGACATGGGGCAGCTGCTGGGCTCTGCTCACAGAGACCACCCCTGAAGCTCCTCACACTACCAAAACCTTGCCACATAAACCCAATATAAGTATCTTCTGGATCATCTCCTTTCTTTTGCTCAAATAATTATCTGCTCAGAAGCAGATCCTGCTTCAGCAGGATGTTTTGCTGACCCCTCAAAGAGAGGTCTCTTCTCTGGAGCACAACGATCAGCCAGCGGCTTCTCACCCTCCCAGCTGACCCTCTTCACTGTCCACAAGTGCTGCCTGGACCAAATCATTCCTCTCTCCAATTCCAAAGCCAGTACCTGTTCTCCTAAATCCAAGTCTGCTCCCTCAATCCCTTTCCCTTTTAGACAGATGCTCACACCTTCCCTAACAAAACTAACCTTTTCTCCACATAACCGATGCTAAAAACCTGCCTTTTTCTTCCACATAGGCGGTATAATTTTACCCTCCAGACATATTTTCCTTTTGATACCGTGCATGGGGTGTCACAGGATGCTTTGAATCGCCCTTTTCCCTGCTCAAGGCCACATTCACAGGGCTGACCATCCCTCACATAGTAAAGGAACCCTGCTTCTTCCAGCCCTGTGCCTGCACATGCATTTACACCACACCACAGCGGGTCAGAGAGGTGGCCAGAAAAAAAAACAGCCTACCTCAATTCATCCTTTGAAGGAGTGGGAATGTAGGCTATGCCCTGTGCAACTGGAAGCAGAGAGTCTGATGTGCTCTGGAAGACAGAAAAAAGTGAGAAGTGGGGAACCATCTGTTTTTTCAGTCAAAAAACAGACAGAAGACAGACTGTCCCACGTAAATATTCCTCCTCCAGAGGAATATCTTCAGATACACTGAAGGACTGGAATGGAACAGGATGAAAGATAAGCAAGTGGAAAAGTTTGAGAGAAGATCACAAGGGCAGGGAGTGCTCTGTGGCCTTCATGAAGCACCGTGTTTCTATCAGTCTGCTCAGGTAGCTGAAGGCACTCCTGACATATAAGCCAGTGACAAGGTGATATATTACAGGATATGGTACAACATAAAATGCAATCAGGCCACGGTCCTGCAAAAATTCATGGGCTTGTGTAACGATGCACATGAACGGTCCTGCCGAGACCCCAGGATTGCTCCAGTGCAGATGGTGGAATGCTTGCATAAAGCAAGCAGAGGTATGGTCAACGAGGAGCTCTCAAGCCCTGAGAAATCCTAAAATAGCCTAACACTGCCTCTAATATTGAATCAATTAGCTGAGAAATAACCAGTAAGGAAATCCGATATTGCTTTCTGGGGATTAGGCAGCAGGCATTTTGGGACGAGATTTTGTTTAAGACAAGGAACAGGCTCCTTTTGATTAACCTCAGTCTTTTGAAAGGTATAGTGAAGAAATACTGTGCACATAAATATTTTGATATCTCACTAACAAATACTATAAGCCATGCCACCTTTGTTTAAACCTCCTTCCCCAACAAGACCAGGGCTGTTCACGCAGAATTGTAAAGAAATCAGTGTTTATAGTGTCCATTATAGCACCAGACTTTGTCAAGTGTGGTGATACGTGAGAGGCAGTGCCACACAGTGTACAGTTTGGGTGAATTCTCCCTCCCCTCTCTAAATTCTGGTTTTACAAAGAGAAAGGTTACAAGGTTTATATTTCAGGAGTTGAAGTCCTGAGAAAATAAACCTCAGTCCAAGTACTTGTCCAGCCTACAACAGATATTCCATAAAATGTATGGGCTGATTTCACGCATATGGCTGCTCATTTTACAAGGGGATGATTAAGATGGTCATGGTTATGTTGGCTTTTAGTCCAAAAATGCCTCAGCTGCTCTGGATTCATTTAAAATAATAATGTACCTCTGTGTGCAAAAAGCAAGCAGCCAGCACTCCTCTGCTCTTGCAGACCTGCAGATCCAGCTCTTTGCTTCTGACAGTGTTTCCAGCATGGTTCATTAGACACTATTTGCTCCAGCCGTCCATCTCGTTCTCCTCTCACCCTGCCATCTCCCTCTTCTCTGGCACCAAAGAGACTCTCAGAGCAGGCAGAGCTGCCTTCGGGAAGAGATGAGCTCTTACTGCAGTGTGCCAGCTTCCACCCCCTGCATGAGTCCCAGTCCCTCCACCCAGCCAGAGCGCACCCAGCTCGGATGAGCAACTTATTGAAAAGCAATGGGGGTGCAGTTCAAAAGTACCCCCCAAAAATCAAACAAACAAACAGTAATAATAATAATAAAACATTTCAGCTCTTTGCACCCCAACCCAAAAGAGAAACATGCTGGCACCGTAAGATTAAGAAGCCTTTCACCCCATGCTTGTCCCCCCAGGGAGGAGAAGCCTTTTGCAGCATGCTCTGGGTTGTGCAGCATTGCAGGGTTTGATTCCTGGCACCGCCTGTCCCCAGGAGTCACGCAGAGAGTGATTAAAAGAGCAGACTATGAGTCAAAAAGAGCAACCACCTTTTCCTATTTCAATCTGATCTGGTCGTCTCGGGCTCCTCATGCACGCTCTATTCGATACTTCCTGCTCCACAAGTTCTTCTGGCTGCAGCTGCCCCAGCATCCTCTCCCCTCGCCCTCCTCCACAGCTTGTCCTGCTCTCGGTTTATCTCTTCGCTGTAAAAAGGAAAGGCATTTATTGCTTCATTCACTTTAAGCGATTATCGTGTAACAGAAATAAACTGCTTGTTCCTATATAATCATAGATCACTTTGCAGAATGCAGGCTTCAGACAACAGAGGTAAAAAAAAGTCTGCAGTGTTTTCCTGTGAAGCAATCTTTGTTTCTTAAAAAAAAAAAAAAAATCACAACAAAACCTAAAAGCCCTAAGTCAGTATCTTCCCGCAACTGCAGCTGATTTCCTGTGTAAACTAAAACCATGTGATATTCCATAAGTGCTTCCAGCTCTAAATTACAGGAAATGAAAACCATCATGGAAAAGGAAAGCTTTGGAATAAATTCCCAGATCAGATATCATTATAACTACATCTCGGTCTGATTACAACGTGGGTGCTTTCTGACATACCTGGGAGAGATTAAAGGGGCTGGCAGCAGCTGATGGCGTGCGGTGTCACCCCGGCCCCGCTGCAGGACAGAGACATCTCCCACACCCAGGGCAGAGCCTCAGGGGTGCCACAGCTGAAATCAGGGGCTGAGGTTGATAAAGGGAGACATTTTTATGTACCCTTTGTGAAGGTCAGGCCGTGAGCCTTCAGCTGTATTAAATTGCATGTGCCCCACACCATCATGGGTTGCAATTAGCTGTCCACACGCACCCACAGCTGCACGTGCACATGCTCTTTCACCATCAAGGGCTTAGTGACTCTGCAGCCCTTCATTGCTCATTCTCTGCAAAAAAAGAAAGAAGCTGGGGTTGCACAATGTCACACAAGCCCACGCTGGTAGGGAGCAAGTACATGAAAAGAAGATAGGAAAGGAGGGCAGCCGAGCCCACCCCATCCCACCTAAATTTGGAATCCATGCAAGTGTTGCTGCCTGCTGCTACCAGCTGAAGGCTGTGGGAGAGATTTCAGCCACACTTTGTGATGCTCCATGTTTTTCTGTAGGTCCCCCTGAGGCTGTGATGAACTTACCACTAGTTACAACCCTCCTTTCAACTGGATTCTCCATGCCTCCGACCATCTTCCCGGTGAGCCAGGCTGATATTTATAGATGCTTCTCCTGGTGTTCTCATCCTGTAAGCGGCTGCAGAAAGGGGATTTCCATTCATTTGACCGTTCATTTTATTTGTTTCTCTGTGCCCCAGGCCACTAAATCAGCCTGGCACTGTTAAGAAAAAGGGACTTCAATTAAACAAAGTAATTGCAATGCTCTTATACATGCTAGTGTTTTTTTTCAGTTTGTTCAGCCAAAATCATGATAATTTTCCTTTTGAATCAGTCCAGTGAATAATTATCAGACTGAAACAAAGTTGCAGCGAATTACTCATTTCAAGGACAGTTCTTGGGGACACCATCATTCAGTTCTTGTTTCAAATGTCACAGGAGCAAAGCAGCACTCACACCACCTAGGTGAGTCTTACTGGGTGTCAGACCCACACCCACACACACCGCTGTGCCCCTTGCAGATATTTTAAGCCTTGCCACCTCCTCTTCACACACAGAACATTCGGGGCAGTCCCAGGGCTTCTGGATGGTAAATCCGAGGCTGTCCTGCTCCTGGTATGATGAAAGCATTTCTACCAACAAGTGTGCCTCAGCCATCAATACACCACTCAAGCGTAGGCTGGCATTGATTTCTGCCTCGTTACCAGAATGTGGCGGATCCTCCAGTGGGGCAGAGGGTCACACATCTGGTGCCAAAGGAACCAAGACAATTTGCACAGATCAAGGACTTCAGCCAATGCTTTTTATAAGCTGTTCTTGCTGAACGTCCCAAATGAGAGGCTTCAGTGCCAGCAAAATCATTAAAGTGAACAGCTTTGCCTCGTTCCCTACCCAGCAGACATTTCTGTTGGGGTAGGTCATTAGTTATTCCTGAGGTGGGTAGGTTATCACATTGAATCTTAATCCATCTAATTCATCCCAGCACACTCCCATTTGTTTCTAGTGCTTGCTTTTTAAAATACCATTAAATCATGTCAAAGGCCTTCTCTGCACCTGCCAAGAAAGCTGCATGCGTGCTCCGATTGTCTTTGCCAGGTGAATTCTATTTAGTATATTTAGTATATTCCTGGAGAAGACAGCTCGTTGCAGATCCTATTTCTCCTTCTCCTATTTCTCCTTCCCAAGCAGACTTCCTCACATGCACCGAGGGATTTTAACTTTAACACACCCAGGCTAGAGTCAGTCAGCGTTGTCCTGAGCAGATGCTGGCAGGCTTCCATTGCCTCCAGCTATCCTGGGTGTCCCACTTTCTCTTGCTGAGATAAGAAGTTATCAGAGGGAAGAAAGAGCAGATATCGCCTTTGATAGTGTAACACAAAAACAAAGAAATCCTAACAAAACCTGCCCTTATTGTGCATAAAACTCTTTGGTTAAAAATTCCTAGCAGGATCCTAAAAATAGAGAAACTCCACTGAGATTAGTGCACAGCTTTAAACCAAACATATAAATAAGTAAAGAAATGGCATTCTCGGTCCCAGATAGCCTGTAAGTGAATTAGACCAAGGCTTTTACAGAACAAAGGAACCTAAAAAAAACCCTAATCTCACTTTGAAGGAAAAAAGTCTCTGATCATTCCACCTGCCACTTCTCTCTGTGCCAAGAGAAACTCGAGTATACACCAAAATGCTGAAGGAGAGTTGAGTGTTGCATTAAATTTATGTACCACTAGAGAGTAGGGTTGAATGTGCTGACTGAACTTATTCTAATAATGTAGATGGGAAAAATCCATACTGCAAATCACCTTACTTAGGTTGGTTTCACAAGAACTATTTACCCAAGAAAGAAAAAACCCTGAGTGCTGATTGCTTGCTTTCTCACCCGAGAAGCAAGAACTACACACAGCCAGAGCCTCAGATTTTTTTTTTTTTCTAGCTGCAAAACACAACGTGAGATGAAAGGGAGTAGTTTGTTCGGCTGGGCAAAGCAATTTCCACAGAAAACAAGCAGGATTTGCAGAGAGCATGTGTTTGTGCATGTGTCACTGAGTAAACGCTTACAATTGGTACAAGGCTTGAAGGCACGCAGGGTACCAGGGCATCCTGGGGTTGTGCTGGTGCTGCTGTAGCTGTCACAGAAAGCTTCAGGGAGCACATTGCACCTCATGTTCCTGAGCCCATGTGGCTGGGCCAGGCCAGATGTCACTTTCCTGGGGCCGTGCCGTGCCAGTGCCTCCTGCTGAAGGCTCCACTCAGGCTCTGGCTCCTGGTTTGGGGGAATAGACAAGTGGCATGGGCTGGAGGTGGAGGAGGTACTCAAATGCAGCTGCATCCATTGCTACAGGGGGAAAGCCACCTTCACCCTAATTTACATTAGATAAGAGAGGGCAAACCCCGATTACACCAAAATGTCCAAAATGTCCAAACCCCAAATGTCTAATGAGCCCCACACTGGATGGTCTAGTCATGTCCCTTGTGTGCGGACAAGGAGGTAGGGAGCACCCCTGGGTCCCCCTTAGGGGGTACAGGGCAGGGAGAGGGTGAAGGATCTAATCCTAGAGCAGGGCCCCAGGGAAGGATCGGGACAAAGCTGGGCAAATCTCCTTTTCTTAAAAATCCAGGACTTCAAAACCTTGCAAGAAAGCTAGAGCATCTAAGGCCAGCCTTCACTGCAGCTTGTTCGGTGCTTGTGCCCACGCAGGGGTCTGCGCTGAAATTGCCAGCAAAGTTTCCAATTAGCACCAATTGAGGCAAGGTATTTTGGGGTTTTAATCAGGCAGACACGCCTCCCCTGGGAGGCAGCGTGAGACCACCCACTCACATTGCGTAACCCACCAAAAAACATTAAACTGATAGTAACCACTCTCAGTCACTACCAACCCACACTAGATTTGAACCATCCACTGAAAGGGGAAAGGTTAATGCGAGCTAATTTTTTTAATCATTGCTGTAACATTAGGAAGAAGCTCTGTTAACCTTTTGGGGACTGCTGACTTACTGCCTGGTGTTCATTTGGCTGATCCTACAGGCTACAATCATGATAGGGTACTTCCCCAGGGGAGCAAATAAAATCCAAGAGGTCCATTTTTCTTCTCAGCGCTTGCCTGCTATAACACTGAGCCCTTCATTAAAAATGTGATAAGCCATGCAATATATTTTCCTGTATATTATAGCCTTTAATCTTTAATGTTAATGACAGAAATGTTACCATTAGCAGGACCATATTTTGCTCCACACTTTAGACATTCTTTTGTAACCACATTTTCCTGTCCTCTTTCAGGCAGATGGTAACTATTTCAGCTTGAATTCCTTCATATATTAACATAAAGAGAATTTGAAAAAACAAACTAAGCTATAATATAACTAAAATAGAAGAACTTATGGTGGTGAAATGTCAAACACTTTTCCTTGCCATGACCACACTTTGACATTGCTGTTACTAGGTGTGTGCCTCAAAACTGAAGTCAGTTTTGTAAATACTGCTGACAAAGAGGATTCAAGCCACCTCCATCACCAAGTCATGCTGACTTGAATTGTGCCTTGCACAAATTTTAGAGGACAAATTATTGGCTGATCAATTGGAAAATTCATGTGTTTACAGAGCATGTGAAAGGCACGTTGGAGAGTAGGGCTTGGTCCAACAATTAATAATAATGCTACTAAAGAAGGAATTTCTGAAGTCTAATCCCAGCTACGTGTTCCTCTGTGTCCTTTACACAATTATTTGCAGCTTACCCTTCTCTGACCTCTGTAGCTGTTAAATGGAGATAATAGTACTAATGCCTGTATGTCACGCACTGTTGTGGAGAGTCATTAACGGTGTTGCACGTGGTTATAAGGTTTGCATCACATTTCCAACACTCGAAACACATGGGGACTGAGGGTGGAGGCACAAGGAACATCTCTCTTAGGGGAGATGGGGCATCAAGGTGGGCATGTGGTGCATGGCCCGTGTGCTGGCTGCACCAGAAGGTACCTGGGGACGTGAAAAGCCAGGATGGGAGACTGTCAGGGAGGAGTGCTCAGTGTGACAGGCAGTGGTCACATCCTGGAGGCGTGAGAGTAAGGACAGGTTTTAAGGAAGAAGACAGCCACTCAGGGATTATGGCCTCCAGTGACTTCAACAAGGTTAAGGAAAGGAATGGGGCACCCATGTGATGGGGCAACCATGCGAGGACAGACCTCAGCGACACTGTCAGAGGCAAAGGATGAATGGTACAGCACTGACAGCACAGCAGAGGGGGAAAGGCCTGCCCCTGCAGCCCTGCTCTGCTCATTTTCTCTGGACACCAGGCCTGCGGCCTGACACCTCCTCGTCACGCTGACATGCAGGAAGAGGCCAAGCAAAGTTACTCCTGCTTTGAATCATAGTTTAATCCTGTCAGCACGGGCATCTTATCCTTGAAAATCATTGCTTCTTGGTAATAAAACCTTTCTCGAGGCAGCTCCCTGCCGCAGCGCTCCTCCGTGCCTGTGGTGAGACACAAGCTCGAGCCGTGGTGCACAGGGGAGCGGCCGGGCTGCCTGAGGGACAAAATGGTGAAACTCTTGAAGGCCAGGAAGGCACGGGGACACCTTGATCCCCTCTGCTTGGGGAAAGTCCAGCTGCCTTCCAGCCCCTTGGCTTTTTGCTTGGGGCTGAGGGAGTGCACTGAGGTGAGCCCCAGCAGCCCTGGCGAGCCACGGAGGAAAGGCACCCAAAGAGAGGTGCTGCCAACAGGCACACCAGTGCCCGTGGTCACAAAGTGCTGGCCTGTTGTCCTAAGCTGTATAAACCTGAGCCCAGAGCATTAAACCACAGGAAAGCACACATTCATCTGGTCCTTAGGCATGAGCTCTGCATTTGTTTTCTCTACTGATAGACATATGCATGTATGCTGAGCCATGGAGGTGTATACATTATGTACCTAAACGATCTTGGAGGGAATACAAAATCATGTAGGCAAGTTATTAGGAGTCTGATTTTGAGAAATTGTTTTTACATGTCCTCACATGCTCTGCTCAAGATACTGGATGATTCCTGGGGAAATAGGTAGACAAGTGTATTTATTTATCACCACCCACAGTTAGACAATCAAAACCAGGATGCATCTTCCCTATTTACCAGACTTTGACTGTAGGAGTATGGTATTTCGAACACAAATCAGCTTCTTAGAGTATCAGGTTATGCTGAGAGATTAGTTTTGAGATGTTTTCTTAAAAAGTTGTTAAGAAATCACAGCCACTTGCTGTGTTTTGGCCCTTTCAGTGAGGGCTGGTAAGCTGTGGGGATGGCAGGGAAGAGGTGCCCAACTCTATTGGGGAATTTTCTGGTTTTAATTTTTTAAGGCGGTGAACATGACTGCTCTACTGAGTTTAACATTAGCAGTGAGTGCAAATCAGCTCTGAATATCAAATGAACCCTTCCCTGAATAAGGCTCAGCCAAGATGGTATGGGTCTCTGGCTGTGCAATAGGGGACTTCAAAGACCTGAGTATCATCACCACTGAAAATATAAGCACCTACAACCTCCAAGGCTTTTGCACCATTTTTGCTCCTTATATGTATTTTTTACTATTAATTTTAAGCACATGAAGCTAATATTTGAAGATCAGCAGCCTCATAACCACAGAGATTTTTTTTTCCTCCCAAAACTAAACTTTTCAGGATTCCATGTAGCATTACAGTGGTGGCAAGGTGTGACAGCTTGAGCTACTGAGAGCCCTGCAATACTGAGCCGTCTCCCAGTAGCCATTCAAACGGAAAGATGCTCTCATTAAAGCCTTCATGTTTCTGACCCTATAAATCAGTATTGTTTCAATCTTCTGTTTTCATTAACAGCTCTATATTATAGCGTTGACATCGTAAATCTTACCTGATGCTGGGGTTCTGCTGTGATTGATAGTGTCAGTGTTCCTCTGTCACTTGAATTTGCAGCTATCGGTGTAATCAGTGCTACCGTTTTTGGAGGATGTTGTGTATTATACCAAATACTGGCATCATTTTCAAGATTTGAGCTGAATATTACTTGCAAATACAATGCGGTAGCATTAAAATTTGGTCAGTTCTCCACATCTAGCAGAATGAACACTGAATCACCACAGGGCTTAATTAGCATGAGGCGAGAAATTTTTGTTCTCCAAGAAGCTGTAGGGCCCTTCCTCAAGAAGAAGGCATAGTGACTCTCCTTGTGGTCTTCTGTTATGTTACAATTTGTTTTGTTACACCAAGTTCCTGTCTGGGGGATTTAATCCGCATATTTCCCTGTAAATCAGTACACACTTTAGCATGCTCAGTAAATAACAACACTAAATATTAATTATAGGCAGTTATGCTTTTATCACACCATACCTGCCAGACGCCAGAAGTTTACCTCATCCTTTACTACAATATTAGTTACCTTCCTGCCACGTCTTCAGCTGATTTCTAACCTCTCAGTGGGAGACTAAGCCATGGAAAAGAAAACAGGGTAGCAGTGAGAATAGCATCGCTCATCTCAGTAATGATGGAAATCTCTTTCTATTTAAAATAATTACTTAGTTTTCCAATCTTTTACCGGTCTGCTGAACATAAATAATCTCCCGGTTTTGTTCCTTGGCCTCTCAACAACTTGATCTCTGCTACTAATGTCTTCTTATGTCTCCAGGGGGAATAAAGCAGCAGAAAGTAGATAATGATTTAATCAAAGGCAACTCAAACAGTAGTTTTGCTGTGCAGACATAAACAGAATTATTGGTTTTCTCTGGATTTCTTTTTGAGAACCGTAAAGAAAATACAGCACTTAAGAAACAAGAGTTAATGAACACTTTAAAGAAATGTTTTTCTCTTTGAGGAAAGGATTGGTCTAATATTGGTTGAAACTTAAAACATTTATGATGCTGTGAAGGCAAGGTGTTTATTATACATTTTATCTTCATTTCTTTTACTCCTTACAGTAAAATCAAATAACCAGTAATAGCTTGATGTTTTGCCGCTGTGAAATGGAACCTAAACCACACATGAATGCAGAAAATTGTTCAAGTGTGAACCTTTAGTGCTTGAACCTTAACTAAGTAATGGACTATAGGAGGTGCCAATCAGGTGTTTTACGTTTCTCCAAGGTCTCTTTCTCCGATTTTAAAGAGCTACTGGCATAAATAAGCAGCCAGTGTATGGAGGAGTTTCTATGCCATTTGTGCTGGATGGCAGCATTTTAAAAATGGGTTTCT
This sequence comes from Anas acuta, assembly GCF_963932015.1. NCBI lineage: Eukaryota > Metazoa > Chordata > Aves > Anseriformes > Anatidae > Anas > Anas acuta. Next base: position 16,030,138 of record NC_088980.1, on the reverse strand, counting down.
CACATCTTCATTTCAACTTGGGAGAAAATGGTACAATCAAAGCTATCATACTAAAGATACCAGGTGCTTCAGTTAAGGTATCTGTTTTATTGCCCAGCAGCAAAAATTTGCACATTACAATGATTTATTTCTATCTACTTTCTCACTTTTTAATGGTGCTAACTAGAAGCTACAAGGCAACTTCCAAGTGTAAAGTTGGTTTGAATTGTTGGAGACCAACCAGATGAAAGCTGAATTTAGAATAAAAATAGTATAAGCAGCTTAAAGGCTTATAACTATAGATGAAAGATTATATTCTGCAAGCGAGTTTTGCAGGGAATCCAGGCAAAAGTGTTCAATGTCATTAACAAGTTTGTCTCTTTCAATCCCAGAAATGTATATTTTAGAGTGAGAAACCTCAGCAAGTATGGAATTGTTACAAGCTGCTGGAGTACCTCATTTTCTTTTAACCCTCTGACATTTTGCAAGTACTTTACTTTATTCCCTTTCTAAGAAATAAATAAATGCAGACTGTGCTACTTAATAGCATTAAGAGAATCAGCCTGCTCTGCTGGCTGGATCTGGATCAAACAGCACGGATCAAAAAGAATATAAATGTTCCTGATATTCTGGCATATCCAGAAATAAACAGCATATAGCAGAAGGACTAAAGAGAGGAAGAATACATATCGAGTATTTTTATTTCCAGTGTTCTTTCACAGTTACTGGATTAACTCACCCTTCATCCCTGCTTTACTCATTCACATCTTGACTCTTTTATCCTCTGCTGGCAAATTGAAGGTCTGCCTTGTGGTCAGAGGTCACTGAATTAATCACTTTAAACAAGAGCTTTGCTGAGGTTTCAGAATTTCTAGCACGACCTATTTCTCCTTTCTATTTTTCCACAGATTTCCCGGCTTTTTTCCCTCTTGCTCGTAAAGGAAAATCAGCGGAATAAGACCGAGAGAGAGAAAGTGCCAGGAAACGAGCGGCATTGTGGCCCGGCTTACAGGAATCCCCCCTCCAGGAGGGGAGGTTTGCTTGCGGCGTCTCTCCGGTGCAGGATCTGGCCGCAGCAGGAGCAGTGCACGCCAGCAGGACTCGCAGGCACAGCAACGCCGAGCCCTGGGTGACATCTCCTGCTAATGCTGACATCCACCTCCAGCCCCAGCAGCTGCAGGCACAACCAGTTACCTGCTCCATCCAGCTGGAAGGGCACGACGCTTAATCTTACGCCCAAGGAAGTTTCCAAATTGCCATTGTACGAGTGCCGCAGTTGCTTAGGGGTTGGTGTTTTTCTTCGTTAGGTACTGATAATAGGCTCTGCGGGGAGCAAGCCACCAAAATAAAAGAAATCCTCGGTCCGATGCATTTTAGAAACCTGGAGGGTTTAGAAACCTGAAGGGTAGAAACCTGAGGGGTTTCTAAAAAGCAGGCAAGGTGAACCAGGAGGAGCTGGGCCCTGCTCTGTGTCAGGGGCCAAACCATGGTGCTACTGCTCCGAGGGTGGCATGGGGCATGCGGCACAGGTCCTGCAGTGATGGTGTCGTGCACGGGGAGTGCGAGCTGCCCTCTCCCCAAGCACTTCAGGACCCAAAAGTCTCCTGGGGCCTCACTTATTCGCTGGTCCTTTGGCCCCAGCTGTAGAGGCAGGTGAGCATGGCTTGCTCAGAGGTTCCCCTTCTGCAGTCTTCTCCTCTTGTGTAACACAGGGGGTCAGCTTTCGTATGCATTAATATTCCAGGGCCATCACAGGGCAGCAAATCCTTTGAAGAGCAGAGGAGCTCGTTCCCTTCAGAGCCTATTCCAACACAAAGCCGTGGCTGAGCGGCTGTTCGGTGGCTAATGCAATAATTCCACCCTGACCAGTGGCAACACTGTGCTCCGTACCTCTGTATGTACTCAGTTTACACCGAACCAAATAGGAATTAAAGAAAGTGATATATTCAGTGAAATTAGGGTTGTGGCTAAGAGCCAGGGCCCAAGCATATTTTTCCTTGTTTCAAGATCTCATCAGACATAGAGAACGGGCTGAAAAAAATAGCATTTCCCACTTAGACACGGGGGAGTTGATGTAGATGGGAAGAGAAGGATGCTCCCAGCTGAGCTCTGGTCCCATCGCACCTTCTCAGCCGCTGGCGTTGCTCTCAGGCATTCTGCAGGCACTAATTGCCTTTAGCTGGTTTCCTCTATTTTCTGTTCTTTCAATCTCCAGTACGTCTTGAAAGATTGCATTTAAAATGTAAAATAAAAAAAAAAAAAAGAACTAATTCCATTAACTCAAAATAGGCCTCTAATTGACCTATTAATACAGTGTATTTAACATGACACCGTGCCATTTTCATAGGCAGAGGGGTTGGCTCTCAATAATTCAGCGTGTCTGTTCTCGTTCTATAGGGTACATCTTCCAAGGGAGTGGGGGGAGATTTGTGAATTCCTCTCATCTATCACCCAGCCACGGAGATGAAGCCGCAGCTGCCACTGACACAACACAGGGTATTTCATGCCTGCCTTCCCATGGTGTGGGACTCCCAAAACTTTGTAGTTTTCCTATTAATTAATGTGTATGCAAACTTTTTAAAAGCCATGTCAGCACCAGGATGGGGGCAGGCAGCACGCCACACCGTGGGGCTCAGCTTGGGATCTCTGCCACCCCGAGGAGCGAGGCGCAGGCTGGGCAGATGAGGATGCTCTGATCTAGATCTAGCTCCCAGGTGACAGAAACACCTCATCCCATCCCAACCTGTCCAGGTTAGGTGAGCCTGCCATTTGCTCTCACAGCAAGACCAGTTTGGATGACTGGGATGATATAAAGGGGAGTTTGTTTCAACGAGGCTCCTGTCCTTCATTTTAAGCCTGCAGACCCGCTTGAAATACCCGCTTGTTGGGGCTGTCAGTAAGGCCTTCAATTTACATTCGGCTGGGAGCCGTGTGTGTGGGACTGACTGATGTGTTTGCATCGTTTGGGAGACAGAAATATGTAAATTAGGAACAACTCGGTTGCAGGAAGGGCTCCGTGCAGCCGTGGCACCGCGCTTCTCCCGCTGCGGGGAGCGGAGGCGGCGGGTTGGTTTTCTACCACTTAGCGTGCCACGGCTGACATATTTTAAGAACATTATCAAAGTGTAGCTGCAGAAACCACCTTAAACACACAAACAAAGAAAGGAATCAATAGTCTTTTGACAGCTCCCTCTGCCAAGCTGTTCCAACATGCTATTTCTACCTTCGTTGCTCCCTCTTGTCGTTGGCTCGCAGGGGGCAGGGAGCGCACAGCGAGCCAAGGAAAACAGCATCATGAAAATGAAGCGAGGCGTTTTTCACCCAAATAGGGCACAACAGGCCACAGACACGGGACTCATCCTCCCTGCCCAGACGTCAGCTGCGGTTGGGAAGACTGCTCCCTAGTGCAGCACAGCGAGGAGCCTCGTGGGGCACCGACAGCTCAGCGCCAGCGAGGGCGAGGAGCGAGCGTGGGACATCACCGCCGTGCCATGTGACAGCCTCCTGGCACCGCCAGCCCCAAGGGCAACATCAGCTTCACCACAGAGCACAAATCTCAAAGCATCCCGGCCAGACGTGCAGCACTGCCTCTTCTCGTGGGCTTTGTGTGCGTGTCCCCAACCCGCCTTCCCCTGCGTGCCCTGGGGACGCGCTGCCCGCGGTGCGGCCAGACCGCGGCATTTCTCACCCGCCGGCCCCCGACATCTGCCGCACACTTGCTGCACGGCTGGAACACGAACAGAGCTTTTAATTCTGCGCTTTGAATTTCGCATTCCTGTTTTTAAATGCTGTTTGTGTAATTTATGCCTTGCAAGCCCGCAGAGGTTTGGTGGAGAGGAACCTCTTCTTTATTTGAACTCCCTGACGTGCCATATTTCTTTTGACTTAATTTTTTCCTCCTCCTAAGCTTAGGCATTATCATCTGACAAATTGGATATATTCTCTTCCAGCAAGTTATTTGAACATGTACTTCTAGCTGCTTTTAAGAACAGTACAGCTTTCAGATAATTTCATTGTTATTTTATGGGCCAGATGTGGTTTGTTTTCTGCAGCTGGAGTTTTAGAGGAGCGTTGCATAACATCCACCCATTCTTCTACAAACAGAAATTAAATTCTACAGATAAAAGATAAGTGGGTCCCTGAGTTGCCTGCAGAACCCAATACTGCCTTATTTCACTTGTCTGTTTATGCTGAGCTCAGCCTTGCGGTCCACTCCCAAATCTGCCAAAATGTAAGCTCGTTGCTCATCTCTGCCATCCCTGGGCATCCACAGCCACACTGGTTCTCCACACTTAACTGACTGCATTTGACTCAATGCATCTATGGACCACAATCTGAAACACCAAAAATCCATCTTTATTTAAACCAAAGCAAGTTGAATAAGCCTTTTGATTACGCCCATGGATCAGCATCATCCCCGTTAGCATATTTAATTTTAAAGTTTTGATTTTTTTTAGATTCCTGTGCCCTGAGGTTTGCCCACACCCCGTGTAACCTCTTTTTATTTCCTTCTTTCAGGTGTAATCGAGGAATTGCTGTCAAAGTCCTTGCAAAGAGCCCTGAGGTGTGCGGTTTTTAAACCGACTTGTTCCTGGACACACACCAGAGCTGGGACAGCCGGGATATCCTGTCTTATACAGCAAGAAGGAAGAGCTGGAAAGTTAAGGCTAATAGACACCAACCTCTGCCCAGAGAGAGGCCAAATGGATGCTTCCTTCACTCAAAGCCCATGTTGATGGATACGACCCTACACCATGCTGCTTCCATGACCGGGGCCAGACCTCGCTGTGCTGTAGCCATGGGCATGCTGGCAGTAAAAGGGCTGCATCACGCTAACTGTAAGTGCAAGCAGCATGCAGAAAAATGCAGTTTATGGTTGCTGCAAAGCTGCCATGGGTGCAGCCAGCTCTGCTCCATCCTGTCCGTGCCCCATAGTGCCCATATAACAGCCTCCACCCCAATAGCCTGTGTGCTGATCTCCTGGGAATGCACCCACAGGCTGAAATATTCCTTAAAGAAAGCACCTCATGACAGAAAGCCCCTTGCAAAGCAATGGCAAGCAGCTCCATGGACCCTGAGAGGAAGCATATCCCAGCCCCGGCACACAAGTCTGTAAAAAACATCCCCCCCCCACCTCTGGGGTCTGTGCCCTGGTGGGATAAAGCCACGGAAGGACCCCCCTGAGGGAGCACATCTGGGACGCACAGGGAGAGGATGAGTCGCGGCCTCTCGTTACCATCAAAGGAGGCTGAATGCAAACAAACACATTCGGCTCAGCGGGAACCCAGCGGGGCAGCCAATGCGTGCATCCAGCGGAGAGCTCCGCGAGGTCTGGGTGACACTGCCTGCCTTCAAAGAAAAGGATGGGGAAACAAACGGGTTTTACGAAACCCACAAAAGCTGCCCTTGGAAGTCACAGCTCGAGGAATGGAGGTGTCAGCTGGGCAGAAAGCCAGCTTCAGTCCTGATCTCCGAGATAGCAGCGCCTTGTTTTTCTTTGGGAATTGCTTGTGCACGTGTAATCTCTGTGTGTGCTGCTCCTAACATTTGTGACACCTGATTTGTCACCGTTTGCCCTTTGGGAAGGGACCGGTGTCACTGGGAGGGTGCACGCTGTGGAAGGGCTTCCGTGGTGCTGGCTGAGGACAGGAGGAAACAGACTGATGCAACATATAAAGCCAGGCAGTGCATAAATCACTGACATGCCCAATCTGCAGAAGCAGTGTCCTGGAAACATTGTACGTATTTTAATGTTTTAATTAAATCCATATTTTATTGCATAAATGCTCGATGGCCACTGACTGCAGTCCTCTGAACTTCTACGATAAAGGGATACCCTGCACGTGGGAGGGGACAGACACCAGGACTCAATATGCTTCTGCTGTATTTTTAGTTTTATAGATAAAGCACGTCAGGAATTCACAGACCAAGCATTAGGGTTTCAAAAGGTTTAAACGCAAGCCATTTTGGTATTAAAAGAAATACGTGGGCACACACATGGAGTTTTCTCGTTTCAAGGTGCCACCCAGACATCAACAAACAGCCAGATCTCGCTTGCCTTGGCTAGAAAAGTCCCTCCGGTGGTCCTGGACTTCCCCCCAGAGCTGCCAGCAGAGGCTTTATCGTAACAGATATCGCACAGATCGTATCTTGGCTAACGGGATGTGATGCAACAAAAACCTTTAGAGATAATGAAACCACCTCTGAAAACGAGAGCACCGCAGGAGGCTGGACCCCGTTGCAGGAAGCGCTGCAGCACTGTGCCCCTGCTCCCTGCAGGCAGGCCCTGTGGGCAGCTCTCCTGTACCCCCACCACAAACCCCACAGTCCTGCTGCTCGCTGTGACCCCTGGGGACAGAGGAGGTGTCACCACCCCTCGAAGGGAAGGCTGGCAGGGCTGTGCAGGGTGTGATCCCAAAGCCTGGCACACCACTTGCTTCGCTATGCCCGAGTCGATGTGCCATATACGTAAATCTTCAGCTCGCTGGGGCTAAGAGCTTATTTTCCTAATTATCTCTGCTGGCTTGGCACTGCTATAATTAAAAGGTTCTGCTCTTTTCACAGCATGAACTCAGCACCAAGTACAAATTGCGAGAGAGGAGCCCATGCGTGAGCACACGGGGAGGAGACAGCGCGGCCGCTGGCACGGAACCAGCACAGGGCTGGTGTGCAAGGCAGCCTGCTGGCTACACCGGGTCTTGAGATAGATAAAAAAAAAAGCAAACAAACAAACAAAAAATCAGACAAAATCACACAATAACAAAACAACAACAACAAAACATGTCAATGTGGCTTGCACAAGAACACTTCTTCCCCAGACCTCAAAGCACACTCCAGAAGTGGTGGCATCGAGTCACCCTTGGAAATGGGAAACTCAGCAATGCCCGTGCATCCAGATTTGGGTCCCTCCAGACCTCTCAGGGATGCTGGGTGAGAAGGGAGGGATCAAAACTCTGCTGCTCCCAGCAGCTGCCAACAAATGCTCTTCTTGGCGTTACAGCCACTCGCCTGGGAAACCTCGCTAAGACCCCAATGCTGCCTCATGCCGTTGTGCAAAGCACTTCTAAGGGCTAATTTGGTGCATTATTCAGATTCATTTCACTAAGCTGTAATCATGCTGGTCAATAAGTTCTCTGATTTGATGTTAACTTTCCAGTATCCCACTAATTGACTCTCGAGAGAATTGCAGTTCATGCTCGCCGTGGCAGAGTATTGAAGAACTGCAACTGCTGCAATCTCTACAAATCAAAATCACTTTAAAAAAATAAAATGTTTTTAAGGAGCATGGGTGAAGCAGGGGATTAAAGGAACAGAATGTTATTATTATTATGTTATTATTTCAGGTAGCATCCCTGTTTTCATTCCGACTGGTATTTTGCAATCAAACCCAACAGCTTGCACGTCCTAAGTGATGGACATTTATTTTAAGGAAAAGTCCCACCAGACGGGTAAGTACTGCACTGAATTAAAATCTACCTCCCTGTTTCCCATAAAATATAACGTGAATAACCTAGGGAAAATAATCACCTGACTGCTGAGAAACGATACATAAAGCAGGGCTGTAAACGAGTGGCACACTCTGTATATGTATTTAAACGTTCCCTAGCTACCCCCGATTACAGCTTGCCACATCAACAAAACATCTGGCCTGGTATTCCTCCTACATGGAAATCTCATGGCCGAGCAGGGGTTTTTATCTGAAAAGCAGCTGAAACCTTTGTTTACCATCTCACAGGACATACTGTTAGGCTCGTGTACCGGAGATCGCTTTTAATGACATGCTTGATGGGACCGAGCAGTGTATGTTCACCAGCTTTCACCTTCACTATTAATAACAGCACAGTTCCTATCTGAAATGTCTTCTATAATTGTGTAATTACACACCTCATTTATCCAATTGTTAAGCCAAGAGCCTGATTAAATATTAACAACTGCTTGGTTCTCCTGGTGTCATTAGTCGGAAAGCAACCCTGTAATCTCAGGTAACACACGATGGTAATTATCCTTCACAGTCACACTTAGCTGAAAGCCCAGCACCATCGGAGCAGATAAGGGTGCCCAGCAGAAAACACATTGCCTCTCCGTTCCTGGTTATCTCCGTGGTGCCCGAGCCTCGTATTTTTGCACGGCCTTCCCACTGCGTAAAAGCAAAGAGCTGGGGAGCTGTGCAGAGGAGGGCACTGCCTGGTTTTGCTCCTCTAATCCCATGCAGCATAACGATGTGACTTTATTTTAGGGCAAAGAAGGGATGGTTTGGTTTGCCCAAACATTTTTTCCCATAGCAAACACGGGGCAGAGCAGAGCAGCTGGGCTTTCTCAACCAGCAACATGAAATTTGGGAGTGATGCTACTGTCACCTGGCCACACAGCAGAGTGGAGCTCTGCAGACCCCACAGCTTATCCAGGCAAACTTTGCCAAAATACACCAGGAGCAAGCTACACTTCTACAGCCCTCCGCACAAGAGGATCACCAAGCTCTTTAAATAAAATGTTGGGAAAAAAAAAAAGCATCAAAATGTTATAAACAACCCAAAGCAATGGCAAACAGATGTTTTGCTCAGCAGCAGCCCCCGGGCAGGAGCCAGCCTCACTGCCATGGGCACGGGGCTGTGTGTGTGTGTGGTGGGCATCACCAAAACCCCCCCAGCAGCCCCCCAGCTGCTGCCACGGCGTTAACAGGGGGCTGCCGAGAGCAGCAGGGCTTTCCCCCGTTAACATCTTGTTAGGATGAAAGGCGCGGTTTATCCCTCTCGGAGTTACTGCTTCCAGGCTGTCTGTAAAGGCAGGTGAAACCAGCTGTGAGCATCTGGCTCGGGTTTCCAGGCGTCTCGCTGAGGCACAGAGGATGCAATTCGTGTGCTGGGGGCTGCGGCAGGGGAAGGGGCTCTGCTGCTGGTGGCAGGGCCCGAGCCCAGCGAGGAAGGGGCTCTGCTGGCCACGCAGCCCCGGCAGGAGATGAGTTTGGAATCAGGTTTGCGAGCTCGGAGCCAGAAATCAATAAACTCCATCAGCCGGGACCTAGCAGCTGTCTGAAACAACAGGCTGCAGCGGCTGATGAATACTTTAAGGTGGGGAAAATGAATTAAAAATAAGACCGAAATGAGATCAGAAAGCGTGCTCTCCAGCTGCCAGCCCTATAGGAGAGGAAAACCCAGGAGAAATTACTGCATTCAGGTATGTCCTTTACAACACAGCTCCAGCAACCTCTCCAGGAATGGCTATCGCATTTATCTGGTGGGCAGGTTATGCTACCAATTACCACAAAGCTCTTTCTTTGAGTTGCAATTGCTCCGTTTTGTGGCTCGTAAAACTGAATTACCAGCCCTCGTATTCCTGCTGAAATCCACTTTGTACAGCCCTCATCTGCCCTTCTGCAGTAATCTCCCCGTGATATTTGCACCGTTCGTATAAATTAAGGCTTCAGCGGGACACCATCGGCACTCACGACTCAGCCCCAACAAGGGGCCACCGTCACCCGCGTGTCACTGCCCGGAGGGGACAACCCATGGCAGACAGCGAGTCAGAGCGGGCGGGCAGCCGAGCCTCCCTGGGCAGCACGTGGCAAGAGCATGAGGTATTGGTGAAGGACGCTCGTTTCCAGCATGTGCTCATCGGCTTTAGTGGGCTCCTGGTGGCTGCAGAGAAAGACAGCCTGGGGAAAGGAGGCACCGACCTGGCTGCTGCTGCAGGAGATGCTTCTGGCTCCTTACAACCTCTGGATGTTACAATAATAAACCCCATGGGATAAATGTTCTGTTATTGGAGGGGATCGTAACAACTGATCATCAGGAAACATTGAGGTCTCTGATGAAAAAATCAAACAGAACAGATATATATAAATAAACATGAAAAATAAAACAATATACATATATATAAATATATTGTATGAACAGATTTTTGCAGCACAACACTGGCAGTCTTCTGTCTTGCTGCAAGAAGTTTAACCACAAGGTAAAATGACTTGGAGGAATAAATATGTTCAGTGAAGCTTGACCTGAATAAAAGGCTTTTTTTTTCCTTCTGGCTCTGCACAGACATTTTAGAAATAATTGCTTTCCAAAGCAGCGTATTGATCTTAACCAATTATTGATACTGGTGCCAGGAAGAGACAAAACGCAGCCTGCCCTTCCTCCTGGCGAAGCAGGGGATCCGCGAACATGAGCAGGGCTGTGCAGAGACACTGAGCATTTCCCCCGAAAGTCATGGCCAGCAGCTCAGCAGCTGAGGAGCATTTTGGAGGAACCCAGCGAGGAGGCGACTGCAGCAGAAATGTGAGATCTCGGGGACCCACCTGCAAAACCCCACACGAAGGCGGTCCCCAGAAACCTTCTGGCCTCGTAAACCTCTCACGGGCCCCCGAAGGCCATAAATTCTGCAGGGGCTCTCACGGCTGTTTCGCTGACATCTGCCAAGGTAAGGCGTCATCGACCGCTTCCTTATGATTTGATTTCTTGTGAATTAAAAGGAAAAAAGGTAATCAAGGAAGTGAGCAATCAAGTCAGATTTTCAATTTCTAATGGCAGGCTTTAAGAAATTAGTGAAACGGGTTAATGAAATGAACTGAGGAACTCAGGTGTGGGACAGGCATGAGGCTTCTCTCAGTAAATGAAGGTGCAATTTAAATGCCAGCATCCAAAAAGCTCATAAGGAAGACACCCGAGGAAGCCCTGGATGAGTTATTGAAACCAAAACCAATGGGCAGAGCTAAGTTAACTCCTACTTGTGAGAAGGTGTCGGGCTGTGAACACTGCCAAAAGAGAAACCCAGTCGGACTTGTCAAAGGCAACCAAACGGGAACACAGATGTGAAACGGTGTGCCCATACCACACCTGGAGAGGGATTTGTTGCACAGAAACTGGGAAGGCACTGAACAGCCTGCACCACGAGCACCTAGCGATGGGAGGGTGTTCACGGGGGAACCAAAACCACGCCACGCGGAGGGAAAAGCAGCCGTGGCTGCTGTCCCCAGTGCAGTCTGTCCTCAGCACTGAGTAAGGTTTGGAAACATTTCTGAAGTAAAAAGATAATCGAAGACATGGAGGCCTGTGTGTACTACCTAGAGTTGTTTGCCCTCCATCTAATTTCTAATTATTTATTAATTATTTATTAGAAATTAGAGGAGGAGACAACAAAATGAAGCCAGGCCAGCTCTTCGTGCTGTCTCTGACACAGCTGAGGCTGTCAGCACTGCTCATAGCCCTGGCGGGGCAGGGAGGGCCGGGGGCTGCTCCCCTTCCCCCTGTGTGAACCACGGGGGGCTGGCTCCTCGCTCTCTCACCAGCCAAACCGAAGCCTTTCAAGATGTTGGTATCAAAGTGCAGCAACCCCAACCGCACATCGATTATTTTAACATAAAAGCTGTATCCGATTTCTCCAGGAAAGCATTTTACACGGGATGAGAAGTATCGCCTTCCCCGTGATGGGTCACATTTTTCTCGCTGGGACGCTGCCGGAGCCTGCAAGCGGCTGCCCTGCTTTTAACATCGTCCCCAGGAATGTGGCAGGGCTGGGACACAGGGAAAAGGCCGGGGCAGGCTCGGTGTGTTACCTACTGCTGTCCTCTGCAGAGACTCACCAGGATTTCATATTGTGTAGGCTACAATAAAGAAACTTAAAATAAGGGTTTTGCTTCTTTCTGCCTACCAAAGCAGGCACCCGGCTCAGGTGCTCTGCTCCTGGCTGCTTTGTAGAGTGCTGCCAGTGCCCCCGGGATGCCAGCACTTATAAAAGCACAACCAGGGCAGGGAGAGCTGCCCAAGGATGTAACACGGGGTGAGGAACCAAATACTCTTCACTTCCAATCCCTCGCAGTGAGTTTGTTGGACATAAACGAATTTACATCCCCTTTCAGGTACCTTTATTCGCGTTTGTTCTTAACAAATCCCCAGCTCCGAAAATACTTCTGACTTCAGCTCCTCTCAGCGTTTGTTGCCCTAATTTGGTAACTTCTGCAAGCTGCAATTTGTTCTGCGAGTCCAGACCAATTTATGCCGGTTTGCATTGTTATTGCACACAGCAATCAGCCTCGGAAGTTGTAAGCGTGTCGGTGAAACCACTCCTTGCTCTCCCCCGTCCTGCTCAGGCTGCCTGGCAGAACCCCACTCCTGGTCCCGAGGCTGCAGGACAGCCCACCAGGAGAATATTCGCTGAATCCAGACACGGTTCTGGGGTGTACTGACCTGTTGGTGGGGTTGCTGCAGCCAGGATTTTCCCTGTTACACACACAATGTCCTCAGTAATTAATTATCCGAGACAAGCTGCACTTACTCCATAATTCACATAATTCAGTCCGATTCTCCCTTGGCATCGCCTGCTGCTGCACACTCACCTGACGGCACGGCTGCTCCCCAGCCAGCGACCCACACGTGCATCAGTGCTCTGGGTTGCACACATCGGGGCCTCATCCTGAGGGACCTAGTGATGAAAACTCCCAAATTGCTGCAGACAAACCCAGGGCACGGCCCAGGGCATGGTGCTGGCAGGAGCCGGCCAGCCCCGAAGCTCGGTGACCTCGCAGGAGGTGTGAGGACGGTGGCGGCATTGACCACGCTGCTTTCGTTCTCAGAAGGCTGGCGTTTAGAAGGACACCAAGTGCTTCGATGTGACAGCGGGCTAAGCACTGTTTGCTGCGTTGTCTGAAAGCCTTTAGAAGGATTTGGTTGCATTTAGGGGTTTATTAGGATACCAGCACAGTTCGCCTGCATGGAGCGAGAATGCTGGCTGGCTGGCATGAATCGATACTGATGTGCATTAAATCTAACGCTGACACAATGAGGGGCAGGAAACTTGGAAGGTGAAAGGCAAGAGGCTTCATTATAGTGGCTTTTTTGTTGTTGTTGTTGTTTTGTTTTTTTTAAGATTTCTGTCACTGTAAACTGAAAACTCAGTTGCTTTGCAGGCTCAGCAGTGATTAAGGTTCTAGCCTCCCTTCTCCACATGAAAGGAACACCCTCGTATTACATCAAAGAGAATATCGAACACAAATGCTGCATCAGGAATCGACAATTCCAAGGGATACACTTGGTATTTGCACCTTTCCCCTACCTCAGTGGGAACATCTCCTCCAAGTCCTCCACCACTAAAAGTTTGTTTTCCTTTGGTTTCAAAGGAATTCCTGATTATACTTCAGTTTCATCAGAGCTGTTGAACAAAAAGTCTAAACTATCATCAACTTCATCTGAAAGATGTCATTCACACCGGGACAGCCTCTGTATATTGGAGAATTCTTGCTGATTTTTTTCTAGAGGCTTTTTAATGTTGTGCTTACAGCTTTATTTTTTATTTTTCTTTTCAAAACTTCTCTTTGCCACACCTCAGGCACACCTAGAAAACTGACCAAGACCAAAAGCTATTTTTAAGTGAGGATGAACCTCATAAATTCGTGAGCTTGAAAACTATAAACATCAGCATGCTCCCCATACCTTACGGCAGCCTCATCCGCTAGAACAAAACCTTACTCACTGCTGAGTAAACAATACTGCACTTCTCCCCCCACCCTTAAATCTAACTTGTGGATTCATCATCTTACTTGCCTTGGACACAAGTGCAAAGGGGGGATTATTTTTCACAGCTGACAGTGGGAATGCAGAGCCCAGGAGGCAGATAGCCCAGGAGACCTGACAGGCTGCTTGAACTGTGCCTGAAAAATGTGATTCATCTAAATGCTGCGGAGAGAAGGGGGAATAAAGGATGAGCCTAATTGGTTCTGACTATAAAAGTCAGATCTCAGTTCTCTCTAGAGATGCGCATTGCAGGAAACACTATTAGCGAACCTGCATTCTTTTTAAAAGGGCTAATTTAATCAGGCTCTAAAATAATTTAAAAATATGTCACTGCTAGATTTACATGCAATATTTGACAGTAGAAGCCATCAAACGTTTGCCTTAAAATGACATCGAATGAAGGCGATCCACATTAGCAGTAATGGAGTGGTCTCGTGCAGCAGAAAGGTTCGGAACAATTTGTTGAGAGCTCACTCAAAACCCGATCCTCCCCATTATGCACGGAATGAAAACACGAGACAAAAGCTCGACGCATCAGGGAAGTTGCCTACAATGAAGACACGGCAACGATTTATTACCAAGTGACAGACGGAACGAGTCTGGTGTCAAAACATCCTCCTGTGCCGTGCATCAGGCCCCGGGATCCTGGAGGCGAGCTCCGTGGCGCCAGCAGCAGCTCCCCTCCAGCAGCCCCAGCGCCGCCGGCCGAGGGGCAGGGGCACAGCCACGGCGCCCGCCCAGGGCCTCCGAGGGGACCTCGCTTTTTCAACCTCTCACCTTCCATAAGCACTTCATTTATCAGAAGGAAAGGGGGAGAACCCATTCGGTGAGGAGATGGACTGCCACCTGCACTGCTTCCTAATGCGAGCAAATCTCAGCGGAAAGGCCCAGCACCAGACTTTTCCGCCACGCCAATAAATCACTCCTAGAAATATTGTTTAAATCCTACCTGGGGTGTTAACCAGCATGAGCAGCACTTTTTTTCTTCACTTATTTTTTTTCTTTAATATGAAATTCAAACAATTCAACGATTAATCCAATTTCCTGGAAGAGCCCAGATGGCCACGGTGTATTTCAGGAATCAGATCAGCCATAAATATATTAGCAGCACAATAATCACAGTGTTATTGCACTTTAATAAAAGAAAAATAACTTGAGTACATTGTGTACAGTATGGCACTAACAAGTTAAAAAAAAAATGTTCTACAGGCCTAATCCTTTTATAGTTTTGTGCGTGGTGGTGCCTGCGTAGGGGGATTGGAAATTCTGCTTCTGAAAGATTTCAGGCTATGAACCCATGCAGACATCGTCTTTGTCTCCTGGAGTGCCAGCGTCCCATCCATTTATCAGATGAGCTGTCTCGCCAGGTAAAAATAAAGCAGTGCTTTGCGTTTAACGGGATGCAATCAACATACAGAGCATGGGCGCTGGCTTGCTGCATTCAGGAGTCTTAAAAAGTGGGCGAGGAGAGCACCACATACAGCAGCATGAACAAAACCCACTTCTTCCTGCAGAACTTCCCCTCCAACAATTCACAAAACCAGAATAAAAGTAAGGAAGCTTTCCATCTGTACCATTTCTGTCTCTCATAATTAAAATGAATAGCAGCGAACTGCCTTAGTTAATTGAAATGGCCAGAATTCCGTCCCCTTTAAAAAATGGCTCCTCACAAACTTTGATTAGCTGCGCAGAAATACAGCAGATGACTTTAAATGGCATGAAGGTGGATTTATTGGCAGCAGCATCAGGTTTGCACTTAGCAAGGAATTGGCAGATAGCAGAAAATGGCTGGAGAGGATTCAAACTCCAAGGACTCCGAGCTGTAAAAGGATTTATTTGAAAAGCAAAGTATAGCGTATTTACTTCGGTTAAAATTAATAAAGGCTTTTAACTAAAAACATGAAGAAATTAAACTTCCACTGGAAAGCAATCGCGTTGCTTCGAAGGTATGCTCACAGGGATATTTATCACGTTCCTCCCCCGCCGTGTCATTTATGGCTCCCAGCGATGGGGTGGATCGATCTCCTTGATCGGGCGTACCTTCGGAAGTCAGATTAAACCTGAAGCTGCACGAAATTACTTAGCATGCAGGAAATAAAATGCTTTATTTATATCCTAAATCTGAAAAAAAAAAAAAAGTAGTATATTCATTGTGTATAAAAGGCGGAGAGCCTGAAGCCCCAGACAGCACGGAGCACTGAGAGGAGCAGGAGTCCTTTGTGCAGGTATTCAAAGGCCTTGGCCATGCTCTACGACAACAAAAAGGATGGGGTTTTGTGCCAAAACATGTTCTCACTACTGAAGCATCACCAGCTGAAACCAGCACTTTATTTGGTCTTGAGGTGGACTTTTTATCCCAAGTTCTGTTCTTTCTTTACAAATGTCACAAAACCACTTGTAACAGGGCTTAAAATACCAGCCACCGCACCGAAGCCTTGCTAACGCTGGCAGCCCTGCCACTGGGGATGGACCAGCTGTAAGGGCAACCAAAATATTTTCCAAAAAGCCACAACCCACACAAGCAGGCTGGGGATGCTGTTGAGCCCAGCAGGGGCTGCCCCCGGCCCCTGTGTGTCCCCAAGCCCCAAAAAGCACCCACGGCTGCTCCATCCACGGCTCCCAGCTCGCAGCAGAGATGTTGGACACAGCCCCAACTTTGTTGAGCTGGATGTTTCTGAACTGTGTTCAGCCAGAACGGCTCAGAGAGGATGCTCGAGAGGCAGCGTGGCTTTAAAAAGAGGAAAATGGGGAGAGGGGAGGGAAAACAGGGGAAAAAAAAAAGGAAAAAGGGGTCAGGAGAAAAAAAGGGAAGAGAAAGGTCTTACGTTCAGCAGGTCGTGCCTACCTCTGCTGCCACAACCTGCTTCGGGTATTTCTTCTCTCCTCCACTGAATTATGCTGCACTCTGCAATCCTTAGAAAATGCCCTGGACCACGATCTGGACTGGAACAACAGCAGAAATACTGAACAAAATTCAAGTCAGACACAGTCAGGACATTTTTTCTCTTTTCCCTTTACTACTCTGGATAAGAAGAAACTGTTGGCACCTACCAGCAGACCTATAATCCACGAATTTAATCTACAGCAGCGTGCAGAGAAATCCATATATGAAGGACAGTTTGCTTACGTATCTCTTTCTGAAATAATGCTCTTTCACTGACTTAATCCTTTATTCTAGATTAAATTGTAAATTTCTGCAAAATAACTTCAGAATAATGTACCCGGATTTGTCAGCAGCATAAATCATAATGCATGCCATCATTCCTAATGCCTACATGGAAAAGTCAATAAAATGTGGGGGAAAAAAGAAAAGTTTCCTTTGTACTTGACAGCGCCAGTCGTATCGTGTTTAAGAACATTGCTGGTACCACTACAGCAATAAAATCACCAAACAAAGCACTTTTTTTTTAAAAAAAAAAAAAAAAGAATTTCTTAAACGTTTAACAGCAAGGTTATTAGAAATTCACTCAAGTCTGAAAAGTTAAGATATTTTTAGGCTCAAATTCATGATTTCAGCTTTGGAACTGCAGAAAGATCAGCCACCAGGGCACACAGTGAGGCCAGACCTTGCGCATTGCCCCACTCTGTGCCTGCTCAAGGTCACCCAGACGATTCGATCCCATGGATGTGGCTGCCTGTATGGAGAAAGGAAGTAAACACAATTTCTCACGAAACTTGCTTCCAGGCTTGGGTCCTCTTTAGTGTTACTAACAAAGAAATATTCAAACAATTTAATCAAAAATGGAGGAAATCCTAACCTGTGACAGATCAGCTCTAAAACCACACGCTGCTACAAGGACGCACTTTGCCATTCTTTTTAAGCT
Organism: Anas acuta; assembly: GCF_963932015.1. NCBI lineage: Eukaryota > Metazoa > Chordata > Aves > Anseriformes > Anatidae > Anas > Anas acuta. The sequence continues at coordinate 16,012,833 of NC_088980.1, read as the reverse complement.
GTCAGAATTTTCTTCGTGAGACAGATATTCTCAGTGTCAGACTCGACACAGAGAGACTTTCATTTTTCAGAGCTACAAGGAACTTGACACGTCAACCTACTGCCGTTAATAGCATTTTAATATTTATGCATAATAACCAAAAACCTACATTGTAGAGGTTTGATAATAATAACTGACACTAGCTGTATTCGAAGTATACATTTCTATCCAAAATAGATGCGCATGTAGGTGGGTGCGTTGTAGAAATATAATACACTACATGGCTGAGCCTAGATAAGCTGGTGATTCTCAAACGTCAGCATCATCTGAACAAAGTTAGGGTTGAAATCTGCTCTCCTAAATACCTGTTCATCCTTCTTATGACACTGATTCTAAAGAGCTCAGTGACTAGTAGATAAAATAAGTATCTAATGAGGTATGACAGAAACTCTGATGGAGCTGAACAGCAGAGATCTAAATACTAATAAATAAATGAAGTAAAAAATTTACTGCCAGCAACTATGTCAAGTTAGCCATAGGAAACTGTAGCTCTGCAGCTGGAGAAAGGCAATACTCGGCAAGCCAGAGAAGCAGTGGAAGTCATCCAGCTTTGATTATTTATGGTGTGATGATGAAGGAACAACTTTCCATGTGAGGAACAGCTTTAAAGTTGACCAGGGAAGCTGAAACAGAGATTTAATGAAAAATCAGAGGGGAACAAAACTACAGCTAAAAAAACAACAACATTCGTTTTAACAATTTAAAAATATAATTTACGTGCAAAACCAGATGTTAACTTGTCCCACTTCAAGGTAAACAGCAAACTGTACTCATGACAACCATCCAGCTGAACTGCAAACTTGTGCTATTTCATGTTGCTGTAAATAAGGCTCACTTCATACCTCCAAATGCTATCAAAACCAACACAAATTCAAAACAAACACTTCTCAAACAAAGGACAGCTTTGCATTAAATGCAGATGTATTTTCAAAAAATCCCAACCTTTCATGATCTACCATAATCATAATAGGCTGAAACTTAAGAATGCTTTCAGGCTCAGAAAAAAAAAAAAAAAAAAAAAAAAAAAAAAAAAAAGTGCTTCTAATTTTAAACATTTACAAGAACACTGAGAAACAGCTTAGAACCGTGCTTTAAAATGTGTTTTTCAGGCTTTAAATTGCTGAAAGCTGAGACCCGTTTACCCATTTGGCCTGGACTAGAGAAAGGAAGAGAAGCTCAAGAATTTGATGAAAGGGATGAAAGGGAAGCACTTCAAGTACATGAGAATTTCCAGTTTAAAAAAAGCAACCTGCTCCCTCATCCCAAACCTCCCCCATCAGCACTGCAACCCCCTCTTCAACGTGCAATGCGAGCCGTGAGACTCCTTCTGGTCGAAAACCCCCACAAACCCCCACAAAATTCACTTCACTGGCTCTACAGAATGCACTATTTTTAACAAATACTTTTGGAAAATATTTTGGAAGCACTGCTTGGCCATCGTTTGTGCTGTTCCTGAACAGGAGGAGCTCGGTGGCAGAGCTGCATTCATTTCAGCTCATTTTAAACTACACTGAGGAACAGGTACTGTTGCAGAAAAGGTGACTTAAGGTCTGCTTTAAATGATGAGCACAACCAAGCCTTTTTAATGGGTTTTGCCCAACTCTAAAAATGCATCTTTGTATGCTGGGAATGAGCCTCCCTTTGCTTCGGTGTTAACTATGGGAAGGAGGGACTGTTCTCATTGCTGTTTCACAGAAATCAGCAAGCTATTTGATTTTGAAGGTTAAGGGATTAAGTTGGGAGAAACAATGAACACAACACACTCCTAAATATAAATACTCTCTGCTACATTAAATACCGTCTCGATTTCATACGAAACACTGACTTTAAAATTAGCTATTCCTTTCCAGATATGATGTATCTTCCACCTAACTGGTGAGGAAAACTAAATTTCAATACATTGTAGGCATTGAGAGATGGGTGTCACGCAAGCATAAAAACAAGCGATGTTTTAAAGTAGGTCTGTATACAAAGCAATATCCTAAAGTAATGAAAAAACAAAACAGAACAAAACAGCTCAATTGTGTATTTATGAGAACAGATAGTAAGAAGGAGGTTGTAAAAATCAACAGGGACTCTCCCACTTCCCCAGGCAGCCCAACCCATGAGGATTTTCCTTTTGTCTTTTACTTTGCTCAGCTCATCTTGTAGTTCAACACCAGGCAAAGCACCATGCCACAAGAAATGACATCCAAAGCTTTCGGCTCGTCAAAGCTGCCTTTACTGTTTAAAAACAAAACACATACACAAAATATCTCAACAGCTTCTGGAATCCCACCTGAAGTACCCAACATTTGTAGATCTCTGCCTATGTTCTCACCAACACAATTTTTACAAAAGCGAGGCCACTTTGGGCATTTTAGGCAGGATGCTTTCATCCCTCAGTTACAGTTTGACCCCAAGATGAAACAAATGGAGTAGTAGTTTAGAAACAGCATTGGTGTACTTTCAGTTTGCCCAGATATTCCCTGATTTCTGCTGATTTTCAGTTCACAGAACCACAACTGGCCGAGGCTGGCAGGGAGCCCTGGGCCTAGCAGGCCCAACCCCTGCTCACGCAGGGCCACCAGGAGCAGGGAGCCCAGGGCCATGGCCAGGGGGCTCCTGAAGGTCTCTGAGGAGACTCCACCGCCTCTCTGGGCAGCCTGTGCCAGGACTCAGTCAGCCTCGATGTAAAAAACTGTTTCCTGATGTTCAGAGGGACCCTCCTGCATTTCAGTTTGTGCCCATCGCCTCCTGGCCTGTCACTGGGCAGTACTAAGAGCCCAGCTCTGGCTTCTCCACACCCGCCCTCCACGTATTTATACATGTAGATGTTGATAGGATCCCACCAGAGCCTTTTCTCTTGGCTAACTACTTCCAGCTCTCTCACCTTTTCCTCATACGAGAGACTCTCCAGTCACTTCATCATTTTTGTGGCCCTTTGTTGGATTTCCTCCAGTTCATCCATGTCTTTGTGCTGGCAGGCCCATGAACTGGACCCAGCACTCCAGGTGCAGCCCCACCAGTCCATAGTAGAGGGAAAGGATCCCCTCCCTCCACCAGCCCTCAATAACCACTGACCTTCTTTGTGGCAGGGGCACGCTGCTGACTCCTGATCAACCTGGTGTCCACCAGGACCCCCCTCAGGTCCTTTTCTACAGTGCCCCTTCCCAGCTGGGAGGCCCTCAGCGTGTCCTGGTGCCTGGTGTTGTTCCTCCTCAGGTGCAGGACTTCACACATCTCCTCGCTGAGGTTTCTGCCAGACCATCCCTCCAGCCTGTCGAGGTCCCTCTGGGTGGTAGCACAGCTCTCTCCCCTAGTTTTGTGCCATCTGCCAGTCTGCTCAGGATAACCTCCCACACTGTCCCCATTACTGCTTCCAAAATCATTCAGATGCACATACGGATTTAAGTAACAGCACTTTAAACACAAATTTCAAATGAAATTTAATGGCTTCAATGAACTTTTCACAAAAAAATGAGCTCCAGAACTCCATCTCCTTACAGCCTCAACTGAAACTGCCCCCTTGGGGATGTGCTGAGATGGTCATTAGGGGGAACAGCACAGCCACTACAGGCGTGCATCCTGGTAAGGTAAATGCTACTGGCTCCTGATATTGGAAGGTGAAGGTGCTGCAGGCCAATCCTACAATATGGTAAATGTGGCAACACAAGTGAAAAAAGCTCATTAGCTGTACCACAGACTCAGAAGCTGGGGAACAATTTTCCTTTGAAGCCAAAGCCAACCGCATAGGTACAAAAGAGATATACCAAGAGTGTTAAAGGAAAGAGCCAAAGGTGTTTGCGCTGCTGTCACAGGAGGTACAAGGAAAATGCTTAAAGTTCAATGTGAATCATGCAACCTATTGCAGAATGTCAAACTTCCCTGAAGTAACAAACTCAGCTTATTTTTAGAACAACCTCTTTTCTTTCTTTTTTTCTTCTTTTTTTTTTTTTTTTTTTTCTTTTTTCCATAAAGCAGTCAGGCTTTGAGGGTTCCATCTTCACAGGTAGTGACTAACTCTTGTCTTCAATCCAAAGGGCTACAGGCAAAAAAAAATACATGTAGATTTTTTACTTTAACGTCCAGAGATCCCTGCTGTTGTAAGGACAGAATATAACTCCTAAAGACCTGGTGGCTGAAAATACTGAAATCAAGAAAACAAGATTTAAAAGCTTTTAAATTATAGATAGTAAAGCTCCTGAATGCAGGCTGCGTATATGCACCTTCAAATGATCTACCGAATTGTACAGAAATACCAATTTAGCATAAAATCTGGAAGCACAGTTGGGACTGAAATTACACTTTCAGTCTGGTTTGCCATTTTATTCAAGATCGGGATTACTTCAAATAAACCGATTTATTTCTGCATAACATACAGTGTAAGGTAATTTGAGTATCTTCTTAATTTTAACCATTAGCAATGAGTATTTGCTGCTGCTAAGTTCCTCATACATGAATATTAAATGCAGTGTTTCATAACCAGCCTGCATGTACCCATTGGAAAGACAGTGGATGAATACATTTTCTATTCAACAAAACAAAGGTGAGCAAAGATTGCAACTGCTAACCAAAAAAAAACACCATACCAAACAAACCTCTGAAGTAGTACATCTCACAAGTCAGTTTAGCAATACAGCACAGTAGAACTGCACTTCAGTATTAACCATTATTGGAAAGTTCAATAATTCCTTGTTTTGAGACCAAACTAAAGATTGTCCATAAAACAGAAGGGTCTTCACAGTTATGATGACTCTGCCAATGATTACAAAGATCCTCCTTCCTTCCAAATAACTGTTTGCACAAAATGCAGTTATATCCAGCTTTAGACCAAATTTCAATCTTTTTGCTTGGTGTACCAGAACCGACATTTTGCATCTCCTTGGCTGCTTCACTGCTTCCTGACTGAGTCACTTCACTTTTAGATAACATATCAACATTATTCTGATGGTGAAAGTGTATCTGTCTTTTCAGTTTTGGCAAAGCATAAAACTCCTCCTCACGGGCACTGCATTTTGCTGTATGTCTTCTCTCGTTGCGCTGTTTCCAGAGGTGTGTTGCATGTTTGATGAGTTCCCCCCTAGCTCCTTTACTTCCTTGTAAAACCCCTTCCTTCACTCTTCCCTGGATCTCTTCTCCATGAGAGCACAGTAAATGAAACTTCATTTCAGCAAAAGACTGTGCGATGAACTGGCACCGACCACATCTGATCTGTAATTTAACCTCTCCAGGATTATGGAACAGGTCTTCCAAATTGCACTTGTTTCCCCTGTTAAAAACAAAAAACAAAAACCAAACAATTTCAGCATTAGCCATACACGAAAGAGCTGACAGTTTCTGTCCATGCAAGTTCCAAGAAGAGGTGACATCCACAAAACAGTCTTTTGATTAAAAACAGGCACTGTTGCTACAGTATCCAATTCATTAGGAACAGATAAAGAAAGAAATAAAATACTAATAAGGTTGATTAGGAAACAACTGAAGCTGAATGATATTTGACACTGCTGAGTTCAGGAATTGCCTCTAAAATGGCAAAATAATCTCTGTAAAAATAATCTTTTATGACACTAACCTTTAAAAAATTGTTATTCACCTTTTATTAAAAGTTCAAGACTTAGTGAGGTCAATCCAAATACGACTAGCTCTGTGCTAGAAAAGTACAAATGAGTATTACCAGCAGCTGACTACTCACAGAAACTAACTTGCTTGTACTGATCGATCTGAAGTCAATGTAAGTCAAAACCACGGGTCCCACTTCCCACTCAGAGATGGAAGCAATGAAACTTCAGAGCTTCTTTTTTTTTCTTTTTTTTTTAACCTAAAAGTTTGCATCACTGTTTAAAAAAGTTTAAATAGGTCATTTACAACTGGACAGTCCCTCTGACTGATTCAGGAGAGCTCTGCAGTGTAAAGGAAACAGACATGTAAAAGCTACCACGTTCCTTCTTTAAGTTAAGGCAATCAAAACCAAACAAAACCAAACAACACAAAAACCTTCTCATGAAGTCTAGGGAAAGGGCCACATATTGCTATTTATTAATACACATTCGTTAATACACATATATCAATATACATTTGACAGATTACCCAAGAAAACAGATATACTAAATTATTCATTGTATTTCAACTCATAAGGCTGACAGAAAAGCACTGGTATTTCTTAGGTTCAGTATGTGAATAATTTTCCAACTGATGTCCCAAAGAGTGGAACTATCAAAGCAAAACACGTCTGGTCTGGTACTGAGGCATCAGGTTAAAGCACTGGGCTTAATAAAGTAATTCTAATAAAGTGTACTTCAATTAAAGTAAATGCACAGTGGGGCAAACAAAAAAGCTAACATTTATACTGTGCCAAGAAAATTCACCTCGAATTCATAATGCAGAAATAAAATAATGCCCTATCCATCTCAATATGGTATATGCTAACTTTTTTTACTTGGCAAAGTGATTGCAGAAGCAGAGGTAATCAAGGCACAAGACAGATGAGCTCACGGCACTCCAGAGAAGGAAATGGGATAATGATATTTAATAGTGTAAACAAACTACAAGCTAATACTGGAATATGAATTGCTTTTCACTTATTGCAGTTGGTTTACTTATCTTCTGGGGAAAAAAATCACAAAATGGGTAGACGTTCAAGATAGAGCAGATTAACAAAAACAAAACAGAACTGATTAAAATAGCTCTACTGGTGGTTTGGGTATTACTAGAATATATGCAAAATTGCTTTGGACATGCCAGTGTCAGTAATAATTTGTATCTTACAAATCAGCTGAAATATATTTTGGATTTGGAATCTTGATTGGATTCCACAAGAGAATATTTAAACCATTAAGAATCTCACTTGGGGAAGAAAAACAAAAGCAAAACCAAAAAAAAAAAAGATGAAAAATCAACACTTTCATTGTGGTGATGCTTATGAATTTCCACTGGTAATCTGAAATCCCATTTTTATTAGCACTTAATCAGTGTCAGCACTCACCTCTCTGTTGCTTCTTCTGCCTCTTTTATATTTGTGTCTCTGCTCCTCAGAGCATCTTGCAGCTGCTGCTCACTGCTGGAGGGCTCGGTGCTGATAACAACCCTGTGCACTTCCCTTAGGTGACCAAAATAGACTTTTGCATGGCCGAAAACTTTAGCACAGAATTCGCAGCACACAAGCTTTTTGGGCTTGCCTTCGTTGTGGTGAAGCTTCATGTGCGTGCTCAGGCTCCCGGAATGAATGTACGCCTTCCGGCAGATCCGGCAGCTGTACGGCCGCTTGTTCGTGTGCGTGTTCATGTGGTCCTGGAGGTGGTGTTTGAACTGGAAGTGATGGTTACAAACCTGGCATTTATGCCACGGCTTAGGCACAGCTGAGTACGCGTTTCTGCCTAAATCAATAGATTTAACCGACGGAGTGTCATTATGCTTGTAGCTTAAATATTTACTGGCAAGTGAGCTGCTTAAAACAAGATCTTGCCCTAAACGGTCGGGAGACTTTGCCTCTATGACAGCTGCAGAGGTCAGCGGTGCGATAGCCTGCACAACCACCACTGGTTTGGGTCTAATACTACGGTATTTTTTCACCACCTCCGCTTTTTTGTCTTCAGGTGGCTGCAGATCAGCTTTCACCCTCTCTCTTCCTTCTCGAAATTTATTAACGATGCATTTCCTTCGCTTGCTCTGGAAAGCCAATAAATCATCCGGGGCTCTTCTCTTCCTGCCTCTTCTTTTCGAGGGTGTACCATTCAATTTTTTAAGGCTGTCAACATCCACTTTATTGGATGGAGAGAACGTATTTTCTCGAATGGTTTGTTTGGGGGCTTGTGTAAATGGTACAGCTAATCGTTTATCAGGTCCTTTAGAAGGAACATGAAAGGCTTTCACCGAAGCTGGTGTCTTTTCACAGTCAGATCTTATCGAAGGGCCGGATACATTCATAACAGCAGTACTCTGCTTAGATTTACAGAACACTGAATTTTTCATCCTTGAGTAAGGCAAAATAGGAAGTTTTCCTTTTGGTGTTGATGGAGCCATCTGTATCGGACTGCCAAAAACTGCCGGTGAAAGGACAGTAACAGGATTTGCAGAATTTGTGGGTTTTTCCTTCAGTTTCTCAGCCATAAGGAATGACTCCCTTGTGGTTTCAAGTGCCGTCTTGCTCGAAGAGTCTTTAACTATAGATGGTCCAGAAACATTCCTGACAGCAGTTTTTGTTTTGTTCACCGAAGGAGATCCAGATTCCATGGAATTATTTTCACTTCGTAAGGTGGCAGCTGTCATTTCAGATGACTCACGGTCTGATAGCATCACTTGCTCTGGCGAGTCTGAACTAGGACGAGTTTCAGGACAGTCTTCAGCTGGGGTAGGCATGGGGGAAGTCTGCGATGAGACCTGTGCTTTGGTAGGAATCTTGTTCTGTGTACCCGAAACAGAGACGTGAGCTGGTTTCTTGTCACTCAGTAGTTTATTTCTCACAGACTGGTACCTCGGGATAGGCAGCTTTAGGTTTTCAGAAAGGGCCATGTTTGACGGCTGCATTGGCTGCGGTACAGCAGGGGTAACGTACGGCAAGGCCAGGAGGGAGAAAGTCCCCTCGTGACCAGCAAGCTGCATGACGGCGTAGTTTTGAGCTGGCACCATCAGAGGTTTAGAACCAGCAGCTGAGATTTTTGGTGGGTTGTGTTCAGGCACAGATGACTGGAGACACGAAACCACTCCAGATGTTAAAATTTTTGGTACCATTTTGGGAGCGATGGTCCTAAACTGACTTTTCTTCTGAAAACTTTGTAGTATATCTGAAGTGGATTTGTGTTTATCTGTAATAATAAAATAATACAGACATGTAATAAAGCACATCATGTTTCGTTTTGAAAAATTACCGTAGCAAAAATCAAACGGCTTACAAAGGATACTATTACATATAAGCTTATTAAAAATATTAAGCACCTAAATGACCGATAAATTAACTTTAGAATTGCAGAAGTCCTGTGGACAAAACAAAAATACTCCCTGAAGTGATGTGAATATACACATGGAAAAAAAAGTCTTAATCTAATTTTAAATGTATCTTCCATTCTAGGTTAAAAACTACGTGACATTTCAGAATGTATGTGCTTATAAGCTGCTTCTGCCCTGGAAAATCTGAGCTAGCGCGGTGTCAGTATGCATCTGGAAGAGCTGACTGGAAATGGGCAGTATTTAAACATGTCATGATGCAGAAGTTTTCTGAGCACCTGCCCGATCACACCTTTTCACTGGCATCATGCTATCTGGCAAAGTTTCTTAACATTTAGAATTTGTGGGTTTTATGAGATACAGACTAAAGCTTACCTGATGAAGTTGTTAAAAAATTACTGCTATAATGCATTCAAATGTGTACAAAAGGACTTGGGATTTAGCGTTGCTAAAAACCCAATCACACACATTGTTCATATGTTTTTATTGCACACTAGAACTATTGTTGTATTAAGTTATTTTCTTTTTTTCTTTTTCTTGGAATATGCAATTTATCTAAGTTATAAAACAGTTCTTTGCTGTTTCTACTTGCATTGGAAAATGTCACAAATATTTGTAGTGGAGAAAAACATGAGGGTAATTAAGGAAAACAAAAACAAAAGGAAAAAGGTGTAAGATTTAATCCACACTCAGCAGCAGAGATAAATGCTAACCTTCCACACACACCGTAAAAAAGGACTTGATATACGTGTATAGTTAAACTGAACTGCTACCATATCATATAACAGCCTCATTACCCACTCTCAAATAAATTCAATTACCGATGCTTCCAGTTCTCAGAAACTGGGATAGGCTTTCTGAAAAAAACAAGAATAACCCAACAATCTCTCTAAAAATTCATCCACATACACCCCAGCCATAAATGCAATTTGGGAAGGCAATTTCAGGATTAAAAAATACATAAGAGAAGAACCACATGTGAATAGAATATGTCAAAATAACTGCAATGAGATAATTCCATAGAGATGTATTCCTTACTGTTTCAAAGCCTCGTATATACGTGTATTTATACATTCCTCCAGACTTAAAGAGGTAACTGTGAATTAGCACCAGCACTGGAAACTCAGTGAGTTTATCTTAATACTGGCTGTTCTTTCCAGCCCTTCCACCGCTCGCAGCGCACGCTGCCGCTTACAGAGCTATCGCATTTCATGAGCACCACTCCCGGACAGACCCACGTGCGCACACATGGCGTGCACATGGGCAGTAAACCCACCGCCTCCGGGGCACGCCAGATCGCTGCACAATCCCACAAACGGCCCAGCCCCTCCGCAGTGGGTCTGATGCTTCTCCAAAGTCTCTGACCTACAGCATGTTCGTCCTGTAACTGTGCAGAGCGCGGCGCTTTGATCCTTTTATTGCTATCCACAGCATCAAAACCCAAGTCTATTATACATCACCTCGGTGCCCCCAATTAAGGGAGACTACCGGGCACCAACTGCACTTCATACTGCTGGAGGCCTGTAGAGATGTTCCGAAGTTCCAGATATCCCACTGCACACATGAAATCCTGCACAAATATGAAAAGATCCCTACATACGGGGATAAAGCCAGGACTAGAGTTTGTATAACCCAAAAAAGCACAAACATCCTACTTTTATTCCCCAAAAGCTAGAAGCATGCGCTGTTTTTCACTAAGCGCATCTGTTTTGCTCATCTTCAATCACCAAATACATAAAGAAATCCTGATCTTTTTGACTGCTAAGACAGCACTGAGAGTTTTTCTGTATCTTCTTCTTGCTGCTTTTAAGGCAACGTCTTTAAGAGCTTCTGAGAAGTATCATAACAAAATATATTAATACAAGTATTAGCCAAACTGCATTGGTTAATGTTATGTAAATGTATGAATATAAATATTAACCAAACTAGACCCTGAATTTCAAAGCTAGTTACAGGCCTCAATGTGGAAGATGATCACACAAGTGTATTTTTCTTTTAGGGACATAGTCTGCTCTTATTTTCCAGGTTATGCTTGCTGTTTACCGATATTAAAGACTGTCCAAACCAGCAGCTATTTACCTTGCCACTATGATCAAGATGGAGCAATTTCCTCTTCACATTTGGCTTGGGCCTCTCCCTTTTTATTTTAAAATTTATTTCATTGATCTGCATGAACTTTTCAGCAAAGCCAGGACTTCAGCAGCAAACTCCACGTGCTCAGGAAATGATGGAGAATTGCTGTGGACGTGCTACCTCTATGAAGGTGCAGAAACGGCAGCTGCAGCACCAGGAACTTTTAGTTTGTGGTTAGGAAATATTTGTAGTAATAACGCATTACACTGGGTTTGAAAATAAGTACATGCTCCTCAAATACACTGACTTGCCTACTGCAAATTCAGGCAGTAAAGTCCCTTTTATTTAAGGATATACGTATTTCCTCAGTAGTCCACAAGAAAGCAGGAGAATCAACCACAAAATGTTGTTTTAAACAAGGTCCATTTGGATCAACATTCATCTCCTGCAGTTAATATAGTGCTGAGCATTGATATGACTATTTCAAAAGGGATTTTTATACAAACGCTCCTTTTCCAAGTGGTGTAATTTTATCATAAATACTTTTTCCAGGCAGGCCATGTTTGGTATCAGCCTTGACTACTTTTTTTTTTTTTTTTGCCAAGTTTACATTAGACCGTTTAGTGCAGAAATATTCACTGCAGTGCCTCTGGTATGCAAGGGATACTCAGCTCTGTATTTCCCTCTCATCCCACACAGCTGCTGTAGTTAAACAGCTTAGCCAGTGCCTAAATATAGAGATGGGCTAGATGCAGGCTAGCTGTCTGATGATCGTTCAGGCTGTTAAGACTTTGCATGTAGAAAGCTAATTGGAAGACGGGATAGAAGATTATTTAGCACCTTGGCTCAGGAAAAAGGACCCAGCTGATTCACAGCCTGGAGGTCCTACTGAATGCACGCAGAGCATCCAAGTGTCACCAGTGACCTGAACTGTTTTTTCTCCCATTTATATTTAGCTAGAAGGTTCGACAATACCCTTCAGACACAAATCACTACAGTCATTCATATATTTGACAATGAAGATCTTGAATGACTGGGACATGCTCTGGCTGCCACTGTTCGAGCAGACCACCTGGACACTTAACACACATCTCTCCGTGTCATCCCACCTCTGCTCCACACCACCTTCCAAATTACATCCATCAGTTCAAAGGGCTCTTTTTTGACAAGGACTTGGCAGTTGTGGCCCAAGAAGAACCTCCATTCCTACACAGACACATCACGTCCTGCACCTAAGAAGGGGATCTGGCAGCTAAGGGAGGCCCTGCATTGGCATTCTTGAGGATGAACCTTGCTTTTAGACCACATTACTTCTACAGGCACATCACTGAAGGCAGCAATTTTTATACTTTCTCCAAAACAATTTCATTAAGAATAAAGGAAATGAATGAACACATTAGATTCACTATCTGAATGATGTGAAGCTCACTTTAACTGATGTGTTTTCAGTCTTTCAAGCAGGCATGCACTTGGAGCAGTAGGTAGACACTTAAATAATTAAGTACGAGGTTAAATCAAATGCAATTCAATCCATTTGCTTTAAAAGTCTCTGCTGAAAGATTAATGGTTACCACACTCATACATGTGAATATCAAATCACTCTGATACTTGCAGGATGTCATAAGCTTTCCCCACTTTTAAATTATCTTAAAATTGTATAGGACTGGCCAATGATACACCAATAAAATTCAATGATGCAGCAAAGTCTCTGGTAGAGCCATGCTGGGAAGGGTTCTCTGGAGGAACGAAACCCTTCCACGGGGCTGCTGCTCATTCATGGCTCCCTTTCCTTTGCAAGTCATTCAGGTCTACTTTAGTCCACCCTAGTTTGCTTCTTCCTGCATGTTTTTCCATTTGTTCTCTCTATATGTACAACATGCAACATTGCTGAACTCAGACACTGCAGAAAACATCAGAAGAAATCCTATTTTCCCCCTAGTCTGATCTACTTCAAACATTAAGAAAGTATCAAAATTCTAGAATTTAGAATTAACAGCACTACACAGAATTCCACAGTGCACTGGATGTTAATTGCTTTTAAAAACCTTTGCCAGCCCACCTCATTTGCTCAGGGGTGTGCCTCATTTGTGTATGACGGGAAAAACAGAATACACACCAAAAAGATTTGTGGCATTTTAATCTGAGTTTATATTGCTGAGGCTTTTGCAAACTTCAAAAGGAAGAATATCTGTTCTTTTGGAAAGAAAAAACTTGTAACCACTTTCTAACACAATAATGCAATCCGAGATTTATTTCTGTCAATGCCAGTTAATCACTCATTTCGCCAGATCTCCATACACACTAAATACCTGTGGATACTGTCTTTCCAGCACAAGTTTCTTGTTTTGGCTGACCCAGCACACTTTGTTGGACACAGTGTTTCTGTGCAGGATTAGCATGCAAAAAAACACCACCTGCAAAAGTGCTTCAGTCAGTTATAAATAGATTCCAGCAAGAAAGAAAGAAAGAAAAAAAAGACAATATAAAACATTAACTTTCAGTTAGTGCATTAAGAAAGCTACTGCTTCTTGCTCTTTGCCATCTTTCTATCCTCAAAAAAATGTTTTAAAATCTAAAATATTGCATGCTAATAACAAGGCAATAGTTGAATAGAGGAGTAAAGTTGGTTGATGTGGTAAATAGATGGGATGCTTTAGCTTGAGTGGCATGGCAAATAGTCAACAGTACCAAAACAACAAGCTCAGAAAAATGAAGTTTCTGTAACTTTACTGAGATTTTTAAACGTAAAGGGCTAAATCCTATGCTGACTGACACTTTCCATAGTCTTACACAGATTAGAAGTACTGCAGTCACTCTAGAAAACAGATTGTGGCCTTCATAGAGTCATAGAATTGTTAGGGTTGGAAAAGACCTTCAATGATCATCTTCGATCATCTGGTCCAACCATCACCCTACACACCTGTAAGATGGGAGGTTGGTAGGAAAGCCCACGTCAGGAGAGCCCAACACAAAATATTCTGTAAGAATCAACATTCAGTTGTTTCTCTTTGCCAAATATTGACCATTTGGGTAGAAAGTTCCATTATGCATTTTTGCCTCAGATACTTTATTAAAATTCATTTTAACAGAGAATGTCAGCCATCCCCAGGTACGAGAACATTTTTTAAAAATTCTAGTAATATTGAATTAGAGAAAGACCTTACATTTGACACATCTTTCCGAAAAACTGCCCAATTTCAGCCCAAGTTGCAAGCTGTTGGCATAGGTTCAATAGATACTCCAAGCACCTAACTTCTCCAATCACTCCTTTTTATTGAACACGGTCCTGCTTCAGGCTGATGTTTTTTGTTTTTTGTTTTTTTTCCTAAAGCTATAGCTTTGGGCCCAAACCCCAAAGCTGTAAACAAACAAATGGCCTCTCTCTCATTAGCTCGTAATTACTGGGCTCACACAGTGTGAAAGAAACTAGAATCTAGAGAGGGGCAGCAGGAAAAGGAGAAGACACCTAGAAATAAGATTTGGAAGGCATCTAGGGCAAGGATTCGGGCTGTGGTAGGGAATTTTAAGCAGGCATAAATGGGTAAGGAACATTACTGTTACATGTGATTTGGAGAGGAGAAGCATTTAAACCACGGGGATAATCTTGTATCTTCTATTTCTCATCTTTTAGTGCTTGATTTTTAATGAGTCATATAATTACGTCTACATAGGAGGCCTTTTATGCAATTTAAAATAAATTAGAAAAATAAACAACCTAAGTGTTCTAACACAAGGCTGGAAAACCACGGTACATCATTCACACAAGAACTAAGACACAGAATGTACAAACACATCCAGAAAACATGTCCTGGCATACCAGAGGAGGAGCAGGATGAAAAGAGCTTGTTATAATTCTGGAAGGGGAAATGAGACCTCTTAGGGCTATATATAATTATTTTTGGTTTTAGCTTCCATATAGTTTGCTAGTTGTGCACTAAGCATTTTGCCATTTAGAAAGGCCTTCTTTGCCTTAAACTCTGCAGAGTTTATTATTTTCCAAATGTGTTTCAGTGCATTTCAAGAAATTCAAAGAGTAGTGGCTGCCTGGATTCCTTACATAGCCTGCAAAAAGGTTCTCTTCAGCAGAAGAGAGTGTTTCGGCAATAAAGTTGCAAAATAAAAACATTTTCTGACATTAACTTCATTAACGTGGACATTGAACATTTTTCAAATGTGGGAATAAGCTAAATTGATTTTTGGCATAAACAGTGGTAGTCATGTTGGACAGAGTTCACGTAGTGATCCAAGAACATGGGTTCATATTTAGGGAAGTTCTCTGGTTTCCTCATTCTTTTTTTTCTCCTGACAGAGATCCTTGTTGCACTAGCAACCACATCTCAATAAATGCCAGTGTTTAAACAGATCTACTTTTCACTAAATTAGTACCTGACATAACTTATACCAAAAGAAAAAGGATGGAGAAAAATGCAGTAATCCATTCTGTATTCCCAGAACTGTTTTCCTTTGTGTTTGAATGTACACATAGGAGTTGCTTCATGATTTACGATTTCTTTCTGCCAATACAGTCTCACCAGCATCTTAGCCCCTGTGCCCCTGTCCTTAAGGAAAAGTGTAATGTGAAACAATAACCATGCAGAGCAGATCTGTTAACCAAAAGTTAACAAAACAAAAAATTATTGCATCTAGATGCTGTATTAGCAGCATTAGCAACAATACTAATAAAATTGTTTTGGATTTCTCATAGATTGGGATTTCTCACTGTAGGGTTTAAATGTTCTGTAGCAGTCTTGAACATTTACCTCTTTGTATTATTCCAACACAGGTAACTTTTAAAGTTTGCAGAAAAAAAATATTTCTGTGGGGAACAGCTAGCGGCCAACAGCTTTAAGGTAAACTTTGGGTTTTAATGTAAATTGATAACCCACATCTGGGTAAATCAATATTCAAAAACAACATCTTATGCAAAACGTGGGCAAAAACATAACTCTTATGTTATAGGAGGTTATAACATAACCTCTTATAACACAACCTCTTATAAAAAAGCCATTTATGTGCTACTGTATAAAGGCAGAAAGTCTTGAAGTCTTTCCTAAATGTCAGAACATGCGTAAGAGATTTTTAAACACTCATTTGCAATTAATTTTAAACCCGTTTATTAACAGATCCGTATGTTCTTTTAACACCTCTCATACTGTGTTTGGGAAATTCAAAAGCTTTCCTTTAAATATATATATTTTTTGAAACAGTCTTTCAATTTATAAGTTACAGATTTCATACTAAGGTTAACATAATTAATAGATTTTAAATAGATCACAATATTTTCATATCAAGAAAGCAAAACTGGCATGAAGAGCTAGACGTAAAGCATCTGTTATTTGTAGTAACTTTATCTGCAGCTGACAAAATCACACATACCTTTTTCTCTCTAACGCAATAAGCATTTGGGAATAAGGTTTGTGTGGATAAATCTACAGGCTGCAACGGCATCCAGCCTCCTCAACCACAAACAAACAAAAACCAACACCAAAGATGAAAACATTGGGTCCTCTCTGTTCAGGAAGAGAACACCTTTTCTGAGAGATGCTGTTACATGCACACATCATCAGAGAGAGCGTGTTTCTGCTTCTATATGCCTCTAAACTAGTTTCAGCAATCAACCACGTCAAACCTAGAGCGTGTTATCCAGCAACCATGCTGCTCTGCCATGGCTCAGTTAAGCAGAAAAGAAATGATTTTGGTAGCAATGTAGTTCCAGTGTTTTATCTTTGTTCTTTTTGCCCAGTCCTGACATTCAATGGAGGATAGCATCCCTGTAGATCTGCGAAGCCAGGCTTCAGCGATGCAACCACCTGGGGGAACTAATTGTTCAGAAAACAGATAAAGGGAGGGGATGCAATCACTGGTCATAAACTCGTAATTCATAAACCTTCAATCGCATTGTCAATATTAATTAGGTACTCTAAGAGGTGGGCACAAACATTAGTTTCAGAAGACTAACTGGATTTTTAAGTATTACTTTCCGGGAGAACTGCCAGTTGAAAGTGAGCGTCAAGAAAGATACAGATCTAAACAGTAACTCTCATTGTGAAGTTGATGTCAGATGTAAAATACTTTTTAAAATGACTATCAAGATGTCATCAACCTGGACAAAATCCCGATATGCCTAATGTAAGTGGTAATTAATAGACTTTATTTTTTCGTTAAGTGCAGGAAACATTAATGACCAGGTCTGATTAAAAAAAAAAAAAAAAAAATGAAGACAGAATTCTTCAGAAACTATGCAGCACAAAAAGGTCAAGTAAAACCATTTTATGAATAAGTCATGAAACATCTTCTGACTAGACTCTTGCTCCCCTTTCAAATAAGCTGAGACCAGAATCAATCTTCTTACTGGGAGCTCAATCCTTCTCCTTTCCCTCCATGGGACAGAAAACACCTACTTCTGATTTCAGAAAGGGAATTAAGATTCTTATTCCACAAACTTTTTTTTTTCTTCCCAAATACTTATGTTCAAATGGAGAGCACAAGAGTGAAATTGTTACTCATTTTTTAGAATATCAATTTTTATGTGAAAATCAAGAGCCTTTATTTCTGAACACAGCCCTGTGTAAGACAATACAAATGATTAATTTATCACTTTGTCTTATGGATTGCCTGTAGAGCAAATTTATATTACTTGAGACATTAAAAGACTCTGTATGGTGACTTCTGTATTACAAACCTTGAAAAGTGATCCCTCACTGAAGATGATCAGACAGGGCCCGGTCTATTTTCAATCTTAAGAGTATGAACAGATATTATTCCCCCAATAAATGACCAGAATACAGCACACGTTAAACTTAGATGATTGTTGGAGAGTAGATTCTGAGGGATTTTGTAAACAGTTCATTTCTTCTGAAAATGACCCAAGTCATTTAACTGCCTGAATGGGGAATCTCTAAGGATTTTATTTGGTCTAAGTGTCCCCTCTCTTCTTTTTTCACAATCAAAATTTCTCCAGAAAATGACTCTATGGCTTTGGCTGAAATATGCAAAACTTTGCCACCTGTAATCAATTCCACTAATCTTTATTTTTGTTTTAATCTTTTGAGGATCTCCAACGTCCTTTAAATAGATATGGATTCTAGGTGTTTTTTTTGTTTTGTTTTGTTTTTTTCCCCCCCAAAGACAAACAAGCCCTGTAAAGCAAATGAAACAAACATCTTCAGGAAGACAATGGTCCTCCTGACTAAGACATTACTTTTCATGACACAACATTATCACTTGCTCCAGAACCTGAATGTGGCTAGGCCTTTCTGGCAGTAGGATGTAGCAGAAAATATTTAAATTACAGCACCTGAATGCTTTTTTTTTTTTTTAATCCCTACGTGCATAATTCAAATTGCAATGCTTATTGACATTGCTATGCTTGCCCATCCTAGCTCCTGTGTTCCGTAAGGCAGCACTGCTTCTCAACAGCCCACACTGGCCGTGCTGTAAAGGAATTGACTGAATACATTGCTAAGTGATACTGCATCAGCAAGCACTTCTGATGGGTGCCACCACACAATGGAATTAAAACAGGATCGTAGTCACTAGGCACGTGGGCCAAAGACAACATCCTTCGTTTGCTGTGTGCAGAAATTTCAAATTAAATTCCAAACTGAGTTCATGCTTAGCTGGAGCGCTCACTGTGCTGAAAGCAACGAGACGGCTCTTGTGAACAAAAGGAGACCCTGGTTGCACGAGTCCAGCAGAGGGAGTCGGACGTAACACAAAGCTGCCTCCATCCATCCCTAGAGCTGGGCAAGTCTGTGGTAAGCACTGAAGTTTATCTGAGCCAATGGGGTCTCATTTATTTATTTATTTAGGTGTGCAACTCATGTCAAGTAGCCTAGGGTGATTTTCAAACCTGTAGGCTAGCCTACAGATCTAATTATTTTGTGACACTAAATATGGCTTCTACTGAAAATCCCAAATGTCACGAAATCGTAACACACGGCCTTTACACAGCCTTCCAAAGTGCTATTAGCATGGCAAAATATTCTACTGTGCCAACCTTTCACCCAGTGTTTTGTATAACCTTGAGAACGTGTGAAAATCGTAACGCAAAGCTTTAAGGCTTCCTGTTAAAATTAAACTATCTTCTGTAGCTGTGGCATAATTCTTCTGCAAAATTGTTTTTTAAAATAGTTTAGTGATTGTTTTAATCTAGTTAATACCCTAAATATGTCCATGTTACCAAATACACCAGTAAATATAACAGATGCTCTTTTTTTTCCACAGACATCTGAAAATAAACCACTGTTACCAACATATTTCTCATCCCAAGCAATACCCTGAAATCTTTGTCAAACTTCCTTGCTTTCATCATTACTCAGCTCATCACACAAACCATCTGCATAAATAAAGATGTAAGCATCTGCTGTATGGCAAATGGTCTCAGGGGCAGATGTTTTTATCCTTGCATTCATGTCACTGGCTTGGATACATTATTTGAACAGATGTACACAATCTGAAAGTGTCGTGTCCCACAGTGAAATGTCTCCAACTGCTTTCTATCAAAGTGCATAAATGCTATTTGCACCTGCATTTATGTTAATGATAAAAAGGCAGCAGGGGTTCCAGCAAAGTGAGAGTTGATGCTAAGAAAACACATTTACATGGTTAATTGAAGTTTGAGATCTTCTAGCACCAAAAGACCACACTAACACTGATATATGGTGTATTAACCTATACAATGACTTCTTAATATGATGATTTTTTTTTTTTATTAAAATAAACATATATAAGGAGCAAAACTCCATCAGCCTGTTAGCACACTCTTTCAATGTATGCTAAAAAAAAAAGTATTAAATCAGTTCCTAGATAAACCAGGACATCCTTCATTTTGCATAATTGTACAATATACACAATTATTTCACATTAGAATCATTTGGAAGCATTTTATAAATCTGACAGAGCCATTCATCCAAAGGCATTTTAGTCCTCTAAGGCTCAGTAGTATTTTGTGTCATTACAGAGCAAGATAAAAAAAACCCCAGCACTTGCTCAAAAGCAAACATCAACATGGGTGTGAATGACAGGATACATTTCCATGATGATTGAAATTTTTTCCTAGCAATTATGAGATCTCAGAAGTTAAATATTTATCATTACTCAGAAAAGTGCATCTCTTTGCACTGTTTCACTTGATCATTGTGTACATGATCAGCACCTTATACAATTATTTTAAGTGAAGGAAAATCCATGTCCTGAAGGGGTGCGTATCAAATGACAGAACTCCTGCTATTACATGACAAATGGCAGCAGCGAAGGGTTTATGTTGTCACTCAAAGAACTTGCACTAACCATTACTTCCACACTCAACTGAAAAATAACAAGCACTCACGGTACAGAAAGGCTGACAAAAACGCTATCCTGAATGTAACTAACTGATGGATAGGTTCTACTTCCAACGCCATTCATTTTCAAACCTTTTATTTGTAAGAAATGTATCGATGTTATTGTTGCACATAAATCATTATAAATTGTTAATAGCCTCAATATTTTCAGTGTCATAACATTTAAAGAAGCAAGGGTTATGCTTCATACAAGGACAAAAAGAGTGATAGTCACAGAATACAAAAAATATACTAATATATTTGTAAACATCGTAATTTCACAGTGATATAGCTCTTGGTTAGGATCTGGTTACAATTTCCAACACAACCCTCCACTTCCAAAGTTTAGAACATGGCTCTTATCATTCACTCTGGGTGAAAGTGTGTAACAGGATACTAACTGGAGTGGGTTTTTCTTTAAAAAAGGATACATTTATTTCTTTAAAAACCTTGGAGCATATGATTCATCAGTTTCAAGTCTGCCAACGGCTTCACAGTCTATAATTCTCCTGTTTTTTAGAAATTACTTCAACATATAGATAGCTTTCAGATTGACTACATGGGTCAAATTCCTTTTATTTATAGGAAGAATAAAGCTTTTAAGTATTAGAATCAAGGATTTCAGTCACAAACACATGGTTGTAGACCCTGCACCGCAGGCTGGATGGCTTTACATGACAGTACGTACTGCTTCCCTTGAAAGAATGGTCCCATTAGGCACAGGACTACATCAGAGATCAATTCACATGGCATCCTCCTGGAGTAGCTTCCTCAGAATTATTGCATTATCATAAAAACGCTCAGCCTTTGCAAAACAGGTAAAGTATTAGCATTCATGGTAGCAAAAGCTCAAGCTTCCAGGTAAGTAATATAGAGTGCTTGTCTTCATTAACGTAAGTACCAACAATGGAAACCAAACTGACAGCCTAAAATGGTTCTGAAGGGTCCATTAGAGCTGATGTCGTAAACACCAAACATTCACTTACATTTAAGAATCATCATAAAAATGACATCAAGTTAAAAATCATACTTAAACATCAGCACCGCAACAAAGAACAACTGGGAAAGGAAATTATAGTTATGGCCAAACATTTATTTAGAGGCTTGGGTATATACAGTATATTGCAGGGCAAATATCCTCATTAATAACACGGGAAAAATTCCAGACACTAACTCTACTGAAATGTGCATCAACAGAAGGTGACTTCTGAAGAGACAAAATAGAAGAAACGTAGTTGAAAACAAGAAATAATATTAAGGATAGGAATGCTGGAGAAAATACATTTAGAATCTAAAAATAAGTTAATCATTTCTTGTATGTGTTAGTTTTAAATCATAATTTGCACGCAGATCTAACCCCCACTGTGTGACGGTGAAATGTAACAATGACTTTCAAACATATAAAGATAAAAAATTGTAATAAAACCTGAATAATTAATTCTGCTCAAACAAGAACCAGAGTTATATAGTTAAAAGTTTCAACTAGAGGTAGTAACAGCAATTAGCAATGTTTTAAAGAATAAAACAATCTTAGTTACCAAAATTGTTTGAAGCACTAAGTATTACTTATAACAGCTTAGTCATAAGATCTTTGGTTTCTTACAACCCAAATCAGGGTAGAATAGTAGGTATCATTTATGTCTATTATTTAGGCATTTATTAACGATGATATTATTCTTCCGTATTTTGAATGACGAATGTCTAATTTCTCAAAAGGAATAGGAAGTATACTATACCTGCAGAAAAAGTTAATGGATTCTGCATTATGCCCTCTACTAGATATGACAGCGTGCCTGGAAAGAAGAAATAGAGATACTTAGAAGTTCTGATACATTTTTAGAAACTAAAGAAAATTACTAATATTAAAGTATGAACAAACTCGCAAAAAATAATACATTTTGGAGAAAACTTTTTTCTGGGGGGTCATGCTCCAGTTTGAATATAGAGAGAACAAATCATATGCAAGGAGGTTATTTATTTTCATATATATAAGTTTTGGGGTTTATTTAAATGTTATTTAGAGAACTTTACTATCGTGATAAATAAAGAAAACCTTGCATTCTTACTTTGAGGTCTCAAACTAGTTTTAAAAGCACTGCAGAAAGAAGAAAACTTACCACTGTAAGGAAAACTTTATGTAAGCAATGCAGTCATTCTTTTGCATTTTCATACTTAATTTAGTGCTTGTGGAAGGCATCAACAACTCAAATTAATTCTGACACAGAAAGTACATTTCTGGATCAATTAAAAAAAAAAAAGACTCCTTGAATGCCCTAGCAAATATGTTTTGAATTTGGCGTGAAAGGCCAATATTTGCAGGTGAAAGCTTACTTTCATTTCGTTCATTTATCCAATGAAATGTTTAACATTATACCAGGCGTTGTACAACATCCAAGCCTTACACAGCATAATCAGAGAAAACAGTGAAGAAAACACAAATCCATTGCATAACAACACTGAAAAGTAATTTGATTAATTTAGTATACAGATTTTTCTGACTACTCTCTTTTTTTCATGAAGATTGACAATTTGTTAGTTACTGTTAGCATCCTGTAATACACAATGCAAATGTAATGTCACCACACATGATATTTCAAGCAATAATGCTACATGTTTACCTTGCAGATCAAGTATCTTAGAGCGATCGAACTTTATTCAAATGGTGGTAATTTCTGGGTATTAGCAGCTTCTGCTGAAGCGCAGGGATCACGAGCAATGACTCATTTCCACACTAATCTTTTGATTATCCAACTGAACAAAGTAAACTTAGAACCCGCGTGTTCAGCAGTTCTGTACTAATTCAGCCTTCAGTTTAATTTTCAAAATATATTTAAGTCAATACACATACTAAGACTGCATTTATGTGCCATTAATACCTTTTTCTTCAACAATTCTGTTCTGTACTCCCAAAAAGTAAATAGCCAACTACTGCTATATAGTAATAATAATACATTTTCAGATGCTAAGCTGGTTCATTCATAAAACTGGAAAGCAAAAACAAAAAGTTCCCTTAAAAGAAATCAGCATTTTTTGCCCCTTGAGAAAGGCTGGGTTCCTGTAAAAATAGGACAATGGAATCAGTTTTCAAAAATTATGTGTCAGTATGGATCCCAGTATGCCTATACCTCATGCAAACCACACCTGAATTTGAAACCAAGTGTTTCTCTGAACTGTTTACACTCTCCAGATTTTAAGCCTGGGTACAGCTAACTGAGGTTTCTTGTAACTCAACACCCCTGTTAAAGCAGAAGAGGAAACGCCATGAAATCTAACATTAAAACACACTCTGAAGATGCACAGACAACGTAGGACTAACCAACTATTTTCCTTCAAATATCATAGAGTGGCTTGGGTTGGAAGGGACATTAAAGCCCATCCAATTGCAAGCCATGGGCAGGGACACCTCCCACCAGCCCAGGTTGCCCAAAGCCCCATCCAGCCTGGCCCTGAACACCTCCAGGGATGGGGCATCCACAGCTTCTCTGGGCAGCCTGGGCCAGGGCCTCACCACCCTCTGAGTAATATCTGACTGCAAGGATTCCCTGTATCTGACTGATAAGCAGAATCTTCCATGGATGCTACAATGAATGTTAGCTTGCATTTGTGAAGCAAACATTACGCTGCCACCTCTCTTGAGGTTGACGTTGGTTCTTATCACGATAATTTATACATGTTTTTTGACATAATAGAGCATTAGATCAAGCGACCACTCAGTCACTTAAGAGTTGGCTATTTCTTTCCAGTGTGATTTAACAGTCAAGAATGAAAGACATAAGGTAATATAATTACAATGTAAAATTATGTTATTATCTACTTAGATTTTCTTTGTCATAAAACGTTCTGGCTTTTGGAACAGCTGTGTCATGGTTTGGTTTGACTGAACATGACTAGCATGTTAGAGTAAGAGACAGGAGTCACAGAGTACACAACTCCAGTCCTCCTGGTGCACTTGCAGGCTTTGGAAAGTTAGCAGACAAGTCCACTGACACTGACGGAGCTCAAAAAGCTTTGGGGTTTGTTTGGGTCAAGGACTTCCTACCAGCACACGTCCCTACCATTTCCCGTGAGCAGACCCAGCTGTGAGGCCGTGGCGTTTGCTTACTTTGCTGGCCAATCTAATAGCCAGCACGATCCTACACAAAGGACTTTCCAGATGCACACTCAAGAGCCCCCTTCTGAGATTAAGTACAAAAAGGTTGTTTTGGGTTAAGTACAAGAGTAAATACCAATTCTGAAGCAATTACCAAACAAAAATAAGACTTGATGATGTTTCCTTACTACCACGCAAACGTTGAGGTTCCCAGCCATAGACAATGGCTCTGTAGGCAACAGTGAAGTACAGAAGAGGCAAAACCAAGGCTGTTTTTAGGAAGCCCAATACCAAAGCATGAAAGAAAACTGAGTGTGGCTGCTCCGAGGAGACCTCTCACACAGCAAACAGGTGATGCTCTTTGGTGCCCACATCCTCTGTGCTGAGACACATGCAAAGAAGCTCCTGCCCGTCAGCCAGCATCTCCTGGCAGCGGCTCTGCTGCTGTGTGGGAGCAGGAGGAGCAGGAGGCTCAGCGGGCCTCTGTCCGTGGTGCTTAAGCCGCCAGCCTCTCCTCGGGCAGATGCAGCACACGAAGGGTTCGGCTCGGCTGGACGCAGTTTGGTGCCCTGCTACCACCGACACAAGCTCCTCTGAACCTGCAGGAACGAACAGGCCACACCGATGGAAACTGGGAATGGGAAAACACTTCCAGGGACCAGCGTGGATTTTACATGATTACATTATTTTTTATTTTTTGAACCAGCAGGGATACCGTCTTTCTGATCACCGACTAACGCTAGCCTGGCAACCAGTCCCACCAGAACTGTACTATAAATACATAAATGTTCCTCTCTTATTGACAGTTTCTGACATTTTTCAGTCAGGTTGCAAAATGTTTAACAGCTACTCAATGTCTAAACACATCTGGCGGTGCCCTACATGTATCCTGCTGTATCAAAATGCTCTGGAATTCTGAATGAACAGTTCAGAAATTTCAGGACACGACATTTGCACAGCTACCGATACCTGGCCTCAGCAGAACTTTTTTTCATTTGCTTACAAGTCTACCTTGCAACGCCTACCTCCCCTACAACACATGTTGATGTTCAAAAAAGAGCTAACCTTTAAAAACAGACGTATTAACTGAATTTTGTATCTATTTTACACTTGTACGTCCCAAACAGGTTGTATGTTGGCCACTGCTTCAGGATATCCCATTGCTTTTAGGGAATAATGAAATTAAAATCATTCTTACAGTCTTCCTTGTTTATTAATGGACTTTATAGCACTCATACGATTCCAATACCAGTTCTTTTCAAATACAGAAGGTGATATTGAGTATTTCTACGTGGCATTACCATCAATTTTACCCCACCTAACCCCATGATAAAATTTAAAATTCTATATAATCTTAAGATCTGTTTTTTTCAGCTTGTAACCCTACAATAGGACAATATAAAAATAATCCAACTGCAGCACTCCAAAGCTCAACATTGTTCCTTTGGAATCTGCTGTGGATGGGTCAGAGATAAAAATCTACTACCAAGATTTTCAAGCAAGCGGAGTTAAAGTTGGACAGAATTGAAAAATTTCATGCCACAAAATAAGCTATCAAGCTACTTACTACTCCTTACGTTACCATAGAAAGAAAAGATAGATACCAGAAGAAACAAAAATATCAAATAAACTGAAAAAAAAAATCTTAGAACTACCCTGTAAATTGGTCTTTAGCAATCAAAGGAAACAGAGCGTGTAATAATTTAAAAGTAATCTTCACAGAAAGATACCCACAGGTCTTTTATATGAAATTGGTGTCCTGATAGACACACTGGCTCTGAATATCAGGTGAACCCAATTAACCTAATTTGATGCTTGTCCATACTGGGACATTTATTTTAGATGTTACACAAAATCCTTTAGGATACTAGAGAGAAAATGATAAATAGGCTGTAAAGGTTATGACATTAATTTTACTGTCATTCTCATGCTTTAAGCAGGCATCAAAACTAAAAATCTCATCCTCTGGGAAGGGAGAACTATCTGAAAGTAATTACAGTACTTATTATCATAACAGTATTAAACTAAACCGCTGTGACCCTAACTGAATTTATTTTTGGTACCTTTTGTTAAAAGAACAAAGCTTCTCGATGATGACTATACCTTCTGATGCACTGAACATTAGTTCAGGTACCAGAAGAAAGCATTAACTCAAATCTTATAATTTCATATTAAGCTTAATTACATGCCTAGTTTTTAAATTAAAATTTGTAAAGAAGCATTAGTTAAATAATATTATGTAATTTCATTTCAGAAGGAAAACATTTAGCCAAAAAGAAAAAATTAAATATTTAACACAGTTTAGGAAACATGTTCTCCTAACAGAAGCCCATGAAATGTCAAATTATATTTAAAAATCAATTTCATTCACTTCATTTTTCACACCTGTTCTTTCCCATACTGTGCCATCTTGTAAATGACAGTTCCATTCAATCATTATTTCCCAAAATTTAGAAACTTTTTAGAAACCAAGTTCCCCAGAAAGTATGAATTAGTAATAGCTTCCAGGAAATCTAGCAACATCTGTAAGTATTTAAAGGTTGAATTAGACCTGAAGTAAGATTAAACCATTGAAGCTATGAAATATGACAAAAACACTGAGGAAATAAAAATGACACACACAACACTTGACTGGTGTAACACACAAAGGCATTTGTTCAAGCAACTGTTTTTGCCAAAAGCCTACAGTGCTTGGCTACTTTATAAATCAAATGCAAGGCATTAAGCCAATTTGTTTAAAAGAGAAAAAAGGCCAAAATGACAATAGCTAGGCAATAGGTTATTTGCATTTCTGAAAACCTGCAAAAACGTTCTGCATTTCACTATCCAAGTCTTCATCACAGAAGTCTTACCTGTTCTTATTCAAAATTTTCTATTTTAACTGTGTTTTCACAACAGGATTTCATCCTACATCAGTAGCTCCTCATCCTACGACTATATATCCAAAGAGATATACACACACTAAACCAGCAGCTTTCTTACAAGAGAAATTACACACTGCTTATGTTTCCATACCTAGGTAATTAATCAGGGAGAAATGTGTGTCTGTAGCAGAATTCTTTTGGCTGGGACCATTCGGTGACTTCAGCAGACAGCCAAAAAGAAACAGAAGCCTCACTGCAACTGGTCATTTTTCCCAGTACGAACCCATCAGAACTTAATCCCAGGCTATTTTTAAATTTTTGATCATCCTGTGTGATGGGCCAGTCTGAGCACGTTTCCGCAACTTCAAGCCTTACATGCACCGAATGCCTGGACAAAAATTCTTCCCTTCATACCCTGTTACGTGGTCTATATAATGGTTTTCTGGCACGCCTGCATTATGCCCATCTGTCAGGGTGGAACCGTGCCTACACAACAGGTTCCATGCTACTTTCAATAATATCGTGTTGATAATAAAAGCTTACTTACAAAACGATATAGTGCATCTTCAGCTTTCAGCTACATCTTTTGGCTTAAAAGAAAAAGCAAAGGAAGGTGACTGTTTTCCTTGAGGAGAGAAATCTTTTCAAACCAACTTCTTATTCAGTTGCACGAATAAAGACTAGCGCATACACTGCTGGCAACAAGGACACTCCATGATTTTATTTAATTTCTTATTTTTTATTTTTTTTTACTGTTGCACACAGCTCAGCAGTCACAATAATTCTTATTTTGCAATTATAACCATCTCCAAGAGAGCAAGCTCAGGGACCTGAGAAAAATTATTACAAAAGTTTCTCAAAAGTGTGCATGGGAGAAGATAGCAATATCAATTGGATGAAGGAGCAATATCGGTTCATCATTTTATGAAATGTGGACAGGATAAATTGTAGCTGAACAGTCTTTACGCCTGCAAATTACCCAATCTTCCATTTGAAAAAACAGCATTCTGAAAAATTAAAAAGAGCAAAGAACAGCAAGGTTGCTATTATGCAATAATAGCAATGATATAGCATGAGACGATTCATAGAACATCAAGAAATAACACTTCGTTTTCCTCTAAATTTCCACAGATTGCCTTTTTATATTTTCATTAGTAAATAACTTCTCAGTAGTATTGCTTTGGACACTGTGAACTGCAGTCTGTATGTAGAGAGACACCTTTGCTATAATGGTCTATTATAAAGTTAAGGCTTCTGATTTTAAAGTAGCCCTGGATCTTACTGTTATGGAAATAAATATGAAGTGATGAATCAGTAAAACCCAGTACACTTTGTTCTTGATTCTGAGGGCAGCTGGAAACAATAGTCTTGGAAAAACTCATTTTTGCAAGTTAGTACATGAAATCTACACTGTCAGTATTTCTAACAATTTACATTCAAATTATCATTATTATTTTTTTTTTTAATCAAGAGAGACAAACATCTAACACTCTTACTTGGCCATGAGTACTCCAGAGTTTACTTTAAAATTCAAACTGAGCAATTCCTTCTTCTACCGCTTCCCCCTGTGTTATCCTAGCCCTTAACTAAGTATCCATTTATTGTTTTGGTCCAAATCTCGAAGATGTTTTGCCACAGTTCTCAATAATGCAGTTTCCTGAGACAGGATCTATGTATCTCACTGTTCTGTTATTAATTTGTAACATCACTCATGGTGGAACTGCAGTACACCATTATGATTTTTCAGCCACAAACACAGCTTGCAATGACTGATTAAACTGTGAGACTTTTTGACTTTATTGATGCTCACAATTAACGACTGTTTTGGCCAAATAAGCACAGAACACATCATTTATTTTCCACTATGCATTTGTTGCAGTACCTTTGCTTTCTTTTCAGATAAACAATATGACAACTGCTAAACAGGGACTGCGTTACAGTCGGGGCACAGCTTATGTAGGGCCAGACAAACACGTGTCATTGTGCACAGAGGTACTCACAGGATGATCCGGGCTGGCAGGGCCCCGGCAGGTCACCCAGTCTGGCTCCCTGCTCAAGGCAGGGTCAGCGCTGAGGTTAGGGCTTTGTCCCGATGAGTCTTGCAAACCTCCAGCTCAACAGGTGCCTTTCAGAAATTAAATGACATTTACCACTTGACCACAAAGGATGACCTGAAAATTACGGTAACACTGAGCCTATGTATGTAAGGCAGATGGTTCCAGCAATTCCTGCTCCAAGGCTTTCACCACCCTTCAGAATTAGCTGTAAAGGTACTCAAAAATTCCTGCATTTCACTCTATGTTGAAGGATTAAATAGAATTTGACTTTATGAGCGGCAAAGAGACAAGAAACTTCCTAATAGTGCCACGTACACTTTTTTTATTTACTGGTACACTAAAGATAAACAGGTTATTTCAAAGAGCAGAACGAGGTTAATGTGGGACGAAAGTACTAACAAAAATAATTAAAGATTACTAAATGCAAGAAAGAGAAACTGAACCGCATACTACTTTCTTGACATCCCCCTCCCCCCCCCCTACTCAGTTTTGACAGTGGAGGAATAAACTATTACTGGTAGCTTAGTAACACTTTTCTGGTGAAACCTCAGTTTTAGGATGTTGTTAATTATCAATTTAGATTACAGAAATAACCAACCAGAGCCGTAACTTTCAGCATTACAGAGCAAGGAGAGCAAGTGTTGTGTTCCCATATTGTGTTGTGTTCCCATATTGTGTTGACATATTTTGGAGGTATTTGATACCTCGGAATGGACTCGCGCAGTCAAAACGTATTTGAATGTCTCAGATAGCAAAGCCATAAAATTCCATTAATAGCTCATGGATTAAGACCTGAGCGTAGCACATTCACCTGCACAATCTGACTGACTGGAGCTTGAAACATGTCGTGAAAGTCTTAGAATCACAGCTGGCCCTCAAATTAGGCAAGGACTCAATAAGAAACAATCAATCCTTAAACACTTCTATTTTGACTGTGGTATTTTGGGTCCTTTGGACACCGCCCTGAATCCTGAATATAACTTGTTGTGCCATTCAGGAAGGATTCTGTACAGGGGGTTTGTTAGTTACAGTCTGGAGATGTTGTCAGTGCTCTCCTTAGAGGACAGATAACCTACAGCCGGCAAAAATTCAGCAAGCAAAACACCACTCCTAACTTTGCAAGGTGAAATGCCTTTGCAATTCTGACTCAAATAATGGAGTTATATCTGTCTTGACAGCTCCAGAGCTGAATAGTACTAACTTCTGCCATGGCGTTATGTGTATATAAAGTGAGCCTCATTTACAGTTGTTTCTGTAAGAATTTTCATTACAGAGTTTCTTTAAAAAAAAAAAGTCAGCTAGACAGCTTCATTCAGAGAGCTACCTTCCCTACCTGACAAAATCATTTATAATGTTTATGCAACATCCCCCACACAGAAAATACACTGCATTTTTTAAGAGCAACTTCAGCGTGTCTCATTTGCAGACTTACACAAAACAAGTGTTCCAGAGCTAGGAAAAAAAGAAAAATAGAAGGAGCATACCATTATGTGGAAAAGAAGACAAATGGAGAAGGCAAACCTGGGTCTGATCAGGCAACAGATTACCTAGGCCAAGGTGGTATGTACATATCACCAGCATGGTAAAATTCAAATTGCCTAGCAGCTAATCACTTTTAAGAGATTTGGTTGTTTTAGAGGGCTCACCTTATCACCGAAGCGGGCTACATTCTACACACTTCTAGGTCTTATAGTCTTACTCAACAAAAAAGCTTTTAGTAAAAATTATGTACTGGAAAATTTGGTTTCTTATTTTGAAGGAGGCACAGCTGGTCCTTGCAGATTGCACTGCACTGAAAAACAACCCAGGTAACTGATCAGGTGTTGTACTAAGAACTGCTTCAACTGCTTTCATGCTACGCTGATTCCACCCCAAACTTTGTCTACAACATTGCTAACCTAGACTGTGCTTCGGGGTTAAGGACCTTTTTTTCTGGAGAGCTGAGTGCCTCCTAGACTTTAACACCACACACTTCCAAAACCAGAGATGCAAATATAATCGCTGGATTTTCTTAATGATGCAGAACATTAAAAATGCTGTCCAACCAGGAATTATAACCTATGTTTCCCAAAAGCCATTCACCAGAAAGAAGGACTTAACAGACCACACCTGATGACTGGCACAAGCAACTTAATGCTATGTGAATTCCCCCTTTTCTGTTTCCTCAGCATATTATAAGCTATTCTGTATTGGAAGAATCCAACATTAAGTTTACAAGTTAGAACAAGCGCAGTGAAACACCCTCTCAAAACTCACGGTTCCAAATTTAATGCAAAATTAAAAGGTTGTGTTGTATATAAATTCTGTGAGAAGCACCTGTTTTGGGTTAATCCCAGTAGGCACTCACTTCC
Source organism: Anas acuta (assembly GCF_963932015.1). Lineage (NCBI taxonomy): Eukaryota > Metazoa > Chordata > Aves > Anseriformes > Anatidae > Anas > Anas acuta. The sequence goes on along the minus strand of NC_088980.1, from coordinate 15,981,114 downwards.
TCCTCAGCTGGTAGGACCGAGTAAGAGGAAAGGAAGAATAAAAGCAAGAAAACTTCTGGGTTGGGATAAAAAACGTTTAATAAGTGAAGAAGTGGAATGAGAAGGATACAGAGCAACACAAGGGATGCAAAAGCAATCACTTGCCACCTCCTATGGGTGGATTGACACCCAGCCAGTTCCTGAGCAGATGGCAGCCTCCCTAAGCTCCCCTTTTTCCCCCTTTTCATTGCTCAGCATGATGTTACATGGCATGGAGTATCTCTCTGCCCAGTTTGGGTCATCTGCCCAGTTGTGTCCTCTCCACTCAACTCACTGGGAGGGCAGTGTGAGAAACAGAGAAGGCCTTGATGCGAAAACACGGCTGTGTTGGCAGCGTTGTTTTGGTCACAGATTTAAACCACAGCCCCGTACAGGCTGCTCTGAAGAAACTTAACTCCATCCCAGCTGGATCCAGCATAGCATTAAAGAGCACTGCATAATTCGTTGTTGTTGAAAAAAGAATTCCCAACACACAATCGATTTATTCAAAGTTATTGTGCAAATTTAAGGGCCAGTTCAACTTCCACAGCTGAAGAACTGGATACAGCTGCAGAACCCTGGTGAAGATCACAGCAAGAGAAGCAACCTCCCAGCTGTGTGCTGAGCACAGCAGAGGCAGCAGCACCCTCCCTCCCTGCTGCTGTACCCAAACCGCTACATACAGACCCCAGCAGCGAAGTTCAGCTGTTCTGCCTGCATTCTTTGCTCAGTCATATCCATCTCCTCTTCTGGGAAAGGACGCACCACTTTGAAGGATTCTCCTGCCTGGAACGCCCCAATTCCCTCGTTTCAAGCTCCCAAAGGTCTGATCCGACTGACAAAGCAACTGCTGGGCCAAAGGGTATTGGTGTTTATTTTTAGAGCATGAAACAGTATATTTTTTAGACAATGTGGTATAAACACATTTCCTAATACCAACTAGAAAATCTTCCACGGGCTTATCCAGATTTGGTGATATTGTGTGATTGATTAGCATCCAGGAGCAGCACAGAACAGCATCTGTTGTTCAAACTGGTGAGCCACTTGCCACGTAGCGTGCAGGACAAGCTTTGCAGACAAAGCATAAGCATGTTCTATGAATTACTTAAATATCTTTTTTGTGGGATTTATAACCGTCTGTCAGCACGTTACTTACTGATGAAATATGCCTGCTCATTACAAAAAACCTTCACGCAGATAAACACGCAAAAGAATAAATTGAATTCTAACCTGCCCTGCTTCACTGCCTTCATTCACTTATCTTATGTTGATTTTATTGTGCAAATAGCCGTCGCCAATATCATTTTCATTTCTATATCTGTCGCCCTGTTTGTTGATTGAAAAACTTTAAAGGCACAAAGCTTCAAAGGCTATGGGACGTCCTTAATGAAGTGTCCCCCAAACATGCTCATGGATGAAAAAAAAAAAAAAGGGAAATAAACATGTCAAAATTATTCCTGGCTACCGTCCAACAACCAGCTGTGGTGCTCAGACTGTGCTAACCCTGGGAACATTCTTCTTTCTCTACGGGCCTCCAGTTCTGCCTTCTGTTCCTAAGGATATTTGTATTCCTAACTCACTCAGTTTAATCTCAAACTAAGCAAGACCAAGCTGAATTAGTACTTCAAGAGAAAAACAATTAAGTATGACCAAGATTTTAAAGCAACTAGGCTTTTGTGGTGTAACAACCAGTACATTTTCAACCATTTCTCACAAAAATCATGCTATCTGTGGAACACCTACACTACCTAAATCATTTCAAGTTATGAAACTGAACTTCTACCTGCTTAGGGTAATTTTTTATTTTTTTATTTTTGGATAGTGGGACTAACTTCCATGTTATGGCCAAATTCAAACTTTGATAGTGATGTTCAGTGTCTCTAAGTTTCATCAGAGTTTAAAGTATCGTACAGATACTTTATAGATATAATCATAGAAAGGGGTGGGTTGGAAGGGACCTTAAAGATCATCCAATTCCACCCTACCCCCTGTCATCCCTGGAGGTGTTCAAGGCCAGGCTGGATGTGGCTTCGAGCAACCTGCTCTGGTGGGAAGAGTCCTTGCCAGGGCATGGGCTTTAGAATTACGTGATCTTTAAGGTCCCTCCCTTCCAACCCAAACCATTCCATGAGTCTTTGAAAGACAGTTATGTTTTGTTTTTTTTCCAGTGTTCCGAGATTCTCCCATCAATGGACATGGCATCTTCTGAACCAGGGTAAATCCAAGGGAACTGGCAGAGTCTGTCACTCATTTTGAGCATCAGTGGTAAATTATTCCTTAATTTTATTATAGCTTGATAAAACCAAACACACCTTTTCTCCTCACTAAACACACTCAGATTAGGCCCAGTTCCTCCCTGCAGCACAACCACGTGCATCACTTGGCCTCCAGCACATTGGAGACATCTAAATCAAAGTTTTCTTTAAGTTAAACCACTAGAAGATCAACATGCACACACAGAGAGGACCACACAAGATCAACATCACAAGTGCACGTCCTTTAACTTGTCTTCTGCACAAAAAGCAGGATGTAATTTGCATAGGACTCTGAAACCACATTCTTTTCAAAGAAAATTCATCACTACTGAGGGAATTTTCTACTGCAAAGGTGAAATTTCTAATAGAGAGCCACATCCAGTACAATCTAAGCACTTCACAAAGTAAATTCAAAACAGGTTACCTTTAATTACAATACAACATGCAATTCCTCACTGTCTTCATCTGAGTAGGAGTGAAATTAAACAGGAAAAAGGAAAGAAGGTCTCTACATCCTATTAGACAGCAAGCAAGCTTGCCTCAGTGCAGTTGTACTCACTTTCAGCTGAGTCCACCTGTGTTTTCATAACATAAAGTCAAAAGCAAGCTGTTTTGAAAAAGGCTTTAACCAAAAGCACCACCTTGCTGCACAGGATGCCCAGAACTCCTGCCATGCGTTTAACACATACCCAAGAGCACGTGTTAAGCGAGCACTCTTCAGATGAAGTTTCCTATGAAATCTCAGGTACCTGGAGATCAAATAAAGGCAGTGATAAATGGGAAATGGTTGAATTTCAAGGTAGCAGCAGTACCTTTGGCCTGTTTAGTTATACTCACTTGATGCTCCATGGCCCCCACCCCTGCAAAATACAGTATTCATATATGTGACTGCTGTATCAATACTTTATGCCAGAATCTGTATTTAAGTAATACATGGGTAAGAACCTCTGAGCTCCACAACAAAAACATGAGTATCTGATAGCCATCAGATTTTAGATCAGCAAATTCATTACATGACAAAGTCATTAAATGACAAAGCAGTTAAGAACTGGGCAGCATACTGACTGCATTCCAGTTATAACTACACCGTCATGCTCAAGAATACTTCCCAATAACAATTAAGGAGACATTTCCATTAAAATACACTCATCTTAAACTTCACTGGCTTAGCAGCACAGTTAACACAAACACCAACTGGTCTAACTTCTATTTATGTAGTAATGCACAGGCTTTGGTATGTATGAGAAAAAATAAGAAAAGGGCTGGAACTGCTAGCATTTATTACCTTTATTTTTTTCTTCCAAGTATAACTGCACTGAGCTCAAACCCAGTTATGCATTCACCATACTTGTCAGTCACTCTGCTACTGGGAAAACTTCTGATTATCTGAGTTACAAGCATAATATTGCATCCAAATAAAGCAGAATTACTCGCAGCCTGAGAATTTCACACAGCAGCCAATTAAAAGCATGAAATGATACAACAAGGATTATAACAAAAATTTGCCTGTAGCAGGGTAATTAAGCTAGTGTTCTTGAATGAAGTATCAGAACTTGGGCTTATCATCAACCCAACGGTGCACAGTACCTCCAGCTACCATCCCTGGCATTGTTATTAAAAAAAGTTTCTATATCAGCACAATACAACTCCTCAGACCCTAAAACACCACTTGCATTTTGATGGACACTGTGTGAAAATGGCATAAAGGTGATGGACAGCAAGCTTCACTCACATTCTGACAGGTGGCTCCTCCAGGTGAAAGCTTGAATGCGGCACACAAACTTTCAGCGCCTTTGCAGAACAGATCACTTCAGACCCCACACCTCTCAAGCCACCATTTTTCAGCAGTATGCAGTTACTTTATTAAAAAGAAAACCTTGTGTTTACTGTTTATATACCTCTAACTGAAAATCAGAAAGAAAATCGGAAGAAATACGGGATAATTGAACTACATGTCAAAAGACAGAACTGAGTAATATCCTCTAGTTTGCTTTTTTTTTTTAATAAGATATGCAACTACAGCAAAGAAATCAAAAGCAAAACATAATCCTGAAAGCTCTACTAAGTAGTTCTACATTCAAGCAAGCTTAAAATGATTTGCCAATTACATGGTCAGAAGTGAGACGCTGCAGTCAAAATCTGTCTTTTTAATATCATAACCTATTTTCCAAATGAATTAAGAAAAGAATATTTAATGTGAACTAGAAGTCATTCAACGAAGATTCAGCAAATTCTAAACCCACACACTTCATTTGTCATCTATTTGGCTGCTAAATCTGACTCTGAAAGACTGATGTGTTACCTTATTATTATTTTTTAAAAGGATTTCTCTTGGGATTGCACAGCAAAGGAATGAGTGCGAAGCCTATCTTACACAGGAAGGAGAGATTTTTATCCTTAAAAACAGGAGGTTCGCCCACATGATCACCTGGGACAGACTTGGCCAGTGCAAGCAGGCTAGGAGGTTATAGGAGCCTGGGAATGTTTAACATCAAGAAAGTAATTACAGCCCAGCAAGATCAGAAGGAATTACACAGGAAATGTGAACAGTAACCCTTTCATGCCAAAAAAAAAAAAAATCATGAAAAACGGAGCTCTCTGCTGCCAAACTACAAGGCTGTACAAACCCATTGCAAAATGCAGGAATGGAAAAAACACTACATATTACTAGGCTATAAATTCCCAACGATGTGATAAAGCTATACTTCCAAGAACAGAAGAAAACCTCTGGCCTTTCCTGTTGCCATGCACATGCTCTGTAATTAAAGCTCAGAAGAAACATGAAAACATTTCCAACACCACGTGAGAATGGTACGTTGGTTGCCTCTTCTAAATTTTTTCTTTTAATTTGATGCTGACCAAACGGCCTCCTCCCTAGAAGGTGGTCAAACATCTTGTTCTTATTTAGTCATGGGAAACTGCCTTCCAAAACAAATAGCACATTATCCAAGCAAGAATGCTAACTCTCTCGGTTATCTATTTCGTAAAAATCCATCTTCCAAATTCTGAAATATACTCCAGAGCTCAACGTTCAACTTATCCTATGTATTTGATGGTACAGGGATTTCTATTCTCTGGAGACACAAATGGAATTTGAGTATTCTGAGTGTAACGCAATCCACTTACAAAGCCTTCAAGTGCCAGTTTGGAAACCGAACAAGATTATGTATATGAGCTCTTCAAACAGACCTGCAAAACATTTTTATTAGGGAAGAGACTTTTTTTTTTTTTTTTTTTTTTTTTTAAGTTCTCCACTGAAGAATATTGCACTACTTTGGGTCTATTAATAGATAATGCTACAAAGTATCAGCAAATAACCCCAATCAGATAAGAGACAAGCAATAAATCACCCAACCATCAGTTGTTTTTTTTTTTAATGAATTTGAATTATAATTCAAAAATTATGAATATATTTTCATTACATTAAACAAAAATAAGGTCCCCTACAGTACGAGGGTATAACAGATATCCCCCAAAATGGGATATAATAACACTTCTGATTTAAAAATAATAAATCAATTTCTCTTATTTACACAACATGCTTCTTTAATTGTCATTTCAGTTATGAATCAGAGCAGCACTACCACTGTGATCACACATTACGTTAGCAGTGTATCTCCATACCAGCTCTTTAGCTTTTCCTCCCTCTTGTCACCCAGGTAATCCCCTCTATTTCTATTTATTACAGAAGTTTTCCTTTCCTCATCTGTTCTACTTGATTCTCATTTTGTTTCATTTTCCTTGCCTTCAAGTCTAAGATGTGACTTTGTCATCACAAAGTGCACGAAGAACCAACTTCTGCATGACTGCTACCTACATGTACCTTCAGCTGCCCATTCTGTGGAACCACTAACTAAATAAACACAAGTTATAGAAACACCAAAATGTTACAAGTAAATACACAAGTACATGAGAATTTTGAATTGTGGGCATGCAAACAGGACAGATATGGTGTAAAGAAGAACTAAATCAAGGCCAAAAAGTCATTGCCCATCACGGTTTGCACAGGTAACTAACTGCCATTCTTTAGGAGACAAAACTGAAATGAGAAACAATTATTTCCTCTTTTACTGAGATGGGCGCTGAAAAAGCAGCAAGCACCATGGCCTCATTTTGCAGGCAAAGGATACTACAATAAAGTTCCACTTTCTCCTGCACAAAACCTAATCCCACTTCTAAGGGTTGGTGACTCGCAAAACCAAGCCAAGCTCTCCCCAGTCAATACACGTTCTTCTGAGATTACAGTCGTTGCTCCTAAACGTCTGCCTCCACAGTAGATTAATTTGTCAGCAGTACGATGTCTGTACAATATATTATCCAAAAAAGCGCAACTGTAGATGCAGCTACACTAAATTTTCCACGGCTACAAACTCGATCCAAATCTATCCACAACAGATTGTGCTGCACATCAGTCAGAAAGGCATTTCCGTATTGTGGCAGGATGTTCTGTCTCCAAAAGGACTTGTGCACGTCACGCACAAGTATTTCCAGTGATGCTGCCATCACTGTTTCAGTTGAATTATGACAGTGCCAGCGTGGATAAAACCTTTTGGTCGTCCAGCAAGGTTAGGTGACCAGGCTGAAGGAATGCTGGGAGCCAAGAGCCAAATTCTAGGCTTCTTACCGTGGGATGAACTGACGGCAACAGCACTGGGAAACGTTTCCTGGACCTCCCCCATGCAGGCAACACAGCAGAAGCTGAGGATTCCCTTCAATACACACATCTTCAACTGGCTCTTCTGATGGACTCTGAAGCTGCGTTGTGGCTCACCAGTGTGCACTGCTAACAGGAAATTCTTCTGCAAATCAACCCAATTCTCCTCCTGACCTCTTTACAGGACCTCTTTAGAATTTTTATCTGAAAAGTGGTAATTTACCACTGTAAATGGAGAGGTTACTGGCATTTGGTTTATTTCCAGAAAGAAATACAGCTGATTTTAAGTGAGGACAGTAAGGAATGTCCTATTCTGGGCCTTTGAATCCAGTTTATAATGAAAAAAGCAAATTCCAAAGATACTGGTTTTGAAATTTATTAGGCTTCTAAATTTGCTTAGAGACTTCAACACATTTAAAACTTCAACTTTTGGGGGCACCTACAGACAGTCAACTCCACGTGGCAGCCTTCCCATGTAGTCTGGTCCATACTGCAAGTCAAAACACTGAACAATTTTTCCATCTCAGTATAAAACAGTTTGCTAAATATAATTACCAAGGACTGAATTGGTTTCCTCAGACATCTGCACCATATATAAGTAACAGATAGAGACCTCTAAAGAAAACCTGAAATTATTATTTGTAAACACCCTCCAAGAAAGTATGTATGGTTATCCTGGGCCAATCAAGTCTCAAAAATTTGCATCGGTGAGTATTATCTATTAATATTTAATTCCTAATAAGTATGTTGGAAATGGTCTTTCTTGTGTTTGACGTCTGAATGCTATAAGGTCACAATTCAAGTAAACTGTTTTCATTAATGAGCTGCACTCATTTTTAAAAATGTAACTCCAGTTACATGAAAAAAGGCTTACACTGCCCGGAATAACTATTTCTGCCATTACTGAAGTGTCCCAGGGTTAAGAAGGACCCAGGACACTTAGCCTGCTCTATTTCCTTGACAAAGCAGGGCAGTTCCAACAGTATGTAGCTGTCACCATTATGACATTATTCTGATTTCATGCATTTTCCATGCTCCAATCAAAGCCCATTACTCCACAACTTCTGTAGATCAATGTGGGTGTTTTATTTTTGTTGTTTTGTTTTTCTGTTCTTTCTCCTGTTTTCTGAAGTTAACAGCTTCCTGAAACTGGAATAGATGTATACAGAACAAACAACTGTATAGCAAAGATTTTCCATCAACATAGTTAGCAGTCTTCTTAGTCTAAAGAATTCTTCTGCTTCTCAAAAGTTGATCAGAAGATCTCTCAAAGATTCCTAAATTCTATAAATGCAGTTGATTTAAAAATAAAAAGTAAAAAAATAAATAAGTAAAAGTAGTTGTTCTGTTTTTGTCTTGCAGAGGCAAGTAAACTTACTGTATTGAGATCTGAAAAAAAAAGTCACATTCCAATGAGCATCGATATTGCATAATTTTTTATACACAAAGTAACTCCAAAAGGGTTTTAAAGTTATTACCACTAGATCGATTACACCTGAATAATATTACTAACCAAAGTTTTTTCTTATGAGAAATAGAGTGTGCCTGAAAACTAGCTTACTTTTAAGCCAAAGGCTGCAGCTAGTGGTACAGTGTGTTATTTGAAGATACGGTCAGATCCTGCTTCTACTGCTATACACGAATCAGATGCAAAACAGAATTGTAGGGTATTTTCCCTTCTGTGACCTATCAACATCAGAAACAAATTATTTGTACGTTTCAAATGTTACCAACTGTTAGTGCACCAATGAGACAAGAATGCCAGAGAGTAAAAGAACTATTTATTCACTAGTAAATAGTATGAAAACACTATTTATTCACCAGTGCTTTTGTTTGCTTGTTTTAAGGAAATGTGCTTCTCTGCTTGCCTGAAGCAGGACCAAAGAACTACAAAGAGGTTGCTCTTAACATTCTAGGAGGTCTTACTATTTTATCCTTACACTATTTACAAGGACCAAAATCAGACCTCAAAACTGTACACAAGCACCCAGACCTTACATCATGACGTATGTGTAAATGTATTACATTTATCTATTCCTGTAAATTTAAGGTATTTTTACCCTACAATTGTCAACTCTTCAAAAGGTCTCAGAAAAGCTGCATTTTGCTCTCCCAGCATACCACCACGTTTGAGCAGAAATTATAAATTAATGCGTTCCAAACAGAATAGATTATTATTGTTCTAGAAAGAACATGACAATTGCTCTGAATAATTAACAGCATATAAAAGCATTATCACATGTACCTAAGCATGTCATAAGAGACTATGAAAGTTATGGTTTAAAAAATAATTTCAGTTGCTTAGTAAGATCTCTGGCTACTGTAAAAACCCTCAGCTGCTCAGCACTTGTTCCATGAGTAATAAGAAGCCCCTCGGTAGCTGTACCTAGACTCCACTTAGCTTCAGCTGACAGAGAAGATACAGAAGCCAGCTTCCCTTCCAATAGGCAGCTGTCTTCACAGTACGCTAATATATAAAGGCAAGTTTAACACTTACAGAACATTTTCAAAAAGATCCTTGCAGGTCTTGATCTAGCCTAAAAAGAATCTATGGTTTCATGCTTCTTTTATAATGAAATTCATCAGGTAGTAGAAACCTTTAAAAAAATTGGTTTAAACGATCAAGAATAAAGCCTTTAAATACAGAATCTGTAATTTATATTTTTTCTAACATGTTTTGTTTACTGCAGTGTTTGCAGTAAACAAAGGGATTTGACAGCCAGGTGAAAAATACCCAGCAGAAATTAGGTACAGGACAGACATAAATGATGCTAATCAAATTGTGTTAGTTTCAGCATCTCATCTTAAGCAGAAGAACATCCCCTCAACTGGTCAGAACTGTAAAATAGTGCTCTCGACAGGATTTACCTGCAGCCTGAATAAACATCACAGCAGTTGTTGACAAAAACTTGGCTTCCTTTGAGGGAAGCAAAAAGAGTTCACTCAATCCTCTTGGACCAGATGTGACCACGATTATTTAAGGGCTTGTCACTTTGTCACTGAAATTGACAACCTAGCCAAGAAACTCAAAATGCTAGAGCTAAAAAGCAAGCTGGGTTGTCCTGTTTCCTTTTAGCATGACATCTACATTGTTCATCAGCAAAAAATAAGAGAAGACTTCTTCCTAAATGCAAGCTGCATATTCCAATCATGACCTCACAAGTCCTGAGGAGAACAGAGTAAGTACACTACATATCCTACAGATATGAAGCTTCTGACAACTCATTCCATTGCACTATTTGCCTTTTTTTTTTAAAAAAAAAAGTCAGACTTTTTCATTATATTCTGATTAAGCTCATAATACCATAAATTCTTTCTATTTCAAATCTCATCTCTCCTGAAAATGATAAGAGTTGCTACAATCACCCCATTAGAACCAAAAGATCCAAAGCAGGAGGCAGCATGGTTTTTATAAAGCACAAGATTAAGGAGCGTTATCTCAAGGAAAATCAGAAGATTTATTACTATCCTCCTCTTCAGATTACTGTATAAGCAACTTGTTTTCATCACAGGAAAAAAAAATATCCCTCAGGCTCCACAAAGTATTAAGTACATCATTATCCATGTAAGACAACAGAGTTGGCACAACTCTCAAATACAGCACCCTATGATCAAAACCACTGCAAATTAGTCTGTGCTTATGTTCTCAGTCTACAAACTGTACTGCTGCAACAGATATTCTTGAAGTGCTTGTAGGTTACAAGCAAAAAAAAAAAAGATAAGAGAAAAATAAACAAGCAACCATTCCACTAACAAGTTGCACAGAGTGTTTTCAGAATTGTCTCTATTAAGAGAAAGATAAAATACTTCCAGTCCAAAAATAAATAAAAAAGGCAAGAACTTTTGAAGCGTTCTCATTACAAAAGCAAAAAGAAACCAATGCAACAACCTTCCCCAGGATCCCACATACATCTGGCACCCATTTGCTTATGAAAAGACTGGCAACACGTAGCAGTGGCTTTTAAATGCGTATTTTTGAAAAAGTGATGATCCCTGAAAAGTAAAGCTTACTATTTAGATGTTCCAACCATAAGTAACAGTTAAAGTTGACCATTATTTTAGGCTTATCATCCTGACAGAGTACCTCTTAATTACTGAAGTTTTTTCTGTCTTGACAGGGGAATTCTGTGTTTAAGAATCACACAGAGAAAATGTTGCAGTATAAATCTTGGCTACTCAAAACAAGAAAAAATAATCCCACAGGTCACTAAACTACCCTCTCTAAGGCGAGTTCCCCATAATTAAGGTATCAATTATAATTTCACAGGCATAAGCTGTTTTATAAATAAACTCCACAATGTGAGCTGTAGGAAAGAATGCCTGTGTCAATGCAACAGCCCTTGCAACATGGCAAGGTTTGAACTGAATGACAACTCTGGATGGTGTAGTATGGATTCTAGCACAGAAAAAAATAGGAGGAAGTCTTCCCCCTTACAGCCTTCCCCCCCAGATTCCCACAAGCTTGCTGAATCGTTTTATTCCTGTCACAGCACCTCCCTGACATCTGCTCTTTGCTGCTCTAGAGCCAAATACAACAAACGTAAGTCAGGCTGTTGCTAAATACACCCAAAAAAGTTAGAACTGCAGCCTCCACTAAATGGATTGAAAAGGACATTGCAGTGGGAATGAGCAAATGCTGATCCCGTAGTCTTTTCCTGCTGAACACTGCTTTTGAAGCTTTTGTTTATCACTGGGGTTTGCATTTGAGCTTGATAGAGACTGAAAGCAAATGTGGTATCTAGGACTTGAACCATACCAAGAGAGAAAACTGGCACAGAGACAAGGACATTTATTTGATAAAGATACCCCCACTACTATCTTTTATGATTTTTTACATAGTTGCTAGAAGTTGGCTGGATGACACCAAAAGCCAGTGTTAGCTCATCTCACCCTCCCTACAACCTCCGTCACTCCAGGTACAGAATAAACTTGTGAACTGACTTGGATTAAAGCACTTCAGGAACACCTACTCAAGGCGTGAGTCCAGGCAACAGAAAAATCAATGCTGAATAGAACAATGTCTCACAGAATTGTTAGGGTTGGAAAAGACCTGCAGGATCATCTGGTCCAACCATCCCCCTACCACCAATGTCACCACCAAACCACATCCAAACTTTCCTTGAACACCCCCAGAGACGGTGACTCTACCACCACCCTGAGCAACCTGTTCCAATGCCTGACTAGTCTCACTAGTGGCAAGTGATGAGAACAACTGCCCTAAATAATGTCTGTCCAAATTGATGAGGACCCCAATGGTACTGCTGGAAGTTCTTCCCAGATGTCTCCACTGACAAGAAGGTGAAAGCAAACCAGCAGATACTCCCAAGAGCACACCCCTGTGACCTAACACAGGGGAAGAGAGCAAATGAATCACTGAGATGCTACAACCTTTCCCCCTGTAGGCAAACTAGGGGAGAGCTGAATTCCCTGACTCCCACCATCAATACATGGTTTTGGGGGGGAGCTTTAGCAGAAAAGATCCCAATGAAAAAAAATTGTCTCAAATAACAAAAAAAAAAAAAAAAAAAGGCTTATATTCTCCCAGGGAAAAAAATAACCTGAATCTGTGTCATTAAATGTTCTTGCACTCTAGATTATCCCATTTCTATAAGAAAACTCCTAAATTAAAATCATCCCTGGAATGCAGAGCTCACTGTTTCATGAACATTAGTATATCCTTTCTTTCTCCATTTGCCAACCTGATTTCCCAGAACGTTCCCGTACTCTTGTATCATGAACCAACAGAATAAAAGCTCCTGAATTACTTTTTTCAAGCCATTCATCATTCTGTGTATTTGTGTTACATTTCATCTTTTTTTTCGCCTTTGAAAGGTTAAACAATCTAACTTTTTTCAATTTCTCTTCATGCAAGCAATTTTCCACCCCCATACACACCACTCCTTCAGTCTTTTCTCTCAATCTCCTCTCCTCCACACCTCCCTCATTCCAGGAGGTATCCAGCACCACGCAGTGTGATGACATGCCATACAATAGCACAATACTGATTTTACCACAGTTTTTCAATTTCTATACTATTCTCCATCACACATTTTCCCTAAGCTAACGTTTGTTTAGTCTGACTGTAAGTACAAACATATCAGAAGTTAACCAAGCTCTCAGGAACAAGATTCTTAACTTGCAGTCCCCTGCCTTGACCCCTGTACTATCATGAACATTTGAAGACATTATTTCAGGCCAGGTAGCTTTGCTCCCCTCTTCTTCAGTGTAATTCCTTGCTCCTTTCTCACCTATTACAGTCCCCAAATCTGTTATATGCTTATTAGGATACATTCCCAGAAAGAGAAAACTGCTGATTTATGAGAAGATAAGACAGAATAAGCAAAGGTAACGGCAGAATTGCGGACTCTTCACCATCAGGACTTTCATAAGGCAGTAACTGTGCTTCTGCATAAGAACTCCTCCATATTGCAATACAACAGACTTGCCCTTTGAAAAAGATTTCAATAGACAACATAATACGTGCATATGAAAGAAAACATTCCACATCCCACTAACCTTACAAGAACTTACAAGCAAACAACCCTGAATTAACTTAATAAAACATCATAAATACTATACTGACCATTAAAGGGAAAATATCCAGTTAAAACGGTTCAAAACTTTCCAAGAAAAAGGCACACATGAAGCTGTGAAGTCACAACTGCCTATGGCAAAAGAGAGAGAGAATCAAACATCTCAATTGTTTTTCCTCCGACAGGAACATCACTGTAAAGTTCGTTTAATATTGCCATTTAGGGAAAAACATAACAGTGATTGACCCAACTCTCTGTTCCTAAACACTTTTCTAGAAAGAACAAACCCTTTTTGGAAAATAACAGAAGACAGCTGAAGACATTTGGGTGGTCCCAGTGTCAGTCCTGAAATACAGAACAGTGCTTCCTTTCCAAATCCAGTTACAATTCGTTTTCCTTCTTCAGTAAAGCCTCCAAAATTGCAGTAAATCCCACTAAATATCCATATTATTAATTTGGGAGATTTTACTGACAGATTGGTAACTTTAAAGTGCTTGATTCATCCTACACTGAGCACATCTGCACAACGAGCTATGCAGCTTTTTAGACTGGTCCTTTTGGATTCTCTAACAGTATTTCGGGGGGTTCACCAACATTTACCTGTAAGACAGTGCATGGCATTAACAGAGACTGATGTTGGATTGAACACTTTTATTTAAATAACTGTCTCACTTCCTAAAAATATGGATCTACCTTATTTCTTCACCACCTGCTCTGTTTTGATTGAGCCAACAAAGACCAAAAGCTGTTAGAATCTCATGTCTTCCTGTATGTAGTGGCAATTCACTGAAACAGCAGCCTGATACAAACCTGAGATTACAGGCACTCACAGAAAACTGACAGACTGTAACCTCACTTAAGGAGGTAAAACCACTCAGGGAAGGCCAAAAAAAGCCTGAGATTAAGTTTTGTACTGTTGCTATTTAAAAATCAATGACATGTAGAATACTGAAACAAGTTACAAATCAGTAACAGGAAAAACTCTGCTTTCTATTTTTCATCCGAAAGAATCACAAACGTACACATAAGAAAAGTGGCAAAGAAGCATGACTACAGCAGAACTCACATCAGTTTAAGCTGTAATCTGTCACCATACATAATTTATTAAAGTGTTCTTCCTAAACAACAGCCCTTAGAAGAGCAGAGTTCTTTTCACTTGTAATGGTCAAATTACAAACCGAGTAGTCAGAAGATGCACCCTTAAGGCTTTGTTTGGTTTGGTTTCTCCTGTTTTAAAGAGGGCAAGTGATATCATTAAATAATTCCTACAGATATTCCAACCTTCATTTACTAATAATAACTGACTTTGTATGGTAGACTGAGTAGGGAAATGTGTCTTTCTGGCCAATCTTCCAAATTAAACCAAACAGCAAAAATCCTCTATGAACTTAGAAGCTACCTAACATCCCAAACCAATTGCACTGAGAGGTCCAGGTAAGTCTTTCAGGTGTGGTGTCATTCTCCCGACAGCCCTTGTACCTACTTGCATCAAACATTTTCTGTGTTGCTTTTCCACCTCAACGCACCTGCCTTTCTCAGCAAGAAGCCAAGCAGGCCACAAGAACATTCCTGTTCTTTCCACCTTCCTGCCTCCCCAGAGACTTACTGTGACAGGGGCATTTTAGCAAGACAGGGGTACTCAAAAGCTCATCTCAGCACGTGACCCCTCTCTAGCATTAAATATGATTATGTTTTCTAAATCAATCTTGTTCTCGGCCTTTCTGAAAAATATTAAAGGACTAAGCCACAGAATGAAACTACAGGACACGTACAGAGACATTAACATCCTATTGCATCTGCTAAAAGTTACACTTAGGGGAAGAAAAAAAGTAAAGAGATATAACCATTACTCACAGTACTCAATACTGCAGAATTTTACACTTTACATAATCCCATGAAAAAAGCTTAACCACAAATAAAGTGACCACAATGCATCACAGCTCTAAAAGATGCACTGAGCTATATATTATTTCCTTTCCATTTGTGCACTGCCTGTAAGCATATTGACAGCTCAATGCTAAGCCTATTTCAGCATCAGGACTCTGGCCAGCCTGCCCTCCGGCAGGACTTTCAGTACAGTAAACCCTTCAATAAAAAGGCAAAAAAGGACCAAGAATAGAAAGAATATTTCACAAGCTTTTGTGAGGAAATGGTTCTTTCCTAAAGTAGTAAAAAGTACCAAACCAAAGACAGTCTTTCCTTGTTGAATGCACAGCACAGTTGTACCACTGTTAGATGGATGGCGTTTTGATTACGCTTTTCATATTAATTAGTAAGAATTATCAAATTATGATGTATCGCTACACTAACTGTGATAACGTTTCCTAAAACATTTAATTATGTTATAAATGCCCAGGAAATCAGTCCTTTAATAAATAAAAAATGCTTGAATACCCCTCCCACTGAGTTTAATCAGCTTATTAAGGACAAACCAATACCTGCAAACATTGTGCTATAGGAAGTCAAAGACACAATCAGCAAACATCGTGTGAGGAATAGGATGGTTTCTACACAGCTGTTCTGTGTGTTTTCATGAAGTCATACAGAGAAAAGAGAAGATGACATGATTCTTGAAATACCATCTTAAGTTAACAGTAAGAACCTGTTTGCTACGCCAGCAAGAGAAAGCAAGGAAGCAAAAAGTGACTGTAAGTTTTTATTCTCAAAACTAAAAAAAAAAATCATTAAGGATGTACACAATAAGTAGTTTTAATATTTACATTGTACAGAAGTTTACACTTCATTCAACTCTGATAATAACAATATGCAAATACACTTCATAAGTGTTCAAGTATTATCCAAGCATAACTGTTCTGTTATTTGGCAATATTTGTCTTGTAAAAACATATGCTCATATTTTATCTTATTTTTTTTTTTAAGTTAAAAACATGTTCTGGTTCTCCATAAGTCAATGCTTCCTTTTTATCATTATAATTAAGTCTAAGCAAGTAAGGACAAAATCTTAAATTGACTGCAGATAAGGAAAAGCATTACAAAACCTTTTACTGCTGCTGAACCAATATTTTCTACGGAAATTTTGAACACAGTTCCATTGGAGTATACCAATATACCTTGATGACATAGAAATGATTCAAAGATGCCCAACATGTCAAGCACGGAACCAAAAACTGTCTATGTAAGGAGGAAATTGCATAAATTGAGTGAATCTTTCTTTGCCCCCATTTAAGCAGAATGTACAACACAAGATTGTGAAACACTTTGTGGTATTTTCTCAGTCCAGTTTTACAATATTATAGAAGCATACAAACTACAGGAACAGGACACATTCTAAAATTCCCATTCAAAGAATGCAGAACTAATACGTTGCTAGAATTGAAAGGAGGTAAACTAGCTAGATCTACCATTAGAAAGAGGTGCTTCTTATGAAGTATCTGAACATGAACTGTACCTTACAATGTGCAATCTCTTTGTGCTCAGACAAATACAGATTTTAACATCCTTGCAGAATATTCTATATTTTTTAACTGTATTCTTTCAAAGTACCCACCTTTCACATCCTGTTCCTGCTATGGCCAATAAGATATTTCATCCATCTCAATCCCTGTTTTAAAGAAAACAAAAAACAGGAAGTCCCAGTATCTCAGGAAATGTATTTAGCAAAGGACAGAAAATCATATTAAATAAGAAAACAGAGGCATAAATTTTGGAGAGCAGTAAGTAAACAAGAATTCTACTAAAACATATTTGTTCTCAATTGATCAAATAGAGTGACATCTTCTTTGAGGCTTACCGTATGTTTACAGTGATTTGAACTAGAAGTTACAGTAATAAATACTTCAATCAATGTTGTTAAAGTAACTGATGAAGTTAAAACATTCTTGATTTGATCACTTATTTTTTTTAAACTCTGTAATTGTAACTGTAACAAAGTTTTCAGCAAGCTTCAGATCGAAGTTACATTTCTGTCATTTGACCACATATTTCTTTTTGACCTGACAACATCCAACTCATTAGGTACAAAAAAAAACCTCATGCAGCCATCACCATTTTCATATAAAGATTTAAAACATTAAAAACATTACGCCACTTCCATAAACAATATTACCTCTTCACATAACAATCCTCAAAATACCCCAAGTCACCGATGAAGAACATTCTGTTGGTCTAACGCAGCATTATCATTGCACCTGTACATTAAAAACACATACATATATGTGTCAGTTACTAAGTATATCTGAGGTTTTGTATGAGAAAGTCAAAAATACCTCATCATACACTATCTTCGCTATTTCCAACATCCTCAGAAATGAGAAACTGATGCATAGGAAACTATTGTTTCCTTCTCGAACACTTTGAAAAACAGCTTAGTTACAGACTATCTGGTTACCTCAAAGTTTATTACTTTAGCAGCTGGGGCAAAGGTTAAAAACATTTGCATACAGCGCTAGTTTCATTCTGATGCCCCAGCTATGTTTCAAGAAAACATTATGCTGGATCCATTGCAAAAGAAAAAATTTAAATTTGGAGCATAACTACTGTAAGATTTTTCCTTCCTTTTCCTTTCTGATTTTTAAGGAACTTTAACTTTGAAAAAAGCCTGATTCTTTTAGCAAGTGAGGCAGAAAAAAAAAAAATATATATATACACATATGCCCTCATCCCTTAAATGTATACTTCGTTTTGCAGAAAAATAGCTTAAAAAATTGATTATACATAAAATTAGTACTAGAAATATGTTGGTATGGTAAGATTAGCCTGAAAAAGAAGCAGCTCAGCTCCTTGGTTGCTGAACGGCCTTGTAAAGAAAAAGGTGTGCACAGGAGCTGCTGAGGCTTGAGGGAGCAGCGCCTTTACCTCACCTCACGCTGCTATTTGGCCGTTTATCGCGGAATAACGACAGGAGCGGCCGTTATTAACGGCTCGGGACGGCTTCAAACGACTGCGCCGGGCTGGCGGCACAGCGGCGAAGGACCCGGCCCCCAGACCGCGACCCAGGCGCGGAACCGGGCCAAGCTCCGGCTTTTGGGGCCGAGCTCCCTCAGCCCGGCCCGGCCCCGCCGCCCCTCCCGGCCCCGCTCCCCCCCTGAGGCGCTGCCCCCCCCCCCCCCCCGTCCACGCCGCGGGGGGCAGGGAACTCACGCTCGCGCCCCCTCCGCCTGCTGCGTCACGGCCCCGCCACGTCACGGCGGCGGCGCGCGGTGGCGTCACCCGCTGAGGGAGTCCCGGCGCGGCGCAGGCGCGGTGCTGGCGCCTCGCGGCTGGGGGGGGGGGGGGGGGGATTTGGCGGGAAAGGCGCTGAGGGGACGGCGGGGGTGGGGAGGGGGCGGTCATGGGGGGGGGGTGTTGCTGGGGTGCCGCCTGCCCCGGGGAGACATGTTGCATGTTCGTGTCTCCCCTTTCACATCAGACATCGCTTATGGGGAGGCTGAGGGCTGCGTGCGTCCGTCTGACACAGTGCCTCAACTAAACACATACCTGACGTGGCGACATGGTGCCTCGCCTTCCTCATACCTGACATGGCGCCTCGCCTTCCCCACATACGTGACATGGCGCCTCGCCTTCCCCACACACCTGACATGGTGTCCTGCCTTCTCACTTAACGTGACATGGCACCTCGCCTTCCCACATACCTGACATGGCACCTTATCCTCCTGCATACCTTACGTGGTGCCTCACCTTCCTCACGCCTGACATGGCACCTTGTCGTCCCACACACCTGACATGGCGCCTCGCTTCCCCCACACGCCTGACATGGTGCCTCGCCCCACACACACACACCTGACATGGAGATCCTCATCCCCACATCTGACATGGCACCTTGCCTTCCAACACACCTGACATGGCGCCTCACCTCCATGCCTGAGGTGGTGCCTTGCCATCCCACATACCTGACATGGTGCCTCACCTTCCCACACACCTGACATGGCACCTTGTCTTCCCACATACCTGACATGGCACCTCGCCTTCCTCATGCCTCACATGGCACCTCGCCCCCCACACACACCTGACATGGTGATCCTCGTCCCCACACCTGACATGGCTCCTCACCTTTCCACATACCTTCCATGGCACCTCACCTTCTTCACTCCTGACACAGCCACACACCTGAAACAGCTCCTCGCCTTCCCACACACCTGAAACAGCTCCTCGCCTTCCCACACACCTGACATGGCACCTCATCTTCCCACATACCTGACATGGCACCTCACCTTCCTCACACCTCACGTGGCCCCTCGCCTTCCCACACACTGAAGGGAGGAACAAGTTAGGCAGGAGGGAAATCACAAAGTGCAAATGGAGGAAGTGTACGATACGTAGATGAGCAAAAAACCCTCAGGAAAAATAAAAGGGAATTTCTTCTTATTGTTGTTATTCCTCTAACCTTCTGTTCTTCAACAAAGCTGGTGCTTGCGAGGGGAAATAAATGACTTCTACCTGCAGGATTTCAAAGATTAATGGAGCCACCTGCTTTCCCAGAACCATCCTGTGATACAGGGCTGTCCCCATCACCACAGCCTGCTCTCTTGGATGTGCTCTGCCAGGACGCCCTGACCTCCTGTCAGCCCACACCTAGCACAGCTGCTCTGTCGTGCCGTAGTGGTTGCTGAAAAGGGGAGTGACAAGGGCTCCCCAGCCACTGCTGGGACAACGAGGATGGGAATTTGCACTGGCACAGCTCCTGGGAAGTGGGAGCGGGGCAAATGGGGTTGGGTTAAACATTTAATTCTGTTGTCTTTTGATATCACGTGCTTAGAATTACACCGCTGCTGTGGTGTTTAAGTCCAAGAGCATCAGAAATGGCAAAAATAGGGGCCAGGGTAGGAGAGGATACAAGGAATGTTGGAATTCTTCCCAAATCTCCACATCTCTCCACGTGTACCTGAGGCTGAAATTTGAACTTTGCCTTTCCAAGCCACAAATGAGGCATAATTAGCATATGATGGTTGCTGATATATTGCATGCCACCTGGAGAGACACAAAATATTCATTCTGGTGTGCAAATGTGTTTGTGCCTTTACCAGCTATTAATTTTCATTAAAAATATAATAAAATGCTATGATACATTTATCTGATGTTGGTGAAAGAAAAAAAAGATACCTGATGATGATGGTGAGAGTATAAAATTCCAGTGTGGACTGTTTTATTCACAGAAAAGATCAGTTACTTCTAGCAGAGCACATTCATTTTCCTAAAACCACATTTCACAATAAACTATAAGAACTTTGTGGCAGTGGTAATTTATCTTAATTTGGAATATCACTTTTTAAAACAATACTGGGAAAAAAATCATTCTAACTCCTGTTGAAGGTAACATTTTGTGTGGAGTAGCACATCAGTGTCATAGTTTATGATACTCTGAACTTCTGCTTTTTGAATATTTTATGGAAAAGTGTGCTAGGGATCTCAATTCCACTTGATAAGTTTGTTTGGAGAATGACATTTTCTTAGAAGCAATATAAGTTCATACTTAGCATTGAAGTTAAATAGTACGTAACAACCAATGTCCAATCACTACAACAGAAACAATTTAAAGCAGTAGTACCTGATGAAGTTATTACTTTCTCTTTTTACAAACTATGATGGACAGAGATAATAATTTAGAGATTGCATTGGTAATAATTTAGAATAAATAAAATAAATGTAGATAAATTTCTCCTCCATCCTTTGTATAAATTATAAGAATGGTAATGGACTATCACATACAATAAACTGAAAAATGAGCCTACATAATTAAGAATTTTATGATCATATGAGAAACTTAGGTATAGTATAAACTTGCACTGCCTAGAAGAGTATTAGTAACTTAGGGTTATAAACAGGCTAAAAACTTAATGGTCCTAAATCTCACATTCTTTTTTCATACTTAGCAATGCAGTATATTTTCAGAATTAAATCAATAGATATGTTTGCACAGAAATGCTTTTGCCATTTATCAACACAAATAGGAATGCCAATACATTGTAATAAAAAGTGAACCACCGTGTTCTGTAGTGCTGTGAGCTGAAGCCTTTATGGGGAGGGTAACTTGCACAGACAACTGTAATACCTCCCTCCCTCCATAAAGCTTTAGAACATGAGCTTGCTAAATTTACTGTACATGGAGGAATTTTGGACCACATTTAGGGAAAATCCCAAACATGCAAGGTAAGGGTTTACTGCATAGAACTAGTTTGGTTTAGACCAGGTAGAGAATAGTTTGGATTAGTTTGGGGCTAGTTAATTAAGTGTGGAGTGCTGCAGGAGCCTTTGACAACACCATTTTTGTGAAGATTAAGGTATTTCAATTCACTGCAGCAGAGCGCAGGCTCAAAGAGTTTGGGAAACTTGGGCAACACCAAACACAAGCACTGAAAAACCTCTAAGTACCAGGTTTATCTTGCCTTCCTCAGATTAGGCTTTCTGGTGACTGTTTGTACCTCTTAAATACCTAAGCCTGCTAGGCTTTAGTGTCTCCACTGCAGTTCCCCTTATTTTGAAAAAGCTGTGATAATTCTGACTTAAATATGGTGAGGATGCATTAATAAATATGAGGAAAAGTCTTTGAAGTTGAAAAATATAATGAGGTTTAAGTCTATTCCTTTTTGTCATCATTAGCCTGTCAAACTTTTAAATGCTGAAACACTGCTCTTGGGAGCGAGGGGGGAAGTGATACTTAAGATAATAAAGAAGCCAAGATCCAGATCAGCTAAGGAGAACAAACAAAAAAGATAAATGGGGGGGGAGGATTCCCAGAAAGAGTGTATCTAAAAAGATGCAACTTTTGAAAATGAGAAGAAAGAAATGCCTGGAATTGGAATTCCCAGTAACTGGAAGGGCAGTTACCAAGAAAGACCTTCTCATAAAGTTCAAAGTCAATGGGTGTTAAGAGAAGACGTCAGAGATGTCTGGTCTGCAGTTTATCTCCTGATGTCTCAAATAGATCAGTCATGCACTGCAACCTTCTGTTTCTTCTCCCCGACTGTAAGAGAGACCTCTGGCAACTCGCTCAGATAGGTGAATCCCACCTCTGCAGCCTTCCGATACCACTGGTGTAAGGGAATGGCTGAATGAGGGTTTTCAGATCTTGATCTGATCTTGAAACCGACTGCACAAGAAGACTGGGACTGGGCAAAGATTCAGACGTGAATTAGATGATAGACTTCAGGCTGCTGAAGTGGAAGAAGAGGAACTTGCAGGAGTAGGAAGGGTCAAATTTAGGGACAGTAAGCATAACAGTCTTGCACACAAAAGCACATCCTATTCCAAATCCTGGAATTGATCCAAAATATTTAATTTTCATATTTCCCGTTTTGTAACTATATATTTGCAGACTAAAGGTCAACATTTTTAAATTATTATCTTCATTTGCACAGAAGCTGAGAATCCATCGCTGCTAGCAGGTAGCCTGGTAGCCAAAATGACAATGGTCGTAAGTGGTGGATCACCCACCCAGCAATAAAAAGAAAGCAAACACATGGCAACTGCTCATGTAGTGAAACTTTTGTTCTGTTAAGAAAAAAAAAAAAAAATGGGGACACATAAATGAGAACTGCATCATAATGCATAAGTGCATAAAAGCCAAAATAATATTGGTTGACATTTCCTAACTTCTCAGGATGTGATTTCTCAACCTCTGATATTCCTTCAACAAAGCTTTTATGTTGTGATATGTGGAAGGCCAGAATTTATATCCATTATTATTGCTTCATACAAGAGAGTAGGAACATATTTTAAGTATTTATTATTCTTCTTTTGAGGTGACACTTTCAAAAGCTTCTAAGAAATCATAAAGTAAGAAAAATCTCTCTTTGAACTGATTTTTTACCAGCTTAGAATGACTGATTTTTCAAAGACAGCAATAGATTTCAGCAACATGAAAGGTTTGACTGGTGATGCCAAATAAAAATTATTTTTTTAAAAAAACAACCAGCTGCTTGTTCTAAAGTTTTCATTTTATGCCCAACAAGTTGATCTCTGTCCTTCAAGGTAATAAAATACTGTGACAAGCCAAGAACACATAGTTCTTGTCTCCTTTTTTTTGTTGTTTTTCTAAATGAGAAGCCAAGGAAACCCGCATGACTGAGAGGAAACCTGTAGGCTTGCAAGCAGGAGGAAGTAAGCTCAATTCTGTCAGCATCAGTTTTCTCTTCTCTTCTCTTCTCTTCTCTTCTCTTCTCTTCTCTTCTCTTCTCTTCTCTTCTCTTCTCTTCTCTTCTCTTCTCTTCTCTTCTCTTCTCTTCTCTTCTCTTCTCTTCTCTTCTCTTCTCTTCTCTTCTCTTCTCTTCTCTTCTCTTCTCTTCTCTTCTCTTCTCTTCAAAAAAGCAGAACATTTTGGAAATGGAAAAATAAGAGTCAGATGTAAGTATGTAAAGAAAATAAAAATATAAAAAAAACGAGAGGATTGAAAGAGATGAACCAAATACTTAAAACATAAGGAAAATAAGTTTTTGTAAGCAGAATAAAGAGAAGAAAATGGAAACAGGCACAAGAAATTGGTGGAAAATAGAAACTGAAAATAGGCACTGAAAATAGTTAAACGAGAAGTACAGAAACGAATGATTCAGCAGTAGCGATGAGAATGGTTTGTATCCATTTGGAAAGCAATTTCCATAAAGGCTGGACAACTTAGAAGTACCAAAAGGTTAATAAAAATGTTTGCTCCTAAAAAGTAGTTAAAGAAACATTTGAAAAACGTGTAGAGTCAGAAGTCAGTCGAACAGTCCAGCTGCTATGCATACTAAGGGATAAAGGGTATTTGTTAAAAAACTTCCTGTAGCACTTGTCAATGATGCCTGAAAAGACAAATACAAATAGTGGAAGACTGAAAAAATCCCAGTATGGTATTTTTTTTTTTCCAAAGGAAGTATTATAAGGTCCCCTCCAACCCAAACCATCCTGGGATTCTTTTGGCGTAGAGTTTTGAGTTAGTTCATGAAGTCAACACGTTGATAGTGAAAAGATGCTTCAAAAAATCATGAAAACAGCCCCATTGGGATGAAGAATACAGCTCAGAAAGACACGTCAAGGCAGAGCAGGAATCCTGCATGGATACCTCTCCTTTGAACACCTGGTGATCCGTGGTAAGGGTGCACTACTAGCCAGACTCTGTAGTACATGTTCTCATTAAAATCTTCGTTTGTGTGTTTTTTTGTGTGTGTGTGTTTTTTGCAGCATGTTTGGGCTGTAGTACAAGGATATGCCGCTGTCTTTTTCAGTATAAGATAATGCAGAAGACCTGCTCGTTGGGTCTGCACTTCTTGCAGGTGCTTGTCCCAGGATACAGGCTGCAGGGGATTTACTGGAAGTACGAAGGTAGCATACATACAGCACTGCCTAGCAGAGCTTCTGCATTCAGGGTAAGGGAATTGCTCTTGAATCACACCATAGACCAGTAGCTGTAATGAAAATGACATCTCCTGGGTTGCTTCTGGACTTGATTTACATCATCCGACAGGTCTCTTCAAAACATGTGGGTGTTGTACGTGTGGGAGACTAGACTGGGATGATTTTTTTCTTTTTTTTTTTAACCTCAAGAAATTTAAAATATTTCATTAATACCTCTTCAAGTAGTTCTTACGTATTTCTTTTCTCTCATTGTGAAGAAATCATTCAAGTACTTTCTCTGTACGGTACCCAGTGAGCAAGAAAACTACATTTGCCTTTTCCACTGAGGCGAGGAAGCCCTAATGTTATTGCAGGGATTTGCAGAGGACCCCCGCCAATCTGTTCTGCTCAGACTGTTAAATAAGATGGAGACTCCTCTAAGAGGCAAACCAGAGAGGGGAGGGATCCTGGTGTGGAACAGCCGAGTGTCACTGAGCTATGGGCAGTCTTATTTGGAAAGGGTTTTTTTCTTCTCTGCTCTACATAATGTGTATTTAAAGTTGTGTTTATTGTTGTTTTCTTTTGCCATTACTGGCAGTCTGTAACTTCTACGTCCCTTGATTCCGTGTACTTCGCTACACAAGAGAGTTATAAATACAGCTAAATTTATTTGGTTGACTTCTGTGTTTATACAGCTCCCAGTGAAGTGAGGCCACTGATCTAGAGAACCGACTCTCCAACTGGTTCTCAAACACTGCAGCATCACGCTCTTCTTCTTGGCACACGAAGCATGACCTCTTGCCCCACAGTGGCCAGGAGTATTACCAAGAGCTTTTATCATAGTCACTTACTCCACATTTAATTAGTAATATTTTTTCAGAGCTGTGCTTCTACGGGGCATTTTTACTTGTTGTTTCCATGAATACATCTATGGCCCACAAAAAAAGAAGAAAGAAACCAAAGATCCTCATAAAAGTTGGCATTTCTGGTGAGATATAACATGGGATAAAGGTCTGAAAAGGATATTCAGGTTTTACCTACTCCCCAAATGAATTAAAAACTCATGGGAACCGGCTTCGGTCACTCTGAAGTATCCTGCGCTGAAACCCCATCACATCAACACATCACCAGCTAAGTTTAGAGTGAGCTTCTGGATGCAATCAAGTGACCCGTGACCTTGGCAGAGATCTAGCTTGGAGATTCATCGGGAAATAATTTCTGGCTCTTAATTTAAGACAAGTCCAAAGGAATTGAGCCCTCGAAGTCCTACGGTTAAAACCCAGAAATCCCATTTTGATTTGAATAGTGAGCCTCTCTTTTGCTAGCAGGTGTGTGTGTGAGAGTTAGCGAGGCACAGATCTCCCGCTATTTTGCCCTTAATGTGGAAAAATCAATCACCGTTTTTATACGGCAGGCTTCAGATAAAACACACAGTACCTTGGTGGTTATGAAAAGGCTTTCTTTTTCCAAAACTTTGATAAGAAGAGGAAGTTAAACAGAATTTTAACCTTTTTTTTTTTTTTCCTTTTTTTTTTTTTTGTGAGTACATTTGAAGTGGCTGAGGTCCTGATTTTCATTTACATCAAGGGTTCTGCATTAAGCTTAAAGAACCTTAAATGGGCATAGGCTGTAATTAGAGCCTAGTCCCCTGTCTGTCCTAGCTTAAGGTATGTAAGGACTCTGAATCTTTAATGTCTATAGATGCAGCTTCAGGGGAGAACCTCTGATGTCCACAGATTCAGCTCTAGGGAATAGTGACAGCCTGGCAGCAGCCCAGAAACACAATTAAACAGAAGTCTGTCCTCTGAACCCCCCCTAAAATCACTATGTTTAAAAGCATTCACAGTTTATTTTATTCTTTATATGCGCTCTTTTCAAGATTAATAACACACATACATGTGAAAGCAACTATTCTAGTGTTTAATGAATGGTAAAGAAGCGTAATAATTTTCATAGCTTATTATCTGAGCATTTTACATAGTTAACACATTTACTATTATTTTATCTTTCATATGTATTATTTGTATATAGGTTTATTTTTAGAAAGGTATTAGTGAATAAGGTCCATCAGGAAAAACGTTGAGCTGTGCTTTAAATAAGCAAAGCCAGTTTACATGTTTTATTAATAAGGCAAATGCCTAATTAGAGAAGGGGTGTGTGTAAAAATGATACACTACTCAAATAGTACGTTGTGGTCCTCAAATAGAAAAGTTATACAAAGACAAAACCTGATTTTAGTTTTAAAACCAAACAGCATGTTCTTTAAAGGACAGCACAAGGCAAGAAAATGAATTGTTCCAGCAGGAGCAAAATTCATGAGCCTTGATTTCTGATACATTTCCCCACCTCTGTCCCATTCAGGACCATTGTGGCACTCCCCATTTTGCAGGGAACACCATGGCTAGGACAGCAGGGTGTTTGGCTAGCCTGTGTGAGCTTCCTTACTGGCCAGCCAGCCACCGCCACCTAAAATATGTACAAAATTATGTTTGCAAATCCCCCAAGAGGTTAGATATTGGATTTCTTTTCACCCCCAACCTGTTTATTTCTGCAAAACCATTAGGAATGTGATTTTCTTTGAGGTTCTGCCCCTTTTAGATGTAGGTGAAGTTTCTCGGTGGATTCCTGTGTTACTAGCAGGGCACCGACAGCCAGGAAAAAGAGAGAGAGAAATGAAAAGCAGTATTGCAAATGTCTCATTTCCTTGTGCAGCCAGGTTAAGAAAAGAAGATTATAGGGCCTGTGACCAGCTCCTGGCCGTAAGCAGTCTCGCAATGAGAGGAAGGAAAAGACTACTAACGCTGAACTGAGATTCTTCAGTGCAAATCCCGTGCCAAGACATCTGTGTCCTGCAGGGGAAGAAATGAAACCACTCTGCTAATTTGTCTCCTGGGTTAAGGGCAAAATATGTCACCAGGAGGATGCAGGATATCCTAGGGAATTCCTACCAGTCGCGGTCCTCACAGTAACGAGAACACAAATGGGGGGAGATTTAATGCACTCATTGAGTGACTGAGCAGATGTAGGAGAGAAGGAAGGAGATGCCTGGTCCCAGGAACTTTGTTGTATCTCAGGTGCAAGGAACAGCAAAGGAGGAGGACGGATCCTGGATATGATGCCAGAGGTGCACCCGTGCTGCTGGAAGGATCTGTTTTATTTGAAAGCCATTGGGACCGTTTCCTTGATGCATTATTACTGGGACTTGGAATCTGCTACTTCTCCTTGCCACCACGCTGGATCCAGGGCAGCAGGGACTGCTGGGTGCTCTTCAACAAGGGAGGGAACGGGGTGAGAAGGGGGCTTTTGCTTGGCACAAGCAATCTAGCTAGAATTTCCAGCTTGTGGAGTAAGACTAAAGATAGATGTTAGCCTAAACCAAGTGGCAAATAACATTATTTGTTTTAAAGCTGTAACTATAGATAAATTTCTCCATAGAAAAAAATGGATTAAGAAAAATGGACAAGCACAGAGTAATGAGCAGATCTAAAAGCTGATGTATTTCAGTGTTAGCAGTCTGAATTTCAACAGGAATTTGTACAGAAGCAACCTGCTTTCAGTCAGCATGCAAAGAAGCACAGGAAAGCAGCATCAGGTAAGTACCACAGTTAACATGGAAAGCAATCTGACCAACAGCATTACATGGGCTGCCAGTTCATGTGGCTCATTTTATGTTTTACATTGATTTCACTTTCAGATGCATTCAGATATTCACTTGGTTTCAAAGAGCAAGTGGAAAAAATGTGGAGGAAATTAGCTCTCGGTTAGGTAGCACCAGGGCCCCCGATTATGAAAGGGGGTAGATTATTCTACAGTACTGAAATATGTTTTCCTATAATGCCCTTCCCTGTGCATCTGATAGGAAGTAGGGTATGGGAATAGATGAAACTTTGGTCAGATCAATTTTATATGTCCTTTTGTTCATACTTGAGTTCCTGGGATACTGGTATTTAAAGTTGTGTGTGTTTCATACTATAGTCAAAGGAATGATTTAGTAAAGCTTTACCTGATATCAATAATAACATAGGCTGCTGTTTGTTTGATTTTAAAAAAGCAAAAACTATCTTTTCATTCATGAGCACTCAAATTACACAATTTAAATCCCATGAAAATGATAGTCAGAGCATCTTATCTAGAGATGAAAAGTAGCAGAAAGTGAGGCTGAGAGTAAGGGAGTCACAGCTGGGTTCACACCTGGAAGGAACAAGGAGACAGTGTAAGTTTTGCTACCTCCATTTTTT
Source organism: Anas acuta (assembly GCF_963932015.1). Classification (NCBI taxonomy): domain Eukaryota; kingdom Metazoa; phylum Chordata; class Aves; order Anseriformes; family Anatidae; genus Anas; species Anas acuta. The sequence goes on along the minus strand of NC_088980.1, from coordinate 15,952,151 downwards.
TTCCCAAATGTCACACCAAAAGGTTATTTAAATCATCACTAATTTATTGATATTGACTTTCAGTGAAAGATTTTTAAGCCTTTAAGATGTGATTTTTTGTTCTAGCTGCAATTGGTCACAGCGGTGTTTGTTTGTGAAATATGTTGATTTTCATGAACAGCGTCAGAAAAGAAATCAGCACCTAGTGGCACCCCATTTTTTTCAAAATACACGGTATAGGATACATGTATATTTTAAAATAAAAGCAGAAGAGGACAGAAGACTGATTTTGCTATTTCAGTTGTACTCCTGGATGACTTTAAGAGGAAAACAAATTTTCTACTGTATGTGAATATCTGCGTAATATTTTTATGAACTATCTCCTTTGGACTTGAAAATGTAGTCAGAATTATGTTGAAATTAAAAAAAAAAAAAGAAAAAAAAAAAAAGAAAAAAAGAAAGACACAGGAGCTAAAATCTGAAGTTTAGTAACTGTCACTGATGAGTCTAGATCTGATGCATTCATGCACAGTGTACTAAGCCAACTGATTGTGCACAGTCACTGAAATAAGAATGTTATTTTTTTCAGATATTGTTGAGGTGGTAGCTGTCTTTTTTTTTTTTTTTAATATGTATTTATGTAGGAAGACATAGCATGTTGTATGTTATATATAAATAACTACATCATTCCTCCATGCAGAGGAGAGATCATGCCTCTGAGTTTGCAGTGGTAAAATTCAAGATGGCACAATACACACAGCACAAAACCAGTGTATGTGAGAAGGGTTGTTCTGATTTTTAACATAAAAGTTGTTATCTCCACAGAAGAGAGAATGAAACAAAGTTATTGTAGGGATAATTTGAACAGGCTGACAAATAAAGTACACAAAATTAGAAGTCCTTTTTACTAAAAAATAGACAGGAAAGATGCAAAGATTGGGTATGCCACAGGGGACACCGATGGGAAATTCCTGGTTACGTCTGCTTGGGGTTGTTACATTGGACTAGCTTCTTCATTTATTAAAAGTGCAATAATTTAAGGATGTTAAATAGAAGTGCACCCACACCACCTTTTTTCCCCCAGACTCAATGTGCTTTTCTTGTTAATCACGTAGTCTCCACTGCTCTATATGAATGAATCCTTCTGTACTCCATGAAGCTATTTTGTAGGGGATTTTCTACCAGCAAATTCGAGCATATCTACCAGAAACTACAGGAACTTGTAGACTGGACTTAAAACTATCAACTCCCAGGATTCTTCTGCTGGCATCTGAGCATTTTGCCAGTGTGGCTTTGACCTGCTGACGGGCAGCGCAGGGGATGCTGCTGAGTGCCACAGCCGTGTCTGTCAGTGTATGCATTGGCAGGCGTGCAGGCAGGCAGATTTGGCAGCAGAGCTTCACAGGGCTTCTGAGGACATGGGAATACGCTTATTGGAGAAGGGGCAGGGAGATGAGGTCTGCAGGGCTGTTTTTCTGGAGTCACCACATGGGATAGGAGCAATGCCTGTGGATGTAGGGCCGCTGGATAGGTGGCGAAAAGAAACTCAGATGCCAAACTCACAGCACGTTGTCAGACAGAGGACACTTCCTAGGAATCTGACTTCAGAAGTCAGCGAGCTGCAGCACCAGAGCAGCCGTGTGCCCGGTGCAGAGGAAATCTTCTGCCCTTGGTCCTCAGGAAGCGCCCGCTCACTGCCCGCTAGCAGTTAACCAGGCTGGGGCTGGCGGAGCAGCTCCTGGGCTTGCTGCCACAGAAGATTGAGATGTTCCTTTGAGCGGTGCTGCTCTGCCAGGTGTATACACAGGAGGAACTGGCATCTCTTCAGAACGCGGAGAGGAGAGATTTGTCTCTGCTGGTTTTTGGGAGCACCTCTTCTGCTTCATTTGCTCTGACAGTGCCTTTTAGACGCCTGTGTTCAGTGACTCCTGGATGGGACTAAACGGACCTTCTCAAGGGCCAGGCTGAGCCCAGGACTTCCACAGCAGTCCGCACGCACGCCTGGCAGGGCATTAATGGCTGGTGCCTGGCACCTGTGACTCAATCTGCCTCAGGCAGCAGCAGAGGTTAAAAAAAAAAAAAGAAAAGTTGTTCCCACACGGCTCTCTTACACAGATGCCACTTATAAGCATCAAAATGGTCCTTTAAAGAGCCAAAAATGAGTCTAAAACTTGTTTGAGGATATTCTAGGGGAGCAAGGTAACAGTTCTTTTGTAAAGGAACATGAGGATGCCATATAACTATGCAGGCTGGTGGCCACAGAGGCAACAGAACTGCTCCAAAGCAGACCGAACACTTCAGAGAACTCTACTGTTAATCCTACTTTCCCTGCACATCTTCTCCAGTTTTTACATCCTTATTCAGCCCTAAATAAGAACCTTTAATTTCACTTCTCACACTTATACAAATGAAAAAAAAAATCTTTATCTTTGGGACAAACTCTGATCCTCATCCCACACATGTAAAACAAGATTAACTCGGTTTACTTTAATGGCATCAGTAGGACTTACGTTACTGGAATTCATCAGCAGTTAGATCACTTGGCTTAAGTCAAATGTATAAATAACAAAGGTATTTCCAATGCTTTCTCTGTAAGCTGATTTCATTTGGCTGTCCTTGGAGTCAAGCTTTGCCACTGAGTTCAAAAAGACCTGGATTTCACCCCGAGGTGTTCCATCAGCGTAAATCTAGTTCAAATGACACAAGAATAAGCCCTACCAGCTTCTGGTGAACTATGAAAGCATCCCTTATCCTGCAGGTTTGGGGGTTTCAGTACACCTGTCCAGTTCTCCACTGTGGCTGAAAGGGAACACGTTTCATCAGTGAGGGGAAAACAAGAGAAGGAAAAAATATTTGTAATTCCGAAGAACAAAATTGCAAAGCATTACTTAGAAAACACACACACACATCCTTGCATAAATATCCTTGTCTGTGGGTCAGGGCTAACTTATACTGTGCTCTTTGATGTGGGATTTTATTTTCATACCACTACAGACACAGATTTTTTTCAAAGCAATGACTGTAGTATTTACTGCATGCCACAGCCATTTTTAGAAAGAATTATCACAAAATGTAATTTTAAAAGAACTTTTATGTCAGACCCACGTACATCTAGATCTACTTACTGAATAGTGCATATTCCTATCAAATATTAAGCTATATTTCATTTTTCTCATTTAATAATATCAAATTATTATGTATTTATTTTTCTTAGTAGACATCAAAGCTCCAAACCTTTACTACATGTTATGGGAAGGAACAAGAGACTGCTGGATTCTGCACTACCTTGTCTTTATGTGTTGCTCTTACCCTACAGAGTAGATGCAGGCCACTATCAGGCACTTGAGCAGCTTTCTATGCATGACTTGCAACTAGTTTGCCCCAGACAGCTGCATGTGAAGCAATCTGTGGGAGAATCAGGGTCTGACGCTCAGCTGAAGACACCCCTAGAGCGAGGACCGTGCTCCAAGTTTAATATCCAACTTCATTCGATTATGCTGAAAATCAATTGTCTTCCTTCATTAAATCTGATTCTAAGAGGTAGAAGCAGGAGACTGCAATGTGAAAGAGTAATTGCATCCCTTTGTTCCTAGTCATGGGCATCACTCTGTCCTCAGTCCTGGGCTAGAAATCTGTCCTCATATAAAGTTTTGAATAACACATACTTACTCCCTCTTGTAGAAAATCCACCCTGCTCTCTGAACATGCACAAAGTATGTTTCTTAGTCTTTGTTTTGGCTGCAAAGAAAAAAAAAAAAAAAAAAAAAAGATGTGTTTACATATACAACATCCATTTTGCCCCCCATTTAACTGGAATCCCTGTTTGCTCAATAACCTCATACATGTGTGTAGGGCTTCTAATAGGCAAATTTACAACACTGTCATGTAGCACAGCACTGCTTTACTCAGATGTATAGCTCTGCCAGTTTCCAGCAGTGGAAAGGATAGCCTTTGAAGTCGACCATTTGCAGCGTCTCCATGTCTGGGATGCCCAGAACTATTGCTTTTCTAACGTGCTTTCCAAAGCATGGGCAAGCCACTGAGTGTAATAAAGTCCCCTAATTTTGTTCTCCAACTCTGTCGTATCCATCCTAGTGACAAAACACAGAGCACTGGAACTGAGCCGGATACCCATGCTCCTAGCTGCTTGGAGCTCTACTCTAGAGTTGTACTGGCTTTGCAAAAGGTAGAGAAGGGACTTCAGCATCTTGTTTTCCTTCATCTCATTTTGTGCAGCTATCCTCACCATCCTTTTATTTTATTTGTTTGGGGGCAGGAGGAGGCAGATTGATATGGGCAAACGCATGTACATATTATCCACAGTGTTATTTTACATAACTCAAGCCTTACCTGCTATTTATGTACTATATATAGGGACAAGACAAACTTTCTAGCAGAAAATTGAAGATGACAACTGAAAAACCACTTCTAGGAGAAATGCATATTTTCAGAAATGTGAAAGCGCTATCTGTTGAGAAGCAAAGCTCTAAGCAATGCATGTTATTTTCTCCCAGACCCTTTTCCTTTTGTATTCCCTCCTCTGCTTTTATTCATGCTACTGCATTACAAAAGCCCCAGTGCTTCAGGGTAGACCTGAGAGCCACAGTTTCTACCAGCCTCTTCCTTCCTTATTCTCAGTAGCAGAAGCTACTGCAAGGCTGCTTAGTACTCGAGAGGAGAAGTTTGTACAATGCCCCAACTCCGCAGCTTTCAACTGTTCCTCATTTTTCTAGATTAGTGCCTTAATTAAGTCCAAATGTTTTTCATTTTCTCCCTTATGGTCCCTACTCTGAAACCTGATGCTGGCAATGGACACTGTCCTCCCGTGACCTTTTCTCTTCCTGTTGCTGCTGCTGCCGCCTGACTTTTAAATGGTGAGCAATTGTGAAATGGCGAGGGCTGCACACTTTATCAGTCTCCACACACACCTGCAGGGCTGTTAGCTGTGGTGCCGAAGGTGACACGGGTCAGAAATCCAGTTTGCTCTTTTCTCTCTCCGCAAGGTAAACCAGAACGCGTTTTTAGCTGGTGGATGAAGCACTTCATGCCATCCACCTGAGTCACTCTCAGTATAAACTCTTAATACAGTGCAACAGTGATTTATCACATCGCATAAAATGTATAAACCAGGTTTCTTAAAACCGGCCATTGATTTTGAGGCGGTTATTTTTAGGCACCAATCTTGATAATTGGGCCCATAATTTCGCACAAATTATTTTAGCAAATCACGTGGGTGCCTGTGAAGGCAGGGAGAGAACTCAAAACCTTCAACCCAGAGGAAAGACTTAAGTAAAACTGAACAGCAGAAATATAAAACAACTCATTGTAAAGATGAAGGGTGAATTTTGAAACAGCAGTATATCAACAGAACTGCATTGAAGACAACAGAGAAAAAATAAATCAGCTGAGAATCTGGACCAAGAATTTTGGGAAAGAAAACTAAAGAAAGAAGACAAATAAGAGCTTGATCCTCTTCTTATGGCGTGAGTAGCCTCGGTTACTGGAACTACACTCATATAAAATTGGTTTATGTAGTAGAAAAATCAAATCATATGTCAATTGGAATTGCATGACTGATGGCAAACATAAAAATTAAGCATGAAAACCACGGTCAGTGTAGAAACTGTTACAATGTGAAAAAGATGGCAGTAGTATCTTGAAAAATGTTTGCATGGCATTACAAATAAGTTTCTTTTTATCTGCAGAAAATAAAAGAGAGAACTTGTAACACATTTATATTTTATCTTAATAGAGATGAGCAGTGCGTTCTGCATCTCAAATAAAACTTTGTACCACTAATCTCATTTTTGTCTATGAGGTGTAATAGGATTTGTAGGAATCATGCAGATGTGTCCATAACAATTGTAAGCACCAGAAGATGAATGATGTACAGGAAAGGTAATAGTTTATTTTTTTCCATGCACGGTCTGTTCATTGTTTCCCTCTGGGAGGCAGATATACAGATTGTATGAACAGAGTGAAATTAGTACCCTATCCTCTTTGACACCTTTAAAATTATTGGAATTAAATCTATACTTTACTAAGTGAAATGTTTCAATTTAATCAAACTGTGCTGTCATGACTATACTTACATTAAGAGTTTAAGAGCCCTACTTTGCCCTCAGCTAATCCCTCACATATGAGGTTTTCATGGTTAAATTGTCTCCTGTGTAAGTAATCAAGTACATATGAACTCTGCTGCTAGGGAAATTGAGCATAAGTCAAAATCTCTAAGAAAGAAGCGATAAAAAGAGTGGAGTTAAGGAAAAGAGGAGGAACTGGCCTCAGCCACCTGGTTCTCCTGATTCCCTTTCTTACATTGCAATTTACTCCGGTGAAAATGTTACAGAGGAACTCAATCTGCCACTGTAGAATGAATTTGCATTCAAGCTGTGTGCTCCTGCCACCACCCTTCATTCTTCTAATTATTTTCTTCTTTATATTTTGAAGGACAAACACCTATCATTAAAATTTTGCATGTACATACCATTAATCTGGTCTCCAAATACTCTATGTACCAGCTCAATATCGTCCCTCTAGCAACTATAGCATTTCTCATAAAGAATAGAAGCAGGGATCCAGTTGATCCTTTCTAAGTTTATTTACTACAGTTAGAATAGGTTTGACCATGTAAAAGCAGTTACACAGTCTGGACTGATGTTAAGAATTAGTGACCCTTGGAACACTACATGAAGCTGTGTTACAGCATAAGGAAATTAATGCTGATCTGTGGAATAAGGTGCAGGACCTAAAAGATTGCGTCACTGTGTAAGAGTCTGCAAGTGTCAGGGAAGTGTGCATAGCAGGAGTAAAAAGGGCAAAAACTGCATTAGCAGTTCATATTTATTTATTTATTTATTTATGGTAGGACCAGTAGAAAATGTTGTCATCAAAAATGCACAGAAAATAAAATTGAAAACAAATGGGTCCACTACAAATTTTAAGGAGGATGGAGGCGTACTAGCCAAAGCAGTACCATCACGAATTCCAACATTAAAAAACAGAAAGGAAGTGGTAAATAAGAAAAATTTAGGCCTCTTAGTAATGAACTCCTACCTAAGGGAGGATGGGAACAAATTGCAAAATTGAATGATAAATTGAGCAGTTTCATAAAGTTGAGTGTCATAGACCCATAGAATCATTCAGGTTGGAAAAGACCTCTAAGATCATCTAGTCCAACCTATAACCTAGTACTTAGGTCCACCACTAAACCTAAACCTGCTACTAAATTCCAAACAGCACACCTCTTTACCCACTAATAGGAAGAAATATTTCTAGGTGAATTTTGATGGTTGTTTGTCTCACCCGTTCTTAAAAACCTGCAGTGATGGAAATATTGTAGTTACCCCAGCCCCACCAATCGAATCTAGTTCCTCCTCTATTTTTACCAGTAGGAAGCTTCACCTAATGCTGAAATTAAAATTTTTGATACAGTCTAGGCCTATGGTTTTGGGGAAAATATTATTTTTAACTCTTAATGTGGTCTTTCATGTATTTGAGAAGTTATGTTCCTGTTGCCTCTATCTTCTCTCTGTTTAGGCGTTCAAACACTTTTTCCCCAGTTTTCCTCCCAGGTTGTGCTTCCTATGGCTAATCATTCTTGTTGGTTTCCTTTGGATTGTTCTGAACTTCTTTCCATGCTTTTTGAAGGACATTGCCCAAAACTGGGTATAATGCTCCAGCTGATGCCCTAGCAATGCTGAGCAGAGTGGGACAAAACCTTCCTGTGCAAAGTTATACACCTGTTTACATGACCCACTACAGCTCCAGACTCCTTTCTGAAGAGCTGGAAAGTAGCCAGGAGCCCCCACAACCTGTAGTTGTTCAGGTGACCACACGTGCCCAAGTGCAGGCCTTTTGCACTTGTCCCTGCTCATTTTCATTCTGCCTTTTTGCAGACCATTTCTTCAAGAAATTTCTCAAGACCATTTTGAATTCTAATCCTGTCCTGCAGTCTTCCTGCAGTCCCTCCACTCCCACGTTATCTGCAAATATGTTAAATATGTTTCCTTATTCACATCCTCAGGGTAGATATCAAGCAGAAAGTGATCCAGAATAGATTCCTGTCAAACCCTTACAAAAATATACCTGTACTGAAATTACTGATACATTTTTTTTTCTGAATACAGATTTCTAAACAAGGTTTGTTCCATGCTGTAGCAGTTGAAGCCACAGATGAAGTTTATCAGGGAGGTGTAACTGGTCTGAAAACACCTATCCTGTCTGACCATTCCTTAACCTATTGTCTGTTCTGAGCTCAAATCATACCCTGCAATCCTTAGTCAGTGATGTCTGGTTAGAGCTGATCACCTGAGTGAAAACTGATGAAAAATGATCTAATTCAGCCCTCTTGGCTCTATAGCTTCCCTTCATTTTTAAGAAACTGTCACTTTCCCTACATTCACCCTCATTACTGCTGAACATGTTAGCCTCATGCCTTTTGCTCCTCTTTGCATCTAATTTTGGATCTGAAAAAAACAGAATCAGAAAAAACAAAGCACAAATTCTGGTCCTACACAGTCAGGTTACTTTTTCCAGTGTCCCAAGCAGTCTGGCTTGGTTTCATTTTACTTTCTTTGGGCTTATATAATGAATGATCATAGCTTAACCAGTTTGATCTCTTCTATATTTTTTAAAGTTCCTCTGATGTGGAATAATATATGCTACTGTCCTTAGAAATATTTCTTTGAGGAATTTACAGCTGTCTTTAATGCTTATGTTCACTTAGCTACCAGCTCTCTAGTAGCCTATCGAAGTCCCTCCACTTCTAGTCCATTACTGTCCTTTGTTCTTCTTCATTCCTTTCCAGGGATCACGTACCCTTTGACTCCGAGGTTATTCTAACACATGCTGTCTTTCACCTTCGCACTCTCATATAATTCTTTACTGCTTAGCAGCAAACCCCAGAAAGTCTGATTTCTGATTCCTCCCCCCATTTTTATAAGAAAACATCGCCAGTAATTCCAGGACCTCACTGGACAGTCGGCATTCTGCGGCATTCTTTCACCAACGAATACCTGGATTGTTAAAATCCTCCATTAATATAAAAGCCTGTCCTTTGGCTGAGTCTGGTTTTTGCACATAAAAAGACTCAGATCTTCATTGTTTGATATTTAGCAATCCCTGCAATCAAAGCTCTCTTACTCTTTTCCCCTTTTATCCTCCCGGAGACTTTGTCTTCCTCCCCATTCTGGATCTCACAGCACAGATACGCACCCGTGACTGCAGAGCTGTACATCTCATTCCACCTAACCCTGCCTGAGAGAGCTAATGCTTTGTTTATTAATATTCTATCACAGTTTGTGAGTACACCAGTGAAAACAGTACCCATTATTCAAAACATCCTCATGCCATTAAGAAGATGCATCTGTTGGAAAGTCCAAGGACTTAAAAAACCTGAAAAAGAAGGAGAGGATGCCTTCTGGGGAAGAAGGAGACTCTCAGAAGCACAGCAGCAAGGTGGGTTCACACCACTTACTTCAAGGCAGGAGCTAAAATGGGACTGGATAAGTGCTCTGAGAGATCTGAGAAACCAAGTGTGGCTGTGCTTATTGGACACTGCGGCAGGGAAAGACAGAAGCATTCACTTACATAGAGAGAACCAAAAAAAATAAAATAAATATATTTAAAAAGGAATATTTTCCACTACCTACAAAGAGAGAAATCTTTGGAGACGTGGTTTGTGCCAAATATTTTCCTGTGCTTGATGCATCAGCAGGATTCTGGCAGGTGTCCTTAGGAAAACAGAGCACATGTTTGTGCACGTTCTGCACCTTCTTTGGGAGACGCTGGTTGAGTTGTGTTTGGCACCCACACTATTTCACAGGAAAATACAGAAAAAAGGCAATGATGGTGATGAAGGTACAAAAGTAGAAGGTGATATTTTTACCTGGGAAAACATTAGAAGAGCATGACCAGAAGCTCTGAGCATCAGGAGCCAGAGCTGCTGGGCTTTACCTAAACGCCAGCAATCTGTCCTGTCCTGTGCAATAGCACATCTGGGAGAAACGTTAGGCAGGGTGCAGATGGGCCACTGCAAGGCCACCCCACCAAATGTGCTGGGTACTGCAAAGAAGTGTCTTTGGTTGGAGTGCAGTCCTCCTCCAGCATATCCAAAGCCAGAGACCAGCAACTCACACACAGTGGGAACAAACAGGAACAGTGCCTCTGTGCTCACCTAGAAAACGGGGCTTCAGCCTGAAATCCTGGGAGAAAAATAGCTGTATTCAGTAGAAAGCCGAAGCTGTGTTGTCTGACCACAAGGCATTATCTGGAAGGCCCTAGTAAACTTCCTGTAAAAATTTGGGACTTATTTTTACAGCTACAGAGATCTGAGTTTAAAACCAAGTGCCAAGCTGGGAGAGATTTATAGATGCAAATACATTTCCGATACCACAGAAATGCAGAGAGCAAGATCCAAAAGTAAATTTCTCACGGGTCAACCTGATTAAACAACACAACACAGCCTTGGCCACAGTGATTGCCAGAAGTGCCAGCACCCGTTAGGCAGAGCACCACCGTCCTTTTTTCACGCTCTTCTCTAAGTCATCACAACTGATCTTTGTCGGTGACAAGGTACTTGGCTAGGTAGACCTCTGGCAGTAATTTTGTTCCTCCGAACCACTCATGAGAACAGGGTGTACAGAAGGTAGTGAAATATATGAGCAATGTACAGCTGCTGCAGCACTTCTCCTTGCCCTGCTAAGATGGGGTCCTCATTGCCTGGAAATATTTCGTGTAAAGGCACCAAGAAGTGATTCCAAAGGCACCACAAAAAATGTGCTTAAAAGGACACGTGAAAGTCCACCGAGGGACTGAAAAATCTGAGAGAAGGGCCAGGGATGTTTTATATTGGCCTTAAGTAAACAGTGCCATTGTGGGAAGTTAAATATGGTAGCATCTGCCAAAAATACTATTCGAGCAAAAGAGCCTATGTTGGTAGCAAAAGAAATATCATCCACTTCTCTCCTTCCCTGGCATGAAGCAGGCATAGGTTTGTTTATGTTGGCTGTATAAACTTTGTTTCTCCAAGAGAATTACTCCCAATTCCTGAAATAGCCTCATTTGAGGATATTAGAACAAAAAATATGATCCTGAGTAGCGACTTTATTTCAGCGCAGCCGACTTTTCCCCATGCCCGGGCATTACGGTGAAGCTGATGGCGATTTGGGTGTGTGACTCACGGAACCAGGATGAATCAGTCAGCTCCTTCAAGGGAGCCCCATACAGGCAGGGACCACAGGAGGGTGAGAAATCTGAGTCCCAGAACGTAGTGTAAGCATAACGAAAAGGTTTACAACCAACCTGAGAATATGAAACCTGTGGAGCATGATTTGCCCCTCAACTGAGTAAACACAGTAGCTGCGCTTTACAGCTCTGAATTCAAGAGGTCATTCCTGCCTGAAAAAGGACCAGCATGTGCTTAATGTCCATTGCAAACCACCCTGTTCGGAGCTTCAGCCAGTCCAACAAGCAGGCCACTAAGGAAAAATATCTTTAAAATACACAGATTTACATGCAGAGCAACAGCACTCCTGTGCCTAGAGAACAACAAAGGGGCAGAAAAGGCACAAAAAGTTTGCCTAATATGACTGCATCTGAACAATGACTGTGAATGTGCTTCTTACATAAAATAGATACATAAATAAATAAATAAAACTGCACAAACCACAATTTCTTCTGTCTGGGAACTAACGCAGCAGCTGAACTAACCTCCTGCGTGCATCCGAGTTCGCCACTTTCTGCAACGAGAACATTGTGTTTAATCCAACGGGGAGATCCCCACTCGGGTCTCTCCTGAAAGCTGTCCTCAGTTTAATGTTTAATGATTCAAGCTGCCCTCGTACCTTTATGAATATAATATGAAAGAGCTGGAAATGAACTATTTGCCTCTAGGATTCATTGCTATCAGATAAAACCATGATATTTATGTGCTGTGTGATACTAAAGAAAATTATTCTAGTGGGACACATCTCAACACTGGCAGAAAACATGAAAGAGACGATTTCTGGAACTGCTGTGAAAGACTGAGGAAATTTATTATTTTAGTATCGTAATAAACAATGTGTACATTTGAATTTTATTCTGTAAAAGACGATACACTAGCATTCATTATATAAGATCTCTCTTTTTTTTTTTTTTTCCTCTTTCCTTCCAAGCATTTTATTCAGGTAACGGCTCAGAAATGAACAATGGGGACATAAAATTTAAACTTTTACATTAAGTTACACAAGAGCTGAATAGAGTGAGTGCATGTGGAGAAGAACGCATAAGACCTTATTTTCTCCACTTAATCATTCTGGTTACATTTTCCTATTGTTCTGACTTGGAGATATGCAGGAAGCAAACAGTATTTATAGCATAAACTAAATTTCACTTGCCATCCTTTATGCTTTCAAATGGAAGACGTGAAAACACCACAGGCTGAGGTTTTTATTCATGTAAATATGTATTGTTATGTTTCAAGTGTTTTTCATACCAGGAGAATATAAAGAATTGAATTTGACAGCTAGTTTCTAATCAGGTCCTTTATCATATATTGCAGTGTGGCAATAAATCCTACTCCACCTCTCCCTTGCACTCTTTTCATTCTGGTCACTGCATTCCCGTGGCTGTTTCCATGCCTTAGCCTCCTGGTCTAGGTTTTAATGTGTGCTTTGGTATCCATCCTCAGACCTCTACCGTCTTGCAAAGCCCACAAGCATCTAACATTTAGAAATATTACATTAAAGAATGGAAAGAGGTTTGTAATTGGATTTTTCTCAATGTAGTTAGTACATTTGGTGATGTATATCCTTTTAGCGTGTCTTCTGGAATGATTCACAGGAGAAAATGATTAGCAAGTAACAAAACAGGATGGTGAGACTGTATCTGGAACACGATGCCCAGCAAGAGCCCTCTGGGTCAAAGATGACCCAGGAACAAGTGGGGATGATGGAGAATGGAAGTCCTGAGCACAAGGAGGTCAGAAGAGTTTGACTTCTTTAGTGCCGCAAAACAAAAGTTGATATGGAATTTCATTGCTCTCTGTAAATACATCAAGAGGTTAAACATAAGGAAGGAAAAGATCTTTTGAAGATAAAGTACAGCATTGGCACAAGAACAAATGGGCATAAGCTGCCCATGGATGTGTTTTGACTGGAAGCTGAAAGGCGGTTTTCTAGCCAGTTGAGCAATCGACGCCGGACTTCCAATGCAAGTATGGAGGCGCAGAAGGGGCTGTAAGATGGAGAGGGAATAAGTGATGAAAGGCATTGTGTGATGTGGCCTGGGGCTAGCGGGGGACTGGGCTCAGAGACACAGGGGGTCCCTTCCAGCCCTCTGTTCCTTTGTTTTAATTTTCCTCAAAGGTATTTGGAGATTCCGCATGGTGATGTCTCACAGCTGGTAAAGGATACGGCTCAGAGAAGAAAAAGAAATAAGCAACGTCTTAGCTCGCCAGATGTATGTTATTACTTTATTCCCAATTCACAGGAAATGAACAATCATTTAGTACTGACAGGTACACACTGAAACTTACTATCTTTCCTTTAAACCTTCAAATAATGTGCTACAGAAGTTTAGCATTAACCTTAAAGACGACTGCACATTTTTGCCAAGGTTACTGTGATACCTTGTGAAACCTTCTGGGGAAAACAGAAGAAGAAGGAGGCAGCGAGCAGAAACTATATAAATTGCTTCCAGCAAGGCTGAAATGTTAGTAAGGTTAAAAAAAAAAATCATCCGAAGCTCATGGAGATACCTTAGTGAAAGGTCTTTTGGGAGCCACAGCAGGTTAGGTATGTCTGCCTTTAATTGGGGTGTAACCCAAATCACCTTCTTAATAGTCAATTAGACCTAACACAAAAGTAATGGTAAAAGCAGCAAGTGCCTCACTGAATCAAAGCACTCCAGATTGTTAACTGCGTGAAATAGAGAGGGTTACAGCTATACAAGGAGAGGTCACCGCAAGATCTAAGAAGAGGTCAATATGTTTTGCATTTGTTTTGCATTTGTTTACTGGGATGATTCATTCTGGCTTTGCATATAACTTTTTAGTGTTCGCCTCGGAAGAGGTGAAGGTTATGCATGATATCAACTAAATAAAAAGTCAGGCCAATACTTTGCAATGTTGCTAGAGAGTTCAGCATGCCTCTCCTTAAAAACAAGGAAGGCTGGACTGCCCTGAGGAGCAGGCAAGTATCCAGCTCCACCAGCACTCAGTCTGTCTAAAGAAGAAGTCTGAATGGCATCTGGAACCCAGCAGACCGGGGTACCACCATCTCAAACCAGACACTTTATTTCACACAAGGTCCCACTAGGGCCAAGCAGAGGGGAACCGTCAATTCTTTCGACCTGATGGCTTTACTCTTCCTAATGCAACCCCGTATGCAGACAGGCACACTGCCGACGCTTGTTCAACGTGTTGTTCACCAGGGATGCCAGCTCCTTTCCTGCCAAGCCACCACCTACCCAGTTGAATCCAGCCTGTCTTGCTGCATGGAGTTATTTCAGCCCCGGTGCAGGACTTGCATCTCCTTCTGTTGAACTTCATGGGTTTCCTCATAGCCCATTTCTCTCTCCCCCCAGTTTGACTACAAGGATGCTGTGGGAGAAAATCTTCAAAATCATGCTAAAAATCCAACTAAATGACATCAGTTGCAGTCCCTTCATCCACAAAGCTAGTCATCTCCTCAAAGAAAATGATGTTTTAGCACATTTTATCCATAAACAGTATAACTTGTTTTTCATTCTGAACTTCATGTTTAAATTTTGAGATTATTTCACCACCTTTTTAACACCATCCGTCCAACACTATCACTATAAATACTTTCCAGTATATCGCTAACGTGGCTGGTTTTCATTTTTGAGGCAGGTTCAGCTACCCAAGACTTTCAGATCTCAGAAGGCGTCCTGAAAAATCAACCTGATCTTACTTGGTTCACGACTGCATGCAAACACCTTTAAAAAGAAGGTAAGCAGAGGTCACAGTCCTTTATTAATTCATTTTAGGTGAGCTAGACTAACAAGATACAGGTAAGAAAGCTAATTTTGCTTTTCACCTTCCTTCCTTGTACTTGTCCCCTGTGAGTACTTACATTTGTTTCACTAGAATCTATAGTCTATATTCCTCTTTTTACGCTGTGCTAGGAGGAATATAAATGGACTAGCACCTTTTTTTTCAGCTTATGCACATTCTCATTTTCTTTTCAGGACTTTTTAAATGGATATTCACGTGGCTTTGACCAAAACGCAGCCTTGCAAATAACTGTAAGGCTGAACTACCTGCAGGTAATTTTTAGTACCCTCAGAGGAATGCAGTTAACTTCAACGCATCTCCAGTCTGAGTTGGTGCTTTTTGAAGTAGGTCTTCATGGGGTGAACAGGAAGACTATGAGGGTTTTATTATAGTTGGCTTCCTTTACTGCATTAGCGTTTATATTTTCCCAGTAGAAATCCCCAAATTGAAAATATAGAGGTGTCAGCTAGCACCACTTTAGTTAAGGTTGTGTCAACATTTCCTATAAACGTTGTTTTTCTAGGGTTTATAACTAGACCGTAAAAATGTGCTCGGCTCTGAAACTTGGCACAGAACAGTTCAGCCTGGGAGAGAATTTTCACAATTAAAAAATTAAAAAAGTCAGTTCAGCTGTTTTTAACTAATATCCATGTAATTAAATAGAAATTATTTGATTTAGAGGTGCGTAGTTCTTCAGCATAATTCAAAGGAAGTTTTTATTTAAAAAAAAAATTCATCGTTGGATTATTCTATTAATGTTGTCTTGTTGTACTTGGTAATTTTGAAAAAGTCAGAATTACTGAGCTATTGCACACTAGGAAATGGTGACAACATCTGCAAATACTGGTTTGTAAAAAATTCTTTGCTACACATAAGGAAATATTTTTAATAGGCGGAGCTAATACAGCATAATATGAAGTTTGCCCAATATTTCCTATTATAAAACCACATTTTCAGACATTGCCAAACTTTGACATTTGTGGATGAAATTTTATATTCCAGGTGTATGCCTAGGGCTGAATTTTTGGAAAAATTTTAGTCAAAACTCTTTACCAGATTTTGAGAACTGGAATCAAGAAAATGTCTTGTTTTTTCAGAAAAATCTAATTTCCTGGGGCTTTGTAGCAGTGACTCAAAATGCTGGAGCGGAGGCAAAGTGATGTCTTCAGTTGTGAGATGCCTCTTGTTTTCTTGTAGAAGACTGTCTTATTTAAGCCAAGTCAGAAACTTGTGAAATAAAACCACACTTTTCCCATGCTCAGTAGAGACATTTTTATTTGAGCAACAAACATTTCCATACGTCCCATCTTTCAGAAGCATATGCAGGTTTCTCAGGGCTTCTGTAGCCAGCAGAGAAGATGTTGATCATCCCCAAAGACTGAGGGCACACGCTCTGTCCCCTCACAGCTCCTTCCTGGGACCAAGTTAATGTGATCATCTTCACCATGGGCTGAACATACTACAGCCAAAAAAAGGTGGATTGCTCCAGTAATGGTTGCTCCAGGTAGAAGTAGGGGATGGGTGCTTGCTCTCAAAGCAGCACTTCCAGTAATGTCCTTGCTGGCATCTGGGCAGGGTAAACAAGGAATTATTCAGAGAAACTGGAAAAGATGCAAAAACGTGACTGAGATCAAGAAAACACACAAATAGATGGTGGGAGAAAGAAGTAGCAGAAACTGGTTGTGAATGGGAATTCACTGGCAAAAACAGAGGGAGGGAGGTGATCGTGAGTGTCAGGACCATTCCATTAAGAAGACTAAGGCTGGGAGCCAGGATCTGGTACTGTACTGAATGGTGTATTACTTTTGAAAAACCAAAACTTCATTAGAGCATACTATTAGTGTCATTTTTTTACATATACAATTGATGTAACTGAAGTAAAGATACTCAGCCAACACTGAAGAATTGCTCCACACCTGTGAGGAGGCAAAGATGGTCTTCTGAGTGCAAGCAGAGGATGAGTGCTCACAGGGCAGCCTCCTATAAAGCTTATGTCTGTGCTATGGATTGTCCTAGTATCTTCGTTCCAGGTGAAACACCAGAATTTGGTGTCCTAAACGTCTTTCTTTTTTTCTGAGCAAATAGCAGAACAATAGCAGAGTGAAAGATCTAACAGAAACCTGCTTTGGTGTTGAGCTGTGTGAGTTGGAAATACTGTATATCCCAATTAAATACAGCCAGGCTGTTTGAACTGCTCTGTTTCAGTAAGCAAGCGATGTATCACAGCAACACCTGAGGGTACTGCTTTGATCACAGCCTGTCAGCATTTCCACTGTGAACTTTGTTTATTAGAGGTTGGCTGCAAAAGATCCCTATATCCTGAAATTTCAGTGCAAAGCCTGTGACAGTCACCAGTTAGGGGAATCAGGATGATAGCAGCTCACCCAGCAGTATTCCTCTGTGGTATTTTTGTTTTAAAATCTGAGGGTTTTTTCTTTTCTGAAAACTAAAGTTTCCATTTCATCCCAAAAGTGCATTAATCCTTACTGCATACTGACGAAGAAAATCAAACATCTGAATTATTAAGGGAAGTGCTTGAATGGGTGAAAAAACTCCTCATCAAATTTTCATTCATTCATTTTGTACAGTTTTCAGGACACAAACGAAGCATTCCTCATCCTGTCTTCCTACTGGACTCTAAGGTGGTTAAACCACATCGAACCGGCATAAAAGACCGGGTGGGGGAGAGAAGAGAAAGGAAGTGTCACATCCTCTGCTGTGAATAGCTAACACGCTAGCAGCCGTGCTGTGATGAATGCTTAAATCCTTCCTCTGCCTGCTTTGGAGCAGGGCCCTGGGATCAGGTCCTTCTGCTGAGTACCTTAATCAGTGGGTCTCACTGCCTAGGTCTCTCAGCCTTCCCCGCTGAAACTGCTCTGCTTTGTATGAACTAATTAAATATTCAGAGGATTGGAGTGAAAAGGGATCTGCGGCTTGGGGTGGGGGTGCTCATCCAAGAGGCCTGCTTCTAGTCCCCGTTCCCATGAATATTTAATCACTTTATACAAAGTGGAAGAGTTTCAAAAGGAATCCCTGAAATTCGTGGCTCAGCAGCTTGGGTATTTAACAGAGGAGAGCCTTGGGTCCGAGCCCCTTTTCGGTATTATGCAGGAGAAGGGATTTACAAGTAAAACCCTGAGAAGTGCTCTGACCACTACGCTCTTCTGGACACAGCTTCAGAGTCCGTGTGTGAGACATGGCGTTCATCTGGCTTAGGAACCCAGCTGAGTGGAAGGAGGGATGTCGTGCCCACCCCAAATCAGCTGTACAGCACGTCTCCTGCAGGCCTGTGCAGGCGCTGCCATGCTTTCTTTGACGGTGCCCCAGCACTGTGATACAGCATAAGGAAAGCAAGGTACCCGCCCCGGCTGTGCATTGCAAAATGGACAGAGGGGAGCTAAAATTTCAGAACTGCAGTCCTGCTACAGCTCGGTCTGTCTGAGACTTCTGCTTTGGGGCTGTCATTTAGAGATGCAGTTTTGGACCTACCTGACAAGAGTTTTGCTGTTTCCCTCTACAGCAGTGATGTTGTTTGCTTGCTTCTAATAAAGCCCTGCTTGAGGAGAACCCAGGGTCAGAGTGGATCTCCTTGGATCGCATGGGAACATCGTGCTGGGCAGCTTGGATTGCAGCATGCTCTGTACTGTATTTCTCCTTAAGAGACTTTAGAGAGCCTGGGATCTTTTGTCACTGTATTACTCATGGAAAAATAAAGAAATACAGCCATAGGTGTTTGGCCTCCTGTTCTGGGATTGCAGCAACCTTCCTGATGTATTTTTATAACTGCACAGGAAAAGGTAACCATGTTAAAGGCTGGGTCAATTCTACCTATACCTTAATCTGTATGGCATACAGATACATACACGCTGTATATGTACCTGTATCAATGAAAATACAGTATTTACACAGTCTAGAAATGATCATGCCTTGACATAATAAAGCTCTCCTCCCTGGCTCCATGCCAAACATTGCTTATCCTGTCACCTCAGCAATTAAAGAAGAAATTCATTATGGATGGAACTGTAGCCGGGATTCAGAGAAATACTTACAGATGTGCTTAACTTTTCATCAGTGAAATCCCACCCCTACTCAATAACACACTATATTTCAGCATGTTTCTGAATCAGGACCCACGTCCCGATGCCGGTGGTTTGCTGAAGCAGTCAGGGCACACCAGTGCTACCTGGGGATTACTGGTTTTGCACTGGAGCTTGATAAAGGAGGACTGTGGGTTTCTGTTACGGGAGGCAGAGGCAGCCAGGATGGTGTTGGGGGCCCAGACGGGCTCCCCCATCCCACAGCACCCTGCCTTGCCATGGCACAAACACCTCGGGCCATGCTGGGCTGTGCCCACAGCCAGTTTTGGGACACGGCCTCTGTGTCCCAAAACCTGGCCCCTGGGGATCGTCGTCGCCAGCCCTCAGCCCTCCTCTGCTGGCTGCAAGTTTTCATGTGGGAAAGCCGCCGTGGTATCGGGTGAAACCGGACCCGTCGCGCCGAGCGGAGGTGACCAGATGTCGTGACCAGATGTCGCGGTCGCGCCAGGCAGCGCAGGCCTCAGAGGGGGACTCGCTGGGACACCACCATGACGCCCCGAGCCACCGGTCCCCCCTGCGCAGATGGCCCACTTGGAAATCCCGCCCCGCCGCCGCCGCATGGGAGATGCCGGTCGCGAAATCTGCTGCAATCAGCAGAAGACAAAACCTCTCGCAAGCCATGCGACCGGCGATAAAAGGGAGAGGGAGCGGGAGCGGCCCCGCGGAGGCCCCTCAGGAACAATGGCAATCCTTCAGGGAGCCCGCGGCCAAGCGCCTGACAAAGGCGCTCGCTGCCCCCAGACCCCAGCTGCTGCCTCGCCACAAAACAAGGGAGCGCAAATTTGGTTACTTTCATCTAAATCCTCTTAGGCGGCGTGAATGCGAGGAGTGGGCGAGCACCCTCACGCTTTGCTCGCCCTCCCTCCGCCATCGGGAGGGCTGGGTGACCATTTGTGGAAGGTTTGTTCGACCATTTCACGCTGCAGCTTGGCACAAACGAGGCCCTTTCTGCACGCTGCAGCAGGCACGGAGCAGGGAGACAGGCAGCAGAGGGGCACGGGGAGATATCTTGCTGGCTATGTGCTGTTTTGCCGGGAAGACGCTGAACTTTTCGTGTGCTGAGGAGCCAGATGAGCAGCACAAGTCATTAGTCACCCAGGTATTTACAGTGTTTTTCCTATTTCCTTTCTCCCATGGCCTCTGTGGTCAGCAGTATAAAATTCCTAGGCACTCCCACCTAAACACAAGTTTCCTGTTTATGCTCTCAGTGGCTTTTATGTTTAGCTGTTAAAACCCGTTGTCTAAAGTACCATAAAACAATATGAACAGAGTCTGCAGGTGAGCAAGTAAAAAGAAAAAAAGAAAAAAAAAAAAGAAAAGCCACCATGACCAAGCTGCAGAGACGCTCGCCCTGACAGGGAAGCTGGGGCCACAGAGAACAAAGGAACAAAAGCCGCACAGGCCGGGGCCAGCGCGCTGCCCCAGTGCTGCGGGGCTTCGGCGTCCCTGACAAGGTGGAAGTGCCCGATAAGAAAAACTAAGAGTATCGATGGCTAGTAAAAGTTAATCAATATTTGTGTTACCAACTAGTGGAGTTATTGCACAGGTCTTTAAGCATTACATATGTAAGTTCCTCTTAATTTTCCCAGATCTAGGCTTAAAGCTGCCAGCGAGAACAAGGCCGAGATTCTTTGGACCTGGAGCAAGGGAGAAGCCCCAGCGAACCATCAAACTTGTCCTAGGAGCCCATCAATGGATATTCCTCTTCTGCTGCAGCTTTTTGTACAGCTTGGTCAGTCTGCAAGAACATTTTTGTGTTGTGCTGGTGTCAGAACAACCAGTTTAAGACTGTTTGTTGTGATCACATGTGGTCGATACCACTGAATATGCAAAATTTGGTAGCAGTCGCACTACGTGTTTGGGTAGCTCTTCTCAGAGCCTGTAGGTAAATGGTATCAGAATATATATATAGATTATATTATATGTATAAAACCAGGTGGTATTACACATTGATAGACTTTTACTTTCCCCCGAATATGCCAACTGTTCAATATAACATTCTCATTGGCTTTTATTACCATAGAACTAAAAATAATCATAAAAAAATAAAAATAAACCCTAATCTACCAAAAATATCATAATTAAGACTTACATGATTTCTGTGACAAACTTTTATTCATGACAGTGTGATGTAAGGGCAAAGTGTCAATATTGTCTTTGAATTTTTGGTTGATTTGGCTTGCCAGACACTTACAGCTATTTAAACATAGCTCTGTGTATTTAATTATATCATACATGATGTCATTTTTTACTACAGACGCACTTGACATTTAATTTATTTCAGCCAGTAATTACTAAACAATAATTAAGCTTTTACAACTATAACCGCTTTTCACCATCCTTGTATCCTGTAGAGCAAGTTACAGCAGAAGCAGCAAAGTTTATGTTTCAGATATCAAGATTTATTTGCTTTCAGGTTACACATCAGTAATTTTACAGAGTTTCTATATACAAAGGAAGGAATGGGACCAAAACAACACGTTAAAGAATCTGCGTAATCCCTCACAGAGATTAGCGGGAGTAAAGAATAGGTTGACTGTGTTAAAAATAACGACATACATAGGGAGGCTGTTTTATGATATATATGTGTGTGTGTGTGTGTGTGTGTGTGTGTGTGTATGAAATGTGTATTATCTGTGTATTACATATAATATAATATATATATCAAATATAAACTTATGTATATCTATGCAGAGACTAATGGGGTTCTGAGATGTCCAAAAGGGCTTCGTATGCAATAAATTTAGCATCTTTTAGACATCTCTGTAATGGTAACTCTCTCATATGAGTGGTATCTCAAGTCATAATTTTATTTTCTTTTTGCTAAACACAATTGTAGACAACAGATGATCTTTTTCCCCAAACATTATTAGGTTTTCTATGCATGGTGCATAGTAGAGCAGTGGCTGTTGTTCTTAGTCCATGCTGAACATTTGATTTTTCCCTATGCTAAACCTAAAATTGAGCACTTCAGCAGCTGCCCCATGGAAATGGTGTGCTATCTGAGGCATGGCATGGACTGAATACCCGTCTGTGGCTGGAGTGCACCAGGTGGGCTCCTGGAGCATGTTTTTAAGCATGTGTTTCATCTGAAAGGCATTGGGTTCATCTCTTCCAGAGCTGCTCCACAATTCAGAACAAAGCACGGTCAGTGGGAACTGAGAGATTTGCTCAGAAAGTTGGTTCCTGGTCCAAACTAAGTAATGCTGATGCACCGAAGTATTCAAGGTCAGACTTCAGTGTCACGGTGTTTTTGGACCCTCCTTTTAAGAACACCGACTTCACAACAGTTTCCAAACCTCAACTTTTGATAACTTCTTCGTAGCCCGAGGCAAATTAGTTCCTTCCCTGACTTCCCCACAGCAGTCCTCTGGTCCCCAGCTGGCATCGGACTCTCCAAGAGAGAAAAAAGCCTATTTGAAAGCACCTCTCTGGCCTGGCCATCAATGGAAAACAAACACAGACTCTGCAGACCAAGCTAATTTGTAGATGTGATGAATCATTACAAAAAGCGAGAGAGGAAAAGAAAAAGAGACGGGAAATCTTTTTTAAAAAGTCAACAAAAAGGAAATGCTTGAACACAGTCTTGATTCAGCAAATCCCTTGGGTTTCATGCTCAACATCACAGCAACGCCGTCGGCACCTCGGCTCTGTGTAGGCAGAAAGTAGCTGGGAAGTGACTCACGGGCACAGGAATACCGAGGGGAAGCCACTGAGCAGCGGGTGTGGGAAATTGTGCAGGAAAAAGAAAGTCTCTCGGCTCGCAAAAGGCTACAAAGCTCCATGCCTGCTGAAGGGACAGTTCTGGATATTTTCAAGCTAATAAGAAGCAGCTCTGTGTGCGGTGCTGTGCACATCTGAGAGCAGCACCATTCTAACAGCAGCTGAGAAAGTAGGCAGGGAGGCAGGGAGAAGGCTGCTTTAAGGAGAGCAATCCGAAAGCTATACTGAATTCTACCAGCAATAAAACTTTTTCCTGTGCTGAGCCAAAAGCAGACCTGACAGACAGGGATCCTTGCCTTGCCTTACTGCTAGTTCTCCAGAGAAAGCAAACAGGAGTTTCCAGCAGAGTGCATTTTGTTTCCTCTACAGTTCTGGGCTGCTTTCTGGTGAGTGAGGACCCTTCTGGTGGCTCTCTCCCACTGGTACCAGTGACAATATGTGAGCACGTCCTTCACTCCACAGTCCCTCAGAAAACATGACCTGTCACAGAACTCCTCGTGCCAGTAAAAATACAAGCCAGGAATAACCAATTTGTCATTTCTTTGTCAGGTCACTAACCTGCTGCATGCCGGGAAACCAGAAGGCCCCCTGCAACTGCGGGTGGTCTCCAGGTGGGCAACACCAAGGTGTGAGTTGGGGCAGAGGAAGGCAGACCCTGGATTACACTGTACCGCAGGGTCCCACCTGGGTTACAGTGTCCCTGCTGTGGCCATGCTCCCCACCCAGGCCATTTTTTAGGAGCATTTCCTACCTCTCAGCACGCTGCGAGGGGCTATGCTGCCCCATGCCTCTCCTCTGTGCTCTGGGATGGCACCTCCATGTCCATCCCAGCCCCAGGGGTGCAGCAGCACCAGCTTGAAGGGTCCAGCCGTGCCCTCCCTGGAAAGCAGGCAGTTTAGAGGGAGAGCAGCATCTTTTCCCCAGCCTGTATTCCCTGCTGAGGGAATCCCAGGCGAGGGGGTTGTGTGGGCAGGCAGGAAGGAGGAGAGGGGCAGCTCTGGAGGAGCAGCCCAGGCAGCGCTGCAGCACACAGCCCCTGCTCCCACCGAGGGGAAGCCGCGTTCCCCCGTGCACAGGCACCTCTATAAAGAGGGCATTCATTCCTCCACTTCCTCCCCAGGCAGCATGATCATCCCCAGCAGCTCACGAGACTTCCTGCCTCTTCTCTTGCTCACCACAGAGTTGCTTCTCACAGCACCACGGCTGGCAGTGTAAAAGAAGGACATTGTTTTCCGTGCCACTGACACTGGGAAATGGGACACCGAGAGGGGTCTGGAGACAGATCGGATCTTCCCCAGAGGTGCTTGGCCTGGACCCATTTTTTAACTGTAAAAAGTGAAATGAGTAAATACACGTCCCCTCCTTCATATAGACACACTACCATTTCATCCCTTAATTTCACAGATAAAGAGGAAAACGCAGAATTTCCTATGATTATGGCTATTATTTTCACATTTTGACTCAACTGATATTGCGGGTGGTCCAGCTCATACATGATGCTTGTCTTGCTCTACCCCTGAGCTACAGCTGGGAGGACCTTCTGCGATGAGACATGAAGCCAGGTGGACACCGATACGGAGCCAAGTTTGACTCAAGTTCGTAGAGTCACAAACCTTTCAGCAGACATGAAACAATTTCTGCTTCCAGGTGGGAGTCAGACAAAACTCTGTGGCTTTGTCTATTTTTCTGAAAATCCCCAAACAAAGCATAGCTCAGCAGTCTGAGAGAAGCTTGGCTCCATCCTGGTGAATTTAATAGGGAACAAACCCATGCAACCCAAAACTTCACAAAATAGCTTCAAGAGCCCCTGAAGCTAGGACTGCTGAGATTAATTTAGCGTCCCAGATCACTTCCCTAGTCTAAGCGCACAGTGGTGTCTGCCGGCCAGCTCCCATGAAGTCAATAGGAGTTTTGTAACACGTTCCATTGCTACTTTCCATTATCCATGGGTGGCTTCTCGGCTGGCAGATAAGCTGCATCCCAGGCCTGAGCCAGCTGAGCTGGCTCCATGCAGCTGAGCAGAGCCGGGGCTCACAGCTCAGCCCTGACCCACATGGCTCCGGGCAACCACGGCGCAGACACTGGAGCTGGATGCTCCACTCTGCTGAAAGCCCAGGGAAGCTTTCAGAGGATTGGGAAGGGGGAAGGGAAGGTGACAGCAAGCAGTTTGATGTGAGATGGGCACGGGACAATTCACTCTTCACTCAATTCACAATCGGCTGCATTTATTTTTAACCTGGAAGAAAAGAAAGAAAAGAATGAAATGCAAAAAAAAATAATCTGTTGGCCAAGCTCAAGCTGGTGCTGAACTGCTCTAATATATACAGTCCTGCCTTGATAAAGGATGCCACATACACTGTGTATACATTTACACATACACAGCCACATGTTGCATGGCAAATTATCTGTGGGATGGTGTTTTGGAGCTCTGTCAAATCAAGGAGGAATGCAACTGCACAGATCCTGTGGCAATTCAAGAAGAGATTTTATTGGTAACTAATCCAAAGGGAAGAGCATTAACAAATATTTGGAGTAAATGCAGTGAAGGACAAAAAACAGTAAGCATGGAAAAAAGAGGAGCTCAACATGTCAAAGACACATGAAATACATCCCCTTAATCATGCATCTTTTTTTACAAGCAATGAAGCTCATGGAGGCACCTCCCAGCCTCCAGTCCCGTTGCTTTCCATGAGTTTGCATGACAAGAGAGCTCTCTCTACCAGTATTACACAGACCTACTTTTCATGAGTGGCACGAGAAGCCTTACTCCAGTCCCCCAACAGCAGCAGTATAATGCTTTTTTCCCTCTAGACTTTTATATCATACAAGATTTTCCAAAGATGCATAACTGCTCTAAAAATATCACCCCACAGCTAGCCAACTTCCAAATGAGACAGACACCAAAAACTGCCTGGGCTAAGATATCCTGGCTTTTGCTGCATTTTACTGAGCATGCAGGAGCCCTGAATTGTTCCCTGCTGAATTCAGAGCCGAAGTGCCAGATCTGCACAGAGGTCCATTTTAGGGTCAGATCTGGCACTTTCTGACTCTCAGTGAGGTACAGCTGCTGACACTGGTGCCTTCTCAAACCAAATTGTGTGGTAAAAGAGAAAGGCAGCAGTGAAAGCAGCTCTCCCCTTCCAGCACTGTGCAGGTTTCACACCCTGGGGATGTTGTGGGGCGGGAGGAAGGGTTGGGAACTGCCCTGCACCCGTGGGCAGGGGTGAGCCTCAGAGGGGTTTCTCTTGTCATTGCTCCAGGTTTCATTCCACAAAGCTGCAAGAAAGCTCAGTAGAAATTCTGAAATTGCCTGTGAGGGACCAGCTCATGATCCCAACCACCAACACTCAGGAGAAGACAGAAAAGGTGGCTTGGGGCTCTGTAGCAATTTCCCCAGCAGGTCCCGGGAGCGTGTTCTGCAAAGTGCTATGGAGCTACCATTGCCTTCTGCTTTCTGTGTGGGATGGGGGGGACACTAAATCCTTACAACAAGGAGTCAAAAGTGTCCTCAGATTGCAGCAGCAAAAGATCATCCCAACAAAACTACTCCAAACTGAATGAGCCCGCAGGAGAAAGCTGTAACCCTTCAGTAACCTCATGTGCGCAACCGATGTCAGATTTTTTGAACAGAAGGACTTAAATCAGCTCAAGCTGAAAGCTTAATTCAGGGTCAAGCAACAGCCAGAATCCCTGTTCTGTCCCTGTTCTCTCCTCCCAGACAAGTCTCTCCTTAATATATGGCTCCCAAGGTATCAAGAGCACGAGGGAGCACACGTAACCATCGGCTCTAGGTGTGTGGGACGAGAGGAAAAAGAGCCTCATCCACAGACACTGCCGGAGAGCTGGCAGTGAGTCCTGTCAGGCAGAGTGAAAATTTCAGACATCAGCAGTTTGGTCTAAACCCACTGTTTTGCATGTGGGTTTTACAAACCCAAGCTTGTACAACAGATGTCACAAACAGTCCCCAGACATGTCTGAGAGACAATTCGCAGGCAGCTCCTGCCTTCCTACACATTTTATGGATTAAATCCATAATCCGAGAGTTTGATCTGAGTCGTGTAAATGTTTGAACTAAATGCTTGATTTGGACCTGGCTCCCCATCCTGTCTTATTTCTGCTTGGGTTTGTTGGGAATACAAACCTTCAGACTGTGGATGTGTCATCTATTTTGTTTCTGCTGACTTTGGCATGTGAACGTATCCTGCTTGTAAAGATGACAAGGCCGGCCCCCGCTGTGGCCAGCTGGATGTATCTCATAAGGGACTACCTCCTGTTGAAGTAAATTGTTTTTTTTCTCCAACAGAAGCCAGGAGACTTCTACGATAAATGGCCCAAAATATTGTAATGCCTGAAATCTCAAAGAAAATAAGTTGTCAGAGCAGTACACGTTGGGTCTGGGGAGTGAGCGGTGGCCTGCTGAATTAGGCCTCCCTAATTATGGAGGACCCATAATTTTGGACTGTGGGTTCATACGAACTGTTAGGGATAAATTTGACCAAACCCACAAAAAGTAAATAAGGTGAAATAAACCGTCTGTATGCAGGGATGTGTTGCAAAGTGCTGGACCTACACAGATGCCTCGCAGAATGAAGAGCATGCTGAGAACCAGACTCTTGTGTTGGTCACGGTAAATGGTTCCTGCATCACAGCAGTCCTGCTCAGACCCTCTGTGCCCGGGAATAGCAATGGCCATAGTACATTTATTAGTATAATTTCTAAATGTATAGATACTGTTTTACCTTAACAAAAACCACGACTGTGCATTCCTCGCTTGCATGTTGGACATCTCTCCGTAAGGGCAGTGTCTCTACATCTCGGGGCAAACAGCCCTGCTTTGAGCTTTGAGTGAGGTTTTGGGGAGGGAGTGGTGTGATCGTTTTACATGAGCAGGAGGCCAGGCTGCTTCAAGTGGAATTGGAGGCAGCTGAAGCTCTGGCTCAGCTAGGTACTGCTGGTTCTTGAAGGACTCATAGTCACAGAGGAAGACTGCATGGTCTTGTCACAGGAGTGCCCACATGCTGTAACCTGGCTGGCCTATTCTTCCCTAAAGCCCACTGGGGCACATCAACCAGCTGTGCATCCCTGACTATGTCACAGCTCCAGGCCTGTCCTATATTAGTTTATGTGGCTCTGAAAGCAAAGAAAGATGTTCTGCCTTGGTGGGACTTCCAGGAGTCCGGAAAGACAGCTAATGTAGCTATGGTAACACAGAAGGGCACCATAGCTCACCGTGCCTCAACTTCCCCAGGTCAAAAACAGTAAAAAACAGTACAGCCACCCACCAAATCAGCAGTATGTTCAACATGTTCACATTTTCTTCTCTCTTTTTTATTTTATTTATTTATTTTTTGTGTGTGTGTGCTAGATACAAAATGCAAATGGCCCCAAGAGTAATGGCCCGGATAAGAGGCAGATGTTTAAGCCCGTGTGCACATCCCTCTCATCCCCACTCTGTTTCATGGTGGCTGTGTTACCAGTTAGAAGAGCTCAAGGAAGGTCTGAGAGAGTGCAAAGGATCCAGATGAAATTGTACTTAACGCATATTTGAGTAATTATTTCTGCAGTGACATGATTCACTTCTCATTCTTTGTAAATTCCTCCATGATGTACTCCTAGGAGTCCACTATCTGTTCCAAAAGCTTTTGCATCCTCTCTTTAATGAGGATCAGATGCATCCTTGTAATTTGGACCAGCTCATTCAAGTTTGGTCTGCTGCAACCCAACTCTTAGCAATATGTTCTGCATTCATTTGGGAAGAAAACGACACAGTAATCGAAAGCACAAAGAGGACTTGGCCCATTGGGCCAGTGTTGTGTTGATGTTATTCAACCTAGGAGCAGTTGAACAAAATCCTTAAAAGTTTTTGTTTTATGTAAAGGGTGAAGGTACCTGCCCGAGTCACCTGTGTTTCAGCATGTGTCCGTGCCCTGAATTAGTCCCATCATTTTCAAACTAAGCTGGATCCCAGCTTCTCTTTCTCTGCTCTTTTCCTCTCCCTGGCGTGGAGGGGTCAGCCCCACGGACTCCAGCCCTGGAAGCCCTGGTTTGTCTGGAAACAAACAAGCCCTTCTTGTCTGCCATTTTGCCTCTAAATTTCCCTTCTGCATTGACGACCCGCTGTGAGTACAGACATATGTTTTTAAAGAGCCACAGTTTTGTTTTGCTGATCGCAATGTAATTAGAAAGCTATTTGGCACATACAGGAACTTCTGTACTAATTTGGCACTGTCCCATCCTGCTACTGGCAGCATTGGTTCTGCTCCCTGCTGGCGAGTCTCCGAGATGTCTTACAGCTCCTGGAAACATCAGCCATGCCTATTCAGGGAATAAGTCTGGCAGGATGCTGACACCTTGTGCAGTACATCCAGCAGCAATGTGCCTGTGTGATGTTGGCTCATTATCAGACTCCACCACTGTATCTTCTGACGGGCTATAGCGGCATAGAGGCAGGTGCATGGCTTGCATTATGAAAGCCAGCGTGACATTTCCCATTGACTCAGCTTCAATTACAGTGCTTTATCTGAGTTATGCTTCAAAACGGGGTCCTATTTCAATTCCTCGTCATGTTTTTGCTAAGTAAATTCCAGGAGAAAGGCAGGGTTTTCCCCTTGGTCCTCACTTGGTTTAGTGGGACAGGACACATCCAGCTCCTGTGTTATGATGTTTCAGATTTCAAAGGTCTCAAACCTTTATTGATGACCCGTGGGGACACGGGTCCCCCTAACCTAACACAGTCTCTGGCAGCCCTCTATCACTTAAACTAGCAATGAAAAACCATGCATTGCTGTTTTGTGTGTGGCAATTCTGGAAGAGAAGAGCACATACCCTTCACAAAATAATGTTCATATCACGGTAACTTGGACAATTACTATTTTCTTTCTGCTATTTGGATATTCTAGCTATCCCACTAATTCAGTGTCATTGTTCTCCACGTGAGTGCACATTCAAAATATGAAATAATACAGCATGCAGAAACCTTTGCTTGCTTTTCTGCAGGACTGAATCCTCCTTTTTGGGGTTTTTGAGCTCAACAGTCCCTTGATATCCATCTTCCTTGGTTGTCTAGGTTATTTGAGCTTTTTCCAGAGACTCCTCACTGCCTTCTTCAGAGAATTTTGGAGCAGGGACATGTAGAGCTATTTTCTCTTTCCTAGCCCTTCTCTACTTTTCTCAGTCTCACGTTGGTGGGATCACCCATTTGTGCCCACTGAAACACTCTCGTTGCAGCTCCCATCAGCTGCAGGAGCTTTTCTCAGTATTACTGACACTAACCACTCACATATCGAGATCTATCAAAACCAAACACACGCAGATTTCATTAGATATGTTCTTTTTGCCTTTTTTTTTTTTTTTTTTTTTTTTTTTTTTTTTTTTTTTGAGACTTAAGGAGCCAGATTTTCAAGCTTCTTTCAACGGGTATGAAAAAAAAAAAAATATTTCCTTCTTTTAATGAAAACTTTGATTTTCACACAGTATTACTGCCACTGGGAAATACCACAGCAACTGATACTGGGATAAGATTCCTAATAAATGAGGAGGGTCAGAGGGTTGAGTTTAACTCCTGGTGCCCCCCAGCTCAACCTAAGCACAAACCCCTGGGCCAGGCCAGGCCTGTGCTGCTTCCAAGGGAAAACATTTTTGCTCTCAATGTCATTTGCAGCCACCAGTAACTTTCATCACCCAATTCTACAGGTTTGCTCCACCCTACTTATTCATGATTCCCTTTATCTGCTTTAAATGTGCTGCCTTTTAAATGCAGGCGCCCCCTTTTCCTTGTTTGCCGGGACAGGCTGAACAGGAGTGTCTGACTTGCTAAGATGTTGATCCCCTGTGCTCATGGAAATGTGGGAGGAATTAGGTCCTTCCTGCAGATTTGACTGCCTTCTCCAGAAACCTAAGCTTTCATTTAAAAAGCTAATGAAGTGTTTAGCCCTTCTGGTTGCAAAGATAACCATGCTGCAGTTTGCGTTGTGTGGAGGTTATCTTGTTGCGTTGAAGCCAGAGAGACTGCAACAAAACCACCGAGTTATGAGCTTCCCCTGTTCATCTTAAAAGCTGTAAAATGATGCGTGAGGGATGCTGGTGCACCACAGACCTGGAGACAGAGGAAAACTTTGCTGAGGAGAGGCTGCCTGAGAGGTGGACACAGCCTGGATGGGGGCTCCCGTGCAGTTGTGCTCTCTCCTGCCTCATCCCTTCCTCGCACGGCTCCTTTACGAGGCCTGGCTGACACCACTTCACACATGGGTTTATGAATCCAGACCATAAATATGGCAGTAATTAATAAATAGGAGAGGCAAGATAGGCCATGACCCTGGTTGGAAAACGACAGAGGGGGAAACTTTGGCAGAAGCAGTTGGAAATATCCTGAAAAGGGGAAACGGGGCCAATGCTAATGAAGAGTCTGAGTGCTCAGACACCCCTTATGCCAACCCAAATCTTTCCAGGCTCCCAGCTCCTGGTGCACTGCCAGGGAGACTGGCGGGCTCCTAGATGCAAGTGACCAATTTCATCATCCTCACTTGGGAAAGGTGAATAATTCAAATAGCCTTTTGTCACGCTCACGTTTCACAAGCAGTTCCCGAAGCCACGTGCAGCACCACGGCTGAGAGGTGCACGTGTGGCTACACACGCAGCCACCCCTGCGCACCAGGGTAGGCGCACTCCGGTTCTCTTCTTAGCCTGTCTCTCCTCTTCAGCATCTCAGGCACATTTTCTGCTGCTGCTGCTTAGTATCTTCACCGAGCTGCTCACAATAATGCTCAGCTCTTTTCCCCAGAGATTACAGTTAATTCAGAAGCCATCAGTGTGTCAGAGTAGTTTAAATTATTTCTTTCAAATGCATTACCTTTTATTTCAAGTTCATCTGCCATCATGTTAGGACAACCACTGGTGGTATTAGAGTCGCCTGGTGTTTCAGACAATCCTTTGCAGCTTTTCCTTTTCTGATCAGGCTTTTATCAGCAGCATACTTTGACATTTCATTGTTCATCTAATTCTTAGCACTATCAGTAAATGCAGCGCTTAAACAAATGCACTGGAACTATGATCACAGTCCTGAGACATAGGAAATAATTCTAAAAATCTCTTTAAAAAAATAAAGCAAATTTGCATAGTGCTTATCTGAAAGTCTTTACTTGCCTCCTCTTAGTTGTAAACAGATCCTCAGAGCAACCAGGAAATTGCTGCACTGTATGTAAAACATGGTCACCCGCACATGGATTGATACAAAATAGTCCTTATAGACTTCCTTAGGGCACTTCACTCCTAATACTTTTCAACCTCAGGCTTCAGACATTTATTCCCACTGCCAGCTTGTCTCTTCAGCAGTTGTTAATCCAGGACAAGACTTTACCTCACCTTCTTGTTACCAGACTTCTCACGTAGTCTCATGGGCAGAATCCTATTGAAAGCTTT
Organism: Anas acuta; assembly: GCF_963932015.1. Lineage (NCBI taxonomy): Eukaryota > Metazoa > Chordata > Aves > Anseriformes > Anatidae > Anas > Anas acuta. The sequence continues at coordinate 15,919,937 of NC_088980.1, read as the reverse complement.
TCAACATTCTAAATAAATTATATCCATCATCTTGCCTTAATGCACTTTTTTTTCTTTTTTTTTTTTTTTTTAATTCAGAGAATTCTAGTTTAGGAGAAGCATAATTTACTTCTGTATACGCTGATATTTTTCTATCAAATTATAAGGATTCTTGTGCTTACGATTTTCTCAGTTTTCTATGCGCTGAAGTATTTGATTCAAAAATTATCCTTAGCTCCTTTTTTAAATGTGGGCTTCCATCAGTACCTCTGCTTCTACTTTGTGTGAAGCAAAATTTTTCCAGCTTTTTAATCCCTGCCTTCAGATATTACTGGAGCCTGGTCAGCTTTTGGAACTGACTACTGCGGGGAAAGATATGTAAATTGAACTGAGGGCTTTCGATATATATATATTTTTTAATACAAGATCATTTACAGATGACTATTATACTTCAAACGTTCTCCACAGTTTTAACAAACCTTGTTATAATAATTTGCCGGGTGTTATGCACAAGCTACCGTGGCACAGTCGTTTTTGTAAATGGCTTTATTGGGAACATTACTGCAAACTGAGGAAAACAAAAGCTCTGTGGGAACTTTAACTATACCAGGTAGAGTACTGTACTTAGCTCTGAGGACTATTATTAACCCAGTTACAGAAGCAGTTACTTGAATAATGAATGAGCTATTACTGCGTGCTGTAGGCTGTGAGATTTGAAAAGAGAAGTTGAAAGTGTTCACTCAGAGCAGTGGAGGAAAAATAAGGAAAAGAGAAGGCTGGCATTTTCTTTTCTCAAATATTTAAATAGTCTTTTAGGTTAGTTTTGGAAGGGTATTGATCACTGTCTGAGGACAGTGATCTTCTTCCCAAAGACCATGATGAAAACTGCTCCATGCGGGAAACTGCACCACTGAGAGGCTAGGATATAGGTGGTCAGCAATCAAACATAAAACTCCTAAATTCTTCTTCCCTGCAGAAATGGACCCTCTCTCCTCTCCTTTACTTTTATCCCACACAAAACAATTTTTTATCCAGCCCCTAGGAATGCCGCAGTCAGGCTGTGCCAAGGCAACCACTGGGCAGTCCAGAATTAGAGCTGGGTCTGAGCCCCACTGCCTAGAAAGGTGCCCAACAGCACCAAAGCGTCAGAAATTCAAGAACTGCAATGCCTCAGCTGGCCCTGGGCAGAACAAATGGTGTAGAGGACCCAGGGCAATCCTGACCCCAAGCCTCAGGTTCTCTCTTCAGGCCGTGTATGGTCACTTCTGGTTGCACTTTCCTCCCAGTGACTCTCTTTCAGGAGCTGCCCAAAGGCTGTATATTTAATATTTAGTCCCATAAACCCTCCATGTGCCATTTATGAAAAAGGAGCAGTGTCATTTGCACCATTTCCCACCATACATAAACAAGTTCTGGCTGGAAGGCGATGGGCATTGGCGTGTCCTCCCACCAGGAGATGTTTGTTCGTGTGTTTCTGTTTTGTGCAGAGTGACAAGACTAACCTGGGGACTGAGGGCACCCTGCCCTGGCCACCAGCAGAGGGGCCACCCAAGAAGAGGAGGATTTGCACCAGCTCAGCTCAGCCTGATCTAAAGGAGCAACGTGAACGGGATCTCCTGTCTTGTGGCCTGTAACCCTCTCCAGAGCTCCTCTGCTGCTGAGATGGTTCTGCTTCATGCAAAGGTTTTAAACCATCATGGAGGAAGCGTGGGGATGACTCTAGCCCAGTCAGACACCCACCTGAGGCCTCAGTCCCATGGATCTTTCAACACAAGCTGAGAGCTCCCTTGAGTACTTTATGGCCATCTCTTTGGGCACTTCTGTGAGGTCTGGTCTTTTCAGAAGGAGAAAGGAACTGGATCTAGAGTTCACAAGTCCCAGACAAAGGCCAAGGTGAGGAAGAAGAAGATGAGGATGAAATAACCACTTATCCTTCTGGCTCCTTCTTTCCTTCATTCCTTCTCCATACCATCTAGACAAAAAAAAAAAAAAAAAAAAAAAAAAAAAAACCAAGGTGAGATAATTTGTGCCTTGAGCTGAACTCACAGGTCATGTTGGGACATTCAAGACCACATTTCCATGTAGATTTATTCTTCCTACAAAGATTTCACCCATTCCTCGCCCACCCCAGCTTTTTCTTCTTATGGGTTATGGTGCATTTAAAGCCCACCAATGAGTCGGTTGTTTACAATGCTCAGCCTTGGACTTTTTGGGAACCCTTCTCTGTAGGGCTGTCCTTTAACTGTCCTGAGATATTCCAAGCTCCCTGCAATCTCATCTACACCCTGCCTGCCTTTTACCTTTTGCCATCTCTCCATTGACATCGCTCATGCACATTGCAACCCTCCCTTTTACTAGCACAGCATCACGATTTAACTCAACAGTTAAACTTTTGCCCAGGTGAAAAATAACCATTTACTCCCATTTGTTATTTTTGATTGGGCTGAATTCACACACTGCAGTTTTGCACTCATAAAACTGTCAGTGAGGAGGAAAGTTTTCCTAACTTAAAGTGGCATTATAATTTCTCCTTTCCCTGTCCACATGGTAATAAGGTATCATGTTCACTTCCCAATGGATTCACTGAACACCTTGAAGGCAGCCTGTTGCCAAGAGGCTGAAAAAAAAAATCCTATTTTTGTGTCTTTTTTCTCTGTGTTTTTATTTCTAAGACTACTTCTCCTGCAAATACCCCCTACAATAATTTTATATTTACTGTAGTTTTAAATCTGATATTGTTTATGTTTCTTCTCGTGGATTTACGAAAGAAGGACTTCCATTTTCCAAAGAACACCTGGTTGGCCCCAAAAACTTGCTGTCTTTCTCTTTAGCCATGTGGCAAAGGGAGCTGCAGGGACCCAGCCCTGCTCTGTGTGTTTATACCTCGCCAAATACGGTGCCTGCTCCTCTCACAGTAGGAAGCACCCTGCCACGTCCCAGGGCCAGCTTTAGCTTCATATTTATGCTCTCGTAGCTCATTCCCCTGAGGAGGCCGACAGAAACATTCAGCAAACAGGATGTGTTAGAGAGCAGTCTAGATCAGATCAAATGTGATGTAGAAAGCAGAGGAGCTGCACTGCACGTCACTGGGAAGACCTCATTGCTTTGAAACTTCTGGCTTCGAAACACATTTTTATTAGGTTCACTTGCCAGGTTTTTTTCTCCCATCTAAACTCATCTTGCCTCCTAGAAAAGAAGAGTTTATACCATGACACAAACGTCGTTTAAAGTAAGGCTAGATTAATTTTTATATTGCAGTCATTCCAAGAAACAGCATAGCTAATATTATGCCTGAGGGTAAAACATATTTGGACTGCTTTCATATTTTAATGAAAAGTATATTCCACTGAGTATTAACACTAAACAACACTACCTAGAGATATGTTAATAATAGTTTTGTAGCTTACTGGAAGATTAAGATTTGACAATTCCCACAGAAGCACAGCATTCTATGTAAATTCCTCTTAAGCCCTGACAACAGAACTACAGAACTGATAATTTTTTTATTTTAAAAATGTCAGCAGGGTATGACCACTGAGATGAAACATCTCATTTTCAAGAACATCTTCAGGGATGAGGGCAAATTGCAGGCACTCACAGCGATGCACTTGGCATTAAAGAATACAGTGTATGAGCAAATATGACAAGTAGAGGGCCGTGTTTTTTTGTTGTTGTTGTGTTTTTATATATATATATATATAAACAGAACCATAAATTTGCTTAAAAGCTGGGCAAATTGTGATAGGATGTAATATTCTGTACTATGATGTTCTAGTCCAGTGGTTCAGAATAACCAAAGAATCTTACTTGGTTTTTACTTTATATAATTTATACTCTGTCATCTTCACAGTTCTCAGACGTTGTTGGTTATCAAACACGATCTGGTATTGTGCTAGACAAAGAAATAATAACCTAATAAACAGCAAAACAGTTTTATGCAACTGGATTTCTTTCACTCCTCCCTCCTAGGGAAGCTGTCCTGGAATTTCCAGCTGCTACTTTATATAAGACATTGGTGTGGATTTTATGTCTTTTCTCTTATATAAAGTACTTTTTTTCCCTTTTTATCATAAATTTTTACTCAAGACATTTTTTTTTCAAATTAAAAAAAACTCAGACTTTCCACTGTGCAGCTCCCAGGTAAGGACCTTGTCACATTTTAAAGGTTTTTGGGCCAGCCCCTCACCTGGTGCAGGTCAGCATGGCCCCAATGACATCAATGTCAGGTCATACCCATTGGGGCTTCAGCTTTCCATACTTCAGTGACGTCTCTGTACTGTACAGGGGGGTTACAGGTTAGAAATGCTTCTAGCTTTATTGAGTACATGATTGCATGAAAAATGCCTGATGCCGAAACACAAGTGTGCTGCCTGCAGAATGATGTTTCCCTGTTTGGCCACCGCAGTGACACAGAAAGACAATTGCAGGGCTGCAATAAAGATATCTTGGGTTAAAAATCCTGTTTCACAAATCTTTAGTGCCTCATGCCCACACCACAGACCAGTGAACCTCGTGTACTCTGCCCGCTTCTCTCACACCCAAACACAGAGCACAAACGGCTGAGGAAATGCTTCTCCATGGCTCCTGCCTTCATTTCAAGGCAAAGGGCTGGCTGGGACGGGGCATACGCACCTGGGAGTGTGGTAGCATCCCCATGAGGGCTCACTCCTTCAGCAATTGCCTGGGGAATCTGTACAATGAGTGGAGAGAGGGCCTGTACATGAAGACAGAGGAACAGAGCTGTCTTAGTACTTCCAAAGACAATCTGAGATTGTACAGAGATTGATGCAAAAAAGTTCTTCAGCAGCATGAACCAGGGCAAATAGAAGTGAGGCACTATGGATCCAGACTTGATGGTTTTCCACAAGGGCGATGAGCTCAATCATGACAGACGATGGGAACAAGAGCTGGAAATCATGGTGGAAACAAAACTCAAGGAGTTCAATGCACTTGGTTCAGAGAAACTGGATGATCTCATCCCTGCGTTCTGAAAAATACTGGCACGAAAAAAAAATGGCAAGACGGGTGCCTGAGAAAGAAAACAAAGTGCTCGGATCAAGTCTAGACTCATTAGTCTGTCTCAGCAGTATTCAGGGTTTAAAACAGATTCTGAAGAAAATCGTAATTAAAGGGAAAATGTGATAAAACACAACAGGAGTGATTTTAAGGCAGCATCTGCCACATTGTCTTTGATAAGACAGTAAATCTACCTAAGAAGGAAAAGGTTCCAGTTATGCTCTCTGGAGTTCAGTGGGTTATTTTGCTATGGGTCGTATGGAAATCCTTTCTTCAAACTGGACAAGATGGGGTCAATTGCAAAAACGAAAGGTGAGTAAGAAACTGGCTTAGAGATAGGAGCGTGTAAGGAAAAGGAGGCAATGAGTAATCCTGCAAGAAGTATGTGGCTGGAGGGAGGTTACTAGGCGAGACTCCAAAGCCTTAATATTTTGATAATGACCTTGTCAAAACCTTTGGAACTGTGCTGATAAATTAGCTAGTGACCTAATGTTAGGGAACATCATGAATGCAGAGGAATAGCAGAGTGCCGTACAAGAAGACATAAATGACTCTCGGGCTGGACTAAAGGAAAGGGATGAAATCTTGCAGTACCAAAAATGAGATCACGCGCTCGGGAACAAATTCCCCAGTTTTCATACAGACCCGGTGCTGGTTTCAAGCTGAGGGATTTGCACAGTCTTGCCAGCCTAACACAAGTATTATCTAATTCTAATTGATACGAGCAGGAAGAAGTCTCCAAACCATGCTTAAATTATGGAACATGAATCAGATAGACATCAAAACCCACTTTCCCACCCCTAGCATGCATGTTTCACTGGCAAAGCAAGAGGAGGGAACATGTGGTGCTCTGCTCCAGGGTGAAAGGGCAGCCATCAGCAGCACCTTCACCAGCATCCTGCAGATCACAGCCTCAAACCCAGGACCAGCACGGCCACTGCAGCTCCAGTCTGTCACCACGCACGGACTGGGCACAGGAGACTTGAGGGTGTCGGGACTGCAAGGACAGCCTTACCCCAAGTTTCTTGACAGTCCTGCTCAGGATCAGGGGCTTTGGAACTGGTTCAGTAACAACAGGTGGTCAAAACCCGAGCTCTCACAAGCCACCCAGTAAGAAATAGCAGTAGCTATTTTTCTCCCCTAAAGTGGACAGGGCAACCTTCATTGGTTGGCTTTTTTTTTTTCACTTTTTTTTTCTTTTTCAGGTTTCGTGTGCCACGGAGGACATGGCACAGATGACATTTTGCAGAGCAGTTTCTCTCGAGGCCCTGTAAAGCCTCAAGGAGAAGCACCAGCCAAAACTGAAGTGGAAGCAGACTCTGAATTTGTTCCATTGACATATTGCTTTGCCACCACAGAGGCAAGCAATTGAATCCAGATCTAAGCATATGTGTTTGCAAAACAACAAATGCATTTCCCAGAGCTAGAAATACTTTGCATAAGCTGAAAGGGGGCGGTTTGGGTTAGCTTGGCTATAGATCCACCAGAGAGCCAGAATTTGGGTCTTCACACACAGTAGGGTAGAGGAAAAGGAGCTTCCTTTTAGCTTGCTGAGTAGCTACTGAATTGTATTTTAAATATCATTTATAGAATATCTGCGGTAAGTAAAACTGATTCTATAAAATAGAATGTCAAGTTCTAGCAAGGTGTGGAAAGAGTCAGCTATGTACATGAATAAACCACCAAGGCATTTGTAACAAGTCACAGAATAACCCACCCAAAATTCTTGGGTCAGGAAAATAAATTTAGAGGGTATTTTTCAGCTTTGAAGGAAAGAGCGTCGTAGCTTTATCCAATTTCCACATGTTAAGACCTCAAAATTAGAGTAAAAAATGGCTGTGCGTTACTGCTGCAATGCTAAGCCTTGTCTATAAAAAATGAGCAGAAAGAGTTTGTCTGAAGAACGGGAATTCTGATGACATGGTATCAGCAAGGAGCTTAGTAAGGACCCCGCCACATCTATAATACATGGCCTGAAATCATGGCTTAAATTTATTGTTCAATTACAGCTTCAGGCTCTTGGAGTTCACTGCTGCCAAGAAATATATATGACATTAAATTAGGGAATATTTTGTTAAATATTTTAATACATTTAAGTACTTGTAACATTTTATTTAAGCATATTATTCAGAGAACAGAAAACATTGCTCTTTCCTAATTAAAGGTGTGAGTCAGCAAAACTAATGAAATGCTTACTCTGATGTTGGAGGAAACTGAAGAGGGAGAGAAATCCTATTAGAAAGTACCCTATTATCCTGGCAATGCCTGCCTGAGTGACATCTCAATGTATTTTTGCTGAGTTAAGCCCTACAAGGCCCATCCACTTATGGCACAAGATTTCATTTCACCATTAATTTATTTGATTTATCCAGAGATTAATAAGCGTGTGAGATGTTAGTTAAAATTTCAGAGCACATTGGGAGGCTCTGTCAACTAGAGGCAGGCTATATTAGCAGGAGCTCAGATGCTGTTTGAAGGGTGGAGGGCCGCAAAATTCAGGCGGGACTGATACCAGTGGGGTGGGATGGGCCACACTTTGGTCAATGGAGCCTGTAGTGAAACTCATAAAAAATAAATAAATAAATAAATAAATAAATAAAATAATATAATGACAGATTTTGAGGGATTTTATTTTTATTTTATTTTATTTTATTTTATTTTATTTTATTTTATTTTATTTTATTTTATTTTATTTTATTTTATTTTATTTTATTTTATTTTATTTTATTTTAACTTATGATTGCAGAAGCAAGACGTGCAGCTCTGGAGAAGTATAAGGATGGCTAAACTCTCAGTTTGATCTCTTACTCATCATGTTGGTCGCACACTGGAAGACCTCGACAAGTGCTTGGTTGGCCAACTACATCTAGACTAAGCAGGCGTGCTCCTCAGTGCACTCATGATTTGTCACCCCAAGCATCGAGATGCTCATTACCTTTTTCTTCCTTTGGAAACCAGAGCAAACCAAGAGGGCTGGTGTGCCTCCAGGTCTCACTCCTGTAGGGTTTTAGGATACCAAGAGGCTGTTGTAGCTGGATGTGAGGGGTAGGAAGTGCCCTTGGTCCTGCAGTTTAGATGGAGGTCCGTGGAGCAGCCAAGCCAATGCAGAGGATTGGAAAAAGTTTCACAATTCCACTAGCTCTTTTAATTTCTGGATGAATCAATCATTACACCAGCTTGGATGAGATTTCTGAATGCTAATGATCTGCAAGCATCTAACTTCCTTCATGGCGTTCAAGGAGGAGGTATAGTGTTACAGAGGATTTCTGTGGTCTAAGCTCTGTTAACAGGAATCCAGCATTTTCTCTGGGAACGCCTCTCAGATGCAAATTTTTAATGGGACTTCCAAATGGCAACATTATTGTCATTCGTAATGAAGTAGATACAATTACTGCTAAATGACCAGCCAATACAGATTAATAGCATCTCATTCAAACATTCAGGAAAGTTGCATTGGTTCCAGAACATATCCTGCAGGGAGCAATCCCTCACAGCTGGGAGGCCGGATTCCTGTCTTTCTCAAGCCCATACAACTACAGGAACAACTCTACTAACTTCTGATAGGTTTGAGAGAAAAACATTTTCAACAACCTGCCTCAAACTGAGGCTCCTACCCCATGTAGTTGAGGGGTAAATCCACAATGCAGTATTGCCACCGGAGTGCTATGCACAGTTATACCTACTTCATAGCCTCCATGATATTCTCAGTAACCTGTCACCCTAAGCTAGATAACGGAGTATGCTTTAAAGATGAAGAAGATGGGTAGAACCTCTTCAGACAGAGACAAGAAGAAAAAAATAAAACAGTTTTCTCCTTCTTGGAGGGTTCTCCAAACACTACAACAGAGAGCGACACAACCACCTGATTCTCAAGCCTTGCTTTTATTTATTTTATTTTATTTTATTTTATTTTATTTTATTTTATTTTATTTTATTTTATTTTATTTTATTTTATTTATTTTATTTTATTTTATTTTATTTTATTTTATTTTATTTTATTTTATTTTATTTTATTTTATTTTATTTTATTTATTTATTTTTTGTATGTCACCATAGCACATCACTGAGCCTCACAGACTTTTGCATCTAACAGTGCTTCATCTGCCTTGGAAGAACTAAACTCAGATCCTCTGCGATTAAGGACAATTTGAACCAGAGGTATGTCCTTATGCCTGCAGTTACAGGCATCTCTTAATGCATTAAGTGTCTGGTTTGTGTTCAAGATAATCAGCTTTTGTGGAACAGCGTGTATCCTTCCCTTGGGTTTCAGTAACACTCTCTTGGCTGTGGGGGCCACATACAGAGATGATGATGCTGTTCCCTGCAGCCGTCCTTCTAGGAGACTTTCCAGAGTCCAGCAGTGTTGCTACTGTATGGATCTCCTTCTGAAAATAGCTATATTCTGAAGTTTGCTTTATCTTCAAATATTTTATGAAATCCTTAAAGAAGCTGCTCCTGAAAGCAAAGCTGGTAGCAGAGTCTGGTAGGATTTGAAAAGCACAATTCACTGAGAGTCAGGAGAGTCACTTGAAGCAAACCTCTCTGAAGTGGGTACAGTCATCGCTCTGGATGAACATATGTTTGCCTTGTCCCTGTAGGAGTGGAGCACATTCCCCACCAACGCAAAGTCTCATCTTTCTAAAGAGGGATTTTCTGAACATCAGCAGCTTGTCCAAATGCTAATCCCGAAATTATTGAAGTGATTCTCTAAAGACTGTTATTTTTCCAATGCACGCTAGAGTGTTGTCCTGAACACTGTTTGTCTTTTCAGTTATTCACAAAATGCACGTGGGATTTTCCTATTTAGGGCATGATTCTGCACTTTTGCACTTAGTAAAAATGTTATTATTGAAATAATATTTTGTTTTGTTTTGTTTTGTTTTGTTTTGTTTTTTGTTTTGTTTTGTTTTTTTACAGTGTAAAATTGCAGTGTAATAACTGAAAGTTTAGAAAATATCTTAAGCTGTAAAAATGTTGGACTAGAAACAGGAAGGAAGAACTTCTGATTTGCTTAACACTGGCCATGAGCACTGCAGTGAAAGAAGGTAGACATGGAGCATGCTCTCTTTAGTGAATTCTTCCTCACTGTAACTGAAAATATTCCACATAGCACGTATCCCCAAAGCCTTTTGGGCTGAGGCATAGATCTCCTCCTAGCACCAGAGCTGGATTTCTTTGCATTGACAGGATCAGTGTTAGTGCTATAAGCCATCATAATTCTGTTAGCGTACGGCCATATTTCAGATCTCAAGAAGGTCACCTTTATCTCACAGTTAAAAGACTCGGTAGAGTGTTTTCAGGGGACCAGCAATGCAGGATTTACCTGGAAGTCAGCAGAGCCGATGGTAAATGCCATGGACTGGGCAGACGGATCCAAACATCCAGGTCTTCACTGTATGGGTGTGAGCACTGCATCCCTGGTGCCGTAGCTTCCACCGTGTTCCACATCTTCCCTTTGCACCGTATTTTGCTTTCATAACCTCTAATTTCCACCTTCCAACATCACCATTGCATGGACATGGGTTGGTTTTACACAGTCCTTGTAATTTCCCTGTTGTCCATCAGGGAATACCAACACCAACACATTTCTCCATAATGGATTTTCTTAAGAAATCTATCTATATGGCCAAACATCAGACTTGAGCTTCTCATCATCAGCAGCAGCAGAATGTATTAGAACATGGCAGGAAATATCTCGACATCTTACCTGCATTGCTTTTCTCACAATGTAATGGGAATGGTGTGGATTCAAGACACTGTTACTCTCCATGATTTGCAAGCAGAATCCTATCGTTTCTGGAGTTCTGGTCTCACACGCTAACTATTGCCTCCCGTAATCCTGAAGACTTTTCCATATATGTTGTATGAGAAAATGTTTTGCAGACAGGTGAATTTACTTACTGCTTGAAGAACACATCTGCTAATGGGGTTGTTCTCCCGTAGGAACCACCAGGAGGATGCTGCTCTACACCCCCACCTTTAAAATACTCATAGTCTGTTCTAAAGGTGAATGTGCAGGAAGCAAAGTGATCCATAATGATTCATAATTTTCTGGGAATAAGCAACCCAAGACAGAGTAATCAGCATGGGCAAATAGCTCAAGCACAGCAGTTTTGCTAGTAGCCACCTGAAGGTTAAATACTTTCAATCAGTCTTGAACCTCATCCAAGCAACCCTGCCACCACCATGAAGCCACCATGACAAATGAGACCTGTGTGAGTCCTGAGCTTTACATGCTTTGTTCCTGGTGAAGAGTCAAGGGTATTCCGTATTGACCTCATCATTATCCCAAAATGACGGTGGGAAAATTGGGAAATAATCAATACAATGAATTTCTCAGAATGGATGATTTGAGTGAAGAGCTTTCATAGTCCTTCTTAAGAGATAGGGTCAAACAACACTGCAAATTTTCCTTTGTGTTTCCTGTTTATTAATTTACTTCTTTGCTCGTTTGCAGGTATTGGAAAATGGAAACATTTCCTGCGAACAAGAAGGCTCCTAAAGGGAAGTAACTGCATTGCTCCTGCTGCTGGAACCTCAGAGCCTTCCACAAACATTTCTGCAGGCTGAAGGGGTAGCCAGGCAATAGGCATTTTCAAATAACTGCTATCTACCTTAAATCATCCAGCCTCCCGAGCAGCTCCGTGTGCTCCCAGCCTCGAGTTTTTGGCCCGGAGTGTGGGTTTCTTGGGCCTCCTGGAGCGACTCCAAATCCTCGCCGAGACGACGGTGCCAAGGCCTTAAGTGCTGCAGCCCTGCTTCTATCCCTGCACAGAGCAGGGGAAGAAAAGTGATCTAGATGCTGCCAGGCAGACCACAGTGGCTTGCTGAGCCCGTTGTTGTTTCATTTCCCTGAACACAGGGGTTCACTTTTTTCCCCAACTGTGTTTTGTACTTGCCTGTAACGTTGAGTTGTTCCCAGACACGAAAGGAGACGCGGGGTGCTCCGAAGCTGTGGGGCAGGTGGCTCGTCAGGAAAAAGGAAGACCTCACACTTGGTTCCCCGAGCTGGCAGCAGTCCTGCAGCAGGTGGATCATCTCCCACCCGATGCACACAGCGCCTCAGGTTTGGACATCCCTGGGATCCCGCCTCGTTGGTGACCAAAATGACAGCAGTAAAGCATTTCTTTCTGCTACACTTTCCTTTCTTCATCACTTTCCACCTCCCATTGCAACGTGTCTGTGGCACAAGCTTTGCCAGGCTGGATGCAACCGAAGAGAGCGAAAGCATTAAGGGCAGGTTAAAAATCACCGCCATCACTCAAAAACCTCAGAGATGGAACATTATCAATCTTTAAAGGTTATTATGCAGAAGTAAACTGCTGAGTGCATAAATATTGTATAGACCTTAAACTATTGAACAGCTATTGGAGCTGGGATTTAATCTCTTTCAGCCTGACTTGACAAAATAACAAAAAAGGGATCATAGTATGAAAACAGACTGCAAACCAGTATGATGAAAGCCTGGAGTTGATCCAGGGAGCCCATTCTCCTCCCACACTGGTAATTGTTATCAGCGTAATTCACTGACTTTAATGAAGTTACTTTTTATTCACGCCCAAAGTAAGTGGGGAAACAATGGTGTGCTGAGCTTTTTGCTGATCTCTGAAAGGCAGCACCACTTGCAGCAGTTGGACCTGTTCACCTGGGGTGCTACGGGCATCTTCCGCATGGGAAATGCTCCCAGTGCCCTTCCTCTGCACAAACAGGCTCCGAGAGATCTTTCACTTCATCAGAACGAATCTGATATTTCCAGTCCCAACAATTCCTGTGTATTTTCCCCCAGAATACACGGGAAAATTCCCTGTGTTTTCCTGGACGAGTGATTTCTACTGACAATAGCACCTTTTCCATCACAGTAATGGCTTTATTCGATATGTGAATTCTCAGAAATGTTGGGGCAGACCCCAGCGTGGCTTTCCACATCGTGTGGTAGAGCTTCTCCCAGCTGTTCAGAAATCCCCGCACCATTTCTCAGCAGAACAGACCTAGGACAAAGCCACTCATCTACAAACTGGGCTTTGCAAACTCTTCCCTTTTCTCCCACTTTCCATGTACCCGGCGATGGGGCTCTGCTGGCAGCCTCCAGACAGCTAAAATTTGCTGCCTGCTGCTAAAGATACTAAAGTGCTTCCACCTTCTCAGTGTAGAAGGAAGCTGCAGAACAGAAAACAGCCTGCTCTTAAGCACAGGCTGACAAATATATCTTTTTTCCCCCTTCCTCTTTTTATTTTTATTTATTTATTTATTTTTCAGTCCATGTGCAGTGTAAGCAGAAAGGTCTGCTTTCTTGAAGTCATTCTGTCAATGAGCTGACAAGCTCTGACCCTCTGACAGGAAGGCAAACTCCTCTAATCTAGGAGAAAGTGGTCTTGCTCAGGTTAAAATGAGGCTTGTTTCTAGTTCCTATCTTCACTGCAGAGACAAACTGGGTTTTCTAATAAAAAACACTGGGGCAGACTTTGCAGTAAAGTTTAAAAATCCTCTTCTTTAGGAGAAAAGTCCCGTTCCATTTCTCTTAGGAGTTATTAGCCTTGGTAACGCTGAGATGTGCCCAAGGAGCACTGCTGGGAGAAACATTGGGCTGGATTAGACCACGCCTGTATGACGGTAACATAGCTTAGAGCCCATTTCTTGAAATTAGACTCCAATTTACTTCTTGGGGTCTCCTGATAAAAAAGGACAAAGAACTGCTGTGATTTACATGCTGTTGCAGCTTGAAGTGTCTTTCAGCCTCCTGATACGTAAGATATGCACACATTTAAATCTACATAAACTGAAGTAAATGAAGGTGGGTTGAAGGAAACACAGACAGGATACAACTTTCACCAGCTTGTACATGAGGGCTGAATTTGCCCCATGGGTCTCAGCCCTGGCAAAGGGGAGAAGCCTCAGAGGGTGCAGCATCTCCTCCCCTCCCCTTGCCAGGACAGGACCCCTCCCTGCCCTCTCTAGCAGACCTAGACCTGTTGCCACTTCTGTGTTTCTCTGCTTTCCTTGAGGAATGGGGAAAGGTTTTTATATTCACTACCTCACATCTTTATCTTTCCTTACAAGGACAAAATAATATTTCTTTTATTACCACTGAAGAAAAATTTGAATATTTCATTTGCTCATTACCAACTTTTGGTGTTTCCTTCATTCCTGTGTATCTCCGACCTTGAGTAAAGAGAGCAACTGCTTCAACTTGACTTTGTGCCTACTTAATATCCCTCTCCCATTCTCATGAAACAGAGCATTGAAAATATTAAGAAATATTTTCTGCACTGGAGCGCCTGTTTCCAGAGGCAGCTGGTGCAGAAACATTCTGTTAAACTTAGGCTATGTTTTATTTTTAAAGATACTTCTACCCAATGTAAATTTTGACTCTGGAAATTTCCTTCCAATGTTTAATCAGCCCTTGAGAAATGCACTCACAGCAGCTGTTCTTTTGAAGCTGGCACAGCAGATCGAGCTCTGCGTTAGATAAAGTTTGTTTCTCATATCTCCCTTCAAAATAGTCAACATTTAAAGGCTGAGTTAGATATCTTCCAGTGTCAGCAGTGCTAACAACAGCCCACTCAGCCTGTGCCTTCAGCTGTATACTTTCAGCCTTTCAGGACTTTATGGTGCTTGAGGGGTTCAGTACTGAATCATGTACTAATTATAAAATTGGCATGGCCTTACTATCTTGTGCAGGTTTTGCTTTTTGTCTGATTTTCCTTCCTTCAGTTTCTTCTTTCATTCATAGACACCTGCTTGCTAATGTCTACGGATTTGAGGGGGATGCTTCCTCTATGTCCACCTCGTTTGTGTTCAGGAACAGTTCCACATAACACTGAAGTTTTTTGAAAAAAAAAAAAAAACAACAACAACAACAACAAAAAAAAAAGGCCCTGAGTTGTGAGACATCCTACACTCATAAACTAAAGTTTGTCTGACAATCCTGCCGAATCAGGTTCCACGTCAATGATGCTGGAGGCAGCTCTGTCTTCTTCAGAGCAGGTCCCCGGCTGTGTAGGGCATTGCTGGGAGAGGTACTGCCTGCCCACAACCTCAGCCCCAAGGAGCTGAAGGTGCCAGTCACATCACAGGATCTTTTTTGTAATAGGTCCTCTGAATCACTCATTTTTTATATGAAAATTTGAATATAATTTAAAGACAGCCATATGCTGCCTCCTTGTACTATGGTCTTTCATTGTAAAAGAAGTCTGGTTTTATACAACATGGCATAAGGTTGGTTTACCTTTCCTGCAACCTTAAATTCCCATAGAAGTGGCATTCAGTAATATTGATTTTGTACTATTATTTATGTTGCCCTTTCCATATTAGAACAGCTCAGTGTATCTTTATCAGCAAGGGTCAACACTTTCGGTCCTGAACAAAGCAAAATGTGTAAAAATGGTTTTACTTTTAGAGGTACAGAGATCAAAATGCATCTCCTGGGAGTCACCTGACATGGACATGTCCAGCAGCATAAGGACTTGGAAAGTTTTAAGACTGTCCAGACTCCTAGCAGTGTGTCTCTTTTGAGACAGATGAATGTAAGTAGACTACAGGTGCCAGCAAATGTTAACTATTGTTTTAGGCTGAATTTCTGTTTGGCTGCTGATCTGTAAGGTGACCTGCTGATAAGTGCTGTCTTCTCACGTATGGTCTTGCAGATAACCAACGGTCCTGCCCCCTGTGTACACAAAGCAGAGCAGAGCCCCTCCAAGACACTACCTCTATAGGGGGAGATAATGGCAATGGCTGGCGAGAGCATGTCAGAGGCAGCAGAGACCACAGGGATGATATAAGTGGGAGACATGAGAGCCAAAGACCTTTGGTGCAAGGCAGGATCCAGGAGGACACCCTGATATTATTTTACAGGAAGTACACTTGCAAAGTATCTAAGAAGTCTTCCTTCAGCTTTTTTTTTTTTTTTCCCCCTAACAAGTCTTCAAAATAAATATTATTCACTCA
Organism: Anas acuta; assembly: GCF_963932015.1. NCBI lineage: Eukaryota > Metazoa > Chordata > Aves > Anseriformes > Anatidae > Anas > Anas acuta. Next base: position 15,903,998 of record NC_088980.1, on the reverse strand, counting down.
GTGGTTTTGCATTAGAATGGCAAACACAGTTTAAGAAACTTAATAGGAAAATGAAATTTAGTAAAAAACACTAATTCTGTTCAGGAGCTTGGCAAAAAAAAATATTGCACGTATGCATTTAAAGACTCCTAGCTTGGGCAAATCACAGCCTAGGACGTAACACATGAGGACACTCTTAATATGCTTTGTTCTCACTCCAGCATGTGTTTTAATGGTCTGTAGTACCCAATAATCTACTTTCTGGTTCCCTTCCAGGTCTTTTCATTGCTATCTCCACTTGCTGCAGAAATCGAGTACTTCTGCACGTGGGAGGCATGGTGCAGCACGGATTTATCACAGAAAAACAGAGCACTCCTTGCTGAAGTAACAAAGCTAATGCCTCTGAAAGCTACAGGGCCTGTTGGAAGGGAGCTAAATCATCTACTGGTATGTATTTCATCTCACAGCCTTAAAAAGTGTGGTTTGATGAATCTTTTCCTGCACTGAAATGCACTATGGATCTCTTCTGCTGCTCCTCCTAGGAGATGAGCTTTGCAGGAGCTTCGGGATGGGTAATGGCATGGCTTGAACAAAAAAACCTCATGCAGGTGTGCAATGCATGATCTCTCTTCCCTCTCCTCCTCCTTCTCCTCTCTCCTCTCCACTCAGGGAAGAAGCCATGAGTGGACATTTTTGGTTGCAAACCAGTGGCTGCATCCTTCCAGCTTTAGGCTCATGCCAGCCCTTTGAGGGGCCCAATCTGCCCAGGACAGAGCTGTGGGGTCTGCTTAGAAAATCCAAGACAAATCCCTTGGAGCAGCCCAGGAGCAGGGCTCAGACCAGCAGGCACCTTTGGCCAGCTCTGCTGCTCCATGGTCTCCTCCAGCTCTGTTCACAGGCACGGGCTTCTGCAGATAAGCTGGGGGCAGCAAGTTCATTTCTTACTGCATCTGAAGTGCTGCAGGTTCACAACCATGAGCACATTTTTAGCTTTTCTGGGGAAGTACGAGTCCGCGGGTTTACCATTCTTGCCTCACTGCGGCGCGGTTGGGAACAGTTGTTACGTATCAGCCCAGATGCTTCGTTTCAGAGGCAAACGGTGTGATTCCTGTATACATTTGCTTTCCCAGTTTGTCAAGCACTTAAGTGCCTTTCATCCTGAAGTATCCTAAATGATAATATGCACTTATATATCTCAAGTTCCTCTAATGAATGAGGTTCTCCATAAACACTAAGTAATTATGCCTCGCAACAGCCCGACAAGCTGGGAACAATTCTTCGCAGTTGTGCCAGCGATAAGCAGAGGCTGTGTACAGACAGACGGGCAGACAGACAGACAGACAGGCAGCCGCAGAGCTCCCAGGCCTGGGCTGCCAGCTGCACCCACACCAGCACTGTGGTCCTGGCATCCCACCCAGCAGCCACGGACGTGTTCCTCTCCCAAACTGGGTGAGCTGCACCCAGGATGCTCTCGTCTGCAGGAAGCCTGGTGCTGGTTGATGCCAGCACCTCCAGGCCTGCATCTCCTGATGGTTTGTGTGGAGCTGGTGAGGCCAGGGGCTGGAGGACAAGAGGTTTGTTGCCTTTTCCAGGCCAGTCCCCAGAGCAGCACCAGAGGGAGATGCACGCTCAGAGTAGACAGCCCCAAGCTGCAGCCAACGTCTGCATACAGATGCTTTGTAATTATGTTTGTCACAACACAAAATCATCAAATCACAGAGTATTCTGAGTTGGAAGGGACCCATGAGGATCACTGAGTCCAACTCCTGGCTCCACACAGGACCACCCCAAAACCAGACCCTGTGTCAGAGAGCGTTGCCCAAACACTTCTTGAACCCCAGCAGCTCGGTGCCGTGCCCACTGCCCTGGGCAGCCTGTCCCAGTGCCCGACCACCCTCTCAGTCAAGAACCTTTCCCTAACCCCCAGCCCGACCCTCCCCTGTCCCAGCTCCATGCCGTTCCCTCGGGTCCTGTCACTGTCCCCAGAGAGCAGAGCTCAGCGCCTGCCCCTCCGCTCCCCTCGTGAGGGAGCTGCAGGCCGCCATGAGGCCTCCCCTCAGCCTGCTCTGCTCGGGGCTGAGCAAACCCAGGGGCCTCAGCCGCTCCTCATATGCCTTCCCGTCCAGACCCTTCACCATCTTGGTAGCCCTTTTTAGGACTCTCTAATACTTTTATGTCCTTCTGATATCATGGGGCCCAAAACAGCTTGAGGTGAGCTGTACCAATGCTTAGTATAACGGGACAATCGCTTCTTTCAGCTGCTTAGTCAGACTGTGCTTGCTGAACCCCAGGGTATGGTTGGGCCTTTTGGCCAGCTCCTCACTGAAAATAGCCCTCAGTTAACAAAGACCACAGAAGACACCACGTTTCGCACAGAAATGATACTCCACCTTTACTATAAGAGTGAAAACTGAAAGGTTTCTGCTTCCTCCCTGCCTGCCCACTCCCACTGCCAAGGCGCACTGGAGGCTGTGGGGTCCCAGCCCAGTCCTCTCCCCCAGCACTGGCCCTACAGGTGGATGGGGCCCTGGCACCACTGCCGGGTCCAGTGGGGTTAAGGCACTGGACTCGGTCATCACAGCCCCCCCCCAGGTAATTCGTGTCCATTTCTGACGGAAAGGGAACTTGGCAAGAGGCTCCTAGGCAAGCAACCAGCCTCAGACATGTACTCTTCAAGGAAATGAAAAAGGGGAAACTTCAATACAGCCAAGAGAGCATTTCCCATCAGAAAACACTGCAGCTAAAGGGGAAAAAATAGTCCTAAGCAGGTCTGCCTGCGAACTTCTCTTTCCCTGGCTCTTTTTCTACCTTTCTCAGCACTGCTGTCATCTGTCACTGGCAGCTCTACTGTGGGAATTTCCTTTCTCTCTGGTTTTCTTGCAGCACTTTTAGCACTGTCACAATCAGGGATTGTATGTACCAAAGCTGTAGCTTTCAGCTAAAGGAAAGGACCTCTTCTGCAGGGTCCTTCTTTGTGTCTTCCATAGTCTCTTTTCCAAAGATATAACAAAACCTGTGTTCTCAAGTTAAACAACTTGGCACAGCTTGGAAGCATGCAGCTGCTACTTTTCCTCTGGTGGCATCTCACATAATTCCCAGGTACTGCACTATTTGCTGGACATTATCGTCCTATCTCCGTGATTCTGCCACTTGCTTTTTGCTAACTCACAGGACTGAGGTCTCCTGCTGAAACGCACAGACCAGACCGTGGCATTGCCTGCCTCTCTCCTGTGATAAGTGTGAAGAAATAAACTTATCCCTTGCTCGGTTTGCAGAGCCCTGAAGTTAACCCCCACCTCCCAGCCCCATACAGCAGGAGAAGGTTCTGCCCTGCTGATTCACCAGAAAAGCAGTGCAGGAAACCTGTCCCTGTGCACTTCCCAACTCTGTTACACCTTTGCTGGTGTTGTCGTGGTGCCTTTTCGGTGGCTGGCTCCTGACTCCTTTTCTGCCCCATGGGCTCTTTCGGAGCTCCTTGCAGCAGCTTTTAATTGAGCTTGCTCTTTTGTTCCCCTGCCAGCTCCCCACTCCGTTTCCTTCCCTCTCTGCCGAGGGCTTTCCTGCCCTCCCAGCCCTGTTCTCTGTCTCCGCTCAGCTCAGCGAGCCCCAGGGGCCTGCCTCTGTCCCCGGCAGCAAGGGACACCAGCCCTGTCCCCCGCCCCCGGCACACACTCACCAGCAAAGCGGCCCTAATGCTTTCTGTTGCCTCCTTCTCCTCCCTCCCCCCTCCCTCTCTCAAGGTGGGATCTGTCTTTCCTTATAGCAGATAGTGTGAGCGGAGAGAAACCAGACTCAAGGCAAAATTCCCATTAACTTCGGAGGGGGCAGGATTTCACCCCAAGTGTTTCATGTTCTGGGCGCTGGACAACAACATGAAAGGACTCCGCACTTGTAAAACCTGAACTGCTGCAGCCATTCGAGCCAAGCAAACACAGATGCAGTTGCTGGTGCCCCCTCCAAGCCCCTTTCCGTGGCCACGCATGCTCCTTCCGAGACCGGTGAAGGTCGTTAATCTCCTCCTAGCTGTTTATTGTGCCCACGTTGGCAGCTCTTGCTGAGCGCCGAGTTCCTCCTGCACAGCCTGGGCCGGGCACTGACTTTTACTGCTGCCGCCCGGCAGCACCTCCAGCCTCACTGTCTCTCAAGTGTGCTCCCCTTCAGACCAGTCTCCCACACCTTGTTCGTGTTGTTGCTGCTGCTGGGGCTTTACAAGCCTCTGGCTGGTGCCCTGCTGCTCCTCTGGCTTCCTGGGACACCTCATTTCCCCAGCACTGATTGAATTAGTTAAAATTCCTGAGATCTCACTGTGTCCTCTTGTGCTCGCCAGCTCCCTTCTGCTGACCTGTCTTCAGTTTTGTCTCCACTGCTGCCCCAAGTACCCAGCTGTGCCCTCTGCCCTGCTGCAGATCACCAGGACTTTTGCCTGACGGCTGTTCTTCACCTTCATCACAGCCCTCCAGTACCTTCACATCCTCCATTTATTGTGGCGAGCTGCTGGTCTATTCCAGCATCGTCCTCCCTGTGCCTGCTGACAGCCTGTCTGTCAGCTTCCCCTGGGGTCTTGATTTTTCTACTCATCGGTCTCTTGCTGAACCGGTGTTTAGTCCCCAGGAGGGCTGCGGCAGGAGCACAGCATTTCTGAGTAGACATCCCTTCCTGCCTATGCACTTCTTGCTCCTGGCTCTTTACTGTCACTGCTGCCTTTCGCTTGTTTGTAGGTGCCCAGGGGAAGATGCCTTGGGCTCAGATTCCCCCGATACTGAGCCGTTTGAATTTTACTTCACTGCATTGCAACCTACTGTCTGAGAATAGCGTGTCAGGCTTTGAAAGTGTAACTTGTGCTTCATGATCTCAATTCTTGCTTGAATGCCCTCCATTTAGCCCATTAAAAACAAACAAACAAACAAACAAAACAAAACAAAACAAAACAAACAACAACAACAACAACAACAACAAAACAGGATTAACAATTTACTATTGGCATGTAGTTCCTGTCCTTAAAAAGGAACAAGTCACTTCTGGCCCTTTTTTAAGGCTGTCTTGCCCCTGTTTGATGTACATCAGCTGTGCTTTCCAGTCTGGTGGCAGAGCTGCTCGCTGACCTGACTGTGTGTCCGTCTCCTGCTGACAGCCTCTCGGGGCTACTGCTCTGCAGCCATTCCTGGTCACGGATGGCCTCGTACCAAGCAGCAGGGGCAGTTTCTTTGGCAGCATCCTCTTGCGACTGGCCACGGGTTGCCTTACTCTATAGCACCTCGAGTTCCTCAGTGTTTTGTTAGGTGCTTAGGCATTCCCGACACACTGTCATCGTGTGTTAAATACTATTTGTTTTCCTCAGAGAAATGCATGTTGGATGTTGTTGCAATGGCAGTATACCTTATATGCCACAGTAGTACTAAAAATAATCGTGTAGCTGCTTGGTGCAGTTACGTGTGCCATCAGGACTTCTCTGGAATACTTATCGTGAGGCCACCCATCTACTCCGTGTCTAAGGCTGAAATAAAGGACCCAGTGAAAATAGAGGGTAGAAAATCTTCTCTCAGCCTTGTTCTTTCATTGGTAACGCTGGGATTCTGCCAGCAAAATGCTGGATTTTGCTCTGCTTAACTGCCAGGTGTCCTCCTAAGGCAGCAGGCTGGAGCTCTGGTTGTCCCACCGGGGCTGAGGCTGGCACTTCACCAAGGAAGCCCTCCAGGTACCTGTTCCTGGGCTTTCCAGAGCGAGGAAAGACAGCAGCTTGTCGGCACAAATGGCCAGATTTCTTCTGTTGGCTGCGGCTTGTCACTCGAACTTGTTCAGCAACCAACAGGTGTTAAACGGAGGGGATTAGCGGCGAGCTAAACCCATTTTGCCGTAATATTCTCCTCCTGACCTTCATGCTGAGGTTGCGGAGCTCAGCAACGCATTCCCAATCGCTTCCTCTGGCGTCCGGCGCTGTCTGCAACGTGCCTGCCATGCCTGGGAGCTGCTGGTGCCGGGTCACTTCGTGCTGCAGCTCCTCCGAGCCTGGCCAGCCGCCCGGGGCATTTCTGCCAAGCCTCCCATGCCAGAAGCTGCGGCCGGCGCTGGTGGGTGGCTGATGGCTCATCTGTCTCGGGAAGCCAGGACGGGCACTGTGCAGTGTGGCAAACACTGCTCCGTGCACTACCAGGGAGCATCTCCTCGGCCATGAATAACTCACAAAATTCCCTTTAGCCGCGTTGGGCCAGCGCAGATGCTTTGTTTACCTGACGGCTTTCTCGCAGCCACGGGCAGCCCCGTTCAGTGCTGGGATTAGAGGATGAATGACGCCTGTTTTTGCGAGGCCCACAGGTCCTTTTTCACTGTCTCGCCAAAACAAATGGCCTGCAGCTTGGCAGTCACGGGTGCACCCTGTGGAGTGGGGCGGGGGAGGCTGTGCCTGCCTGCATCGCATATTTCGGCCTCTCAGAGGCCATGGTCCCCCAGGGCCTCCTCCCAGGAGGATCACTCAGACCCTGCCCGGCCTCCCACCTCCTGCAGGATTTGGGGGTGCTCCAGGCTCAGGTGGCAGCAGCTCTGGTTTGGGATTTCTGAACGGTCACCTGCATCCCCTTACTGGTGACAGGATGGGTTTGTGGCACGGCCCAGCTCTTGGTTACCCTTCTCCATCTCCCCCTGCTCTTCAGCAGTGCCCCATTCACCTGGCTGCATCACCAACCTCATTCAATCGTTTTCCTGACTTTGCAGGAAAGGACAGCCAGCTTTCTGTGGTGTCTGACCCTGCAGACTGCCTCCTCGCTGATGACTTTTGCTGTTGCTGTTGCTATACCTGCTGTATTAGGATATGAAGCAATATGTTTCCTCCAGCCCTTTCACCCTTACTTAATGACTAGGTATTGGGTTTTGCTCTCTGTGTTGCTTCCCACAGTAAATATCCTGGACCATGATACTGCAGTCTCAGTCTGTGTCCTTGCTATTTCCTGAGGTCTTTTAGTATTAGGCTACACAAGTGTCCTGACCTGGCGTTATTAATGCTTTCAGGATTTTTTCCCAGGACAGTTTGGTGGCTCTTAATATTTTGAGGACCACACATTTATCTATGGTTTTGCACTTTCTTTCAGCAATCACTTCTACAAGCTGGAAGCACATGTATCTCGCGTCATCCTGTCATTAACTGGGGAGCCTTTATCGCCTCATAGAGGATGCCAGATTTCTTATCTATGTACTAGAAATCTCAGATTTCTTCTTAGGCAGTCGCATCTGCCTGGAATAGGCTGTTCATCCATCGCTGTTATCCACTGTTTCTGTGTTTTAGGAATTATTCTTTGCTGAAGTCTCACTCATTCTTTGTCATTTAGAGTGTGTACTGAGAACAAGAGCAAAAGCAAGAGAAATAAATTAAAAGGCTTTACCTTTGATTTCTTCTTTGCATGACTATGGCCATGGCTCTGTACAAGCATTCAGTTTTTACTCCCACTCACCCCCTACTCAAAGTATCTTTTGCCTGGAAATTCAGCACTAATATGTCCTGACTCTCTTCCTGCCTACTTACAGTGCTTTATCTGGCGTCTGTTTGCGAGCCACACTGCATGCTAACAGCATGTATCAAGTGTTGGGGCCAAAGCAGGGAAAATACAGGGGATGATATACAAAGATGTTGCACCTGTGGCAAACAGGGAGCTGTGTTCAGGGACTGACCTTCTAGTGCCTTCTCCAAAATATTCTGCCTTGCAGGCTGTTTTCCTCCCCCAGCTTCCGTGCAGGTTCGTATATCCCGAGCCTAGCTTGAGACCTCCTGCCAGCATGACCTCCTACCTTGAAATCACTCGTTTTATTAAAGCCTTCCTCCAAGTCATTCTGGGTCTATTTCACAACAGGGGAACCAAAACTTCTAGAAGTTCAACCCTTTTCTCATCTTCCTGGGAGAAAAAAAAAAAAAAAAAAAAAGAAAAAAAAAAGATTTTTTGAATAAAAGCAAGTGGTAAGAAAGAGGCAACGGATGTTTTATTCCTATATAGTGATTTAAGACCAGAGTAGAGAAAGCATTCGATGGTCTGGTGCAATGGCACATTAGCAAGAACCAGACATTCCTGATTTCTAGTTCATCACAAGCTAAGAGCAAATATAATATCATAGTATAATTATTTTAATAATTTGTGAGGGTGTGTCGGGGGAGAGGGGGTGAGTGCAATTCTGGGACAGCATGAAATTTGGATTTTGAAAATATTAAGCACTTTATAAAAGTTGTGTCCACTAGACATTGCCTCTTGCTCCATCTGGGCAATGGAAGTGCTTTCAGGTCCTGCTCCAAGTGGACCTGGACCTGGACTTATTGCATGCCTGCTTTTAGGGCAGAACCTGGCCTGGTGTCTTGAGCTAATAGTGTTCTGTCTGTCTTCTGCAATGAGGAGAAACCACAACTTCTTAGAAGCATGTGTTGGAAAAGTAAATAAATAAAGAAGAAACTGTCAATAAGGAAAGAAGACATTGAGTTTTACTGAAGAAGAACACTGGATATGGAGATTCTTTAATTATGTATTTTTCTAACCAGCAAGGAAAAAAAAAATCAATATCATAAAGGAAAAAAAAAGAGTTTCAGACTGAAGGATTTGTGTCAACATCTGGACCTGGGGCTTGAAAACTAGGCAGCTGAGGTCATTCCATTTTATAAATCCAGCTTATGAATGGTACACACAGCATCTGAACAAGTGCAAAGCCTGGAGTCACATAAACAGTGTATTTCATTCCTGGACATTGAAATAACAAAAAGGGCAGAGGCAAAGGGCTCCTCTCAACATATGTGCTTTAAATGTATGTGAAAGGCCCATGTGACGCTCAAATAATAACACTGGGAATATGGAAAATGAGACTAAGCAATATTTATACTACCCTTTCTTTTTTACTGGGGTGAAGTGTTAAATGTGGTTAACGATAGGTTGATTGGGTCAAGAATATGGGCTCCATCAACTTTGCAAACTGCTCTGAACAAATAAACCAAATAAGATGTTTTCATAGGGTCAAATTCTCATTGTAATCTGAAGCCATTTCACCCAGAAAAATATGTTTACTTGTTAAGGCAAGTAAGAACCAGAGCATGCTTGATTTACAGTGCAAAGGTCCACTGAAAAATGGACTTTCCCTTCAAATCTTTGGCATCCTTCTCTCCCATGTGCCCTCCCATCTCGGCCAGGAGGTCAGAGCTACCTGCTATTGCGCAGGGATTGATGGTGACAGCTGTGTATTTCACCTCCAACTCTATTAGCAAGACACCTGCACTAGTCTAAATATGACAACGCAGAGCTGTATCTGCAGCCATATATTGACTGCTGAACAAACCTCGTTCTTTTTGGAAGTAGCAGTCTTGGTAAGTTTGAGGGTAGATCTACAAGGAAGTGCTCCTATGTCTTAGACAACGCGTGCAGGCCTGGTTACCTCATTTCAAACAGTGACTGCTTTGTGTTCAACTCAGCTTAATCCACTTTCATCTAAATATCAGAGAATGACACAGAATCGCAGAGTGGTGAGGCTGGCAGGGAGCTCTGGGCCCAGCAGGCCCAACCCAGGGCCATCCGGAGCAGGGAGCCCAGGGCCATGTCCAGGTGACTTCTGAAGGTCTCCAAGGAGGAGACTCCACCACCTCCCCAGGCAACCAGTTCCAGTCTGTGCCCTCACTGATGATGATATTATGAAGATAATATTCCTTTGGTAGGTACTCATTACCTTCAGCTGGTTGTTGATCATGACTTTTTCAAAGAACATGCCAATGATTTGTATGACTCATGTCACAAAAAGTCTGCTAAGTTTGTTTCACTGAGCACTGACACAAGGCAATCTTTAGCTGAGACTGCATTTAAAATAAAAGCTACATGCTTGCCCACTTAGACTTCAAAGCTGTTTATCAGCTTTGGAAATAACAATAGGAAGCTCTTTTTTCTCCTCTGTATTTGTTGCATAAAACCATTTATAACCCAGTGTTGTCTTTTTGTCAGCTTGGACCATGGTTCAGATAACAGTTCTGTGACAAATAAGCCTCCCAGAAATCATGGAGCAGAAAGCAAATGAGGTATCATACATAAGTGATGGATGAAAGTGTGTTACTAAATGGTTACAGCCTTCAGTCCTGGTAGAAGCACTCACAATTAGCTAACACAATTTTTAAGGTGTTAACTTAATTCACCTACAACATCTTCCCCATCACCTAATTATGGCTAAAGATAAGGTGGAATAACTAAATGACTTGGGGGATTGATAAGGAAAAAGGAAAGTTTTCGCTTGCTGAGGGCTGGTGGTAATCAAAAGCCATTTTCATCTGATGGCTCATTTGATGGTGAACACAAACGCAAGTGTGCGAATTGCAACCAACATAGCCCATGTGGCTTTCCTTGGGTCTCTGGATAAAACCATGGGTAAGGACTTAGGCAGAGAAAGAGAAATTTCCCTGTCCATTTTCTTCAAAACATCAGACTATTTCCTCAACTCGTATGTTCAAAGAAAAAATTCCAAGAAAGCTGATGAGAGTTTTTCATACAATTTGCCACTTGAGACCTACATGCTCATTCTTTGAGTCCTGCCAGTCATTTTGAGGGTTTCAGCACTGAGAAAAACATCTTGTCTCCGTAACCACACACAAATAATATCACAGCAAAGGGGATACCTCTTGCAGTATCAGACTCAGTCTAAGAATTTATCAGAGCATTTAATAAGATTTCTGAGTGATTTGTGTTTAGTCTTTGCTGCCCTGAAAGCCTTTTGTTATTTAGATTCACGGGTTCAACATTCTTGCTAGCGTTAGATCTCAGTTAGGTGGATACTTCTGCCATCACCTTGACAATAGGCACTTTAGCTAAGCTTTTTTTCTTAAAAAGGTGCCACTTATAAAAAATTTGTCCTGCTTTTCCAACGTAAAGTAGAACATGCTTGCTTAATACATGCCTTTATTACGCTCACAAAATGTATATGCCCTCCCTGGCCAGAAAAAAAATAATGCAGCCTTATCCTTCACTCAGGAGGCTGTACATCACTGTGATGCTACTGAGTTCAGCAAGTGTGCAATGTACAATTTTGGTTCTTTTTTTTTTTCCATTATTAATTTGAATTACATTTTTTTATTTGCCTTTTTTTTTTTTCTCCACAAATCCTTGTTATGACAGCTTGCATATTTTAATATTAAGATTTATTCCCTTCCCATATCTTAATGTTCCCCAGAGACACCAAAACGGCTTGACTATCAGTTAACAGTAATTTTAAAATGGAGTCCAAATATTTAATTGAATTGGTTGTGTCAGTGACTTAATCACCTAATTGCTGGGATTTCTATTTCTGTGGTACAGATTGTCAGTGAGTTGGTAAGACCAGTTACAGAGCTAGGGACTGGAAATAATCTCCTTCCAAATGGCATAAATAGCTGAATAACACAGTCAGACTAGGCCCTGAATGTATATCCAAATGCAAACTTTGGCTTAAACCAGTCAGAACACCGTGTCTGTTTTTCTTTAAACTGATCGCTGTAGAATACTAGGTGTCTATTTGAGTTATACATTAGCACGATGGCATTATTAATACTATTCTTTTGCATGCATATCCTCAGAACCACATTCATGATTTTCTTTCTCCTAAACATAGCCTTCTATTACTTGGATTAAAGATATGGGAACAAACAGCTCATTTTTAAACACATGCAATCAATATCACGATCTTCAACCATCTGCAGTGCAGAAACAGAGAGAACCTGGAGGGATGAGGCTTTTTAATTCCAAAAGGAAATGTCACAAGAAGAGACTGAATTCATCTTGGGAAACTCTACATCCTGTATCTTTGCCTTAAAGATGGATTCTAGATAAAATCCCATTATCCTTTCTATTTTGATTTAGCGAAAGCCTGTTCTCTGATGGTTAATAACTGTTATCACTCAGAATCTATGCGTTATTATCGTTATATATTACATGCTGTAAATGTTTTTTTTATAATTGCCTGTTGGTGATTCTACATCAAGCTTGGCAAACTCCTTCAGTGCTAACCCATCCCCTCAGTGCAGCTGGAGACCAAGCATTAGCCAGAACACACGCCTGGGAGCGGAGCAGGGAGCTGAGGAGTGGCACTGAGCAATATACAATTGCACATTCTCAGCAAGTCCAAAGGCAGCGAAGCCCGGCATGTGCAGCACAAGAAGCGAGGGGGAGAACCTGCCCATGTCACCCTTTGCCACCAGAGTCACCCCACCTTCTGCGAGGACAAACGTGAGGCAATGCTCACGCTGTGGGGAATGATGGCACAAGTACAGGTGGCACAAACACTGCTCCTCACCACCACAGCCGGTCCTGATGGGCTGGTTAGGACCCAAAGCTGCCCAGCAGCTTGGCCAAGCTCTGCCACAGGAGGAGCAGGGGGGCAGACTTCTGAAACCCCACCTTTTGGGTTCACCTTCCCACATGCATGCAAAATGTTGTGAGACACTGTAGGCTTTGACACTCTTGGCTTCATGCATTTGGTGACCTTAAAAGAGAGGCTGCAGTGAGGTGTCGGCCACGTGGCTGCTTTTCTGGCTTCTCTGTGTAGGCCCGCTCCTTCGCTGAACAATTTTAACTTGAACACAGCCAAACAGATATTGCATTGTTCTCACATTTTGTAAAATAAATTCATTGCCAGCCTGAGACCTTGTGCGCCAAGTTTCAGATGAGAGTGCATTTTATGGCTGCGTTATAAACCCCTGAAAGAAGAGGTTTATAATGGAAATGCTGACACAGCCAGAACTATAACCGAGTGAACGATATTGCCATGATATCTTATTTACCTCCAGCAAAGAGCATATCAGGAAAACTAAATAATGTATTCCTGTTGTTCCAGATCATTTCATCAGTAAAACTTATCTCTGATTTTATTTGGTAGGCTACAACTACAATGTTCGTGCATTGACTAAGGAAGAGCACCAATAGTCTGTATCATTCTGTGCGTCGTAAGAGTTACGAATTCACACATGACAAAGTGCTCCCATATACACTTAGAATTTATTAAACACTTGTTTAATAGAAAAGGACAATTCAGGAAGAACAGAAAAGCAGAACACATTAAAAGTAAAACTGCAGCAGCAGCTTATTACAGCCATTACAGAAGGGACGTATAGGTGCCTGCTGTATGTGATTGAGTACCCAAATATTAGCTGGGACTGTTTCTTTTTCAGATTTGAGTAATTTACAGCAGAAACCCCAGAAGTACTCTGCTGTGGCATGACATCTGCTTAATTGAAGAGGAGAGCATTGCATTGAGCTAGCAAGTTAGAGACAGGACGACATTCACTCACAGGTAATATGCACAAAGCAGTCTGGAAAGGGTGGCCGCTGCCTGCCAGTCTCCGCCAGTATCTACACGTACAACACGGGCATTGTGGATGTAACTGGTGCAGGATTTGCTTGGCCAAGTTAGCTCTAGGTTGCTCCTGTACAAGAACCAGCACCTGTGCTTTGGCGTTTCTCTACCGTCTTCTTTCTGATGTCCATCACCGGGTTTGGAAATCAGGCTTTGGCAAGCTGCAGTACAAAATAAACCTGCTAATTCTGAGAAGTGGATTTTCAGGCACAGCTGTCACGTTCGGCCTTGTAGGGCAGACAAATAAGCCTAGCCATGCAATGTGTAATGTTTTCTTTTGTCCTTTATAAAACTGAAATGACTGAAATAATATTACAGGAGAAGATTTTGATATCCTCGTTCCAGTGTGCCTTGGCAGTCCCCACACGGTGAATAGTTTCTGCAGCTCCAGTGGAATGCCTCTTGGATGGATGTTGCCTTTACGGTGAATTCAGCCGGTCTTCTGCTGCTGCAGGAATTCAGGGGCACACTGCTACACGTTATAGAGGGAAAATTACACAAATACGTCCAATGACAAGTGTATATTGTCGGCATTGTATCCAAGAAAAACTATTGCATCCATTAAAGAATGTGTCTTTTTGGCACTTGCTGGGAAAAAAAAGAACAGTCAGGACTTTGTGGTCTGGTCTCTTTTTAAATCTTTACATGATGAGACAGAGCAACAGTTTCTGAGCAGTTCTGCAGCACTTCCCTGTATCAGTCCCCTTCCCCGCTCCCCTTGCCAACAATTCTGCACAGCTTGCCGAGCGTTTGCTCGAGCTCAACATTTACTGATAAATGTTGCACTTTTCCTCTTTGGCCTCTTTTTGCTTAGGGACAGGAATCAAACAATCAAACTGGAAAAGTCAAACTTATTTTCCTTTTAGTAACTTGTTTATTTCTCCACCTACAAAGCAAATGCATTCTTTGCTCTGTAATTTAATGTCTGCCTCTTTTTCCGCCAAGGTTGATTTGGTATTTCCTTTACAAACCTCAATTGTTGGCATTAAGAACTTGGCCACTTCAGCTCGACGGGACTAAAACTTGGCAAACAAATTGTCAGCTAGCAGTTAACTTGTTTTACTAAAATTTCTTTCTTTTTATCAGTAATCCACGACCAGTCTATATCTCTGTAGTCCCCACCACAATTCTAGGTCCCCTGAAGGTGAATCACTGGAAGTGATTGGCTTGGAAATGCTTCTGACTGCCCTTACAAACACTTAAAGGAGAGACTGCAGAACTCCAGCTCCACACCAAAACGCAGTCACCATTCTGTCTTGCAGGCAGCCTTTCTCACACTTTTCCATGTCAAGGAAAAGTATCTCGGAAGAAGCTACAAGGTAGGGTCCTCAACAAAGCAGGAAGGGCAGAGAAGCAAGAAGGCACAGAGTAAGTCTCAGTGCAAAGCCTGGGCTTGGTAATCCTGCACAGAGCTGGAGCTGCAGGTGAGCATCTTGTAGGAGAAGACAGAGGTCAGAAGAGCAGTGAGGATGGGAGCAGAGGGGTGGCCATGGGAGACCAGAGTGGGAAGCCCATGCTGGATGGATGCTCGCAGGGGGCAGCAGCTCAGTCCTTGGTGCTCTGGCATCAGAAGGGTCTTGGTCTTGCCCTGCTCAAGAAGGGGAGTTACTGGCCTGAACACTCCCTTATCCCAAAGCCCTGGAGCAGGTTGGTCCTTGTTAGAAAGGGGAAAATGCCATAAAGAGCAGTTTCCACCCATCCTGCTTACAGGGGGCTGCACCAACGAACTGCTTAAAAATAGTGGAGTGGGGGAAGGGGGAGGGAAGAAGCCTGGTTTAACCCCTGGGGTGGGAGCTGGAGCAGCATTTAATTGGCAGCTCCTTCAAGCCCTCCAGCCAAGCCCTCCTTGCTGCTAATCAAGCCCTCCCAGAAGGATTATGCCTTTTATCTGCCTCTATCTGCTTCACGTTGCAGCAGTGGCAGCAGGTGCTCCACCGGGCTGGCTTAGCACCCCCTGCTCCAACTGGGAGCTAGAGCTGGGATTTCAGCAAACATCACCCAAAAACCGTGTGTGGCCTCACCACTGGTGATGGAGCCGAGCAAGGCAGGAACAGCAGCATCCAGCCCCTTGTTTGTTTGCTCAGGAGCAACAGTGACATCCCAAAGAAGACCAAGTAACTGTAATGTAGAAATGTCATTTAATGGGATTCGAACCAGGCTCAAGAAGTAGAAACGAATTAAATATGATTCTTTTCCCTCGTATTTCTCTCTCCTGTGAAATAACAGGAAACGTGGTGCAGGAGTGTTAAATGAGAAGCGGCTGGGACAGAGCTCTTCCAGGGAAATGCTGGTTCCCACCAGGATTATATTTTGCATGTATGTGAGCCTGACTTTAGGCAACTGTGGGCAGATCTCAATGCGCAAGTGAAGCAGGATACACCACTCTCGCTGCTGCAGGAGAACTTATGAGTCAGAAAGCAGAAAAGCAGACCAACTTCAACAAGCACACAGCCTGCCTCAAGCCCTTCAGCTCACAACACAGCCTGAAGCTGAGCGGGGAACACCAGCTCTGCTGAAAGCCTGCCTGAGAGGCTGGAAGGGGTGCAGGGGAGTTAACAGAGACCCCTCCTCAACACGGGCATGATGTACAGGCAAAGCTTAACTTCTAAAATTGGGAAGGTTCAAAATTATTGACCAAGAATATATGATTTGAGATGACAAAGTTAAATTACGCCAATGTTTAAGCTTGGTGAACGTGTGTTTAGCTTTATTACACGTGACCACTGAATCCCTAACACACCAACTAAAGGACCACAGCAATTAAACTGCCCTGCCAATTTTACTGTAAGGACTATTTGGATTAAGCTGCTATCTAACAAGGACATTGAAAGCTCTAAAATGTCTGTGGAAAGAGAAACACCTCTGCTTATCTTTATCCTTAACCCATTTTGATAGTGACTACTCTGTGAAATAATATCCATAACTTATGGCTATCTGGTGAAATAGTTTTCTGATATCCAGGCCATCGCTGTACTTTTTTCAGGATGCAACTGCTTCCTTTTGAAAGCCACCAGATAAGCCATCACAAGAGATTTGTGCTCATCTTTCGTCAACCTCTCATGCAAAAATGACTTTGATATTAGGAAGATTTTTGCCTAACAAGCATCTTATTATATAAGGATTTAGTACCAGGTTTTATCTCTGTATCTGAAGCTTTGGGGACCCTTGCTCCTTGGCTGAAGACACTAGCACGAAGGGGCCATTAATCAGACTGAAATCATAATTCCTATTTTCTTTAGCATGAATTCAAGGGAAAACACAACTTTGCCTTCCTACAGCAAGTAGCACTGATACTGCTCCTCAAAGATATAATTCATAACTTCATGGAGAGTGTGCCCAAGCCCACTGCAATACTGGTGAGAGTCAGTCCTGACCTTCCCAGGCCACCAGCTGACATGCTGCTACACGGGTGTCCCAAGGCACTCACCCAGCCCTCCTCCCGAGTGGGAACATCACAGTGGCATCCCAGCAGCATGGGCAGCTCCCTTAAATATGGACAGTCCCTCTGGCAGCCAACCCTGCTGAAGGGGAGGATGACCAAAGGGCATGGCCAAGGGCAGCACATTTGCCCAGAACCAGCTGGTAATTAAAATGTGATCCAAGAAAAGAGAAAAAAAAAATAAGGAAAAATAAATGAAGTGTTTGTCAGAGAACTGTGGTTAGGATAAGGTGGAGCTGCTCAAAGAGGCATAGTAAAAGATAATACTTTTTAGTTATGGAAAAGCAAGCGCAAATCCCATCCTCCCCACCTCTGACCACCACCACCACCTCGCTGAGGCTGTGCAGTCTGTGGGAGCTGGATTCACTGTGGAGGAACACGGAAATCAGAATAAAGACTTCCCAACTCTGATCGGTTACGAGACCCCAGGAACTGTAGCAGAGACTACTGACTGTGGGCAAATTACTGACATGGCTAATTGCAGTTTTTAAAGAAGCCTCTTTTATAACTGCAAATTTTGGAGAGGAAGGAGATACCCAGAGGTCTGCGGTTTAAATTCTGGATAGCACCTCCATTTTTGGAGTTAGCAATGAGTCCTGGTCTGTGCGCAGCGAAAGGCCACTTGGGTGCACCTTAAGTTCTCTCTGAGTGGCATGGGAAAAACTGTTCAAAGCTTTGTGTGCCAGGATGGATGACATTCTTTTTCTGAATCCAAGTGCAGCGAATTCCCTTAGGATAGGTGGCATAGCATCTGACTCATCTGCTGGTAGGGAGTGCTGCTAAGTGACCACAAGTTAAATAAACTTAAATTCCTCAGTCATGACTGAGGGATAATGAGGAAAGTTCCCTCCTGCCCTGCAAGGAGCTCCTGCAGGTGTTGGACATCTGGAACTCCCTCAAGACCTACTCGGAACAGACTGAGTAGATTATTGTGCTTTTGGATAAAACACGAAATCCAGAGACCTTTAAGACGAACAAACGCTATTTGTACGTGCTAGCTCCAATCATTGTTCCTATGACAAATGCCTTTTCTTTAAGAGTTACAACAAAGTCTTTGGTTCTTCACAAAACACATGTAAGCTGAATAAGTTACCTGGTCAGGACAGTCCACATAAAACAGCCAAATAAATTCTCAGGCATGTTAGTCATTTATTTTATCATATGTCAGGAAAACAGAACATATAAAGCCACATAATTCTGTAAAGATAACTTATGCTGAAATCTAGCAAGGCATGTTATTTTTAGTAGTTGCAGATCATAAGTGGACATTTTACAGAGAAACCTACAAAAGTTAGTTGTGCTTTCTGGTAGTAATTACCTCCCACAAATATGACTCACTTCTGCAGCTTGAATGCAACGGTTTAGTGTCCCAAAATCAACAGTTTTATAAATAAATCTCTGAATCACAGACTGAATGCCTGAAGTGTTTAAATATTTCTTACTGCTCTGGGAAGTAGTTTTCATTTAAGGCTGTAACTTCACAACGAATTCCCAGCGAGCAGTACTGATACTAAAAGGGAATAAACACAGATCGAGCAGGTAGGCTGCAGCGAGATCTATTTGAGGCTAGCAGGAGCCAAGTTTTCCCAGTTTTGTCACTTCTGTTAACATCAGCCGGGACTGCCCGGTCAGATGTGGAGGGGACGCAGGAGGAATTCATTTTGCAGCTTCTCTCAGCATCCCCCTCGCAGCAAGTGCATTCAGAGCTGCGGGGCGGCTTGCCAAGGGGACCTGGGGGCAGCTCAAAAGAGGAGCCCTCTCTTTAGCCCACCAAGTCGCCACTTTGGCTAGTTAAATTTCACAGGGTGAACTTTCACGAGGTGCTCAGAGGGCTCCTCCCCGCTGGAGCACAGGAGGCCGCGCTGGCCCCTGAGGCGACCCACAGCGCTCCCGCCTATGGCTGCGGCCTGCCCCGGGGAGCCTCGGAGCCCGGGGGGGCACAGCGTGATGGCGGCCGGCCCCCTGCCCGCACCGAGCCCCTGAGGGCCGCCTCTGGTCGCCCTCGGGGCTCGCTGCCCGCCCGGCTCCGGTCGCGGACACCCGGGGCTTCAGGAGGCGGGGGTCCCGGCCGAATCCTGCCCCTGGTGGGGCCGCAGCGCTGCGGCCGTGGTGGCAGCCGGGCCCGGGGGTAGCGCTGTGAGGCGCACGGAGGGGGGGGGGGGAGATGAAATAAAATAAAATAAAAAGAGTAATCGTACCTGTAGAGCTCTACCCAAAGGGAAAGAAGCTCTCCCAGGAAAAAAGCATGATTTGTTTTGTTGATGTTTTTGCGGGGATTCTTGTGGTTTAGCTGCATATTGCACTCGGGTGTTCCCCAGTCTGAAAAAGTACAAATCACTCCTGTTGCTGATATTGCTACATCACACAGCTTTCTTGCAGTGATGTGACCTAAATAATACTAATCTGATCGGCTATAGAAGCAGAAATAATTATACATGTTCACATGTAAAAAAAAAAGTCATGATTTACACAGTTATGTTTGCAAAAACACCCAGAAGACAAGAAGTGCGGATACGCTGTTGGAACTTGGAGAACTTCTGTCTTCATCTAATAACAAACTGTCAGCTGAAGTCATCGCTGGTGAAAAGTTATACACTGCAAGTGACAGCGCAGAACGTGCAGGCTTTTTTATTTATAATTAATTAGAGGGAAAAATGAAAGAGAAAAGGGAAAAAGGCAAGAGAACAGAAGGCTAAAGAAATAGGAGCTTAAAAAAAAAAAAAAAAAAAAAGAAAAAAAAAAAAAAGAGCAGGGACATTTCTGATGTCATCCTCCAGCAATTAATCATGGATTACTAAAAAGTTCAAGCACAGAACCTGCAGCCTTATCTTGGTTTCTAAGTCTCAGTGCGATCTACAAAACAGCCCACTTAGGAGAAAATGCATTCACCTCCTGGCTGACTCATCCCCAGACATTTGCCTTCCTCCTTTATTTATATTTCAGCTACTATACATTTCAGCTACTGTGAATCCTCTACTGCTTTGCAAAAAACACCTTTGCAGGACTTGTGTATCACTTCTTTCTGCTGCATGATGAGAGGGAGACCTGCTGGCCTGGCCCCCTAAAATAACAAATCCTCCACCTGTGATTTTTTTATTTTTTATTTTTTTATTTTCCTTGGGAACAGGAACAGGATGGGGAAATTATATTCTCTAAGCTTACTTCCAGAAATTGGAAAGTCTGGTAACTTAGTCAGGCTCGGAGTCATATCCATTTACATTTATTGCCTAGAGATAGATGCTCCTCTGTTATTATGCAGGCAAAGATTAGAACAAAGCACATCATTACAGATATTAGGAAGCTCCAATCTGGATGACTATGCAGTGTATCATTTAATCAATTGCATGAAAAAAGTACGGTGATCCCCTATGAGCTGCAGACTGTGCATGCTGCCAGCTTCTGCAACGCTTGCTTGCCACAGCCTGTGAGCCCCTGTGCAGCGTGCAGGCATGTGCTATCTTAGATTATCTGAATTGATGCAGCCCTTGAAAAAAAAAAAAAAAAAAAAAAAAAAGTTTCATGTTTCTCTTAATTCGACTTAGAGTTTGACATTATTATTTTACATAATACAGCAGTGCCTAGAAGATATTAATGAGGATAAAGTGCCTTCATCAGTATTGCGCATTTTTTTCAGAAGGAATCAGAAAGAGGGAGTGAAGTAATAAAAATGAGCTGGAACTTAAAAGTAGAAAGTGTGAGATTAGGAGCTTCAACCAACAGCAAGAATGAAGAGGAAACAACAGAGGAAGATGATTAACAGAAGCGTGCTGATTGATGGCAGGATTACCGTAGCCCACCAGAGAGCATGGTCCTGAAAACTGACAAACATGATCATAAGAGCAGTGAGGTGCTGGCAGAGCAAAGCAGAAATAAAGGCCCTTGTACAGGACGGTGATGACACCTCACCTGAAATCTTTTAAATATCTGCGTTGCTCACAATCAGAAAAGACAAAATTAAATTTTCTTAATTGTTAAACTGGGATGCATGCAGAGGAAGGCTGAAAGGTTAAGCAGTTTATTTTGAGTGAGCTACCTCACAGGACTAAAAACCTGCTAAATAAAGCCAGATAAGATCGATGTCTTTATATTAGAGGGTAAACATTAGAAAAAGAGAAACATTAGTGATGCTTGAGGTAAAAAACTGGCACAGACATAGAAATACTGTAACAATTAAATATGTTTGTGGAACTAAATGGGTCTGGAAACTCGGGCTGGATTTTCTGCACACCTTAAAGCTGTGCAGGCACTCCAGCCTAGGAGGAGTCAGGTCGGAGATCTCTGAAGCTGCCCGTTCAGTCACTGCGGTGCTGGCTGGGTCTAGAGACCAAGTGCATGGCAAAAAGGGTGGGCAGAAGCCGCGTACCTGCTGTGCCCCAGCCACCCAGCAGCTCACCTCTTCTACCTGTCTTCTAGTCTTACAGTGCATCTGAAGCCATGGGGGTACTTCGTTAGCCTACAGATGCCCCCTATTTACTGCTGAGTCCCTCTTTAAGTGGGTTGAAGCAGGCTTTTCATACGTAACCCTGGGAAAGACTATGTACCCTCTCTTGTATAATGAGTCTAAGAGGTGGAGGCAAAGGGTGCATAATATACAAGCACCCCGAGCCTTAGCCCATTAGGGAGCAGAGGAAGCTCAGATTCAGGCTTCTCTGCTGCTCTTGCAGATTCCTGTTGCTCTCCCATCGTCTCCAAGAACAAACGAGTTGCTAAAGGTCAAGTTTCTCATTGGGGACTGCGAGTTCTTGCACAGGTTGTGCCCCAGGCAGAACCGCGGCAGAGCACCCTGTGTCCTCACCCGCTCTCACCTCCCTGCAAAGAGGCCAGATGTAATTGGGTTCCTATTTTTGCTCTTGCTACAGAATGCCTGAAAAGGAAGAAAATTTTAATCGTGGAGAAAACGGATTTGGAAGAGAAGAAATACGCCCTGAGTCTACTGAGCTTGGTGACTATAGAGGTATGCTGCATATACATTTTTAGACACTTAATGGAGATGCTCCAAATCTTCCTCCTGGTGTATGTGCCTCCCCACTGCTCTGTATAGACGCTGATCTCCTAAACCCTTCGGCTTGGAATCCCAACCATGAAGTGCTGCAAGCAGGGAGCGTGCTGTCCCCAGTGCTGGCTGCCACCGAGGCGGGGGCAGAGACCTACCCGAGGGAGGCACGGGGCGGGCGGGCGCAGGGACAGGGGGATCCGAAGTAGAGAAGAAAATGGAGTCTGATTAATGCATCCACAACAAAAAATGGACAGGGATTGTCCTTTGTTTCTTTATTTGTGACTTTGCAATGTGGATTTGATTACAGCACTTGAACTCAGCAGATTTCCTCCCTGCGCACAGTGGAAAACATTGATGTCCTATTTACAAAGAATTTCTGGGAAGCCTGATGCACATACGTATCAACAACTACTTGCTTGGATGGTTTTTATTTAATAGCGTTTTGAAAAGCATATGGAGAAAATTTCTACTGTGGTGCATTTAACTTCGAAATGTGTTGTGCCTGGAGGAACAAGCTTTTAGGAGTTACAGCGCTTTTGTATCTGTGTGAAGTGTGCTGATGTAGGGACGTGTATTTGGGCTCTCCTTTTATTGTAATCTCCGGAGCCTGTGGCTGGATTGTACCTTGCTGGAGATTTTGGTTTTTATGCAGGCAAGGCTTGGTAGAAGTTCAGTTTGCTAGAAATTTTTGCTCGCGGCTTTGAGTTTTATAACATTGTTTATGACATTTGCTCTTTGGAACAATATCTGCTATATGTTCATTTTTCTCTTACTCCAAGCCCCAGCAATCACCCTGGAATTGTATTACATAACAGACCACATCTGGCCTTGAAAAGGACAGTTCAAACTGTCCGTATCTGGGTCACGATCATTATTTTAATGTAGGTGCAGTGAGGGGATTTGAAGATAGGTAATGTCTCTACATTTTGAAAATGTCCTTTTATGGTATTTGTTTTAACTAACCATTATTTATTTCTACATCACAGTGGAAGCCTTTCAGAGCTGACACATAGGAGCAATAGAGAGTATAAGCAAGACGTGTCTAGAATCTGTAAGGACCCAATATATCCTGCATGAGTAGGGATTATAGCCCTCGGACCCCACAGCCTGTGGCTGCACTTGAATTTCTGATGATTTGCTCCTTTGCAAATAGTTTCTGAATTTGCTAGCAAGCTCAAAGACACGAAAAGCAGGGCACTGTTATTTGGACATTTTTAATTTCAAAATAACCCAGTATCTGATGCAATTCACTTTAAATAGTACATCCTCAAATTATTCTTTTTAAAGCTTCCTTAAAAATCATACGGGACTTTTCTGTTTCCCTATTGAAATTTACAGTGGTCTTTTCAGCAAGGAAGAAACTAATCAGGGTGCCAAATCTCAAAGTCTTTACACGGACAGTTAACCAAAATAAAGTTAAATATACATGTTAAGTCCTTGCAGGAATCAGACTTAACTAACCATAAAAGAGAAGTTATAAAAACTGCCTATGCTGCCCAAGGCTGAGAGCAAACCAGAGAAGTGTGACTAGTTAGTAACTTATCTCAATTTCATTCAGTTACAAGTACATAAAGTACAGATTTCTCAGACAACACTGCGATTTTCAGGTGGGAGGCAATCCTTCCTGATCATTCCTAACACAAGATCTTACAAGTTACTTAACAGTGCAGCATGCATCATTTGTAACTGAAGTGTTTCTCTTCTTTCTCTTTCAGTGAAACTCATGCTCAAAATCTTTGTGGGCTTAAAAAGAATCATTCGGCCTGGTTAGAAAACTTCGTTGCCCAATGCAGACTGAAAACTAAAGTGCCCTCACGCCACAGCAGGTAAATATGCAGGACAAATTCAATACTCACTACGTGTAAGGCAGCGTATCTGGGAAACGAGGGGGAACTGAAAGAGAAAAGACTGGGAAGTAGGCAGAAGAGGAAAGGAGACAAGAATAAGCACTAACAACCTGAGTCAACATTAACAAGAAAAGGCTCCCTGAAGGGAAGAGGTCCCTTTCTCATGACTTCTCTGTTTATTGATTCAAATGGAAGAAGATAGATACCACATTGTGAACCTGTTTTCTAATTAGAAAACAAGCTAAAAGATATCATTAAAACATCTGATTTTAAGAGTGCATGAAAAGCAAGCTGTTTTGACTATGACCTGTTTAGTCTGCTTTGAGCTTTTTAGAAGCTCAGTATCAGAGGTTGTGGAACAGATGGAAGAAATAATGCCAGCACATTTTTTTCCCGTTAACCCAAATAACAGGACGTGCAGTAGGTAGATAACACAGGAGTGGTAGACAAAAACCTTCATTTAGCTTCTAGAATTTATAAGCACCATAGCCTCTGTGATTTTTAATTACCAAAGATGAGTATTATATGTTTAGTCTGCAAACAAACAAAAATTTGCAGAAATGTGTTAAACCTTGCACATCAAAAAAGTCCTACTTCATATTTTTTATTCATCTTTATCTTATATAGGAGGGATGATTTCAGCATATTGCAAATCAGTCGAATACGCACTGTCATCAACTTTAACATAGGCTTCAAAAAGGTTTTGAAGTTCTGCGGCATCCCTGGCCATGCTCACAGCTTGCAGCCATCACTACATGCTCCCACCAAGCTCTCTAGGTCCAAGGAGGCCACAAGGACATGGTTTTGCCCCGATCCAGAAAGGTTGTCACTTGTCCTGTAAAAAATAATAAGGCCGTTATTTAAACAGACTCAACATAGGATCTACACCTTTTTTATCAGAAGATTTTAGGGGATTTTTAGTGTGGTAGAGCTGTGAGGAAGCCCCAGAGCCAGAGCCTTTGGCTGCAGCACATCAGCGACAGCCCCGTCTGGTAGCGACAGGCTAGGTATTAAAAGCAGAGTTGGTGGAGAATGCAGCTAAGACATAGAGCCATATGCAGGTAATGATTGATCTCCACTGACCGAGATCCAAAAATACCATCATCTTTACACATCCCAGATATTTTTATTGACATGGTTAAAAATGCCCGTACCCAAAGAGCACTGGGTAATGCCTTCCAGAAAAGCACCTAGGAAGAAGTTGGTGAGTCAGAAGGTCAGATTTTTGTTTTTACAGTGATGTTAAAGACCAGGTTCATTTATAAGAGAGAGAAGCCTACACCTCTGAAATCTTGTCTATATTAGGGAATTTTACTCATAAAACAGGGAAGCAAAATAACTTTACACATTCCACCAGCTAAGCCCACTAAAGTTAAAATTGCTGGGAGGTTAAATATGCACATATTTCTGCTGCCTTTCAGCATTTTTGCTGGTGGATCAATCAAATGTTCCTCAGGCTAATTCTGTCCCTGCTTTGGAGCATGCTCAGAGTAGGTGGCTTTTTTTTTTACATATCCATGTACTTAAATTGAACAAATTTTTACTGCCAACGTATCAGCTGAGTTTTTCTACAGAAAGAAGAAAAACCATGCCAATGGGTGTGTGGCTTCTTTGCCAAATTTTAAGCAAGGAGTTCTGAGCTTCTCTATATGGGCAAAAAGTTGTCTTTTTGCTTAGTTGCTTAATAGATACTGATGAAAAAAAATCCCTAACTTCTTACTCTTTTTCTACTGCACCTCTTAAAAAAAAAAAAAAAAAACACAAACAAAAAAAAAAAAAAAACAACACTCGGACTGCAAGAGATATCCGGAAAAGGAAAATTCTGCCTAAACAGTTAAAATTTCAAACAACCACCAGCTGAAATTATAGCCAAGTAAAAGCTGCCTCTTATAATGGAAATGTCAGACATCCTTAATTATAGGTCACCACCAGTTCTGCCTACAACAGAGTACGTTTATTTTCATCCATAGAAATGAATGGAGTTTAGGGGGAAAAAAGAAACCCCACCTCTTAAATCCAAAATCCAGGCTGCTCCTGCACTGCCGCTCTGCTTTGGGCCAGCCGAGCAGTTACAGAATTCCCACCCCACTTGTTTGCTGTGGTTACACAGCCCTGTGTTATTTCCACTATCTCACACGCAGAGCCAGAAGAACTTGGAAGATGAAAAGGCTTTTGCTTTCAAATATTTTCCTTTTAAAAGCAGAAAGCTAAGTGTAATTCTATTAATGCATTATTATTTTGGAGGGACTGCCGAAGTCAGGAAATACCAAGTCAATGCTCTATTATATTCATTGTGCAGATGTACCACTTTCTATTCCTCTTTTCCTTGTTAAATATAACCTGTTGTGTCATATTTTTATTACGGCATGTGCACTGTGACGGTTTCTGCAGCAATGCTGGAATCACCACCCAGGGGAGATTAGTTATAACTGAAGTGGATGGGCAAAAAACGAAGTGTAAAAAATGGCAGAAAGCAAGCCAGCTCGTGACAGAAAATGACGATCGTGAGCTATTGGAGCTTTGCTTCAACAGATTCAGGACACTGCTCGTTTTTGGAGAATTTCTGGGGAGTCTCACTGATGTCACGCTACCGGTAGCTCTGTAATTTATTAACTTTTTTTTTTTTTTTTTTTTTGTAAAGCCGTGTATCAAAAGTTCTTACCCAAAACTCATGGGGATGATGGAGTTAAAGTAGTTTGCAATTCTCTTGTTCTTTACCTGTGCTTCACTATTCTCACACTTCACTCTAAGCCACTTAGGTAGATAACAGTGCTTTAGCAAAGCAAACCAAGCGAGAGTACTGAAGCCACTAACCCTGACTTAAAGACTAACCTTTCCCTCCCAGACACAGACCACTGTCTTGCCTCAAGGCTTTTCCTAATTGAGGAGCATCCTTACCTATGCCTGATGCTTTGGGAGGTTTTTCAACCTGATCTCGCCGCTTTGTTCTGCTCAATAGCACGATAATGGGTCATTTCCCCAACCTGCTTGGAAGTGGATAACAGAGAGGTGTCACAGAGGCTCCCACGTTGTCAGTGTTAGCAGGGATTAAACACTAGAAGGCAGCTTTACTGCTTGCCATTTGAAGCCTGGTTTTAGCCAGCACCTTGCCAACAAAGCTCAATTGCTGGACTTTCTCCCCAAAGCACATTTTTCCTCCTCTACTCGTTGGCTTTTGGTTGCTTGTCTCCGCCTTTTTGTGAGCAGCCTTGCAGGCTGTGCCCGTGACACAGACTTCCACCCACCCCTCTTTCCATCTGCACGGCTGACTCCTCACAGCATCGCCTAGGGTTCAGTTTGGGGTGATGGATTTATTTCAGCTGTGTCACTCCAAGAGGGGAGAGTCACTGCTTTTCGCTTTTTACTGCCCTGAGACGAATGAAGGACAACTGCAGGCAGATTACTCTCAACAGGTTGCACTGAAACACTTTCATAATGGCACAAAATATCACAAAACGCTAACTGCACTGAAAAAAAAGCCAGATGCCAGGTACATCAATCGGGGAGAAATGGAGGCTACTCACTGGTGTACAGGAAACACAGCAGTGATGCTGGCTACTGACAGCTCTGCAGGGACTTGGTAGTGACTAAGAGGTCACCCCAAATTCCTCCTCTAATAGGAATCCTTCAGATGAAATCAATGGGGCAGCTGGATAGGGGTGCAAGAGCAGTTTTCTGGTACTGCAGATTATGAGTCTCTCCTTTTACTTTTCCTGGATATTCAAAGAAAGAGGCTCTGAAAGCACTCCCGCCCTCCTGCTTCCTTCTATAACTTCCTCAGATCCTCAGCCGTAGCTGGGACTCCCAAGGGAGAATTTGTATTCACTTAATGCTGGCTTGACTCAGCACAATGAGGTGAGGCTCCGGCCAAAACCCTCCCCGCGTCCATTTCGGAAAGCAGAGCTCTCAGGGAGCAGCCCCCCCGCCTTTTCCTTGATGCCCTCTGTGGATTCCCACTCGGGGCCCAGATCACCGAGCCCACTGCCAGGTGAGGAGCACTGACGGTGTGCAGCTCGCCAGCAGAGCACTGCTCAGACAGCCTCTGTCTAGTAAACACATGGCTAGAGCTCGGCAGAGCTGCACTGAAAATTTCATAATGGAAAATGATAACAAGGAGATTACCTTTAGCCTGGTGGAATGTAATCTAATCCCTAACGGGAGAGGCACAGAGGCAAGCCTGACACTCGCCCACATATATATACCTTAACCCTGAAGATATTAAGATATTTTAACACATACCTTAACATCTGTGGGTTATTATTATTATATTTACTTTATTCTTACATCTCAGCTCCTTATTATTTTGTGCATATACCACTAAGGCAGTGATCTCCCAAACTCCTTGACTCGCTCCAGACAGGAGGGTTATACTCACTTAGTGTCTAACACGGGAGTTTAGCTTTCAGCTGATACTGCTTTGCATCTCGCTGCAGTATGTCCTGATTAAAGCTGGCAAGTTGAAATATTCCTTCTAATACTGGAATGATGTTTTTCTTATAAAAGGATCCCAGATGGCCAGATAACAGAAGAGATGTCTCTTGCACTGAAATGCATAGTCAAAAAAGGGAGATTGCTGTTTCCAAAATCATATGGCATTTTCTAACAGGAAAGGCACAAAGATGACTGCAGCGTATCATCATGAAACACATCCTCAGGCTTCAGATCAATGGCCTGATACTAATTAATCCCCATATTTTCTTTTTGAGGTCACATCTACAGCCAGGAGGTAGTGAGTGCTCTCCATAGTCTGGCCATACATTGCAGTCCAAGGAGCACTGGACCCTCTCAAAGGAGAATGACCTTTCTCATGACTTCTGGGAAATGATGGACCTCTGTAATGAAACAGCACATTTACCTTTTATAAACTATCTAGGAAAATACAGGAAAAGCCATATGGCTCAAGGAGGCATCTCCTAAAATTAGACATCACGTAACACAGTACCTAATTGTAAGGATACAGAGCCTACATCTGCTGGAACTGGGCGTAGCATGAAATGTCAAATGCAGATTTAGATGCAAGTAGGACTGCAAAAGGGAAATTAAGTGTCTTCAGTGTTCTTTTAATTGAGAAAGAAAGAGCTTGCTGATGAATGTGCTGAGAGTCTGATGGAAAAAAGCAAAAGGTTTAAAGAAATCTGAATCTCTTCACAGCAGGAAAGTGGAATGAAAAGGATTTGGAGCTTTTCTGTTACTTATCCCCCCACAGAGGGGCAGATTTATACATCTAGCTGGTGATTACCATTAGAGTAGATGCTGATGGAGCAAAGAAGTCCAAATGTATCCTCAAAAACTCTTCTTGGTTAAGGAATTTTCCATGTTGTGATCTTGGCTAGTCTCTCAAAGCATTTGGGAAAACAACTCTGATGGACTAAAAGTGTGAGACATGATGGATGGCATTCTATATACTGTATGTCAAATAAGCTAAAATCAAACTTAAAGGTCTGCCTACAACTGTCTTCCATGGAAATTCCAAGATTGTCTTCAAAGTGGAGGTTTGCACAAGCTGCATGGTCAGGATTTGGGAGCTATTTAGAATAAGGAGGAAAAAAAATGTATAAATCACTGAGAACACGTCTTCTCAAGGCACAGAAAGAGATGGGATAACACAATTAACACGAAATGGGATCAAAACTAAAACTCTGACTGAAAAGGGAATAATCGATATTCCCGTTCTGTAATGTTGCCATCCATGCTGGACATAGCTGTAGCAGCTGCAAACAGCATTGGCCATACAACTGGAACTGGAAACCTCTTCAGCCATTTCAAAGAAACAGGGTGAAGACTGAGTCTGCAGTGGCGGGTCCAGCACAGTACTCTTAACTGGAACTACTGCTGTTTTCAGTTTGCTAAAACACAGGGATTTGAACAGCAGCCTCGGCTGTGGTGGCAGTAATCTCCCCAGGAGGGATGGGGCAGGCAGATGCAGGTATAACCAAGGGATCATGAATCTAGGCCATAGCTTTGTGACCTTCCTAATCCTTAAAAAATAGCTTTATGTATGTGTGTGTGGATACAAGTGTATGCTATGCAATAACAGATACACACTGCAAAGGTTATATGAAATTGTGTTGCATATTTTAATACCCCGACATGCGAGAAAAGCTAGTGAAGGAAAGGCAGTCTAAGCTCTCGTGTGGTAGGACATGAGGAACAGCAGCAAGCAGCAAGAAAAAGAAGGCACAACTGAACTTACACAAAACGTTTCAATTTCAGTTTAGCTATGGGTTTTGCTCTGGCACATTTGGTGATCCCTGGCTGGCTGGATGCTCTGTCCAATATTTTCTTCTGTGGGTGAAGAACAGCCTGTTTGCTGAATTTGGCATTTAACTCTACAGAGTCACAGCAATGGACAGGTCTGTCTGTTTGCTTTTTATTCTCTAGCCTTGCCCAAGTCAACAGAATGGGTAATCCATCATGACGCTGCAGGAAAGTGACTGGGGAAACAGCACCAAAATTGCTTGTTTAGGATTCATATCAGTACACATCAGTTGGAGGAGAATGGAGACCCAAGCAATGCATATGTCCTTAAATGCATTTTCAGAGGCTGTAAAACTAATGTAATGCATCACCATTAAAGAGAAAATGTGACCAATTCAGTCTGACTCAGATTAAGACTACATTGTAGTTAAAATGTCTCGAAACAGAGTCTGAAAAATAGTTGTGCCCAAGTTGTTTTTCCACTGGAGAAATTAACTGTAGTTGCAAACATAATTTTCAGACCTTCTGGAATTAACATTTAAGCAAGCAACAATGTTAAGATTAAAAATGTCAAAGAACCTATAAATACTATTTAGGAGCAGAGTAGTCTTCACAAAGCAATCATCAAGTAAAGATAAAGCAGTCTAAGGTTAAGCAAGCAAGAAAGCGCAGTAGCCCTGCATTCACACTGGAGTGCTATTGTAGTGAAGAGCTTTTTTACTTTGCCAATTAATCTGACTCCTAAAATTAGCAATTAATCTATGAAATTCTTGTCATTATTTAGAATAAATGGCATGGCACTGAAGTACCATTATTAACAATTAAGCAAATTTCTTCTGGCCTCTTCTTCAAGATGCTA
Organism: Anas acuta; assembly: GCF_963932015.1. Classification (NCBI taxonomy): domain Eukaryota; kingdom Metazoa; phylum Chordata; class Aves; order Anseriformes; family Anatidae; genus Anas; species Anas acuta. The sequence continues at coordinate 15,873,357 of NC_088980.1, read as the reverse complement.
CAATGATGAATCCAAAATACAAGCTCACCTGGCTGTAGGAACACACATCAACATTTTAATTACACAGCTTTGCAGGGGAAGCTTTGCACAGTTAACCTCTCTGTGCTAGGAATGCCATAATGTTTTACAAATGTTTCCGTGGATTACAAGATTACAAATACTTTTTTTTTTTTTCCCGATGGCAAAACAAATGCTTTTGTTGCCTTTGGTGTTGTGTGACGTGGTACTTGATATAAAAATCCACAGATACATGGCCTTATCAGGGAACTGTGTCTAAAGACACTCAGCAAGAATGACAACAGCTGCATGCAAGGCAACAAACTGTAGGACTTTTCACCCTAAAAAATCAGGAGTAGAAGTTGGAGCTAATTTCATTCAACAGAGAGGTGAAGTCATCTCCATAAACCTCAGCAGCCTCGCGGCAGGAAAACCCATCACACTGACTGGTCTGATGTCAAGGGTAAGAGAAGTGCAGCTGCCTGTGAGGTAGGTTCACGGCCTCGGGTGCCTCAGGCTGTACTGCCTGGATGCCCACCAGCTGCCAAGACAGCCTGGAGTGACTACACCGAGTCTGACATCCCAGCTGAAGGTGGGCAAGTCCCACGCAGGATCACCTACTACCATCATTACACATGGATTAGTCATCACCTGAAAGAGATCAACTGCTTCAATGAGTGCCTCCCAACAGCTACTGACATGGGTAGTGGATCTTTTAAATGGAAATAAAATTACCTAAAAGGAGTTACAAAATAATTCTCATTACTCCAGACAGCTTTTTGTATTTGCAGAGGACTGGTCAAAGACAAGATCCTGCAGGTGTCTAAATGCAAACAAAGCTCTCTGGTGCCACAGGGAGCTCTGGGCCCAGCAGGCCCAACCCCTGCTCACGCAGGGCCACCAGGAGCAGGGAGCCCAGGGCCATGGCCAGGCGGCTCCTGAAGATCCCCAAGAAGACTCCACCGCCTCTCTGGGTAACCTGTGCAGCACAGGTCACCCCCACAGCACAGAAGTGCTTCTGGTGTTCAGACAGAGCCTCCCGTAGGCCACTTTTTGCCCATTGCCTCTTGTCCTGGCTCTGGGCACTGCTAAAAAGAGCCTGGCTCCATCCTGTTTGCACCCTCCCTTCGGGTATTTACGGATGTTAAGACCACCACCAGGCCACCTCTTCTCCAGGTTGAGCAGGCCCAGCACCCTCAGCCTTTCCACATCTGTCAGATGCTCCAGTCCCTTCACCATTTTTGTGGCTCTTCGTTGGACTCTCTCCAGAACGTCTCCTTTCAGCTTCTGGACAATCCCAGTTACTCATGATTTTTCAGTTAAACTCCCCACACATGTGAAGATATGCTTCTGGTCATCCCTTCAGCTGCCTACCTCGTCACCCTACCTATCCACCTGCAGATCTTCATGCAAGGCTTTTTCCCTCCCTGTCTCCTCTGCAGGAACTAATCTGAGAGCTTCATTACTTACCTTGCATGTGTGAAATGTTGGGCATAATTAATCTTTAATATGAAAGCCCAGTAGTCGTTAAGTCCCTCCAGGCTACCAAAAACCAAGGTTCAATTCTATCCTCTCATCAAAGAAATGTAAATCACCATCATTCACAAGCTAATTCACCTCCCTAAAGACAACAGTTCAGGGGTACCAGTGAATGTTATGTTTTCTATAAAATAAAATAGTCGTTGAACCAGAGAAAGGTTATTTTATAGCCTAGTGGCTGAAAAAAATACCTAAGTGGTGAGAGAAGTAGAGGGTATTTCAAAATACTTTTATTGAGATTAAACAGTTCTTGTCCTTTACTTACACAGTTAAACTGCATCCATAAGAGAAAATGAAAGTTCTTCAGAATATCTAAAGCCCATATAGAGGCATATAGAGGAATATAGAGGGATATCTGCCCACCACAGAAATCTCAGTCCAAACCTTCCCAATAAGAAGAGGGAACTTGATAAATGGAATTTTAAAATCATTGGGTTCTTGGAAACCCCAGGACCACCTGCTTTGCTTGTAGCAAATGCTCTAATCTAAGCTTTTAATACTTGGGTTAGAAAGACATTTTCAATTTGATCCCATATAAAATCTTTTTAGGCTAGGTGAGGAAAAAAAGAACTATAATTATTTGGAAGGATCTGAACTAGTTTTTCCTTGCAACCAAAAATTCCTGATATGCATAACCTTATGTGAGAATTATGACTGCTTTATCGACACGTGATTATTTGTGTGCTGAAATGCTGCTCCCTGCTCCAGTACACCAAACTCAGTTGTAACTATACCAAATTTTACACAGCTCTGTAGTGCCAACGAATTTGCTCTAAGCATTTGACTTCCAGTTATGTTCTTGTCCTCTTTAATACCATATGTTTGTATCTACCAGACAGACCCTTACATTGCCAAATACAAGAATTAGACTTACCATGCTGGGTTCACCAATGCTTCAACTCATATCTATTAGAATATATCTGTGTTTCTTCATATGGTATTGAGCAATGATTTGTTGAGAGTTCTTAAGCAAAGTTAGACTTCTATTTGGATTTATTTGTTTGACTTGGTAGAATTAATTTATTCTTTTTTTTTTTTTTCTTTACGTTGATTCTGTATATGCAGAATACACACTGCAAGCTCCAAAACTGTTACAGTTCCAAAACAACAGCTTTCCTTTATGTATTGACAAACATTTCCTGCAGAAGTATTATGCACTTTGCAGGGGGGAAAAAAATAAATAAGTGACAAACAAGACATAACAAATGAATGGCATCCAACATTAGAATGTTTTCTGACAATAAATATATGTGTATATATAAATGGAAAGACTACACGATAGAATAACTCAGAAATGCATTTTAAGTTGGGATTTAAAGAGCTGAGCGAGCCAGCTGTACAGATATCATAATGAAGAAAATAATTCCAAACGAGAGCCAAATGAGCCATCGCACAAAACTGCGAGACAGCAAACTGCAAGAGGGGTGGGGAGTAGAGCTAAATCAGAAACAGAGTGTAAGTTACAGAAGGAAACAAACGTGAACCATATGGAAAAATATTCACAACACATTAGTGTTTAATTAGATAATATAATGGATAAGGACACTTGTGCAGAGTCATCATAAACAAAGATGAATGGAAAATGTGCTACTAATAAAACCGGGTAATCTAACTGCGCTACAACTGTAATTTGATCAGTCACAAATTTAAAACAAAAATAATATTTTGATACAGCATTTTGCTACCGCATTTAGTAGTAGAAAAGAAAGTACAGAAGGAGACACTCTCAACTGAAGTTCCAGGTACTGTGAAAACAAACAGAGAAATCACCACAAGTGTTTGCAATCTAATGCTTGTACCCAAATTCGCGTCCCAATTTCACTTGGAACACACAAAGGAGTCACCTTTTGAATAAAGAGTGTGGAATGGCCTTTTCCACTTTCTTTTCTAAAATCCGTTTGGCTTGTGTGAAGGCCCTATAACAGAGATAACATCTAAAGTAAATATTAGCATGGGAAAACGAACCTGTAGGGCCTGGTTATGTTTTCATACATTTACCTTATATAGGACAGCAACCTGACATAAGAAGCAGCACAGGTTAATTGCTTTCAAGAGAAAAACTCTATGCAACAAGTAGGGCAGAGAGTGAGAGAAACAAAACGGTTTTGAAGGCCTTTGTGATCTTCACAAACACTTTCTTAATAGGGAAGATTTTTGAGAAGCTATTTGCATGCATGCACGTCATTATAGCTATAGATAGCTACGCACACACTGATGATTTATGAGAGATTTAGGTATAAGGATGTAAACTGCCAAGCAGGTACAGTCTTGCAAGGTGTGCAAGACAAGACAATTAATTAGGAATCACAGCATCAAGCTTTAAGCGAATAAATAAAACATGGTAAAATACAGAAACAAGAAATAAAATGAAAGCTGAGGAGAGTAAAGAAGGGTAACTTCTCGTTATAAGTACCTACAAACTTGGCTCTAAATGAATGTGCAAATTTCTGGTGCCTTTGCCATTTTTTTGAGACTGCGTAATATCCTAGGGTACACCTTCAAAATATATTAGGTTCATTTGGAAACAAAAATGGAAATCACAAGGCCATCTGGAAAGGCGCTAAGACTGCATGATGATATCTCTAAAATTCACTTTTTATCAAGATTACTTCCCCAGATAGCTGCACTCCAGCTGCACATTTCTGGGTCATTGCTCTTCTAGTAAATTTTTCAGCTACAATTTTTATAGAGGATCAAAAACATTAAAAAAAAAATCAATTAAAACATAAATGTTAGGAAGTGAAATCCCAAGAAAATACATGGAAGTGAAAGCAAAGTTTCACTGCTAAAAATTAGAAGAAAAAAAAAAAAAAGGAAAGGAAAGGAAAGAAAATCTCCATAAACCATAAATGAAAAAAGAAACTATTCACTGAGTCATTTTCCACTGTAATTCTAAATTGATTCAACTAAGCGAACACCATTAGGTCTAGAATACTCAAGATAGGATGTGAAATTTCATTTCATAAACATGAATAAGGAGTAGGCATACCAATAGAAAACTGATTATTTTTATTTAATAATATATACTCAAGAGATCATAAACCATAACAACATACACAGCTATTTTTAAAATGGCAAAACCAGTCTGTAAGAATCATCAGCTGAAAAAATTCCAAGACGCTGTGGTTTTCAAGCAGCCATACTCCAGTGTGACTTCTGAACTATTTAAATTCCTGTCTTCAGATGATGCAAGTACATTTCAGAAAAGGTAAAGTACAGCAGATACTCTACCTGTCTAACATTTCAATTACGTTATGCCTTTTTTGGTAGCCTAAATTCCCCCATAAATTATGTCACTAGAGGCAAACTAACTTACGAATGACCACTCTCTTAGCACTCCCCCTTTAAAGAATATAGATTTCCAAGGCTGCCCCATCCAGGAGAATGCAGAAAATATACTGCTTTGCCTAAATTTTACAAACTAGTGCATTAATTAATTCCTGCGTTGACTGAAACGTCAGACTGAAAGCTGTACCCCACAACAACAACAACAAAAATGATTTTTCATTCTCACTTGCAAGGAGTACGTGTAATTTAAATTATGCACTCCATGTGCTCATAAATTGCGAGACACTACAAAGACAGCAGGAATTTTACCTAGTGCATTTGCAACTAGGATTAGAAGAAATTATTAGGCCGAAATGCTGTATTTGACAGTAGCTGCATCCTTAACTGTGATATCTTTTAGTATGGTAAATAAAGGGAACTTTGTATACAAGGATGGGAGGTGCAAAGGTGCTTGGAATTAAACATATCACACGCACACCTCACCTGTTTGCAAGTTGTAAATGAAAAGCTTTCCGGGGTGAATAGTGATTGGGATAACTGATAACACGATGCAAAACTCCATCCTCTGCTTCTTTAGTTTCTAGACCTCCTTGGTGTCAAAGACAATGCACGCAAAGATTGCTTTGATTTTCTTTTCTCATTTTTCTGATCGCAACAGTAAAGAGGTAGGAACGCTCCTGCCAGCTTCAGTTCTGCTCTTCAGAAACTACTGGGCAGCAGGACTTGTCACTGGCTTCTCCTAGCTGCTTGGAAACCTGACGAGACCTGTGCTCGAACAGGCGCTACGGCTATCTGTAACGGAGTGATAACAAACACCAGGAGACTGCTCCGCTCCTCGCTCTGTTGGGAAACATAACTCACTCAAAGCGAAGAGGCAAGAATTCCTACATGGAAATGAAAACTGACAGAACTGGATGGAAGCAAGCTACCTGAAAGTCACTTACGGAGGGGCCTGAAATTTTTTTTATGTGCTTGCAGAGTACAATGACAGATCTACCAATGTATTTACAAGTAAGTTACTATTTTTGTTTTTACATCTACCTTGTAAAACGAGAAGTTTTAAGGAACTGAAAAAGTTAGCATGAAAAACTTGTACGTGATATTTCAGTGAAACTTATCCACAGAATTATAAAAAACATTCAAGAATCCCAAAACAACTTAAGCCTTTGTTTGCAAGCAGTTTGACAGGCACTGGTATCTTCTTCACAAGAACTCAACAAGCCAAGACGTTGAACTCTTAAAGCAGGACAAAGCCATGATTCTGCTTTACACTTTGCAATTCACTCTCTCAAGGAAATTTTCCTGACATCTCATTTTTATCTTATCTTTCATGTTGCGGTCCTTCGCCACCTGTGTAGCGGGAGTTCAGAGCTTCCAGCTAATGGCAAATCAAATATTTTTAAGTGACTCCTATTAGCCCACGAGAACACTTTGTTCTGTTTGACTTGTCACTCTGCTTCAAGCACTCGCAGGTAGATAGATCCTCATTAAATTGAGGAAGTCAACAGCCAATTCACGCTGGCTAAAGATAGATATGTAAAATCCCTAAACGTACATTTACCAAATTTGGAAAGACACTAAATGAATCATCGATACCTGTAAAGAAGAGCAACCACCGTCTCCATGCCAAGTACCTGAATCTATGCCTAGTGTAAACTTATGAGAATAATTTTGAAAAAAAATCTTCTAAAAGTTTACATCTCTCTCTATCCACTCCAGCCACTTTCTCCTTTAATTTTTGGGTGCTTCTGATTTTACTGGATTCCGGGGAAGCCGCAGGAGTGAGGTGTTTCTGTAAACTGCTGGTGCTGAAGAGCTTTATTTTTAGGGACACGCTGCGCTGCTTCCCTGAGGTGAGGGGACATCGTACTGCGTGCGTGCACAGGGCATGTAGGGACAAGGTAGGGGAGCTAAAGGGCCTCGAAGTTAGCAGTGTATTAAATAGTTAAGAGTGTCCTGCTAACAAGGCTGCTTTCACTGAAATCCAATTTATTTGGATAAAAGCATCCCCCAGTACCACAGAACTCTAACTGCGACAGAGCCATCCCAGGACAGGAAGAGGGGAATAAATAAATAAATAAATAAAATCAGAAAGGCTGGAAACCAATGGAAGCGTACAAAACCATTTTATTGCGTAGTTCAGCGAGGCGGAGGGAAAAGAGTAGAGAAGCACACAAACACTTGACAGCAACGCCTTCAACTTGAACGCGTTCAGTAAGTTTGAAGCCCGTTCTAGCGGGTGCGGAGGAAGGCGTTACGGGGCAGGGAAGGGTCCCGGCGCTGTTTTGTGTCGGGGGGGAGCCCCGGAGCTCCCCTCTCGGCTCTCCTCAGACAGGGCCCACCTGCGGGCTGCCGGGGGGACCCCCCCGTGAGGCGGCTCCGGAGCCCCCCGTGAGGCGCCCGCCGCTACCTGCGGCCGCCGCTCCGCCTCTCGCGGGCGCTGCCGTAAAGCGCCCGTCGCCCCTAGCAACAAGGTTGGGGCCCGGCGCTAGGTGTGGGAAGGTGATGTAAAAGTACAGCCAGTGTCGTAAACCAGGTCCGGGCGGGGAGGGGAGGGGAGGGGAGGGGAGGGAGGGGAGGCTGGGTGGGGGGGGGGGGGGAGGAGGGGAGGGGAGGAGGGGAGGGAGGGAGGGGGAGGGCGGGGGAGGAGGTGACTGGAGCATTTAGACACAGGCGAGAGGATCATGGCGGATGGCCCCAGGTGTAAGCGCAGGAAGCAGGCGAACCCGCGCCGCAACAACGGTCAGCTCAGCTCAGCTCAGCCCGGCGGGGGGGAAAAAGGGGAGAGAGAAAAAAAAAAAAAAAAAAAAAAAAAAAAGGGGGGGGGGAGAGGGAAAAAAAAAAATTAAAAAAAAAAATAACAACAACAAGCGGGTGGGGGGAAACCGCGGAGAGAGAGAGAGAGGGGAGAGAGAGCCCGGGGAGCAGCGGGTGCGGGAGAAGTGCGGAGCGGAGCGGAGCGGAGCTGCCCCGCTACCTGCCGCCTGCCCTCCGCCTAGCGGCGCTCCCCTCCCCGCCCCGCCGCCCCGGACCGTTAGGCGCTGCTGAGGGGAGGGGAAGGGGAAGGGGAAGGGGGGGGGGGAGCTGCGGGTTTTAATGTATTTTTTAATAAACGGGGGGAGCCCGGCTGATTGGTGTCGCCGCCCGGGCTGGCCCCCGCTGGGGGGCTGCGGGGGTGGGCGGGCGGGCGGCGAAGTTTCTTCGTTTCCCTTCGCTTTTCCCTTCTCCCTTCCCTTCTCCCTTCCCCTCCCGGTACCTGTTTGTACAATACTGGCTGGTAACGGTTCGGCCGGGGGCCCCCCTCGCTCTCCTCTCTCTCCTCTCTCTCTCCCTGCCTGTGTGCGACCCAGTGCTGCGGTCTATATAAGGAATTACATTTACGTTTCAGACTTCAGGGCTGCCCGGCTTCTTCTTCTTCTTTCCCTTCTTTATTATTTTATTTTTTTTTAATCGCTTTTGGCTACGTGCGTTACTTTAAGATGCCTCTTCTGGAGGTACACCGTGGTGGTGGTGGGGGGGGAGCGCTCCGTACACCCACTCCGCACTTAATTTCTTGGGGGAGGGAGGGAGGGGGAAAAAAATAATAATAAATAAATAAATAAATAAAAACAGAGAAGTAGCCGGGTGCTCGTAGCGACTCCGGGTGATAGGATGTACAGCGGGAGGTTTTGTAACCTTCCTTGGCAATTTTAGGTTTTATGTGGCATTTCCTGCGCGGGGTCACCGAGAGGAAGGCTCTCGCCCGCGATCCGAGACGTTTCCACAGGCAGGGGACGGCCTCGGAAATATCTCAGGGGCTCAGCTCCTGCCTCCGCTCGCCGAGCCCGGCTGCTCCAGGAGTAAAATGTTCCCAAAGGGTGGCCTTGCCAGGGGCTAGCGAGTTGGTCTGATGGCTTGGAAGTTAGGAGGGGCTTTCTTGATTTCGCCCTGTGCGTTTCGCAGCGAGTATTTGCGTTTACGCGAGCGCCGTCCTTAATTCCTTGTTGTAGCGTAAATATTTGTGTTTAGCTCAGGATTTGGCTCCGCGGAAGGTAAGTTTGGAAAGTGCTTTTCTCTTTGCCTTATTTAAAATGTTGATGATCAGAAAAAGGGGCTTTTCTTCTTGCTGACGACATGTGTGTGACATGTGAGTCTGAACCACCCAGTGCCTGTGCAGGAGCTGTAAACATGTTTACCTGAACAGGAAAGAAAATGGATTTTTCTCTTAAAGATCCAGTGATACGAATATCATGCTCTTAAAACATATCAACAGATGACTGGCGAGAGAAATTCTCTGAAAGCCTAGCTTTTGAAGTCGACGGGGAAAAAGAGATTCTTGATCGCTGCAGCAAATGGCAACTTGTGCAGGTAGAAAAAAAGATGGTGTTTAGTTTTCTCCTGCATGCATGTCAGCCCCCTCCTGTCTGCTGCTTTCGTTCTCAAGGGAGGGATTTATTTACCACGCTTGCTGTCAGTGTTTTTCCTTTGTGCTTAATATTAGAAAAACAGATTTGAGGCTGTTTAAGCACCAAACGTTTTGTCTGCGGCATGTATCACTCGCAGAAAACAAAAGGTGTGTAAGACAGGGTAGCGTTCCAGGTATCTTTCATCTTCATCACTTTTGGACCTCGTCGTTGCACCCTTCTTATTATAAAATGCCTTAGAGCCTGTATTGAGTAGTTCTGCTGTGTGAAGTAGATGGCTTGTTTTAGGCTGTTTCTGGTGCTTTTTTTTGGAGGAATTAAAACCAACTTCAGTCATTGTGCACTGAAGCATCAGGATCGGTTAGATAATAGATTCTGGATAATAGAGATTTCTCAGCAGTGGGTTTTTGTTTGACTTGCAAATGTTTACTAAAGAAAATGGCTAGACAAATGTTAACCCTTTAACCTTTAAAATAGGTGTGAGACTGATTTTTCTTTTAGATCTCTAAACGCACTTTGCTCTCATGGATTAGTATCTTCCGTTAATCCAAGATCAGCGTCCAGGAGATGCTTCAGCAACTGCCTTGTTTGTAGTGTACACTAAATCAATTTTGTGCTGTTCCAGTTGCCTCGTTTCTACCTCGTACGCACGGAGGGGGAGATCAGAGGGAGATGGCACTCGATACCCAGTGTGCCAGTGAACAATGCTGGGCTGTGGCATTAAGTTATTGTACTGTAAACTTTCCTTCTGTTTATCTGTTGATAAGCTTAGCACAGCTATTCTTGTACTGTAAACTTTTTTTTTTTTTTTTTTTTTTTCTTTTGTCCCTGTGCTTGAGAGCCAGAACTTATGGCTGCCATCCTGATGCATTAAGTGGAGCTGGGAAGACAGTCTTACCTCCTTAACCGGAGAGCTGGTCCCTTGTCTGCCTTCTTTATTGGCCACTGCAGGAGATCAGCAAACCAGCCGATTGGTGCTACCATTAGAGCCTTCGCTAACAAGAAAATCTGGCACTTCTCATACCTGAAGAAAACTGTTCTGCGTCGTTGTCCTTACTTCTGGCCAGTACATGAAAGCCTCCCCTGCACCGAAGCAGTTAGCCAAGTGTTAAGACAACAGCACCAGGCTGATAAAGCAGGAGCACGGTGCTGGTTGGGAGTCTCTCTTCCTATCTACCTTCTCCCTTCTGCTATCAAAAAATGACAGAGAAAGGGGGAGGAGAAAAGAGGGACGTGATTTTGCCAGTCATCTGCACTGTCACGCTCTGCTAATACTGTGCAAACTTAATAAATTCAGTCTCAGCAAAAGTTTTTTTTATTCTATTATGAATTGGCTGGCAGGATCAGATTAGTTGCTTTCTCAGCGTTTCTCGCATGTGTTATGATTATCTTAATTCTTATTAAAAGGAAAACTAAAAGTAAGACGTCTTGTTCTTCTGCAATACTGAGACAAGTAAAATGAGCAAAATGCTTTGAGTTTCTTGACTTAAAGATGTTATCAACTGTTTGTATTTGTGTTCTGAAACCGTTGTAAATAAACTTTCAGTTCTTTTTACCGTTGGAGGTACACATGAAGAAGAATGTATGAAATAGTAATTTCTGCATGCTGTCAGATAGGAGAGGAGAAGGTGTGAGGCAGGCTTCCCCCCCTTGGTAACAGTAAGTCACTAAAAGGTTACGTAGATTGATTTGTGGGAGTGCTGTTTCAGTTGCTCTACATGTGAGTTTTTCCTCTTTTCCTTTTTATTTTTATTACATAATCATTTCATACGTAGTCTCGTTACAAAGCCACGGCCTGTAAGAAGAGCCCCAGTGCCTTTGAATTGGCCAGAAGTACGGCGTGTCTCTGTGAGCTCCGAGGTGTTAACTACTGGCAGGATGTCAGGTGTTAGCGGCGCTGGGGATACAGCATTCCTTGTCCTGCCTTTCCTCTCATGCCCCCCTCCCTTTCTTTTTCGCTAGGTATCGCACTTTCACTCTGGCATTAATTTAAATTTGCATTTTGGGAATTGAGGAATGTAGCCCGAGTTAAAATTCCAGGCACAGTGAACAGGTCTACACGGACAACTGAATTAACTGTTTGAATCAAAGGAAGTCTTTTCTCATAGAAGCCAGTCATGCTTCTGTTTTAATTTTTAGCTACTGAAATGTGATGGGAATACTTTTTAAAGTGTTGTAATCTTTATTTTTCTCTCAGTAATCTCTGCTTGTTATTTTAATGGTTGCGAAGCAGCGTTTGAAGGCGATTAGTTACCTGAAGCAGGGCTTTTTAAGGTGGTTACCTGCCTGAAACAGTTTTCCTTGCTTACAGGACTGTCGTCAATACGCTGCTGGAACAGCAGGTGAAAAGCAGTAGGTAGGTGGGACTTCCACTCGGGACATGGCCCTCCAAATTGCACATCGTCCAGATTATTATTATTTTTTTTAAGTGAAGTCTGAGGCTCTGACTCTGTTGAATTCAGCTGCAACGGCCTGTTGGCAGCTTCCTGTTGTATCAGATATTCCTCCCCGCCGAGTCTTTCTGCTGCCTTCTCAGGGCCTTACAGCGGGTCCCGCTAATACCAGCGCTGCCGAGCTGCGTGCCTGGGCCCTGGCTCTGTAACCCAGCCCCTGCCTTGGTAGTGCGGGGAGAAACGAGCCTACAGCCAGCTACGGCTCCTTCCCAGCTGTGGGTGAGGTGGTTTTGGTGTCCTGTGACTTGTTCTTGTGGAAGTTTTGCAGTGTGGGGGAGAGGCTGGAGTAATCTAAAGGGAAAATATCTGCGCAGGGCCTTTCCTCCTGTGGAAACATCTGTTTTAATGGGGTTTAAAATGCCAGTGAGGGATGGCAGGCATTTCTAACGTGTGTGGAACTGTATCGCTATGTTAAAGAAATAAAGCCTGGTTCTGTGAAGTTTGGCTTGTGTTTTTTGCTTTGTTTTTTAACTGATTTTCTGAGCAAGTGCCCTGCAGGGCAGGGAAGCTGCTAGAACTGCAGGATCTAGCCACATGGCACTTAAGGATCCCTATTTCTAAACTCGGTTACCAAAAATATAAGATCACTGCTTTCAACTCATTAGCTGTTTATGGTCACTTCAGAAACTAGGAAATTGATACCACAAGCCGATGAACATGTGGTGTGCTTTGGTGACTGCAAATCCAGGGCTTTTTTCAGTTTTCAAAATGTGATTATAATGCTCTCTAGGTGCCTAATATCAAACTCCTGAAGTTGTGCTCCTACTTACCTGCGTTTTCCAGAGGGGCTCACCAGGTCGGATCCTCGCAGTTATGGGCGAACAAGCAGGACCCAGCTTGCAGCGATGGTCTCAAACTCTGGTGCTTCGTTCTGGCAGCTATATGAGGCCTGTTATTTTTGAGGCCTGAATTCTCAAGTGACTTCCCCAGGGTCACACAGGAAGTCTATAGCAAGACTGAATCTCAGCCCATTTTTAATCCTTGGGACTACCCTCGCGTTTGGCTTCATTTGCAGCCTTAAAGAGAGAGAACAGATTTATCACTTAGCAGTTACTATTCCTTTCAGTTTAAGTATCTAAACTTCTTCATGTTTATTGTGTTGAGAAACCTGTACTTTCAGCAAACAGGGCAATATGCAAAACTCAGTTTTCTCTTTAGTCATCTCTAAGTGGCATTAAGATAGTATCTGCAGTGCTGGTGCTTCCTGTCTGGAGCCAATGTTGAGATAATGACGAGTTAGAGGACTAGAATTGGTATTTCTGAACTCCTTGGTAATATTTCCTGATCTTAAAATGTAAGTACTATGATGTGCAGGTAGTCAAATTTAAAACAGAGAATTGATTTAGGACCTATGCTGTTAAAATTGGAATCCCTACTCTGATGTGTGGGGTTAATGCCTGGGCAGACACAGCTTGTTCAGGTGCTGTTCCATGTAATGTCTTAAGGAGAGTCTTGGCATAGGGCCGGTATCTCTACTGTTTGAAAGTGACTGCTAGGTAAATAAATAAATAAATAAAGCAGAACTCCTCCTTAAAACAAAAATTCCCCCAAAGTGTGTAAATAAATGTCAGGCCTCGAAAGCCTGCTTGAGCAAACACGTGCCAAGGCCGAGCTTCAGCTCTGCTGCTGGGGGCACGGGGGCTGCTGCCCTGGCAGAGGACATAGCGAGGGGCTCCTGGCCCAGGGGAGCTGGGGGCGTGGGGCAGCTGTGGGATGGGGACCCTCTTGCCAGTGTGCACTGAGAGCTGTGGGATGCTGCCGTAGATGAGATGGGGACCCTTTCTTGTGTAGGGAACGCTGCACAAAAAAAAAAAGCAACCCGCAGGGCAGTGGTGTACTTGTGGGTTCGGGATGCATGGGAGAGAGAAGGTAGAACAGGAGGGCTGGTGTGTTCCTTCTTGGTGAGGGTCTGATAGGCCGTGGTGGCCTTTGGGGCAGAGATGGGCATAGGTCTGGTCCCCTTTGGCTGAACAAGAAAATAGCTTGGCCCTCAATTCACTAGGTCATGCCTTGAAACTGTGGAATTCTTGGATTTGTGTGCTGGTGTTTTTGCACATGTGTTTTCTGTGCCTTCTGCTCCAGTGTTGCACAAGTACTTCTCACTGGTCTCAATTTGCTTTTCTGGCTGTCTGGGGCCTTATTTTTAAGTTACTGGAAAGAATAACAGAAGTTTGATATGTAAAAGCTGTTCACAGTTGTAGCTTTTAATCTTTGCTTGCCCTCTTCTTTTAAAGAATGGGATTATTTTAAGCTTTCCTCTTGTGATGAGCCTTAGTTTGTTTATTTAGTAATCTATTTGGCCCTTTCTTGTGTAGATTAGAAGAATTCCTGTGTGACAGTTGAGGAGAATGGAAAGCCCACTCCACACGAATGAGACTTATGAAATACTGACTGCTGTTAAACACAGCATAGCTTTATAAATCTATTTCAGTACTCCTGAGAAAAATACTATCCCTCGCCACCATGTAAGCACCTTTCAGGTAGTAAAAATAAATGTACGAAGTCTTCTCTTGCAGTAACCATGCCTGTACATTGGATTCCTCATGCGAATGTCTTACATGACAGCTTACCTTCACATCCCGCGAGGGTAGGTGGTAGAGCAGAAAGAAGAAACTTGTTAAGGGTGAGTCTTTGCATATGGAGCAGCTGGGCAGCGTTCGGATGTCTCAGTTGGCTGGTGCTAGCCATGTTAACCAGCTTCCTTCAGGCTTGTGTGCTTGCCCCCCAGGGAACCTATAACAGGGAAGAAAGGAAGCCTTTTTTTTCCCCACTTTCCCTCTCCTTGTGTTTGTTTCTGATGCTGTTAATGGAACGTGATGGTATCTTTTATTTTAACACGTTTTTTTCAGAGCAACAGAAGTTAACTAAAAATATGCTTTCTCATCTTCGAGAAGTCAATACTGTTTGAAAGGAGCCTGCTTCAGCTCGCTCCTTTTTCAGCTGTCATTCCCAGCTGTCACAATCTCCTTGATGGGAGGACTTTACCCTGTTGTTGCAAAGCAGTCTGGTTAACAACTGCTGTCACCCAAAGGTTAAAAACCTGAAAACTGCTATCCTTTGTCACTTCCCTTACAAACGTTTGGTTTCTGTTTGGTAGCATCCCCCCTGTTCCTTGGCCTTCAATATGTTCCATCTATCCTATTTTTGGAGAACTGTGTAAAGCAAATGAACACGTGTAATGATGAATATGTTCTTCTTGGCCTGTTAGGGGACTCAATTAGGGGAGAGAGTTTTGTTTGTTTGTTTTCTTTTTCAATAAACCGTTCTGTGCTCCATTAGGGTCTCTAAGTATGATTAGCAAACCTTATTAAGCAGAAGGACTCATGAAACTACTTTAAGCACTAAAGAACCTGTCTGATTCCACTATGAGAGAGTGGTATGAAGTGTGGCAGGAAAATAAATAACTCTCCCTTTACTGCTTGAATACACCTTTCTAGTGTGGTTTTTCTTTTGGGGAGTTAATACAGATATTCTGTCTTCCTTCATGCTTTTCTGTGTGTGCGTTTTTTTTTGTTGTTTCTCAGGAGTCAAGTAGTAGAGCTACACTGGAGGAGCTGGCAAGGGCACCAGAGGCAAATGGTTTATAAACCTGGTTTTGCACCATGCTCCTGAGAGGGACTTTCATGGACAGTACCTGGGGAAAAAAGGTGTTGAATATCTGATGTGGTAGAGTATTTTTTGCCTGTGATTTAGTGCTCCTGGCCTTGCTCGGATCAAATGATACTTGGTCAAGTGATGCTGGATAGTACCTTCAGTTACTGTGATATGAAATGTTTTCATTTTTTCAGCCAATGTTCATTTCCAAATTCTGTCTGACAGACGACTGACAGATACTGAGGGCAATTTTCTGTTTTGTAGAGACATCTGTCCACCGAGTATATATGGGAGAAAGCAAAATGAAATTACAAAACATCACAAATGTGGCATGATTGAAAAAGGCCTGGGGAAATCTATTCCATCTGAAAAAAAGTGAGAGCTAAAGAACAGAAAATCATACCTTAATTACAGGGCTTGGGTTGCTTTTTCTTAAACTGCTGGATTTGACCTAAAGGTTGGGTTTTCCTGTTTGCTCTGTCTAACAACTCCTCCCACTGATATCTAACACCTACGGTTTTGGGCATTAAGGAAAAAAATAAGGGAGATGAGTTGTCCATTTTTCCTAAATACACTTGTATTTAAACAGTTTTTCCTTGATATTTTGAGGAAATTCTGCCTGATGTCCTTTTGGGTATACATCAGATTTTCCTTCTTCCCACTTGCTGTTCTGCTTTATTCTTTCTCTGAGGTTCCTGTATAATAATATGTAGGGTGAGACATGTCAAGTCCTGGGCTGGAAAAGGAGATCTCATTCAGAATCTATAGCCTATTTAGTCTTCCATCTGATTTTGCATGTCTTCCCGTAGGTTTTCCTTTGTTCCTAGTATTTACCCAATAGCTGTATTGGGAATTCAAGGAAAACAGAAGTAGTCACATACTACTGGATTCATTCTTACAGTATTGTTCACAGGACAGACCTAGGTACATACAGCTGGCCTTGCAAAGAGCGTGAGGTGGTGAACGAGGACTTTGAAGCAGCTTTGGCACCGTAATGACTGGCTTCCTTCCCTGCTGCTGTCCCTTCCCCTTCCTTGCAAAGCGTTTTCATTTGAAAAGCTAAGGTGTGGTCATCAGGCATATCTGTTTTCAACTTCCAGTAATTTTTAGCTCACTGCAGAGCTACACCATAATTACATATGCAAATGCAGTGGTTGTTTTTTTTTTTCCCCTCTCACCTTGAACATGTGGGAGAGAAAGATAAGGTTGCAGAGTACCACTAGGGATGGTGCTGCCGCAGAAGTGGAGAAGTTCTTCCTGGGGACTTGTACCGCAGGGGGAGTTCACTGCTTCTCTGCTTCAAAGGCAGCAAAAAACCCTGCTCTTGCCGAACTTAAACTTCAGGTGAGAGCCCTCTGAATGACTTGCAATAATACATTTGATATGTTCTAGCTGTTTTGGGTGCTGAGAGGGAATTTGTTTGCAATAGGAATTAAATTCATAGACATATGTATGTATATTTATCATATCCAGTAACTTAATCTATTGATGATTAGTCTATTGAAAGCTCCCTGTGGTAACACAGGGTAAACTTCATAATGATACTGTGATGAACACAGACTAATTCTGTGGAAAAGACAGTTCTGACAACTTTTCTTCTTCATAAGACTTTAGCAGATTGTAATGTTGTCTGACATACTCTATTCCTAAAACTCTAATTATATTTACAACAAATACTAGAAGTAACCTGGAATCAAAGTGCTGGGGAGCTGTTTCTGCCTCAAAGTAGAATAAGAGAAACAAGAAGCAATGCTAAGTTGGTACTTGTAGCATGGGAAAACAGGAATTGTTCCCCGGACATAACACAGTATAACATGCCACAGTTTTCCACACCTCACCACGTGAGATCAAGCACGCCTTGGGTGACCAGCCTGTGTGGCTGGGGAGGGACTTCAGGGAAGGACAAAGCAGACTGGTACCTGAGCGTGTGAGTAGCTAAAACTGGTGGTAGACTTTCTGTTTCTGTGAGCTAAGCCAGTTCACACAAAAATGAGAATTTTAGCTTTTGAGTTGCAAAGGGTATGAGTAGACCTAGTTGAATAATCCTCTATTGTGTGTCATGGTTTTTGTGATCCTGACAGAGAATTCCTGTAAGGTTTGCACTCTGCCTGTAGATCTGATGCTCAAAAAATGTCCCTTTTGCCAGTTCTGTATTTGACTCTGCTGAGAGACATCCCTTCAGAAAGGAAAGGAGAATAAGAATTCTGTCAAATGTGGGCATTTTCTTTATTCTGGTATGCAATAACAAGCCTTATCTGTTTACTTTACCCCAACTTAAAAAAACAAAACACACAAACCCACAGAAACCTCCTTGCTTGCAGTATGATATGCAAATCATTTCACTACATTTGTTCTTGCATATTATGTAAAAATATTTTGGGATATAGGGAAACTTGCTTTTTTTTTTTTTTTTTTTTAATAAGTCTGAGTTATTTTTCAGGCAGGTAAGAAAACAGAAATGCTAGAATTGAAAACTTGCCAAATGTCTTGTTCTAATTTACTGTTGCTTATCACAGAATATTAGGGATTGGAAGGGACCTTGAAAGATCATCTAGTCCAATCCCCCTGCCAGAGCAGGAACACGTAAATCATGTCTCACAGGACATATTTATATTATATTTAGCTTATATTTAGGCTTAGCTTTAGCCCTTATTTAATCTTTCTAATTATAACCAATGTTTGTAAGCATTTTGAAGTTATTGTACAGCAAATCACCGGAATAGAAAGATATTTGACTTTTCAAGTTAAGATGTGCCCTCACCATTAAGGCCTTCCAAGTTTGTGCCCTAATGTATCTTAAGAGGAATTCTACTTAGGCTTTTTTTAATTTCTACCCAGCCTTTACCTTTAAAGAACTCGTATGCCTTTATTCGACCGCAGAGGCAGTCAAATGTCTTCTCGTTGGACCTTGGGTCTACTGCGGAAACATTTTGCAGCCGAAGTGTGTGTGTGTGTGTGCACAGCCATGTGTGCTGTTCCCCTGCCTTTCCTTTTGTCTGTGGAGCTCCTGGCTGATAGCAGATTAGCCATCTGAATGTGGGCAGCAAAGAGTAATAGGCTGCACAGAATGCCCGAGGCTTCTCGCATACAATAAAATGACTCCATTAGAAAGCAAAAAATGACAAGCCTGCCACGGAGGGTATCTGTGCTGGGGAGCTGCAGAGAATAGCCTTTGGTTTATGATCATGTTAATGGGTGTAAAATAAACTTAATTTTTTTTCGACTGTCAAAAGTATTCCTAGGTGCTCTATCGACTAGTGCTGAAGATCCTTCTAGCAGGAAGATACCCGTGAGCTAAGTGGATGATGTGCTTACTGCTGACTGCTCCTGCCTGGTATATACACGTGGGGGAAGGAAGGGAGTAATAGCGTGACAGCTTGGTTTCATTTTCACTGTGCAGGTGTCTCTTTTCTCCCTTCTTGTTAATCTTTCTTTCTAGTGTTTTGATTAGTCGCAGGATTAGATAATCTACCTTGCAGAAGTGTGCTGGGTTTAAGTCTTCTGGAAGATGTGCTAATACAGATTTGAAGGAAACTGGGCCAGAAATATGGCTGGCTGAGACAGAGGGAATCCAGATGCTGGAGGAGGATTTAAAATACAAAGCTGTAGTAATCTGGATAGAGCAGAGGTACAAGCCTGTGTGCAGAGCACAGTAGCAGGAAAAATAGGTAGGAATCCTGTCAAGATTTTGACAGCTACACTTATCTGCTCTAAGAATCTGGTGTTGAAGAAAGCTGTTTCTTCTACAGTTTACTGTTTGCATAAGCAGTAGTGGCTGCTGTTGCCCTCCTAAACTCCAATAACAGTTTTCAAGACTTTCTGGATTTTGTGTCATGCAAGCTCCTAAAAGGCGTTCTACAAAAGAAGTGCACTGCTTCATTTAATCTGAATGGAGCATCTTCCTGGATGGCTCAGGAAATGAGGACAACTTCTGGTGACAATGGACTTGAAAGCTGTATATGCTGAATTATTTTTGTGTCAGAATGTGGAAGAATTGTCCAAACAGGCAAAGCTTGTCCTGAAATGCTTACGTTTTAAGAAATCTCTTGACTTTATTTGTTGTAGTTTGTCTTGCTTGTTGGAGCCTTCTTGGTACATTGCTGTAGATACAACTGATATGGGCCCTGGAAATCTACACTTTAGCAACAAAATATACAAATTGTACAGAATTGTATGCAATTGTAATAAATTGTACTTTTAATAAATGGGAGTACTACTGGAATAACCCTTGTGTTACTTCTTGTGTTGTGCCCGGTCTTGTCGTGACTGTCCTGGACGTGTTCTGTGTGCTATGTGGGCTGCATCCCTTGGAAAAACTCCCCTTTTTCTGCACTTTGCTTTTCATACTACCTCTTCAACTGATTTTCTTTAAGGAGATCCCTTCTTCAAGTTAGTAGTGTTTGTGTCCCTTCCTCTCCAGCAATAAAGTGCTTAAACCACCCCCACTCCAAAAAGAGGAACAAATGAGGGTGAATTTAAGACCGATTATTTTACAGAGCTATGCAGTTACTCCTCCCTTCATAGCAGTATTAGTTCACATAAAATGCATTTTGATTTCACAATTCCGAACTGTTTCTGTGATCATACGAGGTTTTTATGGCCCTGTAAACTCCAGCTGCTTATGAAGGAAGCTGGTGTTAAAACAAAAGCTCGGTTAACAGTCTCCAAGAGTGGATGGTCTGGAAATGGAGACAAGTAAAGTACTTCCCAGGCCAGTTTAATATGAGAGCATCTGTGGTTGTTCTTTTTTTTTCCTCACCCTTCCCTGTGCTCATGCGACTACTGAGGCATGCTGCGGGAAATATCTGGTTCTTGAGTCACCAGTGGTTGGTAGGTGATCCAAAGGCAATGGGGTAAAAGTGCAGGGTACAGGGGAAGGAGATAGCTGCATGTTGTACAAGTCCTCCAGCATCTCTGGTTGAATTGGCACTGCTAAAGGCACAGTTGTGCACGAGTGCAACTTTTCTAAGTTTCCTAAGCTGTGTTAATGAATATGAATAGAAATTTTAGAACTGTTCTCTTCTCTTCCGACTTTTATGATCACACACATCCTGCTGAGAGAGGTATTGCTGCCTTGGGCTGACCTGGCCTAGCACAGCTGTAACGCTGAGCTGCGGCTGGTTTTCAGGACAGATTTCAGAAAGTTACAGAATACTAAAGACAAAGAACCATAAAGCAGATGAAAGCTCAACTTCACTTAGCCAGAGGGAGAAGTAGGAAATGTGTTTCTTGTTGTTTTAAAGGTATTTAGGTTATAGAGAAAGGTTCTTCCCCTGGCAGATAGTGTTACTCTGCTTCTCTGGTATTTAGGCTGCAGTAAGCTGGTTAAAGTGCTGGCTATGAGAAGTTTGCAGGTACAAAAGGATCTGTTCAATAAACTTCTCTGTGCTGAATTATTCAAAGCATTCATAAAAGCAGTCTCGTAATGGGGTATACCTTGTGCAGTAAGTGGTACGGTGTGTCAGTCCGGCTGGTCAGGCTGTGGGCCGTTCCCAGATGTCCCTTGTAGACACTCACTGCAGCGAGGAAGCTTGAGAAGTTTATCTAGATCTTATACCTGATAGCTTGAGAATTATCATTTAGTGTGGATAAGGTTCTGTATTTAAATGTAAAATATAGTCTTAGTGCACGCTGCACCTTTCCACTTCTCAATCTTTTCCTTTTTTAAGTGTTCTCCCTGTTACAGACCCTCATAGCTTGCTGCTCTGTATTCCACCTCTGTATGTGAAGTCCTGATGGCCAGCCCGTGCCTTCAGCTTTGACAAACGCCCTGCTGTTAAGGCACGGAAGCTGAGGTTTTATGGTGATGTGCTGTCGGTCCCTAATTCAGTCTAGAACCACGTAATTACCTTTTGTTTGATTTGTCTGCTGTTATCTGTAGGTCGAGTGCTCACAAGCGTCTCTGTGGTAGTGAACTGCTACGTGAAGGAGATGGAGGGGAGCGTGGGCAATTTCCTCAGGCCTCCCCCCCCAAAACCATACACTAGCTCCAGGCCTGCTTTACAAACTGGTTGGATGCAAGTGTCTTGTGTCAAGAATAAGTCCAACCTGGAATCTTCTCGTCTAACCGAAAATCTTGCCCCCTATAAATAAATGACGCTTCCAGGGATATGTTTCACAAATAATAAAATCTCCTTGAGAAACATCTTTATTTACTGCAGAAGTACTTTCTTCTTAAGTTGACACTGAGTCATGGGACAATAATGCCGTGGACAAGGAGACTAAAGTTTTAAAAACCAGCAGAAAAAGGCACGTTAGCAGAACTAATATCATCTAAATTTCATTAATAACTGTGAGTGCTAACTTCACTTCGTGCAAAACACTGACTGATGCTCAAGAACTTTAGCAGAAGAGGTGATGAGATGTTATTGTGGCTTAACAGTGGTCTCCTAAAGATTTTCAGACAAATGTCAAGCCATCACTTCCATTCCTTGTGTATAGCTGGCTGCATGGCAGGTGGCATTCTTGGTTGTGTGTGGGCATAGCTGGCAGAGATCAGTTTTTGTTGTGTTCCAGATGTTCTGTGCCACTCTGATAACAACTGAAAACTAAAATACTGGTTTTAGTTTCCCATGTTCTGTAGAAATGAGTCTTAGGGACTGGTTTTTCACTTTGAGAAAGAAAATGTGTCTTCTAGTAGGCTTATTCTTTCTTACCTCTGCTGTACAAGGGGCAGCTAAAATCCCAGCTTACTCGTCACTTTCAGTATTGATATTTATGTTTTTCAGACGTACTACTTAAAAACTTTCTCATGGTCTCATTACTCAAGTCCTTCTGCCTGTGAGATAAATGTGTTGCAGTGGTACCAAAGTAAAAACATGACTACAAAAACATACTGAAAATCAGTGAGCTGTTTTCCTAGGTAGCTAATAAAGGGTAAGGGGGAACATTGCTGGTCTCTCCCTGTTTGTGGCTTTAAAATGGGATTCTAGTAAAGATAGAGGAAAAACCATCACTAACACTGGCTGGAGCATAGTGAAATTTCTTGGCTGGTTCATCTTTTGAATACTTGTTCACATGTCACCGATTTGATTAAGAAAAGAGTTACTGTTATGCCTTTCCATAGCTTTCCATACATTTGTGTTTCTGGCTCCAAGTAATGTATTTAAAACAGTGTTTTCAGAAAACCAGGTCCCCTTAGTTTCAGCTGAGCTAGATGTTCAGGTGCAGGTGTCTACAGCCTGTTCTGGCGCTGTTAGGCTTGTGTTACACCCACGGATGCACTTTGTAGCTTTCTTTCAAACTGGAGTACTGGGTTCTCTTCAGACTCAGACTGAGAAACGAATCTCATTCCTGAAAGGTTTTGTGCTTTGGTTGAGGTACTGATGAGATTTTTGTCATCTGGCTGAGATGCTGTTTGTTCCCATCTTTTCTGTGTGTCGTAGGGCCTATTTGAATCCCCGTGACTCCAATTCTGTGGGATTTCTTTTCCGTGAGTAGGAAGAAGATTCTCTTGGATGCACTTCAGAGAAAAATGCTAAAAAGCCTCATGTTTATCCTAAAACGGAGTAGTACTTCTGAGAAGCTAAAGACGTCAGTACAGCGTTACTCTCCCACCTAGGTGGGGTAGTGAACTCAGTTTTCTCATCCAGCTGACCAGGAACTTCAAGGAACGAGTTATCCACCTCTCCCTCTCCGGCAGCTGTGAGTTCTGGTAACTGAAGTCATGCTCTATGTTCTCCTGCCAGGAAGATGCTTACTGTTAATGAGGCCCCGCTGGGTTTTGCCAGGAGCCAGTCCTGTCGAGCTGAGGTGGCTGCTGCCAGACTCGGTGAGAAACATGAGACTGGAGGCTTGGTTCAGTTGTCTCAGCATTTGGTCGTGTCATTTTAGGCAGTGGAGGGAATCCAAATGCACGTCACCTAGAGCTGCTGCTCGAAAAGCACGCACCTTCCTTTCTCATACCTGTGCACTTCAGTGAAAACTGTCTGTATCTCGTAGTCATGAACTCTTCAGCAAAGGCTGAAATGTAACCCACCGCAGACCAGTCAGCCTTCAAAATTTTTTAGATCCATTCATTGCATGTCTATAGCTTTCCTTTTGATTTTTAAGGGTGTTTGGGAAAACTGCGCAGCCAGAAGCATCCTGATATTACTGCACTGGGTGCTATTGGTGATGTCTATTCAATACCTGAGTTGCTATTTTGTATTAAACCTTACTCCTCTGTACCTTACATGTTCTTAAACCGCCTTGCGGCCATCGTACCCTGCTACACAACTCAGAATGTTCTAAAACTAGTTAGCCACTGCACCAAGATGATGAATCTGTTCACTTCCACAGCATGATAAAATAGGAAGGATTTCCATAATGTCCTGAACATGATCTGGCAGTCATTAGAAAAGTAATGTGCTTTGTTCCCACTGAGGGACAAAAGAGATTTGGAGAGATGTGAGGCTTGTCTTGATTTATGGTGTCTGTGTCGTCATCCTAGTGGTCTCACTTGAGGAAGGACAAGGCCTTTTAGTCATGCCTCCTGTCCCAAACCTTTTTAGAAGCATGTCCTTATTTTTTAATGTTTTTGTCCATTTCGGTAAGTGGGACACTCACGGAAAGCTTGTTACGTATGGGTTTCCACTTAGGCGTGAGGGCCCTGGAACAAAATATTCCATCTCCAGATGACATCAGTTTTCTATTTAAATTGGGTTCTTAGTTTTTCACGGGGGAAGGGTGTAGATGGAGCAGTCGTATTGGACATCTGGACATTCATGAGGACCTATTTCCTTAGCCAAAAAGAACAAGTGAAAGAAAATTCTCAAGGAAGCACAAAACCTGCATCTATCAAAAGGAAGAAGGCTGGCTTCTGCCTAGAGCTTATTTAAATTGATGCTTGAGTGTGAGAGGAGGGAATGTAATGCAACTAATTCGTGTCAGGTAACGGAGCGTGTCCCACTAAAAACATCCTGTCCTGCTGCTTCCTTGAGAAGCAGCCTCTTGTGGGGTCACCAAAACCTGGTGTGGTGTCACCAAACCTGGTGCTTTTGGTGGAAACCTCAAGGAGCAGAGGCTGCTTTTTGACAGATGCACTTGAAATACCTTGGCATGGGAGCTAGGGGTGGCGGTAAGAGGCGTTGCTGTTTGATGTCTGGCATCATTCAACTTCAGGAGAGGTGTTAACAAAGTTAGCTGGCAGGATTCTCTCTGGCAAACCAACGTCTTTCTGTGAAACCACCTCTGGAATAAAGTGGCTCGAGATCACCGCTGAATCGCCAGCTGGGCTCACCGCTGCGCTACTCCGAGCTGTGAGCACGCCTCACAAAAGCTTCGGAAGAATAGGTTTGTTTTCCCGTGCTGTTGGTATTTCTCAGCAGGTTTTCTGCTGCTGCTCCCCCCTTTTTTTGTAGCCCTGCAGCTGTCCAGCCGGCTACCGTTTCAAGTTAAGTTGCTGAGTTATCTTCTTTAAACATCTTTAATGAACATTCAAAGACTGATAATGTTTGATAAGCTGAGAACTTCACCAAGAAATTATTAAATAAAGCTTCTTGTGCTTTCTGGTTTAGCTACGTAATTTGTATGTGTCTTCTTTATACTGGAACCAGCTAAGCAATTTTTAGGTTAAAAAAACCAACAAAACCCAGGCTTTTTCCTAAAGCGGGAAGCCATATAAATGCTTAGTTTAAGCTTTCTAATAATTCAAAATTCAGTATCCTGCAGATGAATGAGCTGAGTTGTCATCAAGAATCTGGCTAAAAAGGAAAATGACTCGTCCCTTCTGGAGAGTGCTGTAGGGATGAGACAGTGCCAGCTGTGGCATTTAAATGTTTGTCCAGAGCTGATGTTGTCTCTGAGCTAAACTTTGCTAAACATGCTGTGAAATACAGTTTGTGCCAGCCAAGAATACGCTTGTCTGTTGTGGTGGGAGTTTAGGCTGGTTCATTTCAGACCTCAGCAAGCGGCAGCTGAAATACTGCGAAGTGACCTTTGACATAGGGACCCATGAATGCCCCAAGTATGATTTCACTTTCCCCACGTTCTTTGTGAACCTGAATGCTTGTCAAATCAGATGTGTGTTTAGACCTTTTCACTGAATGTGCTCGGAGGGGAAGAACAAAGCCCGGGGTCAACTTGGCATAATCCCTGCGTTTATCTTTATTCTATTACGGGGGCTTGTGGGGGATGGAGCAACTATTCTCTGCGAGGTGAAAGTGCAAGTAGAGTGTAGGTAGGCTATCCGTCTTTCCTCCCAGACTTTCCCAACGGCCTGGCCCGTGATTTACTTGCGTTAAGGTACGGCTGACTAGGCAGGCTGCTGCCTCGGCCTTGTGGTCTGCTGCCCGTGCTGCGCCGAGCCCTCCCGTACCTGCCGTGCCGGCTGGCCAGTGGGACCAAACACCCACGGTCATCATGGGCAGGAATGGGTGCACCTATAGCACCTGGTGCTTTGGGGAATGGATGCACCTATAGTGATCTATAGCACCTGGTGCTTTGTGGGATGGATGCACCTATAGCACACGGTGCTTTGTTCTCCCCATCGGATACAGGAGGGGAAGTAACAGTGGGTTTGTGTACCTCTACTCTGGCTTTGGTGCAAATGGTCATTTTATTTTAAGAGATGATCAGCTTAATATGATTTACCACATGGTACATATATATATAAATATATCTTCTCTTCTTTTTTTTGCCTCTGCAGGCTGTTAGTCATCCCCAAGTAAGGAGTGACTAAGTCCTTCATTACACATTCAAATTGGGAAAGCCTTTGTCTCTGAGGGCAGGATTGTAGAGTTCGCCTAAACTATTGTTACAGACTTTTTTTGCAGTATTTTTAGATTTTACTCTGGTGGTAGATTCACTTCACAATAAGGGATTGTTTCTGCGTGGAGCTGGAGTGGTCTGAATCTGTAAACGAGCTATTGTGCGGTAAAGTACAAGTGGGTGGAGGAACTATATGACAAAAGGCCTGGTTACCTTTACAGTTTGTTCGCTGTACCTCATACACTTTGTTTCAGAAGAAAAGCACTATTCAAAGGCTCGAGTATAAGGAGGCAGTCTTTCACACAAGGCTTGTGGGAAATTTCTCTCCAACTTGTGGGTTTTCAGCTCGTGTCGATTTTACCCTGCACGTTCTGAGACTGCCCCAAACAGCTTAAGGCTGCTCTTCAGGGGAAGAAAAAACACAAACCACACCTCCTGGGGTGAGCGTTTCCTAATCTGACACTTCGACCAGTATTTTCCGATTTACATGTGCGCTTGTGTAGGGCTCTTCTGTTTATTTTTTTTAATTGAGCTTTGCAAGTCGATTTTTAAGTGAAGGTTTTTTTTAAGGTTTCCAAGATAGGAAGTCGCTTTTTAGCTACTAATTTTAGAAATTAAAAGCAACATTGAACAACAAGATGTATTTCTTTCTTTACTAAATCTAGTAAGATTCCAAAAGCATTAGTGTGCTTTTTATTTTTTTAACAGGACTTGGAAACTTGGTGTTCTCTGTGCTAAATCTGCCCTTGCCTTTGGTTGCTCCCGTTTCACTGTTTACTTTCTCTTCTCTTTGCTTAGTGGCTAAGTGCTTAAAATCCCTTCCCTGTGCTCAAAACCAAAGCTGCTTCGCTTGGCACCCAGTTTTCAGACGTGAAGCCCTTTCACACAGCCTCGCAGCTGGGCTGGTGTGCGTTGGGGAGAGCAGAGTTGCTCAAGTCCACCCCATCAGTGCCGCGGGACGAGGAGGGCCTCGCAGCGCGGCCGAGCAGGCTGCTTTGGCTCCTCCGTGTGCCCTGCTCCTCTGCTGGGCACCAGCAGCACGGCATGGAGTCCCCGTCCTCCCAGCTGACAGCCCAGGAACGGAGATTAACAGGCTCCAGCCCAGCTGAGTAACTCTGACACGAGGAAGCCGAGGCCTGGAGCCGTGCCCACGTTAGCTGTCGGCGCTGCGGAGGAGGCAGCCTGTGGCAGGAGGGCACAGCAGGTATTTGGTGTGGGGAGGCAGGCCGTCGGTAGTAGCTTTTCTTCCCTCTTAGTGCCGTCCTTTCCAGTCTCGTGTGTTTTGGGGAGAGAAATTTGCAGTCTCCAACGTGCTCAGGGCTACCAATAACTGCTTCAGGAGAGCAGTTCTGGGGAACCTGCTGTAATGATCAACTCTGCTGCTTTAAGGAATAAGTTTAGCCCCTTTTTTAAATGCTGTCAAGATTATGAGCAGAATTATCTCAGGCTGAGCAGCATGGTTTGTTGTAGGTTGTTTTTTTCTTCCGATTGTTCCCCCTCCCCCTTCCCATCACAGCCTGCCATTCTCTGCTGCTTTGGGTCTTGTATTTCTATACATGACCATCACAGACCTGCTTGTGAAAGCATACTTGTCACTGTAGTCTTTGCATGTTTCATTTACTTGTATAATGTTAATGGCAGCAACAACTTGATCTTAAAGCTCCTTTCTTGTAAGCTGTATATAGAATATCCACATATAAATCTTATATGCCACAACTTTTAACATTTCACACTATATCAAAACTAAAAAATCCCACCACGGTTAGGTGAAACTGATTCATGGTTTGAGCTCTCTTGGGTGCTTCTAAATACCAGAAACTCCTGAGCTTGTATTAGTCAGAAGTAAAAAGCAACAGTCAAAAGTCCTCTGTTGCAATATTAAGTTTTTGAATTGGTAAATCGAGCCTGCTCTTCTTAAAATGCTATTTATACTTTTATCTACTGCCAGCTTTTCTCTTCTTCTTTCTGCCAACCTCCTCTTCTGTCAAGCTATGAAAGAGTTGCTGTTTTTTTCCCCCCTTTCTTTCTGTTCACTCTTTTAAGACAGCTCCAGCCTCGATGTCAGAGGTTTCCCAGTAACCCATGCTCCCGTGGCTAGTCCTGTTGGCTGCCAAATCTGGCGTATTCTCTTGGTTTTTGGCTTTTAGAGCTGCGAAGGCAGGATTTGGAGAAGCAGCTCGACCAGCTGGGAGGTAAAAAGGCTGACCCAGGGGAGGAATGTTGAAGGAAACAAACCTGCTATTACATATCTAGTTGCTAAGTAGTGTGGTATTAGTTGCTCTCGGGGCCTTCCAAAGAAGGTCAGAGGAACTTCTGCCAGCTTCAGGTGGGAAGAAGTGCAGCAGAGAGATGAAGCTGGGGAGGAAACTCGTGGCAGAGCAGGGAGCAGTCAATCAAACGTCCTTACTAAGCAGCGTTTCCTTAAAGCAATACGAGCACTCAGGGAGTAACCCGGCTCTCACTGCTGCAAGATGTACAGTGCTAGAAACCCCTCGTGGAAGCAGCAGAGCTGGGTGCTGTTGCTGTAACTGAACAGTTGCTCACAAACACAGCTGAAACGGGCAGTTCTTGGGCTGAGTTTTCACTAAATGCTGTAATTTGGGGATGTTGTGGCAAGCTTCCATTCTGAAAGTAAAACTAGCCGTTAGCTGCCCAATCTGTTCGTTTAAGCGACTTGGATCTTATTTAAGTAGCAGCTACTGAAGGCTTAAATAAGCCGGCTGAGCTCTGCACTACTAATTGTGGAACAGTTTGGGAGGGGTGTTATCTATGCACAATATTGGCTGCAAGAAGGAAATGTGTAAGTGTTAAAAGGGAGTAAAAGGCGATTGAAGTAATTACGAATTCACATGCTAAGGTAAAATAACAAAGGTTGCTGCTGGGAATGACTTGGAAAATGTTGGTGAAGGAAATATAATTGGTGAAGGAAATATAATTGCGTTAAACAAAGGTTTAGAGAAATTTTTATCTCTGATCTTGATGAAATCTTAGTAAAAGTGTGGAAACAACAGCTTTTGAGAGACTTCAGCGAGACAGAATAATGCAGAATCAGTGTCACGTGCTGTAACACTATTTACAGCAATACTTCATTTAACCCCTCTGCAACGGCTGCTTCAGTTTGTGCTTTCACATCCTGATTTTCATCCTTGATTGAAAATAATTCCTACTCGAGTTGGCTGGTGACCCAAAGTGGAAAGAGCTGATGTCCTGTGCAGAGGTGTGCTGGCCGTGCTGGAAGGCTCTGCTCACCTACAGCTGGGTGCAGGTGGACCAACTGCGACATCCCAGGGGTCAGTGATGCAGCCTGGACTTCTGGTCTTCTGTCCTCCTCGAGATGGCTGATACTGTGGGGCTGAAAGAGAGGGATGTTAGGCTGCATAACTGGTAAACACACAGTCCCAGCATTATTCTGCGGGCAAGCACTTGATGCAGTCCTCGGCTCTGTCAATGAGTAGGTCTGTGGAAGGTGCAAGATGCGGAGATGTCCCCTGGAGTTAATTTCTGATGGTTGGGACAGATTAAGAACATTTTGCAGCAGTTCAGGGAAGCAGTACCTTGTTTAGATGCTGTCTCATTGTCATGTCTGATCGCAGCTTAATTCAACTTCTGGATTTTGTGGTGTAGGTTGGTTGTTGTTTTTTGTTTGTTTGTTTGTTTGTTTGTTTTCCAGAATGGATTATCTTCTTTCACCCAACCTTTATTTAGCTTTGCTTTTTAAGTCCAGGGCCCTGTACCCAGTAGTTGGTATAATAAATAAATAATAAAATATGGCCCAGTTGTGATGCTAGCTTCTTACAAAGAGCAATCCTTGTCAGCCTTTCCCTGCTCCCAGAGCTCATGAATGAGGGATAGTTTTCCTGACCCGTTCTGTGCTGGAAATCACTAGGATGTGTTGCAGTTTTTAAAGACAACTCTTGTAGGGCAGAATCCCTCCCTTTTTAAGTATATCTAAAAACATTTGCTTTTCATGCAAACTGAAACTTGCATGGAACATAGGTGAAGAATTTGACTGGTGCTCCATGAGCAGGCTTTCTCACCCTGACTCTTGTTTTATCATGACAGTCCTTGTCTGGAAAACCTTTTTTTACAGGACCGTTTCCCAGCAGTTGCTTACAGCATGTGTACGTTTGGCCTATCAGCATGCCTGTGTACTTTGGCCGTATAAGCTGTAGGGTTGGCTCACAGACCGACACCTAAATTTAGATGCCAGGGTGTGAGCTTATTGCCTGTGCTCCCATTATAGTCTGCGGAGACCGAGTCAGTGGACCTGAAGAGCTGCCCAGCTGATTAAATCCAGGTATCTACCTTGGTGTGAGCAGAATTGTCCTTTAGAGACCATTGACTGCAGGAGGAGCTTGGGCAGCTGGTTGATTCATAAATTCCTAAACCTTAGATGTTATCTGTGAACTACATCCCACTGTAATGCTGTTTTTATCTCTAACAGTTGAAAAACTGACATTCTCTTTTCTGCTGTGCTGCTTTCTCTGAAAAATGAGAAACTGAAGTTCCTGAATCTAAAACCTAAATATTGAACAGATATCTGGCTGAATGCATTCTCTAGCAGACTCTGAAGTGTCTTTAGGTTCCCTGGGACTGGGCGGTGTCTCGGTTGAGATGGGCAGTGGGCATCCTTCTGCCCCTTACATTCCAAACAGGAGGACGCCTCCGTGTTGGTCTGTAGCCGGAGCCACCTGACTCGAGTGATGCTTCTGCTGCCCTGAAACGGGCAGTGAATGAGCTTCTTGGGGTCGCTCTGCTACTTCTGAGTCGTGTTAGGAAGCAGCTGTGGAGCTGTTTTTATTCTGTACAGTCGCATGTGCTATCTGTTGATCGCTGCTAGCTCTAACTTAACGTGCTCCTTTCTGGTGAAATGAGGATTTCTGTTTGCTTCCGTAAATAAAGCTTTCCTGCAGAGCTGATGAGCTCAACCGAAACTGGTGTGCGGTGTTTCGGAGGGGGGAGAGGTCTGGTGGTAGGAAGAGCTGCTTTAAGCACAAGGTACCACGGAAGAACTAGGAAAGCTCTTTAAATAGCAGCGCGATTTTTCAGAGCAATGGCCTTGAGTTCAGTGTGGTCAGAGTAATTGCTGGTTGTTCCAGATCAAGGAAGGGTCAATTGCAGAACTGAGCAGCTTAGACACAGAAGTGTCTTTTTCTTAATCCCTCTTTCCTTCATATTATAAGGATATTTCCTTTTTTTAAAAAAAAAGGTTGCTTTATAGCCAGAAAGCATTTCTCTGGCTATGCAGACAGCTTGGACTTTGCTGTGTCCTCGACAGAGTGCTTGCTAACCGCAGGCTGCGCTCTGCACTTAATTACTGAAGTGGCTGAGGGAGGACAAAAACCTGAAGGATGATGCTTAAACAAATAAATGGCCTTAGTTAAGTCCTTCACACTGGGCAAAGCTCCCGTAGAAATTCCCCCATCTTTATGCTCATACTGCAAAATGTTTCTACAGCCTTTGAAACTTCATGGAGATGAAGAGACCTGGGTTAGAAGAGGAGCCCTTCGTAGCACTGCAGTGAATTAGTGGAGCACCACACACAGTAGGTGTCCTGTAGGACTTCAGCTCGTAGCTGTGAGGTGGAGCACTTCAGGCTCTCAGGTCAAGCGATGGGGTTGTATGGATGCCTCGAACAGGTGCCAAGTTGGCACTCTAATTAGCTGTAATCCCCTTTTCTCTCAAACCCCATTTTTTTCTTCAATATTTTGTTCAGCAGATACTTGCCATGCAGCATGACCAGTACCTTTGTGCTTCCTTCCCATCACTGTATCAGAGAAGTATCTATCACCTCTCAGACAGCACTTTGTTGCTGGTTTTGAAGCTTTTATTTGGGGATTCTCAGGTGATTTTAAAATCAGATTGTGCAGAACTGTGTTAGAAGTTGTATGGTCATGTCTCCAAATAGCAACTGAAGAGAGCTGTGGTTTTGCTTCATGGACAGGCACTGTATTAATCTGTTTCTGTAGAAATCAAATCTTTTAAAGCTCTACAAGATGGGTTAGGCACCACATTGCTTCAATATTCTGAAAACATGATGTTTGTCTGAAAGAGTTAGCATTCTCTTCTGGTCCTGTATATGTTTGTGTATATTTTAAGACACTGTTTGGAAATACCTTTTTTTAAAAAACTAGCTGTTCCAAATACACTAATATCCTTTTGAAGTATAAATCCGTATATATCATAATCTGTAAGATTAGCTATCAATTAAAAGAAACTGATGGCCTGGAAGTAACTTGCCCAGCATGTAGCATTAAGTAAATGAGACTATCTGCTCAGAAGGAGCACTAGCTTTTCCTATTGACCTTTGGGAGATCTTGGTCCAGAATAGCTACTTTCAGCTAGAGTGTAACTACAAAAAAAATAGATGTTTTTTCAGACTGTACTTGCACACTCGTTGTAATATGTGCATAGCTTTAAACAGAATGATCCTGAAAGATCATAAAATCATCACATGGTTTGGGTTGGAAGGACCTTAAAGCCCACCCAGTCCCAACCCCCTGCCATGGGCAGGGACACCTCCCACCAGCCCAGGTTGCCCAAAGCCCCATCCAGCCTGGCCTTGAGCACCTCCAGGGATGGGGCAGCCACAGCTTCTCTGGGCAGCCTGGGCCAGGGCCTCACCACCTTCGTGGTTAATTTCTTCCTAATATCTAATCTAAATCTCTCCTCTTTTAGTTTAAAGCCATTCCCCCTTGTCCTATCACCACACCCCCTGACACAGAGTCCCTCCCCAGCTTCACTGTAGGCCTCTTTAGGCCCTGTCAGGCCACTATAAGGTCTGCCGAGGGCCTTCTCTTCTCCAGGCTCCAACTCCCTCAGCCTGTCTCCATGTGAAGGACGCTGAGGTTTGTAATGGCTGAGTGCTGGTGAGCATCCAGGACCCTCAGAAGTGGCTGCTTGTTTCTTAGCAGGAAAACACTAAGAAAGCGGTGTTGTGCCGTGTGTGTCACTCCTGAAGATCACCCCCCGAACGTCATCTCTGCTTCTTCTGCCAGCTCTGCAGGGTGCTTGCCAGCTTAGTGTGATACTCAGGGAAGGCTTTGTGTTTGTCTGTATTATTTAAAAAATAAACAAACAAAGCCTCACGTAAAAATCGTAGTACAGCTATTAGCACTCAGAATAAATAAGTGCAGTTTGTTTACCCGAAAGAAGGGTGGGAAGTGATGTGGGAAGTGGGGCAGCTCAAAGGAAGGAAGGTCTGAGAGCTGAAGTCGGGTCTGTAGCAGGTGAGGGTGTGTGAGTGTGTGCATACACACAGCACTTCTTGGTAGTTGGAGCATTACTTCTGCTTCTGTGTGCTGGATCTTCAAAGACACTTAATAAGACAATTTACTGAAAGTTAGAAAAGAAAAAGCTCCATAATTTTAGTTGTCTCCCCTTCTTTCCTTACACCTCTCCGATCACCTCCTTCCCACTTCAGTTTTCCCTAGCAGGCAAACTGGGAGATAGATTAATAGCTAACATTTCCCACTATTCAGTTGTCTGTGGTGTCTAAAGTGTTGCAGGAGGCTGCCTGGGTTCTTCAGATAACAGGAGAACTGCAAGTACAACTTCTACTCAGGCAGAAGTGTCGAGTATTTGCGTTACTTATCTGTTCAAATATTGGAGCTCTGAGTCTGGAGCAACACCCCTGGCCGTGCTTTCTCCAGGGATTAGATGCTGCCAGCTTCACTTTCTCTGTTGCATGTGCAGCAGACGACTCACACTGAGCTGATGCTCTCAGTCTACACCTGGAATCTCAAATTTCTTCCCAGCCAGATTGTTGTATTGGAAAGAAAAATAAATATCCTCGCTGTATGGTTCTTAGGGCAATGTACCGGTCACTCTTGGTTGCTTAAAAACTCAGCAGGGAAGGGGTGTATTGTTAATGTCCCTCTGTTAAAAGGTATATATAATGTATTTATTTTCCTTCAGATGTTTGAGTATGTCTTTTAAAGCCAGCTTTAAATGTGACAAGCTGTTGACTGGAGGGGAAGGGGAAAAACATACATTGCTGATACTGCAGATTTTCTTTTCTGCTGTTTATTCAGTGTCTAACCGATCCAGGTGATTGGCACATGAGCAGGAATCAAACAATCCACCTTTTAATTACTGCTATTACCAAGGTAAGACACGAAACTGCAGCCTGTAGCACTGTGCAGCTCTAATACTTGTGTTTAAAAAGAAACAAACCACCCCTCGCACTGGCTGGATGCTGCGTTTCCCAGAAGGGAGGAACAGCAGTTGCTGTGCTTCCAACACACCGGCACGGAGACGGGGAGTGTACTGGCAGCTAGCATCCTTCCAGCTCTCCAACTGCTGCCTCTTTGGCTAAGTGATGATCCTGCGAAGTCATCTTTTCTCCCCTTCATCCCTTGAATGTGCTCACCTGTACCTGTCGCTAGTGCAGGTGGTGAGGGTGGCCGGGGGTGTCAGCTGCTGCAGTGCAGTGGATGGAGCGTGTTTGCTTTTCCTCAGAGATGGTGTTTTGCTGAATATCTGCGTTCCTCAACTGCACCGCCCATGTTTCAGCATACCCAAGGCCTTCTGGAGGCACAGCCTGACCTGACCCCATCACTGCATGGCTGGCAGGTGGCACCAGCGATGGCCGGGAGCGGCTCTGGATCATGGCCGGTCCATGGCCCCTGCCCTTGTCTGGGGACACCACATGGTGATGGGGACACTTTTGGGGCTACTCCCCGTGGATCAGCTGCTGCTTCACTGTGTACGAAGCAAGAACGTCTCGTAGCTTTGGTTAATAACATCCTTCTGTTAGTAAGAGAATTTGGGTGAGGGAGAGTTACCAGGTGAGGGATGCTGCCCACATGCAAGAGCCATCAGCCCTTTGTAACTCTTCTCTGATGTCTGCAATTCAATTGTCGTTTGTATCTCCACAAATTTTACTTTGCCACAAGAAACAGTTACCCTTACTTTGAGGAAAATCTAGTTCTTTCCTAAGTTCATGAACTCTTGAAAATAAAAGGTTTGCTTGAGGTCTGGTCCATCCAGCACAATGCATGTCACAGGCCTGCCCTGTTGTTGGGCTTTTTTAATGAGTTTGGCCTTTGCCAAGTATAAAGACATAAATGATAGGAAAATTTGTTGGTGTTTTCAAGTTGATTGGATTTACTCCTTCTGTTGCCCGGTGTGATTCTTCTGGTGTCTTGTTGTTACAGTAGCATGCAACAGTAGTTGAACTCAGTGCTAGTGGTCTCTGTTGGTATCTGTAGCATTGAGATGTTGCTAGAAGAACTCAATGCAACTTTAGACTGGGTTGCATTCATTTCACCCCAAACTTTCTCAGAAGTTCGCTAAATAGTTCCCTGCGTCTTTTGTTTTCTCTCCAACTTCTTGCATTGTTGCTGTCACCTTCACTGGTTTTTCTCTTTAGAGTACAAAGACACTGAAAGGTGCATGTTGCTTGGGGGGAGGGTGATGGTGGGAGGTGGCTTGGGGGGCAAGTGGACCTGCGTGGTATTTATTCCTTTTCTCCCCTCCTTTCTCCCATCCACTCCCCCTTTCTCCACTCCAAAAAACCCCAACACACACACACAGCCTGGAGCATTCAGGTTTAGCAATGGTGTAAACTTAATTTCTGGTGAAGTGGGAAAAAGCTTCTGCCAACTATGCAAATGTGGAAGATCTGTGTGAAGTGCTAAATGCGATGAGTATACCAGAATACACATATATGAAATTCTGCTCAGGAGTCAAGCTCATAACGTTCTGGGTAGATAGATAATAATCTAACAATTATTAGTGGTAGATGATACTCTATAATCTGGCAGTAATAATCATGTGGAATTGTATTATATTTATGCTTAAAGAGCTGGGGACAGGGATGTCCATGCTAAATAACTGCTTGCTCAGGGACTAGGTAAGTCCTTCTCACTGCTTTGAACAGATTAGGAAAGTGTATTTTTTTTTTTTAAAGTAGAATGTAAAGGTGCTTACAAACTCAGTATTTTAGGTTTCTTGCTGCCAAGTAAAACAGTAAGTTGCTGCTGCTGTGGAATCAAGATTAAAAGAAAAACAAAACAATGAACTAACAAGTCATGCTAGCAGATAGGCATCTCTTGTCCTCCACCTGGATTCATTTCCAGTGACATTATCGTACCCGTCAGCGACTTCCTTTCAAGTACATTGAGCGACTTTTGGCAAAGGAAGACCTCTTCTGTCGTGTCTGCTGGTGCCTGGACTTCTAGTTGCTGTCTTCTGGTGGCTGCTCTGAACCCCCAGAAGGGCAGTTACGTGATAAGGAACCATTTGAGAGCAGCTTGGGCTGCGCTTAATTTAATAGAGCTGTTCAGTCAAGTGAAGCAGCTTCAAATGAGACCACCAGGTTTTGGGTAATTCTGAAACATTTCTGAGGAGTAAATTCTGAAGAAAAAAAAAAAAAAAGAAAAAGACCTGTATGGATTTATTTATTTATTAATGCTTAGCAATGCTTTTTGGTATCTTGAGCATTTTCTTAGAGTAGAATGCAGGCAGCTGTCATATGTGATTTGATTTGGAAATTAAAGGAAAAAGGGAAAAAAGTTTTATTCAGGTTAAGAATTTTATCCTAAAAACATTAGTGCTGTCATATATCCAGCCTCCTTTATAACTAGTATAAGCAGCATGGAACAAATACATTTTTTGCCCCAAGCTTAAAATGTGTAGGAATTTGCAAAGTATTTTAATGGGTACTTCTATAGCTTTGAGTTCCTACAAGAAACTCCCCAATTTAAAATGTGTTTGGGACAGATGAAGCAAACTATTGCAAAGATGTCCAATGGTCTGTTTTGCAGCTCATTTTCAGGCAAAATGTCTGGTATTTAGCTGGTGGTAAGAAATTGTTCAGACTCCAATTTAGGGTTTCAGAATCGAGGTGTTTACATTTAGAAATAAATGTCACTGGTATTAGTTTTGCTATTTCTGATTCCAGGTTGCCACATGCTATTGTTATATTAACAAATAGCACAGCCAACAAAATATATTAGGTATGGCAAGAGGTGCTATTAAATGCTTCCATGATATCCGTGGAGGTGAAGCACAGAAGATGAGTTCAGCTTGGGTTCCAAAATGGAAAACACAGTTTTGCTGTTGTGCTTTTAGGGCTCCAAACCTGAAAGCTGTCGCCTTCTTGAATGAGCTACTTTTACAGGGTTGCAGTGCGGGTTGCTAACAAATCATGTTTGAAGTGACTGAACTTCTCAAAATGTTGTGAACAACTCCTCAGTTGTTTCACTATGTAAACGCTTTGTGCTGCCTCCATCTCATCCTCTCACTCTCTCTGTAGTGAGATTGGCAAAATCAGTAACTGTCTTCTATGATACTGTGCCTTTGCATATTCTCAGTTGAGAGGACTGTGGCAGTGTTAATTACAATACAGAAAAGCTGATCTGGTTCTATTCTGGCACTTCTGCAGAATTTGTATGGATACCTTTTCTGCATAAACAAAAGGTACCAAAGGGCTGTACTTTCAGGATGATGCTAGTCCAGACATGGGTGGCCTCAAATGTTTTCTGCTCTTCCCCCAGCTTATTCCACTTCCACAGACGTTAGTGGAGAGGGGAGAGAGAACAGCCTGGAAGCAAGGTTGTGTATGCTTTAGCTGTTGAACTCTTGAGGTGGAGAGATGATACTTAGCCTTATCTTGAGTGGATGCTTCTGTGGTTCTTCTGTTGTGCTCTGACTGCTTTTAATGGAGTGCTTAGCAATTTGGGCCAAACTTTCTGCACAGGAATGTCTTCAGAAGCCAAGTTCTGTCATTTGCTTCTGTTATTTAAGCTCAGACCTTTCCATTAGAAATAAGGTAAGCAATTCCAAGAGTAGCTATGTCCCAAGCTGAGAGTCATTTTCTACAGATAACGGCTTGGTCTTGTCAAGAGGTCCTCCTTTTTGGGGAATCTTGGAACTAATGTTCAGCAAGATCAGGAAATCATACAGTGACATTCATATTTCAACTGACTGCATAACTTTACTTGGACAATATGAAATAAAGAGTTGGCAGAACAGTCAGTAAATCCAAAATCCAGAATCTCTTGCTATGTACTGCTGTGTCTTGGTGTTATCTGTCTACTGCCATAAGCTTTAGGGTTTCAAATAAGTTTGCATTCTGAAGACTTTTGTAGAGTGTAGTAAGCTCTCTCTTTCAGGCATTAGGTCACTGCTGTATGTAGACAAAAAGCTTTGAAACACTGCCACCTGCTCACAAGTTGCTTTATAAAGTGAGTATTTCATATTTACATACAGAGATCTAAACAGATATATATATATTTATATATATACACACAGCCTATTTTTGTACCATGTAGCACCTAATACGATGAACTTGGAATTCAGTCAGGATTCCTGTAGTTCATCTAGGAATGATCAAATTCAGAGACACCAAGTACACAAGTTCAGTTTCCTCATTCCTGTCATGTTGCAATACCTGTGAATCGCACGTTCTGAAACTTCCTGGCTTTTGCAGGGTATGGAGGTCTCCATGGATGACTTCTCCTTAACTGTAATATACTAATTGCTTTCTTTCTCCCACAATGTCTGGCCTAGAGGTAGAAAAAGTCCTTACTCTGATACCAAAGTGTCTATTGTAAAGCACCTGTCCACTGTCCTATATGAAACAATGGTTGTTTTGGTAAAGCTTTTGGTGTCGTCTCTCACAAATGTCATCTCTGTTCTGGTAGTATTAAGGCTTATTCTGTATATGACTTCTTGTACACGTTGAGTATTTTTGAATAGGAAAATACTTCTGCTGTTCTTTGAAATTAACTCGCTCTAAGTGCACCATTTGGAAAGGAAGAAGCCTGGCAGAGTGGCAGCATTTAAATGTGAAGCACAGAGCTTGTCTGTGGAGCTGTGGATGCTGGAAGCAGTCAGTGCTCTGTCCATCCGTTATCATGTCCCAAAGCACTACAGTGCTTGAAAGTCAGACACCGAAGCCAAGATGCTAACAGCTGGCTCTGGTTCCAGTGGTTCCAGCGGTGTTGGTGAGAAGTACACCAGTGTGACTGGTGACTGATACAGCAAGGGCAGTCCCACATTGCCTGGAGTGGGCTCCTTGGCCACCCTTGTGGGGCTGCAGGGCCTCCTGCCCCACTGCAAGGGCCCAGGGCCCTTTATTTTAATAGCTGTGATCCCTGTATGTCCACCAGCGTGTTTTGCTGTGTTAAAATAAAGCCTTTACAACGTCATGGTTGCACCTCTGTGTCTAGCTCTAGTTGGCTGTTAGCAGCGTTTGGTTACTCATGAGAGGAAGGGCGTGGAGGAAATGTGATATGGCTTGACAAATGGACTGTAACCCTTTTAGACTGAACCTGCCAGGACATTCACGCATAGTCAAGGCCATATGCTGCTTAAAGATTATTTTATATGGGAAAAGAGAAGGGCAGCTGGCATGCATAGCTGGTGTGAGGTGGCTGCTGGAGGCGAGGGGTTCCAGGCCTGAAGCTTTGGCCTTCTGGAAACCTGCCTGGTCACTGGAGAGTTGGTGTGACTTCAGGGTGTTGTTGAATTGCAAGGGAGAAAATGAGCTCCAAGTTCTTAAAATTAGCTTAGGAAAAATAATCAGAAAATTGTACTTCACGTACAGGTGGCTGGTGTGGTAGTTTTTTCTGAGGGAATAGTGGCTGATAAAAGCAGAATGAAAACACCCTCAGACAAATGCAGGAACTCGTAACGTGTTTGAGCACATACTTTAAAGCTTGAACGTGGAAAAACAGCCTTGAATATTTTAATACTGTCATTTGTTTTCAACTAATAGCAAAACAAACTCAAGCCAAGTGGATTCAAGTCTCTTGGAAATAAAAAAAATAATCTCCTACCTCTATGAAGAAAGGATCCATTATGGCAGCAGGAGAACCTAAAGAAGGATATGTGGGTAACTGTCCTTAAATGCTGCCTTGAGAGGCCGAAGGCTTTAATAAAGTCTCAAATTTTTTCTCTGACAGCCTCGTTTGCCATCATTCTGGTCAAAGAGCAGCAGTGTCTGACATTATGAGGGTGTGACCATAGAAGAAGGGGCCATGTGATGGGTCCATGTTCTCAAAATCACTCGCGTGCGTTTTACAACCATTTCCCTTAAGCTTACATGGACTGAAAGCTTTAACTCAGTTTAAGTTCATCTTCTCTCATCCAAAATGCACCTTCTTGTCAGTTGCTCATCTCCTTCTGTATTTTCCAGTCTTTGGGGTAGGTTGAGCCAGGATTGGCTTCAGGTTGTGTTCCAGAGGGATGAGGTGCATTGGTTTTATCTTAATGTAATGTGAGGTGTGGGAGAAGGTTGTGGAGGGGGATTGTAATTACATACATATTCTTTAACATATACTGCATTACATAAAGGTATAAGATTCTGGAGCTTAGTTCTGTGTAAATGAAATGTTATATAACGGCATAAAATATTAATATGAAATTTCCAGCAAGCATAGACAAATTCAAGATTTAACACAACTAATAGTTAAAGCAACTGGATTGCATGATTCAAATCTTTAGATTCAAAGGAATCTCTTCCTCTGTGTCTTCTGTACTCATCTTTTAATCTTCAGTCCATTTTCTTCCCTTGTTTGTTTTTTTTTTGAGGGGGGTAACACATGAAGAGTAGGGAGCAGAAGTGAGGGGTGCATGCAGGTGGAGGGGAGGCAGTACACGACTTAAGTATTTGGGACTGGTTTAATATACATTGATTTTTTTTTTTCATTTTAACATTTTGTCATTGTTAGCTCTTCATGATGGCTTCCCCCTCCTCCAGAAAATACATCCTACAGTTGCACATTCTGCTGGAAATTTCACTTAAGTTTTCTGAGAGTGATTTTTAATGCTTCATTTAAC
This sequence comes from Anas acuta, assembly GCF_963932015.1. Lineage (NCBI taxonomy): Eukaryota > Metazoa > Chordata > Aves > Anseriformes > Anatidae > Anas > Anas acuta. Next base: position 15,832,604 of record NC_088980.1, on the reverse strand, counting down.
TGGGGAGAGGGGGCAGCCAAAGGAGGAAATCGGTTTAGCTGCAAGTTCCATGTTGGATCTGTTTTGATAACAAAGGTCAGTGCATACATTTTCACTTCAAGAGTGTTTGGAACTTGTCTTTGCAAGACCTCTGGAAGAAGCAGTTTGTTAAGCTTCATTGCCTATTGAATAGGATTTTAGTGAATGGTTAAATTGCTTTGTACGTGAACTATGACTCTTTTATGACCTGTTTAAAACTAATTAACATGACATGCTTACTGGAAGCAACTTGTGAGTTTTGACTTTGAACAAAAAAAAAACTTCAGCAAAGACTACACTGACTCAGTTAGACCTCAGTTCATATCAAAAAGAAAGAACAAACCAATGGGAAAAAAACATGACAAAAAAAATCCTCTGCATCAGAAGATTGAAACCAATACTTGCCTTTGTTATTTCATTCATCCTTTTTTCTCAGTCACAGCCGGTCACAATAAAAGACTGTATTATGCTCTGCCACGGGAGGAATGGCAATAGCAGCACATGTAAAAGTTTCAGGGCATATATAATGCCGCTTCATAATTCACGTCCAAATGAAATTCTCACGCACAACTTAAAGTCAGAAGGCCTGTACTGTAAACCACTCGATATGCTATAGACTTCTTGTACTTCCATGTCAATAACGTGATTTCTCTGAAAAGGGTTCACTTACTCACACTTGTTCCAAAGCAGTGAATCTGAGAAAGTTGCACTTGACTGACTCCAACGTGATTATAAATTACCCCTGTAAGTGTTCAATAGTTCTCCTGTGGAAGTTAAGCCTTCTGAAGACTTCTGTGAACTTCTAGAGTATTTGGTGGGTGGATCATAACAGAGCCTCTTCCCTGCCCTCTCAAACCTGTCATTAAGCTGAGAATATAGTAAAGAAAAGGGGAAATTAGTACAAAGTGCCCCGCATCAAGGTGCTAGTGGGGATACTGTTCTTCAGATGAGCAAAGATCTTCATGGTATCTGGTGGTTTAAAGAAATGTGATTTGTAGCAAATAGTAAATGAAGCATTATTACCAGATTTGAAGTCACGGCTGATGCAGTTTGATTTATTTATTTTAACTTTGCATGTTGGCTTCTTATTTCTTACACTGATCAGTTTTGTAAATCACACAGGGTGCTTCAGGAGCAGTATCAATATAGACACCTATGGCTTCTTTACCTAAAATTGTCATTATTTCCTTTTGCCTACTAAATGTGTGAAAATTACTTGTATTGTCAAAATCAGGGATGTCTTGAGTTGTCTTTCCCCTTTTTTGACGTCTGTTTAGGACACATAATTTAAAACAGAGCTTCTAATGAGGGTCATAGGGCTTTCCTGAGCTATCTGCCCAAAGGCAATGTAGAAGAATCAGCTCTAATCACCAGAATAGTGGGCAAGCATGGGCTGCCGTGTGTCCTGGAACATGCAGTTGTAGCTCATACTGCAAAAAGGAAGCTGGTTTCCAGTAGCTGGGTGGCAAAGTCTGAAGCCATTACAGCTGAAAACTAAGGAAACAGAGGGGATGAAGAAAACAGACTGGGTTATGTCCCGACGTTCACTTTGAAATGTTCTTCTGCAAAGAAGTGAGCATAAGTTTAGGAGGGAAGAAAGTAAAGCTATTTTCAATAAGTCTTGAGACCTCATTCCAGCTTCATTAATATGCAGCATCATGGATCACTTTTCTACTCCTGTCTCATAAAAAGCCCACAAATCATGATACCATGCCTTATAACTTTGTGATGGGGGGGATGGGACGATACCCACCTTAAAGCAGCATGCGTGTGTAAGTTCCAGATCAAAATGTAGCAGTAGTGTTAAGTAAATAATGAAGGGTCACAGTTCGTGTCTGGCACGTCTGAAAAGGTGAGTAAAAATACTTGGAGCAGAATACCAATAGGTATGTCTGAAAAGGTGTAAGAGCCCTCCAGTGGCTAAGTATATCTTTGATTTCTGCAAATGAAAATGCAGTGGATTAATGTGGTATTATAGAGGTGGGCTGGATACATCCATAGGAGTTTCCTTGTAGTTATCTGTCCAGGCTTTTTCCTGTTTAGTGCCCTGTTGTATCGCCAGAGGGAAAAGTGGCAGTAGTGTCCCTGGAGTGGGCATCTTCCTCAGCCATCTCCCCGTGTGTTTGTAGGGTTTATTGACAGTGGTGGTGACGTTTATCAAAAACCTGTAACATTTAAAAATAAAAGTAGCTTTTTAAAAAATAGCTTGCATGTATTGTTTTTGTAATGTTGTGCTAGAGTGAAGCTGGAGCTCGTTAGTGTCCAAGTGCTGCTGTTGCTGGTCCAACGCTGAGCTGTGGCTGTGTAAGGCTCCTGCTCACCTTTGCTCAAGGAGTGAGCAACAAAAATACAGTTGCTCGAAAAATTACAGTTCTTGCAGTCTTCTTGTTGAGTTTTCTATCTTCCAGTCCCTCCTGGAGAACACTACTACACTTCCTTTGCTCTGGTTTTGTGTGTGGATAGGGTTTTTGGGGACTTGGTGTGTCTTCCAGGAACTTGTATGTATTCGAGATGGGCAGTGGAGACAGCTGGCTGATTGCTCCTCGTGTGCTCTTCAGCAGGCAGATGCAGCAAAAAGCATGTCAGTCTCTGGCACTGTTTCAGCTACACTTGCCCTCTGCACAAAGGACTTTTGTATTTTCCGTTGTGCTGAGGATCCTTGTATAGCAAAACAAGTCATGCCAGGAAAATTAAGTATATGGGGTTATTTGCACCCCTTGTGACTCCCCACTGCTGTAATCCTTCTGTCCAGTTTGGGATACGCTTCGTGATGAATCCTTTGCTGCCTCCCAGGGAATGTTTCAAGGCCCCATCTTGCATTTTACAGCAAAACGTGCAGGATCTGGAAGCCTAGAGGCCCAGAATCCTAAAAAGCATGCTTCTTCCTTGCGTGCTGGGGAGTAACGTCCCTCTTATCTCTGAACAAAACCAGGCAAGGCAGCCAGGAACTTGGGAACAAGGGCTATGGGAGGAAACAAGTTATGAGACTGAATATCATTGCAGGGAGATCACTTCTATTAGGTATCAGCCTGTTATTTGGGCTAGCAGAAGCTAATACCATGAAACTTTCTGAAGGTTTGTTGTTGTGGTTTTGTTATTGTTTTCCCTGGCCCTTTTTTGTTTTGTTTTTGCTTTGTTTTGTTTTGTTTTCCCTGGCCCCATTGTGTTTAGCACTCTGCAGATGAATATCATCAGGCTAACAAGGTAAACCTGCGATAGCATCACACCTTGAGGAAGCTGAGATTTGTTCCTCTAACTTACGGTGTGTGTGTCTGTGCGTACTTTAATCACGTAAGATCTAGAAACTCTGCCAAAGATTTACAAGAAGCGGAGAAGGTTCAGTAACTATTATAGAAAAAAATTGAGGGGGTAAAAGAGTCCCAGAATATTTCTGGTGATATATAGAAATGAGATTTGTAAGGCTGTGTGTTTGACAACATTTTTTTGACTGCCATTGGTGCAAGTCAGCGGGACCACTGGCTGCTCGTCTTGCTGAGAGCCTGTTCCTTTAGAGCAGCAGTGCCTGTGAAAGGGATGGGATGTATCCAGAACCGCTTTTACACATGCTGAGTTACACCATTTCCTGAAGAAATAGCGTTGTTTAAAGTTTCACAGGAGGTCATGAATAGGGAATCCGGAAACAATTACACTTTTGTCTTTTTGCATGCTAACTACATTTTGTCGCACGGAATTCATCGGACTGAGCTCACTGGAGGAAGAAACTTCACTTGGGAACTTAACGTCGGGCAGGCAGAGACCAGGATCCTCAGACAATTGCTGTTGAGTTTGTTTGTTTGTTTGTTTGTTTGTTGCTACTCTATTTTGTATTTCTTGACAGAGGAAAGCTGATAGCATTTTATTTTGAATCATCTGTACTTAACCATAAGGCCTATAGTTCAGTGTAAGGTATGGTGCTGCTTTTTTCTAGCCACCACCTCACACACCAACTGCAGGATTTAGCCTGGTAGTAATTGTACTCATCCCTTAATTCTGAACATGAGATTCAGAATCTCTGAGCTCTTTAGAGCAGAGCTCAGAAAACTGGAACAGTTTCATCCTCCATCTGCTTTTTGTGCAATTTGAGGAGCACAAAGTTCGCGTGCACGAATTGTGCAGATACACCAGCGTGCACTGAGAGTGGGGGCTCCCTCAGCAGTGTGTGCGTGCATCTGTTGGAGGGGCTTTGATGCTGAATTAAGGGTGGGCAGGTGCATTGCTTCCACCAGTCCAGGGCATCGTCTCAACTGCGGCAAGTGTGAGACGTGGTAAGTCATGGGGTTAGCTGCTCGTGCAGTACATCGTGTAGCCAAATCTTTGGACTAGACAGATGTGTTCAGTAAATAATTGAAGTATACATGCTGTTTATTATATATTGTGCAATAAAAAATAGTGAGAATCATGGAAAATACAGCATTGGTATATTTGTTAAAGTGGCTTTGTTTAGAAAAGTTGGTTCTGGTTGCTCTTCAGAACTCAGTCTTCTACATCAGACTAAAATGAGACTTAATGTATATATTTTCCCCCCATCAGAGTTCTTGGTTTTGTTCCTTACATAATCTTGTAGTCCAGCAGGTGTTTCTGGTGCTGGATAACTTCAGCCTGAGGATTTTTTACATTTTCTGTCTCTGTGTGGGCCTGCAAGTGGTGGGGTTGTACATGAATCTGTCTAGGAAAGGATGATAAAAGATGGTATTTGTTTAATCTGTGCGCTCCTCTGAGCTACTTGTAGTCATTTGGGTTGGCTAGGTGGTTGCTGCTTGTCAGCAAGCTCCTGAGAAACATGTTTCTATTGCTTGTTAGCCTCTGCCTTGGATGGAAGCCTGTCCCAGTGAAGCTGGTCAGCCATCTACCCCTGAATTTGGGTTTGCAGTGGCTCACAATGCTATTTCAAATACAGTAAGCAAGCAGCCCTTGCCTCATGAGCAAGGATATAGGAAAGAAATGGCCATGTCTCAGAAAATCCCTGGTTAAGTTACCTTTATTCTCAAGTTGTAAGAAATAAGATAGTTGCAATGATAGTAGCTATCCCTGAAAGGTGAATATTGCTCTAGCTGAAGGATGAAGCATGCCATCGCCACGGTTTTGTGAAAGCATTAAACTAAAGCATAACCAAATCACGAGAATTCAAAGTAGGCTTTTTTTTTTCCCTTGTATAAGCCTGACTCAGGTTGTTCAAGGATGAGCATCCTTTTATTATAGAAGTCTTAACCAACCAGTCTTTGAATAACCTTGCTCTGCCTGCTGAAAGAAGTGAATGCCTATCTTGTATTGCGCTGCTCTTCAAAGAATTTCACAAGGTGCAGAAGTTGATCTCTGTAAGGAAGTCTGGCTTTTCTCGCTAACCACTTCAATATTTCCACACTGAATCTCACTACTGCTTCTGGTAGACATTTTTCCACTCTTTTTTTTCTTTTTTCTTCTTTCTCTGCCATGTGCAGTGTGAGTATGGGACTTGCTGACAAAGCAAACCCGGTGACTGCTCTCAACCTTTCTGGCACTGTCTAATTTGAGGGAGTTGGAGGTTTGGTGTGTGTCCTCGTCATAATAAGCAGGCATCGCTTCCACACAAATTACACTCTTGCTCTTCCTCCCTACCCTGAAAGAACAGCAGGGAGGAAAAAGCTGTGTATTCAACAGGACAAAAATAAATGTCATCTTCTGCTTCATTTTTCTTAATTCCTTCTGACTTCTGTGATGTCACCCGATTTCGAGTAGCGTTGGTATGTTTTTGGTTCCGCTCATCAGTGATTGGAATCTTCCTCTTCCACATGAATAACTGCTCAGCAAAACGGTGGATATGGCTTTCAGGGTTGCTTGATGGTGATAGAGGAGTGTATTTTTGCCTTCACTTTATGTAGAGTATCTCCCAGCTGCAACGCCTTTGGATATAACTCAGTGACTTTGTGATCTGGATAATTTGCAGCTCCTGAGTATTGTCAGCAACACCCAAACCCCTTGCAGCAGGTAGCTGGTAGGTCACTGCGCAGAGCTCTGTACTTTCATGATCTGCATTCTGCATTTATCAAGAGCATACCTGCCAAATGTTTAGGATATTGCTGCTTTTGACTGCCGTGTCTACCTTAAAGAGCACCAAGTAGGTTAATGTGCGCTCGCTTCCTGTTTTGTTGGTACACGAAGGGTCACCAGTTTCTTGCATCACTGCAGATGGTGGAGGAAGTTTCGTGTAGTCTGCTTGAGGTCAAATTTAAAGACTTCCCCCAGAATTGTACAGAGAGCTCTTAAATTCTGAAAATTGATTATAACTATTTTAAGGTTTTTGCCAAGACCGCTCTTAATTTATTTTACCTTTTTTTTTTAAAGGTTAAAGTATTTTAGGCAGGCTATTTACCAAATGAAACAAAGCAGGAATTTGAATGATAGTTTTTACTGGTGTTAAATCCATCTGTGACCCTAGAAATGCCTGCTGTAACAAGGATGCAAGCTGTCGGAGCACACACGAGCTCACTGCAGTTTCAGAAGAAAAGTTGAATCAAGTTATGCTTGTGGTTTGAGTAAACACTGAGCTGGAGCGCTTCTCTGAATGTTTTGTTGAATTTTTGTGGAATACCATGCAACTCTAAAGCCATGTCCTTGATGGAGAACAACTGTATGTTGTGAACCTAACTAGAAGTGGTTTTATTACTAACTGTGGAGCGATGCTTCTAACTCCAATTCAGTTTGTATTAGCAAATGAATACCGTATGACAGTACAAGTTATGGTAGTTCCTAAACAGGGTAAATTTGACTGAGAAAGGCAGCTTTTGTCAGTACAAGGCTTTCAAGGTATTCATATATCTAAATCGTACCTGTTGATTTAAAATTTAGATCTTCGTAACAAAACCACATCCAGAAATGCTCTGGCTTGACCAATATGAAGGGGCATGTGCAGAAATGTATGAACGCTTTGTGCATCCGTGTGCATTAGTAACCTTGTCTCACGCTGTGCAGGACAACAAATAACGACAGCACACTCCAATAAACCCCTGAAATAATGATGAATGAATTTAGATACTTGTGCTATCAAGTCTGGCAGCTCTAAAGCTTTTAGTGCGTGTAAAGGTCATTAAAAGCTGAGCAGCGTAGCTGTTCAGAAAGTTAAAAGAATAATCAGCTTATGCAAGTTCTCCAAGCTGTAGCAGTTTGTGTTTGTCAGTCTTTCAAGTGCCATACTAGGGCACTTCAATACGTGAAAGAAAAACGCTTCCACAGTGGCCTGTGTGGTCTGCCAGCAGAATCGTGCTCATTTGATGTACTGCCAGCGCTGGTACCTGCAGACATTCCCTGTGCCTCCGTGTCCACCAGCTCCTGCTTGTCCTTCAGGCTCATGAAACACACTAGTGCTAGCAGTCCTCAAGGAAGAACTGAAGCAGGAATTCATGTTTTGCTTTGTTTTGTTTTTAGACCAATTGTTTTCTGTTAGCTGAAGCTGCAGTAGTGCTTGGGAGCCTGCTTTTGAAATTCCAGGTGAAAAGCAGCCAAAGGAGCAGCTTCTTAAGAGAAAACCACGCAACTGCCTGGAGCTGGGAGGCTGGATGTGCCCCTGTCCTGAGTGGGTAAGGGGGCTGGAGCACCAATTGCACTCATCCGACCTAATGCATCGAGGATCTTTGTGTTCTGGGTATCTTCCCAGACACACTATTAAAGTTAAAACAGCATCCAGTACATCTTGTAGAGCTCATTAAGGAAAACTCCAACTGAGGAGGGGTCTGTCTTGAAGCAGTATTGACAAAGCTGTCCTGTGGCAGGGCTCCTGTTAAGGAAAACACCTCCCAGCAATACTAATCCTGCTTCTTTTTATCCTTGCTTTATCCTTTCAGTGGTGCAAGGACACAAACAACAGCCCCATGGCTGAAAATGCTTCTAATGGCATCAGACCCTTGTTGGCCAAATGGTGTGTGTATTTCTCACCATACCGAAAGTGAGAGAAATTTCTAATTTGATGTGTGGAAGTGTCACCACAACAGCAGCCCCGGGGCATCGCATGTGAAGATGACCTCTGGTCCGTAACGGGATTGTCTGGGGCATTCAGCTGAGGGGCCTGGTAACTGATAGGGTGAGGTGTAAATGCCACCAGAAAAGTCCTGCCGGTATTCAGTGAGCACAGGCGAGCACGTGTTGTGCGGTCAGGAATAATGAACCGGTTTGGGATTGGTAGCTCCAACTTAAATAGTGATGATCTGTCTCTCCTGATTTAGATGAGATGCAGGAATGAGAGGGTGGAGCGAAGGTTAGTAATTAAATTTAGATACTGAGTTTCAAACTCGTATTCGACCTTTATTTTTGTTTTTTAACTGCAGACTAATTATAATGTTAGGGTTGGTTTGGGTTGGTTTTAAGTTGGGAAGGGTCAGCGCTTCCTTACAGCTGATGCTGGGTTCTCTGTAAAACTCCCTTTATATCAGTTAATATTTGTCAAACCCTCTCTACGGTATTTCTTTTGGTATGAATGTGTGTAAGTGCTTAACCTGGTATGCCCACTTGGGTATTTAGAAATAGCCACCTGAATGTTAACTAAGTAGCATTCACGGGGAGATGAGGAGTTAACAGGATAGAAAATGTGAAATTCAGTCATCTCAGAGCAGGATTTTGATCTTTGAGCGATGGTATTTATTGCTCTCTAATTTTGATGAATAAAGCTAAATATGCGCTGTATTAGGGGAAGCTGTTCATACCTGAGGGGGGTGTTTTTTAATAGGATTATTCATGTAACATTTGCTGCCTTTCACCATTTATTTGGGCATCTTCTGGGTATAGGTACCTTACACTTGGATGTCGAACCATCTAGCTTTTTTTTTTCTTTGCATCACCCTGAGAAGTGCTACCTCTTACTGTCTCCTTGCAGTCATTTAAAGGTAAGAGCTTAGTTAGGAGAGCTGTGTGCGCGCCTCTCCTGCCTGCTGCAGTTCTCTGCATTCTTAAGGCAGTTGTTGCAGAGAGAAGTGGAGAGCTGCGCATTCATCACAGATAGCAGTTGCAAATCAAGTCCCTGCAGAAGGTATCACACGCTACCAAGTGTTTATATTTCAAGAGAAGAACTTTAAAAGCAGCGCAGAGCACACGCTGCAGTGTCCTTCCTGAGCACTTGCACCTGCTGCACACAAGCAAGTGCTGTTGTACTGCTCTTACTTGACTAGAGAACAAACCAAAATTACCTGAAATTATTTAAAAAAGCAAACAAAACAAAAAAAAAAAAGCACGACTAGCTCCCACTGCAGCAGAAACATAAACAGTTGCAGTTGTCCTGTATCTTAAGTTTTACGTGGATTGCTTTATTTTCAGTGGAGATATGGACCAGTAATGAAGCACAGTATGAAGTAAATATTTCAACTTCACAGGCGTTTCGGATTAGTGTAATAGTTTGCCCCATAGCTTGTGAAATTACTCCTGTGGTAATTCTCCTGGAGTTTGGTTTTGGTGGGGTGCTTTTGTTCTTAGAAATTTTCAGTATCCCTGGTTTTACTCTTCAGCTGTCTCTACTGTTATCCTTCCTCTTCTGTGTGTTTGCTGCACTTTCAAGTAACTTACTGCCCACCTGAAATGCTTCCAGTTGCAGTGTAGTTACTAAGGAGCAGCTGCACTAAACAGATTTTTATAAGAATACATAAAAAGGTAGGCTTAAAGAAAAGCAAAAGTTCTTACAATTATGCAGCTTGAGAGAAAATGTTTGAGAAAGAATGAAGAGAGAGAGAAAATGAGACAAATGGCAGTTGTCCTGTTTGTAGCTTCCCATTTTTCACATTAAGTAGCACAACTAGTTCATCTCGTGTAACAGTCTAAGGTAGATTTAAACACTGAATGTTTTTTCTTCTCTGCTTATTTCTAGTACAAACCCAGAGTGCATAAAGCTACTGGGCCAAATTAGAACATCCCAAGTTGGAAGGGACCCACAAGGATCATCAAGTCCAACTCCTGCCACCACACAGGTCAACCCAAAAATTCAGACCATGTGACTAAGTGCACAGTCCAAACCCTAAGACATAAAACTGAAAGAGAACAGTAAGCATTTTCCTTTGTGGATCACAGTTGCATACAACAACCAAATATTGCTCTGAACTAGTGATGTAGGGCTGTGTCAGTGATCTAAGCCTGTACTGTGCACGCTTGCTGTCAGCTTGATACTACGAGGGAATTTAAAAAACAAGTCCTTTCAGACTGAACTGTATTTCTCAGCGTAAGCTACCACCCTTTGCACCAGCCTCCCTTTCTATTTCTGCTTCTCCCTCTCCAGTGTGTGGAGCAGGCAGGGAGGAGGAGGAAGGGGAGCTGGATGTAGCTGGGTTGCTTAACCACTTAGAGTGTCCTTGTGAACTATTTTAAGAGGCTAAGCTCTTGCAAGATGTGGGCAAGCGCTGGTGCTAACAGAAAGTGCTGCATCATGCTTGCTGCCCCGCACAACCTGCGGCAGCACTTCCCAGGTTCTGCTGCACGTCTGTTGCTGCAGGACTTCGTCGGGAGCAGAGTGATGCATAATTGGCCATTGCTGACTGGGAACGGACTAAATGTACAGTTTGAATGTGTGTTATTCTGGGTGATCTTCAATCCAGTCACCAACACATGATGAATTTTAAAGCCCACTTATTTTCAATTAAACTTGTTAATGTTTGTAGCAAATCATCCATTCTTATACGGAACAGCGGGGATGCTGTTATTGCACTTAGGTTTGGCATATCGAAATATTTAAAATGAAAAGGAAAGTCTGGTCTAAATTTGCTGTTAACAGAGAAACAGTTTTATATCGTGCATCTGTGGCTTTAATGGTTTGTAGCTGAAAAGAACTGGTGGTAATAAATAAGAATAGCTGGCTGCAGCTTTGTGCACCGAGTAGAGTCTCTATAATGCTGTTGTCACACTGAGGTTAAAAAGTGTGCTAAATAAAGTTGTTCCAAGTCCAGCGCAATGATGGCATTGATTCCTCCTGCTCTGCAGACCAACAATAAGCCTTGCCAATCCCCTCTGCTTGGGAGGGACGGGAGGGTGGGGAAGAACGTCAGGCTGTTGGTGTATCTTTCCAGTCCTGCTGCAGATATTTTTTTGAGCCTGCTAGCAAATGCAAAATAGGCTGGGGTCTTATAAAAGAGAGGGCTTGGTTCCTTTTGATGCTTTTGTGCCACTGTGTAATGCTACACAGAAGGAGGTGAGAAAAAAACCTTCCACGCTCTGTGGTCCTGAAGACTGTTCATATTACATATTGAGGACTTAAACCAAACAGGCTTCATCTAAAACCATAATCCCACCCTAGCATTTCTCATATTTGCATTGTTTTGATGGCCTCTGTTTGTTTTTTTTTTCCTAAATAGCTGCCCTGATCAGTCATCTTACACGCTTATGAAAGGCTTGGAACCAGGATCATTGCGGGTTCAAATTCCTGGTGATTTGGCTGGGAAGAACAATCCTAAAAAAGAACAGGGTGGTTGTTAAGTGGTATGTCCTGAATGTTCTTCCTCCTTTTGTCTCCCGTTTGTGTTCTTCTGTTGGCATCTTCCAAGAGCAGATAGATTTCCCTGGGCTGGGGACAGCATCCCAGTGGCAGCAGCGCACTGGTCAGTGAGGACTCACTGTAGAGACGGTCTCTTACGCTGCTGCTGTACAAAAAATAGGCAGTGCATCTCTTACGAGCAGCAAGTGTTTGGTGAATTCTGACTGACTGTATTCAGAAATTTTCATTTTGGAAATATGTGAGGAGGAGTGGTGTGTCTTCTTCTGCTGGTTCTGGTTGGGGGGACACGCAACGGGGTGAGGGGAAAAGAGCATCCTACTTGGTCATAATGCAAAGTGTGTGCGAGAAGTTGTTCTAGTCTTTGTTACAGACTTAAAAAAATATATTAATATATATGTAATAATAGCAACAAAATTCTGTCCTTCTGAGTCCGCCCGTGAGCACCTTGAGCAAGTCACTTTCTTGTGGATGAAAGGGGCTCCACTGTTGTCTGCATCAGCTCCTGAGAGATCTCAAACCTGACAGTGGAGGTCTTTATGCTACAAACTGCCAATGTGATTTTTCTTTAACTACTTCTTGTCTTTCCCTGTTGGTCACTTCATCTGTAATGTCTTTTAAGGGAATATAGGTTTTCCCCGAAATATTATTTCATCACAGCACTGTCCAAAAAGGAGCTTTTACGGTGTTAGCCTCCTGCCCTCTCCTTCTGGATGTGACAGCCTCATCAGTGAGGCTTGTGTGTCCGGGGTGGGGTTGTAATGCACAGCCTCCTGGCTCCGAGTCCGTGTGCATCTTGTTGGCAGGAGCCGAAAACACGCGGCGCTGCTTGCAGGCCTGCTGCTGCTGCCAGCCCTCTGCTGTAGGAACCGCCGTGCCCTGCAGCTGCTTCAGGAGCGCATCCAAAACACAGCCAACTACAGGTCCTGAATCTTTATCCTCACTGGTGGTTTGAGATATTACAAACGGAAAACAATTTTAGACTGAGAAGTCTAGCGACGGGGCCAAATTATCAGTTGTGCAATGTTTAGCCATCCTTAACGGATGTTAAGCCGTGCCTGAATGAGCAGGTAGAGGCAGAGTCACGTTTGTGGAAGTCTGCTCATGATATCCACTGTGTCTTGGGAGAAAGGCTAATGACAGCTTGATTTCTGGTGGGGTGTACCAGAAGATCCAAACCTAGGGTTTGCCATTTGTACAGATACAGATGCACTACGTGGATTGATTTTTATTTTATACTTTTAAACCTTCCTACATATACACACCCATAAAAAAAAAAAGTTTTCTTGTTGCTCTTTTTCTCTGTCATGATAAAAGACAAAAGCTCGAGTGAACAAATCTCAGCAAACTTGTCCTCTGGGGATATCCTAGCCATCTACTTCCTAAGTTTCAGCAGTGAGTAGGTGGTGTGAGGAGCTGCTGGCATCTGCACCCTGGGCAAAACTCAGCTGCTAGGGACTGGGAACTGGAGCTCCTTCTGGAGTTGCAGAGGGGGTGAGTCCATGATGTTCTGTTTTTCCTGTGATAGGAAAGTTACTGAGGGATAAACCTGTGAGGAGTAACATTTCTGGAGTGTCATTTAAATGGAGATGTAGTGCTTTGGCAGTCTTTTAACTGTGTATAATGAGTAACTTCATGTTCAGGTTCTGGTGTCTAGTGCTTAAAATCTTTGCATCTGTGAGACAATCACAGCTTGTTTTAACTTTAATCCATAGGTAAGTCTTTATAGCTTCAAAATGCATTTCTTTACCAGTGTGAATTGACAGCAGCAAACTTGGTCCAGGCAATAACCCCTTACGGGGGGCTCAGGAAGGAACTGGAATAGACACCAAGGTATGCTTCTTGCAGTCTAAGAGCTCCTGAGGTGTAGTGCTGTGTTGTTTTCTTTCTCTCCGTCCGCTGTAAGGGAAGATGGTTGTTGTTCTTCCTACCAATGTTTAGACGCCTTTGTGTGAGGCAAGTCTGGCATAGCGCTCTCCAGGCTGACATCAAAATAACATCTCCTGTGCTCCGCTCCTCTCCAACCACCTCCCTGCCTTGCAGCTCTTCCTCTTCCTTCCTTTTTCACATGAACTTCTCTGCGTGGATATTACGGGTTTACATGGAGGGCAGGAGAGTTGTCATGGTGGTTTTTCGCCAGACTCATTTTAAAATGTGAATTTAAAACTTGTGCTAGTCACTGACTAAGCCATCTGTGCCAGGACGAAAGCTTCAGCTGCAAAAGCACGTCAGGAACTTGCTCCACAGAATCACTGCGGGCTCTTTTTGGATGTTTGTTTTCAGGTGGCTTAGTAGGAAGTGTGGAAGCCCTGTGTAGCAAAGAGTAGAGCAAGAACGAGTTACGGTAAAACATGTAGGTTGTCCAAACAGCAAGCTCCCATTTACTTTCTGTTCTTTCAAAAATACAATTTGGAAGACTTCTTTAAAAATACTATTTTTCAGGACATGCAAACTTCCCTGTACTAAAAGGTGATTTTTTTATTTTTTTTTTTAATATAGCTGCTTTAATGTGTTATCTGAGATTCTTACTTTCTTGTACTTACCAAGTTCAAAGCCCTTTCTTAGCCATAGGGAGACCTTGGCAAAGTATTTGAAGGAATTTGTACACTGATAGCCGTATCTCTGGGGCTGTCGTAGGCATGTTAAAGATTACAGCCAAAATATCTCCTGCATCAGCTCTTCAGTAGAGGGCTTTTTTTTTTCTTTTTTTTTTTTGATAAATAGTATTATAAATCCTCAAATGCTGCAGTCTTTCCACTTTAGTAATGACTGATGGTAGAGGTAAGTGTAGGCTACAAGGAGGGGAGAGAGAGCTTCCCTGTTTTGATCGCACTTAGAGCTGTTGGCATTGTTCACATCCTGGTTATATACTGCAGGAGAAGTTGTGATGTTTGTGTGGCTTTGAGGTTTTTTGTTAGTCAACAGCTTGCTTGCACGTAATTATTTTAAAAGCTATTTAGCGTATTTTCAAGTTTTTATTTGTTTTGGGTGCAAGTTGTGTTCATTGTTTTAAGGTACTTAAAAAAAAAAAAAAACAACCCTCTGATCCTTCAGGAAGTTTCAAGCTGTTTCCAAGAGTAACTGTACATAACAGTGCTGTCTTGACCTACTTAAGGGATTGTATGGAAATATGTATGCAACTGTTTCCTCAGCCTATGCAGAGACTTAGCAAACTTTGCCACTGCCTGTGCTTGGAGCTGGGTTAGTGTTGCTTTCAGTGACTGTGCAGAAAGAGCTTTGTAGGAGCTTCTCTTTCTCATGTTGGTCCATTTCACTGCATGCTGAGCAAACCCTTATATATTTGTTGTTTTTCTCCTGAAGCTAGTATGTGGTTTAAAAAGTATTTGTTGCATCTTTTGCTTTAAACTGGACCTTTTATACCAGGTGCAACTCTTCCCTCGGAAACCTTTTGGCGATGGGGCTGTTCCACAGCTGTACGTGAGCAGTGCCCAGTGCTGAAGGACTGGGAATTGTAAACGTGGGCAGCAGCACTAGCATTGACTGCACAGTAAAGCAGGTTTTTTTTAAGTTGATGTTGTTTATCCTACGTAATTCAGCAACCCACGATAATCACATTGGGAAAGCATTTGAGCTTATAAGGCCCTGGTGGCATTTTAATTTTAAAATAGCCTTCGTTTTTAAGACTTTATTATTATTTTTTTTCTCCAGCCTCTTGGAAACGCACATGCTGTTGTTTGTGTAATACAATTTCAAGAGCTAAGCTGCTGAGGCCAGTACCAGTGTAAATGTACCTTGTGCAGGTGGCGTGCAGGAGCTCTGCTGTCACACCTAGTGCCATGTTACCTTTGGGAAGTCTCACACGATACCTGTATGCTTTCTCTGAATTTCTATAAAGCTTACAAAGATTGTGGGTTTGTATTCTGTGTATAGAATCCTGCAGTTTGCTTTAAAATACTTTCTGTTTTTCATATGAATTCTTGCTTACTTTGTTATAGACCTCAAGCATAGTCCTCTAGGAAAAAAAAGCTTGTATACACATTGTACTAATCTTAATTGTCACATACCTGAGTGAAATAAGAGCAGATTTTATTCTAATTAAGTATTGTCCTACATTTTTTGTTATTAAAGGCAAGTAAAATATTTGAGAATCAGTGTCACACTTCAGTGCGTTTCTGTGACCTACATACTTCCTCCACACACATTTTTCCAGAGACCACAGAAACTTAAATAAGGTAAATCAAAGAAAATTGGAAAGGTCAGGTAGAAAAAGGGACTTACCAGACTTTGTAGGTAAAGAATGCTAGCTCTCTGAGAATCCCACTCTGTATTTGTGCAGATGCAGGTGTCACTGTAGCACGTAGATATTTTTTAGTCCTCTTAGCCAAATGCATTTCTTTTTAAAGCATTACTTAATTTATTTCTTACCCTTTCCCCTCCCTCCCGTGCCCTTTCCAAAACTGTTCTGAACCTCTGGATATAAAATACTTTTCTATTATTAACTTGTTTTGAAACCTTAATAGAACATTTTTATAAAGAAAAGCCCAGTTGCTACTTGAGATTCTTGCAAAAGATCTCGTCGTTCCTTCTTTGCAAGTTGAAAGGGAAAAGCAGACAGAGGAGAATTTGCACAATCATTCTTTCTCTTCTTCCTCTTTCAAATTCATCCAAAACAAATCTAACAAAACTAACAACGTTGACTCTAACCACAGTGTTTATTTATTTCTTGCGTTCAGATTAAAGATGAAAAGTAATTTTGCACAGCTATGGCATGGCGATGGCCTCCAGGTATTTAGATAGGAATCAACAGCACTCACAAAATTATTATCAAAGCGAGTAGGTGTTCATGGCAGTAAGTAAAGTGTTACTAAATATATGTATCTGTTTACATACATAGATGTAGGTATCAAAACATCCACCACAATTGTAAAGCTCAGTATAATACAGCTGGAGCATATATTGCAAGAGTTTTCAGGTTATAGGGCTATGCAGTTATGTGCCTAGTAAATGAAAATCGAATGTACATGTGGGAGGAAGAATAGATAAAGTCAAAGTTAAGTTTAAAAACTATGTATCTCTAGCTAACCGTCTAAAGTGCACGATTCGTGTGAGTTTCCTTGTGGTTGGGGTTGTTTTTTGGGGGGAGTTGTGGTGGAGAATAGCTTCACATGTTGGTGCTGTATCAAATGTTCTGCGGCCTAAACTGAAAACCTCCACTCGCTTCTTATAGAAGGGCCACAGGACACTTGTATAGGCATTTGCGGCAAAACCTTGGACTTGTGTAAACTCTGTTACTTCTTGTTTTAGTACGTGTTCTCTGTTCTCAAGTGCAGTCATGTCAGAAAGGGGTACCTGTGAACCTGCCCTCAGCAAAACCTTTACCCCTTTACAAGCCTTTAAGATCCCCCTATCACAAAAGGATCTTATATCCCTCCCATTTCCGCCTCATACCCAATGCTTACAAATTTCCAGTTAACCAGCTTTTGGCAGCCTTTCTGCCACACCAGCAGCTGAACTCTTGCATGTCACGTCTGAAGAATGCACTGTGAACCTGGATTAAAACATCAGTCTAAAATGGGGGTGGGACACACCAACAACAAAATACAAAACAACAAACAAACAAAAAAACCAACCTCTATACAGAGATTAAAAAAAAAAAAAAAAAAAAAAAAAAGATGTATTAGTTGCAAGATACTTCAAAATCAAATGTACACTTAAGACAGAATTGATGAACTTTGGTCAACTTCAAAACTTGTTTTGTCATCTCCAAAGCTACGCTCTGATTCCCACGGCTGGGGAGTATCTATGATTTCCACTGAAGCTGATGTAACTACCAGTATTTATCATCAAACGTCATCAGCATCCTTATTTAGTAACTTATCCACAAGTTACCAGACTTTTCTTTTAACCGGTAAGAAATTTAGAAGTGCCCTACTTAAAACACACCCTTCAGAAATGGGAGGAGAGCAGCGTGACTTGGCGGAATCGAGGCAACTTGAATCTAATAGAAACTGGAGTCTAATATGATATTCTCCTAACCTGTTAATCAAGAAAATAGTTTTCTTCAATTGGAAATCATGTTAGTTTTTTCTGTGTGTTAAGCATTTCCTGCTGCTAATATGGGATTGCTGAAAACTAGTAGTTTTGATAAGGAATATGGGGTTTAATGAATATAAAATTTGTCTTCATATTTATATACTTCTATGATCACTGAAAATAATTAGTTGTCATTGAGAATTCATCATAGTATTCAAGCTTTTGTGATTCATGTCAGATATTTGAAAGTATGAAATTCAGAGTTTCTTCAGATTCATTGTATCCTTTAAAAATGGATGTGAAATATTTGTATATTAACTTTTGCATATAACAAACTTAAATGTGGATGTTAATAGATTTATTTTTAGTGTCTATTTGTTTTAAAATGATGTTGATTTGGGTGAGTTGTTTCTTGTGTGTTTTTGTTGGCTTTTTTTAGATATAAATAATCTCTTTAGATTTTACCACATGGTTTAAAGAAACCAAAGGAAATAAATACTTCTGAGTAACAAGTCCTTAAAACAAAGATCTGTAGAAATTATAGTTGATATTAAGTTTTATCACTTCACACTTTTTTTTTTAGTAAAACCTGGCAGGCTATTTTAGTTGTTTTTGATCTCAGTGAGTGCTGTTGAGACACATACAAGTAATTCTAATTTTATGACTATGGCTGTTGCTAAGAATTTTTTGTTTAATACAGCTGTCCCTAAAGATTTTTTTTCAGGTGTACATGGATGCCAGTGCATTGTCTCTAGTAGGTGACATGACCTTATACCTTTTTTTGACAGTATGGCCTGACAGTTGTGGGATTAAGGTTAAGCACATATTTGCAGTGAACTGATCTTGAAATCAGACTATAGTTGTGTATATGATAACACAAATGTGAGTATAAGGAGCTTTGAAAAAAATCCATTTTAATCATTCGCATCAGTCAGTACTGTGCTGGGTAATGCTGAATGCAGATGGACCTTCTCATGTATGGATTTCTGGTATGAAATGTAATTATAGTTGCATATCTCAGTAGGAGGCATCATTTTAAAGAAAAGAAAATAAAAATGCAATTAAACATACAAGTCCCTTTGATATATTTTCTGTACTTCCATTAAGTAAGAGAATGAACATTCCTTCTGGAAACAAATTGATCTGGGTTAAGTTTGTGCATTAATAATTTAATTTAATTGTAAACATTTCTAAGTACTCACGAACAGGAAAATGTTTCAGCAGTCTCGTTTTAGCACAGTATACGGTGGGAGAAAAATTATGACTTCTTTAATTAGGTACTTGTAGTAAAGGAAGCAGCACAGGAGTGAGCTGCAGAAGTGCAAAAAAAAAAAGCTGTGTTTGAAGAGGTGTGATAGAGCTTTCAGTTCAGACTGCTGTTGTGTTCTGACATTAAAATGTAAATATATATGCATACACACAATATAATTGTACCTGGTTGAACTTTGTTGTCCTATCAAGGTCATAATAAAGTCACTGCCCATAGTGATTTTATATCTGTGTTATTCACAGGTAATATAATTTGAAGGCATTGGCACTGCCTTACTTAAATTACACTGGAAGACTTTGAAGCTTCAGAAAAACTGTAGACACACTTGTTCTTCTTTTTAGAGAGAGTGGTAAGTTTGTCCAAGACGTTGTCAGTATCCCAGAACACAATTTGACGCTTTCAATATTAGACAGCAAAAAATACCACGGACCAGACTGCTGGGGAGGTTGCAAGGAAAATAGGTCTTGACTTGTCCTAAACAATGTGCTGAACCAGAGTGAAGATATTTGAGATGCTTCTATTGAGGAATGCCTCAAACAGTGATCATACTGTACTCCAGTCCTGCAGGGATGCTGTGACTATGTAAAACAAGTCCTTTTAATTATGTTGAAGCCTCCCTAAAATGAGAAAGCTTAAGAATACTTCTTTAACCCTAAAAAGAAATTAAATGGGCAGCCATAAGAGGTGTGCATGTTTTGAGCCTCAAAATCTCCGTGTAACCCGCAAGTAGTTGACTTTTGTGAAATTTCAAAACACAAGAGCTTATATGATTAGATGGAGCAGTAAATGGAACAGGATGATACCCTTCTTTCATAAGATTGAAATAGTGCCTAATACAGGGAATGGAAGGTTTATTAGGCAAGCTTACTCTAAAAGCACAGAAGATGAGACCAGAAAAAAAAAAAAAAGAAAAGAAAAAAAAAAAAGATGGGGAACAATTGCAAAGTGCATGAAAAATTAAAAAAAAATTAAAAAAAAAAATGTGCTTTCAAATACGTGGATAAAAAGAACAAGCAAGTTGCCTCATCCTTCAGAGACTAAAATCTAACATGATAAATAACATTTCTTAACAGGCTTGTTGAGAAACTAAAGGAGTCAAACTCTATAGCAGCTACATTTAAAAATAAATGTAGTTCTATTAAAACTAATTCTATCTCCTTACAAATTAGGTACTTTTTAAGCAAAGCATATGAAAAGTCAAATTGCAGTTTGAAGGAGGTGGAGTGAGGATCTGAAAATTCAGAATGGTGAATAGAGGGCTGATACACACAAAGCAGAATGGAAAAACAATTGAACTTTGACCCAAGCAAAATGGTACTTTCAGCAAAGTTGCTTTTTGCTTTAATTTTTAATTAAATATTACTACATTCTAACATTTAGCTGTGAGAATGTAAAATCCTTGTTTTTAAGAGTACAGAATCAGCTGATGTAAACTGTATAGTTGCTGACAGTGTTAAGAAAAATTCTGTAAGCACAGGAAGTGAGAACTGGAGAGAAGAAGGAACTGGAGTGAAACACAGTAGAAATTCTGTTAGGAAAACTCCTGACTTCGCAAATGATTGTAATCAGTCTCCATCTCCAAGCTTATGGATATCACAATGTGTGAGTAAACCGAAATTGTGATAAGGGCTCCCTGAGAAGGGTTTTATGGTTGATTATATATCAAATGATAATATTTATTACATCACATAAAGAGAAAATAGCAACAACTTTTCATCAGGTTGGTAGCCGGCATAATCTACTTTAAAAAGAGCATGATATTAAAAAAAATAAAAAAATCCAGAGTGGAAAGGAACAATAAAAGGAAAAATAATGATCTGAGAAGGAAGAAAAAACCTGGAGTACAGGTGCTTTATGCAGCTGCTGCTACCAGAGAATGCCTTCTCTTTTAAGAAGCGCCAAAAGAACAGATTAATTCACTGTCAAATCAAATTTTCCCCTTGAGACTACACATAAGATCTAAAATGGGAACAGTGGATTTTTAGTGACTCTTCATCTGAACCAAAAAGTACCGCAGGCTCCAGAGAGTCCATCTAGTTCCCATGAAATCTTTCTTTTTCAAGACCAGTAAGAGGCATGCTTGCCTTCAACGTTAGCTTTTCTGTTACCTCTTACACGAGATGGCTTTTTATTAAATATATTCTCTGTTTGGCCTTCAGCTACAGGAATGGAAATGTTCGTTTTAAATGAAGCACACCCACTGTAAATATGCACTCTGAGTTGGATTCCAGCCTTTCTTTGGACTTCTTTTTTTATGCCAGTTCAAACCTTTTAGATCGAGCTTTTTCAGGACAGTTCAAAAGAATGCACGTAGCAAAGGGGAGAGCTTGTCAGCAATTCTGTCTTGTCAGCAATACCAAATTTAAATTTATTCTCCAGAAATGATTGGCAGGTGTTGAAGTTTGTTTTGTACAGAGGGCTACTATATTTTGCAGGGAGATTCATCCTTAACTGTGCCTTTGATATGCATATAAAGTGAGTCACTATCACCTGTCCTTTATTCGTAGCATAGAGGTAGAGGAGATGACCTGTTCCCCATGTAGCTTTACTTTCCTCCCACTTTTTGGCAGATCCACGTATATTCTAACCAAGAAACAGCAACTTGCATCTGACCAGAAAAGGATTGCCTTTACATTTTTTTTCTTTTTTTTTTTTTTTCCTGTTAATCTTACTTACTTAACTTCTGCAGCAAAAGAAGCTTTTGATGTTTTAAGAGGGCTGTGAACATAATTTGCCACTTTGGGTTTAATTAATTGTTGATATCCAAATCTTGTCAAATGTAATTTGCTTTGAAAGAAGCACTGCGGCAAATGGAGTACCTGGAGATTGTATTCTAGGACTCCAAAGGCGTGTTCTATTAAAAGGAAAAAGTACTTGAAGCAAGCCCCTCTAAGTTCCTGTCCTTCTTCATATGTCTTTTCTCATCTCAAACATTTTTTTGACATTAAGAGAGCGAACACTCTTAAGAGGTTAAAAACCAGCAATTACCCATTCAAGCTGCATCTCACCACTTCTCCCCTGCATTCTGTCTTTCTCCTCCATGCACCCGTGCCCGTATCATTCACCCTGTGTGTATGTATGTGTAGGTATAATTGCAGTAAATTTCCTGACTGCTTTTGTTTTTCCCACGGGACTCCAGCCTCCATGCAGATGTGTGCTATATATTTAATAAAAAGCTAGTCACAACTTCTTCCGCAGTATTTTTGAGTGTGCTGCCTTGTGTCTTACAGTATAATGTTAAATGCTGTTCCAAAATCGAGATTCTTCAAGTAGGTTTTCATAAGACTTCACAATTCTTGTCTCTTTCAGTGTTTCTTTGAGATGAGATTGTAAAGGGAAGTTTTTTCTATCAATTTTGGGTAACTTACACTCTTAGATGCTTAAACCTGCTTAACTTCTGATTTGTGCACAAAAATAGTGTGCAGCACTAATACCATCTCACACTGACGAAACTGCTGCTGATTATTTAGTAGCTGTTTTTAGAAACCCTAAAGAAAAAAAAAAAGTTGGATATCTGAAAAAGGAAAAGGATAAATAATAACATTTGAGAAGTGTGATCTGAGTGGCCTGGTTGGCACTGGCAGAGACTCTGTAGCAAAGGCATGATAGCATGAAGTTGTATCAGCTAATAGACTTGTACTTTTTGTCATTTACAACTTCACCTTCCAAATTTTGCAGTAAATGAGCCAAAGATGCTAATGTCACATATGGATCCCTGTTCTTTTGCTGTGGAGGTGCAGTGCATTTTTTACCCCAAATAGTAATACAGCTTTGGTAGAAAGGACGACATAAACAGGGGTTTCATGGTACTTTATTTTCATGTGGGTCAGGAGAAATGGAGTTCAAAAGCATTAACAGCTTTCTTCTCACTTTCAGTGTCATTCTGTGAGCCTGTATGCAGTTTATCAGCAGACTGGGAACCCTTAAATTCCACAAGAGATGATACAGCTTGGGCTATTGCCACTAGTTACATTGATAACCCTAGAATAGGGGAAGACAAATTTTGCTAGCAAGCTGTATTAAAGAAACTGTATTAACATTTCCTAAGAGAAAAACAGTAAGGCTGATGAGTTACACATTCCCACAGAAGCTTTGGAGAAGTCTTTCTAGAAACACAGATGCTTGTTTTCCCGCAGCTTGGATCATGAGAACTGCTCCTTTCTGCCTTTCATTCCCCCCCTACTCCAGCTTCATCTTTGGGATCTTGGGTTACTCTTGTTCAGATTACACAATCACATTATTCAGATTTCCTGTACTGGTAACTCATTTGGCTAAGTCTATATCAATATCTACTTCGTGAAAGCTTGCCCAATTCCCTTATCTCTTTTTGTGCCTACCATTTATTTCCTTCCCTGGACCTTTTTTATTTTTTTTATCTGTTCCTTCATGGTGTGCCCCCATCTCACCTGTGTCTATCAGGAGAACTGGAAAAGAGCTACATGAACCTATCTTCATCCTGCTACCTTCCAGCACCAGTGGCAGTACCTCCTTGTTCCTTTCCCTGCATTGTCAGAGTTTCTCAGCTCTGGCGATAGTCCCTTCTTGTGCCTTTCCTTCTTTTCCCAGAGTTTCCCACCTTCTCGGTGTCCCTGTTCTCACTCTTCATCCAACTGCTCGCTAGTCCTTTATCTGCTGGTTTTCTTACTGACTTCCAGTCAGTCGCCTCCTCTGTCTTCCCTCCTCTTTGCCCAAGTAATGTGTTTTTCCACTGACCCTCCCTCCCGTTCCCACTCCGCCTGCCAAGTAGGTTTAAATTCCTCCCTTGCCAGCTTCCTGTAGCTTCCCACTCACCAGATCTGTTACAATCTACTTTTTTCCCTTTTCCTTGTTTCATTCATGCCCTTTGCATTCTGGTCACATTTTCCTTTCGATGTTGCCTAGGTGTCAGCACAGAAGAGTTGAAAGCCTAAGAGAAACTTTCTGGCTTCTGGGTTGTATTTTCAGTGCTTACCTAACCAAAGGGCTAAGAGTGTGGGGAAAATCCATTTTTTAAAAGGACAACTTTATCCCTAGAATCGAGTTTGTGAAACATAGGATTGCAAAACTTGTTCTAAAACATTTTGTAGCGTCACCATGGCAGTACTCTTCCAGATCAGGTCAGTGCACAAAAGGTACTCGGCTGCTCGGATGCTTTCTGTTTGCTATATTAAAGCCATTTGGGTGTTGTAACTTGGAAACTTTGACTCTGGAGAAAAATGGAGCATGGAGATCCCTGACGTTAATGCAGGATATCCACAGTTTTTAGAGATTTTAGCTGTTAAAGTCCAGAAAACCTGAGCCTTGCTATAGGATACTGTGGTTCTTAGGAATTTTAATGTTATAGCATGTACAAACTTCGTATAAAGACAGCAAAGGCAAATTCCTACCATATAAGTTGAACACCGTTAAACTTACCAGATTCCTTCTACTAAAAGTAGAGGGGCCATCGTGCTCAAAGATGAGGATTTTGTGCATGTGTTCTGCTCAAGTTTTATTTTCTTTCCTGTATCTGCATTTCTTGAAATGGTATAAGCAACTGAAAATACAGTATTCTAATAGCAACTTGAGTATTGAGCAATCTTTAAATTTCATTCAATCCTGTCTAATTTTAAACAGTTCTCCTGGAATGTCAACAAATGCCTTGGTTCAGCACTGGTCAGTCAGAGAGATCCTTCAACCATGATGACAAGATAATTAAAGCCTCTCTTCTGCCTCTTGACCTCAGCTGTCCCTTTGTTCGTGCACTCTTAGTGGTGAGACTGCAATCCAGCCAGAGCCAAACTAGCAGTCTGCTCCAGGACTCAGATTTTTAGTCTCCTTGGATAAAAATTACTCATCAAAATCATCTCTTTTTCTGCAACTCAGTCATCAAATCTGCTTATAAGGGCTGTACTAAGTCAGGCTGGGGGTTTAGCTATTGAGTATCCTGTTTGGTGTGATTTTTGAGCCTCCTCCTGGACAGAGGGTGGGAACAGGACCTGGTCTGCATCTGCCTTTGCCTTCTGCCTCCTGGCTTAGCTGAGGTTCCTGGCATCAGCTTTACACTGACATCTCTGAGGTGCCCAACAGCTCTTTACCATCATATCAAAAGATCTTTCCCAACTCCATTCTGAGCTGACAGTCTTCTCCCAAAAACCTCTGCAGAACCTGAAAGCCTCTCAGAGCAACAGCATCTCCCTTGTTCGTCAAGGAAGTGGGGAGAAATGCAGCTGAGGCCCTGCACAATCCTCACTCCTGTGTGCAGGGCTGAAGGCCACCTTGTTTGCCATGTGCTGGCTCTGGCAGGTACCACCAAGACTAGGGAGCTCATGGGCTGTATTTAGCTAGACTTGGTGGATCCCATCCTGCTTGTCAGGCCCAACCATTGCGTCTCCCTCTGCTGCAGGAATCGAGAGCTTCCTTAAGTATTTCAGTCTTTTCTCTCATGCAAGCCCTACTGAAGAGTAGCTTCTGCTTCCCCCCGACCTGACAGCCTCCACAGACATCTCCTGCACACAGAGTAGGCTGCATATGTGCAGCTACCCCACCTTCAAGCTGTGCTGTGGAGACCCCTCCTTGCTCTGTTTCTTCCCACGCCATGTTCCAAAGGCTCCTTTCCACCAGGGGAGGAACTCTTATACCCCAAGATCATCCCATGGCTGAAAGCTGGCAAGTCCTCCATGGTACAAAGAGCATGATTGTGTTCACAGTGTGTCCCTCAGGGTCCTCTAACTCATGTTACCTCCATGGGGAGACACACGTGCCCTCTATTAGGGCACGTGTGTTTGTAACATGCCTCAGGCTGTGGCCTGTCTTCCTCCAGTATCTCTTGCTGAGCTTCTAATGGCACTTTTTCTCTTAGCTTTTCATTCATATTCACTCATATCCTCTCCACCTTAAGTCCCTTAAGCTCCCCAGATCTCCTTCGGGCCCTGGCCAAGCTAGCCATTCATATCCACGGGGGGAAGAAGCCTTACACGGGAATCTTGGCAACCGCTGGCCTCTTGCCATTCTCACATTGCTGGGCAGGCCGCCACGGGGCAGCATCCACCGCCTCCGTGGACGTCTTTAAGGATCAGTGAGTATTGTCAGGGCTGCTCTGCTTGATGTCTCCTTCTAGTTCCCTTCCCGCTCCATCTTGCAGCCCGTCGGCTGTTTCACTCACTCTTCCCATACATCAGTTGGACTGCTTGGCTTTGCTAGGGTTGTGCTAATGCCCAACCGTAAATTTAGAAGGAAAAAAAAAAAAGAGCAAACTGACCAAATTCAGCGGTGTGTGGCTCCAGCAACTTGCTCAGTCAAAATGCCTATGTGCATTAAAAGTCAGAATAACGAGATGTATGTATCTCCTCTCTATATAATGTCTTTTATATGATCTAGGATGCCATAGTGTTGTCACTCCACCAAGTTTTCTCCTCATCCTTCTCACCATCCCTGTGTAAAGGTGCTGGCATTTTATTTAGATCCAGTTTTCTCTCTACATTTCACTCTGCTTTTTCTGAAGTATTGGGTTTTGCTCTTTGGGAGAGATTTTGTAGTGGCAAAACAACAGTAATAACATATTTTGTAGAGGAGTAAATTACCTGAAATTCTACTTAGTTTGTTTTTAATGGATACCAATGGAGTTCCTTCGATCTGAACTGTCACACAAAACCAAATAGTTTTGTTTAGTGTGTAAAAATAAGCAGTGATTTTCCCATCTGTTTTCACTTAGAGCTCAGTAAACGTGAAGCAGCTATTATGAAATCTACTGAAAACAGTCTCAGAGTCTCAAAGAATTAAGCATTGAATATACTTGCAAAGATTTTCATTTTCTGTACTAATGTAGGTGTATGAAAGAAGGTTAGACACGGAAATCAACTGTTTTAGAAACTTCATTAACATAGTTTTGTTTTTTGCCAGCAGACCAAATCAATACTCGAAAGGCATTTGATGTGGTTATTTCTGTATACCTTTACTGGAATCACACTCGCTTTTACCCAAGTTTCACTATGTGTAAATCTAATTTAGCATTGCAGTGTCCTGACATTTAAATTTATCCTCCTAGATGCACACATGCATGTATATTTGGGTGGATAATTTTTTTTTTTTTTTTTTACAATTATGGCTCGTTAAATACCTGATTTCCATAAGTAAAACAGTTATCCCATGACAGAGGCAAAACAGTAACGTGAATCATTACCTAGAAAATACTTCAGGAAAACTTTGCATCTTCTACTTTTGATATGTAAAAATTGTTCCTTTTCTGGATTTTTCTGCCTCCTTATTAATACTGTACAATGAAAAAAATGCATTAGCTCTTTATGGTTTCATTGCGTCTGGAAAAAAAAATTCAATTTGTCTTGGTGGCAGTAATTTAGGATTTCCTAACATGACACGCTAGCTGGAATTGGAAATGACAATTGGTGTAACGAACAGTCTTGATGAAATTATTTGAGTTTGCCTCTTTATCGGTGTCATACTGTTTTAAATTAGCTACACCTGTAAAGCTGAAATGGAATATACCTCAGTGCATGACCAATACAAAGCATTTTAACTGAGTAGCGTGGTGACTACTCAGCTTAATCTGTTCTGCTTGGAAATTTTGCAAATTTATATTTTTCTCAGCACTGCTTCTTTCTTCCTTTTTTGTTTGCTCATCATTAACCTGTACAAATTGCTATTCCCTGTGTTTTAGAGTGTAGTTCTCCAATACAGCACTAAAACCCTGACCCTTTAATGATCCTTTTAGATCCTTCCTGACTAATACAGGCTGATGCAACAGATCACTTAGGGAAAAGGAATCAGAAGGATCCTGTCTGGGTGTTTTGTTCTTGTTTTTTTTTTTTTTTTCTTGGAACAACTTCAGCTTGTGAAAGTTGTCATAGTTGCAGCCTCACCCTTCAAGTGGCACTTTGATGTAAACACTGTAAGTCTGGAAAGCAGCAGGAAGCAGCAGCTAAAAATAGCTGTAAATATTTCCTTATCTCCTCAAGTATTAATTGACAAAAATCTATACTGCCCTCATCTGTTCTTTTCCTTTCAATTCTTAAACATCTGCTTTACCAAGTTTTTTTTTTTCCTAACAGCACAGACACAGCCTGAGATGTTGAGCCACAGTTTAATCTTAGAACCAACATCTGACTAATAGTTTAAAATATGTGTTAAATATATGCAGCACCAGGGTAACACTTGACCTTGTAAAAACATTTTTTTTCTTTTTTTGGCTGCTTATTACTTTGTGAAAAGTTCAGCATTCACCGTGGAGTTTGTGCTACATTTCCACCTTCGTCTGAGTGCCTTGGTATTAAACATTCCTCCTTGCTGTGGAACAACTTTGCAAGTTTGTTGAAGTGAAATCTGAGCAAATCATTTGTCTTAAACTCCGAACACAATGTTCTGGGTGGTTTCATTAAGGATTTTCATCTGCTTCTAACAAAAAAGTGTTATAAAAGGAGGGCAGATGCAAGATCAGAAAAGAAGGTACTAATATGGTTCGGAAAATGTACTCTTGATGAATTCTTCTCTGAGACTTGGGGTTTTTAATTGCAGTTTAAATATACATTCTGTTAAGGCTGTTATCACCAGGGAGCTCTTAAGTAGAGTATGTTCCACGTTAAATAGTTAAACAGTAGAAATTTTTGCTACTATTTAAAATAGTTCTTGTAATTACAAGTGCCCCTAAAATGATTGGTTTTAGGTGTCCTTGGTATCTCTCAGATGTAATCAATAGCTGAAAAAACAGTCTACTCAGCAAGATCTTGCTGCCGACCCGTAGAGCTGAGTGTAGTTCCATTTAACGTGATTTCCTTAACTGCTTATAATATGAGGATATCATTTACAAAGAAAAATAACAGGGATGGTTTTAAAAATTGGGAAAAACCAGCTGCAAAGCCTAAATTCAGCCTGATGATGCGCTTATTTGGAAAAAGGCTTTGCAAAGTATTTTTTAATTTGACTTTAAATTCTGTATGTCACATCACTTCTGTAATTCTGGTATTACGCTAACTTGTTTGAATTCCTTGGGTTTAAGTGAAAAGCAACTGAAAAGAGGGAACCTGCAAACCAAATGCTGGCAAAGACAAGGCTCTAAGCAATCAAAGGGGCAGGCTGCTGCTGCTTCCAGGACTGGTACAGGCTGAGCTTGGGTGGACAGGAGGAGCATCAATGTTTGCAGAGGAGGCTTATAAAGGTGACAGAAAATCCAGTCTAGGTAAAGCTTTGTCTTGGTTCACTTACTTCTTCAGAAGTTAGTTAACAGTATCTTGCGAAGATGTCCATGCAAGATTATTTCAGGTGTCTGACTGGAAACTGTGGAGAGCCAAAATAGAATTGCCATCGTTACCAGTAGTGCTGAGAAGAAAGGAAAGGTGCAACTCTGAGGGCCAGGTTATTCCAGTCATTACCCAAAGCAGCCAAGACCCAAGAAATCAGGCCGGTCACCAGCTGAAGGAGAAGAGTGTCCATAAAACGTGAGGTGTGGCCACTCCGTACTTGGGGCAGTGGTGGTTACGATGGTCTTTAATTATAGCTGTGTACTTTCCATCACATCTGTTCCTCATTCAGTGGTCAGCAGAGGTGGTTCTGGCGGTGTAGCTGCTGCTGAGGTCACTTAAGAAGAAGCACTTACTGTCCACAGGAGTAGCTGTGCTCTATTGAAATCGCCATCTGAATATTTACGTGGCTGTCAAAATGACAAATAGTTTTAAAAACGTGGACCTAAGAGCTTCAAATTGAGCTTTTGAATTAGCGAGCACTTGGTTTTGCTTTGTTTCTCTGTAAATTGGAGTCAATTCTCCCTACTGTCGGGGGACGTTATGAAGGTTGTGTAAGTACATGGACGCAAAGAGGGAATACAAGAAGCCTTGCAGTAGGTGAAGCGAACCATCGGACACTCAGTGCTACCTGTGAAAATGGGAGGTGACCAGCAGCCTGGTGAGACAGCATGGCCTGGCCTGTGCTCTGAGTGAGACTGAAGTTGTGCAGTGCTCCCAGGTGATCACCGAAGTGAAACCTCTGTAGTAAAGCATAGGAATGACTCCCTCTGACACTGCAGAAGCAGCCTTGATTTTCCTGTCGGCTAAACTGCTTGTGCAGTAATCTTTGTTTAACTTCTGATTATGATTTTTGTATGTAATCTATGCTAAATTATTTTTATATGCTGATTCCACTCCTGTCTCTTCTACACGTCTCAGTGCTTTTCAAATTACTGTACATTAACATATCCTATGCCACTCAGAGTGAAGCTGCCAGGGGCTTTCAGTGTTCAAAAGGATTTGTAGACCCTTTTTCTGGGGATGATGCAGGTGACTATGCTATGAATTCAAGTTCATTAATACATTTTCTTAGATGCTGCCAGCAGAATTAAAAAGGTGACTGATCTGTAAAATAAAAGCTGATGACTTCGCTCATTCTAAATGCCTTGTTTCCATCCTATACAACCAGGAAATTCCACACTTATAGCAACATAATTTTCTTTTATCGAAAATACAAATTTAATCTGTTCTACAGAAAATCTCAAACTTTGAAAGAGATCTTAATTAAAGTAAAGAAATGAAGCACTGACTGAAAGAAAAAATATTTAAGGTAGACTGTCTTTTTTTTTGTTTTGTTTTGTTTTGTTTTTACAAAAGCAACACCTCAGATTTGCTTAAACTTTTTTTTTTTTTTTTTCATGTGCATGATTTTCTGATTTTCATCTCCAAAACTAGCAGTTATGCCTTGTAAAATTTGGAATGTAGTACACTTATCACAATTAATGTATTTCCAGATATGATATTTCTTTGGATGCTAAAAATTGTCTAATGCAACATTCAGTTTTTATTATAAGCTGCCAACTATTTTTTGCTTCTGAATTTTCAGATCCCTTCATGTGCATCTTGGGACAGCTTGCTCACCTAATAGCTACAGCATAGCAAGTGGTTACATGATTTTGCTTTTAGTAAGCATCTAGAACATTAATGCATTGCTATAATAAGCCTTAAAATAGCTTTGTACATGAAAAGGGACAAAATAAGAGTTACGTATTGCTGTTCTGAAAACAATATAACAATGTTTAAAACTCCAGGACCACTTCTGTCAAGCACTATTTGGAGCAGGACTGCGGTTTCTTCTTTGTTCAGACACGGAATTCTCCCCTTATTTCAAAGATGAGGAGTGATATATTTATGGAAATTTTGTTGTCTAGGCAAATAAAAGGTTGCTACACACTTTTTTTTTTTTTTTGGATATAATACATTCTGAAAATAGTTTTAATGAAAAAGATAGAAAACAGCATGTCAATAGGCAGGAAAACAGATTTCATTGAATTGATATTGAAACACTGGAAAGCTGCTTGCATTTGAGATTGTTACCCATGTGAAGAGCCACTCAGTGTCTTGGAACAGATACTCAGCCAGAGGTCTAGGAGTTGAAAAAAGCCAAAGTAAATAAAGAGCATTTTACTTTCTTCATTCTTTTTCCCTGTCTACTTTGTAATCAGGGGAGTTTGTCCAGCTACCCAGAATGTGTTTTCTTCAGCCTTGAAGGAGTGTAGTGTATCTCAGACTTCATTTGGGCAATAATCATTTCCTAGTAAAATATAGGAACAAATGAGGCCCTGAACCTTTAATGATCCCAGGAAGAAGGAGAAGTTGAATGAACAGCTAGAGACTGTCTCAGTGTTGGTGAAAGCCAAAAATTCTGACTGGCATCGGCTTCCTTGTCAATGGGAACTGTAACATAGATGTGAAGGGAAAGGGGAAAACCTACGATTCTGTTGGAGGGAAAGCAAAAGACAAAATGCAGGCATGGGGAAAAGGTTTATAATGCAAATGGAGAAAGTACATGCCATTACCTTTCTCTGAGAGAGATTTGGAGAAAATAAAATTGGCTGTTGGTACTGAGAGGAACAAAGTCCTTTGCTGCTCGTGGTGAGAAGGGGATCTGGTGTAGCAGTGCTACGAGAAACCCCTTCTGGTTTGGCAGTCAGCTGAGGACGTGTGCCTGTCACTTCTCTGAACTTCAGCATTTCGTTCTGCACAACAGGAAAAGTTGGGTGGTCAGTTTTTTACTCAAGTGTCTAATGCGATATTATTTTTCAAAGTCTGTTTTGTGGTGCGTTATAGTTTAGCTCTAAGTGAGCGGTAGAAGAAACTATTGCTTGAAGAGGGTTACTCAAGTGTGTTATGGTTTGCTGTCAAGGGTGGTGTGTGTGTATAGATGGTAGGACCTAGAATCATCCAACTTTTTTTTTTTTTTTCTGTTTAAATTTCACTTCATTAGATCTAATTTAATCCTCCTACCAGCTGAAATCCTTAACTGATGACAATTAGAATCTTCCAGCTATTAAATCTAGTTTTAAATTCTTGCAGTCAGCTCCACTAACTCATGAGCAAAAATACTTTTCCCTCTATGAGAAAGGTGAATGTCAGGCCCCAGCAGGCCTGTGTCCAGTGGGTCATCCCGTGATCCAAACCAAACCAAACTCTGCTGGTGACACCAGCCTCAGAGCCCAGCTATCAGTAAGCTACATCTGCCTGCTCCGTGTTATTCCCTACAACAAGAAAGATTGAGAATAACTCCCATGCTCCTTGATCCTTTTACCAACTTGTCCAAGGGCCTGAAGTATCTTTTGAGTACCCTTAGACTTTTCATTGTGGCATTGTTGCTACCCACATGAAAAAGCAAGAACAGGTAATAATCCGAGGGCTGTACCAGCCTAGGAAGTTTTCTGATAATGTTCTTAACTCGAGCCCAAGGGAGGAAGCAAACGTGTGGGTCTGTTGAACAGATCAGTTCCTCTGCTCAGAAGGGAGCCACCATAACACACTACTTTTATTTCATGGAGATAGTCGATGTGGGGGTAGTCTGACCTGACCTTGGTGACTCTTCTGGCATAGATGGATCATCATCCACCTTATGTCCTTCTGATCCCGGAGCCTCGTATCTGTGGTGTAAGGGCACCCGGGAAGGCAAGGTGGGCAAGGAGGAGCTTCTCTCCTTGTTCCTGCCCACCCTCGAGTCACTGCCTTCTTCCTAGAGCAAAGAGGGTACAGGATCCCCCTTGTCATATCTTTGTCATGCAAAGGAGCCCCCTCAGACACCCCGGGTACCTCATAAGCCTCATGTTCCTCTCAGCACACAGGAGCTGCTGGTGGTGGATTCCCCCGAGCCTGATGGTTTCAGTTTGCAACCATTAACCTGCTCTTCCCCCGCCCCAATGTCAGATTATGTTATTAAATCTTCTTAAGGGTATTGCACTGAAATGTATTAGACAACTGAAATTAGTCTATACATTAACAAAACGTCTCTCACAATTTAACATTATGACAGAAGGAGGAAGATTTCTGTAACGTTAATTCCTTTGAAGGCCATGAGTGTGTTTTCTAATATAACTAAAAGTGGTTAGCATTATAAGACTTCCATACAAATACTGCATTTTTGGAGGTATGTGCGCTTATAAATAAATGGTCTCCTTTTTTTTCCTTTTTTTTTTTTTTTAATGTTTTATGAATAGTAAACCTAATCTTAATTTTTTCTTTATAAAAGTTTTAGCAATGTGCATTCCCATCTGCCACTTTCTGTACTTTCCTCACATATTTGAAATGCCTCATCTCTGACACAGACAGGCACAAGCACTTCTGTGTCATTTTGGTTTTGAGACTCACCTTCCTGTGCTGCTTGAAGCATGAAGGTGTCCTTGACAAAACATTGAATTTTTGGAGTTTTGTCATGGTAATACTTCACCATTTTTGTTTCTCTTTTTCTCAGAGAACTTTTTCAGAGTTGAAATGACTTCTCTGTTACTGAACATAAAGTTGTTCCTAGCAAGTGCTGTAAAGACTGTGTCTTTATCACCTGAAGTGCCAGTCATGATTTCCTTTTGCTGCTTTAAAATTGCTGTCACATCTTAAGGGCCGTACCGTTAAGAGTTTTGTTTTTGTTACTATTGAAAATCTAAATGGTTCTTGTTTTTTCTCAGCCATGACTTGAAATTTTTAAGTGCTGTCATGGTTTGTTTTCCAAATTTTCGGGCACATGCATGCACGTGTGTTGGGTGTTTATTCAGTAGGTGGGCTGCACCGCGAGGAAGCAACGTGCAGCATTCGGCTGCTGCAGAGGAGGTGGTTGCAGTCAGGGCATTAATGCTGGTTTGTGACTGCAGTGTGTTACTCAGATGCTACCTGCTGAGACGCTGCTCCAAGTTAGATGAAATTAGAAAGATCAAATGAACGGGGTGTAGAGGCTATTACTTTGCTGGAAATAATCTAATTGGCACAGCTTACAGATGGCACATTGCTGCTGCTGACCTGCTAACTACTTGGTACTTGATGCTGGAGGAGGAATTCATCTGTTGGTATTTGTTATCATTAATCTGCCTTTGGAAACGTTCTGTAATTAGAAAATATTTGTTGTTAATAGTTAAAGTTAATATATAAGTAAATCTTAAATAAAACCTTTAATTTCACATACTGCAATGTAAAAGTAGCTGTCTCCTTCCCTTTCCACTTCCTCTTTGCTAATCTCTAAGATCATTTTTTAGTTCCGAGTTTAAAGTTGACTTTGTATTATGAGGCTTTTTTTCTTACCTTTGAACCTAACTGTCACTTACTTCAACGGGACTATTCCAGATTTGCTTTTATAGATCATTTTAAGGGAGGTTATTCTGTGCACAGATCTTTGTTAACTGGCTCGGGGGGAGGAGGAGTTGTCATGCAACTTCCTGAAAAAGTTCCCCCAAAGGAAGTAAAAGGTAGTCTTGAGAACAATTTTTAGTCTCTGTATATGAGGCTACCAAATGTATACAAAACAAACTCTTATGCTGCTGGTTAATAGAGTAAACATACGTCCCCAGAAGTGGCTTCCAGGCTTAATTTTTCCTCTAAACCCGCCTGACCCTGCCACCTCCACCCCAGCCTGCCCACTTCCCGCTCCCACTTCTCGTGCTCATGCCCTCAGCAGAGTCCAGGCACCCTGGGAGCTGGAGGCCCCGACACCGACCTGCAGTGAAGCTGTCAGGGCTCAGGGGAACCTCGTCGTCTGCCTCAGTGCCCCTCAGGGCTCCCCTCACCAGCTGGGAGGAGGGGTTACAGGCTCATCACTAATTATCTTGTAAATATCACAGAATCACAGAATTTTCTAGGTTGGAAGAGACCTCAAGATCCTCGAGTCCAACCTCTGACCTAACACTAACAAGTCCTCCACTAAACCATATCGCTAAGTTCAAAATATGCTGTTCTTCGTCATTGTTCAAAGGGCACAACCTATGTATCTTAGAATATATTTAAAAAAAACAAAGGTGGGAAAAGCTAATTTTCTCTAACACATTTTTATACGCTCTGTAAGTAAATGCAGCTCATCGTTTTGTACTTACACAAGCCTTGCAAGATTAAGGAGGGAACCTGTAAGATCTACTCGTGAAGTAATATCAAATGTGGTTATTTAAAAGTTGTCACTAGGTTTACTGTCTGAATTATTAGGTTAAATGAACAGAAATATCTTTTGGATAGGTTAGTTAAATACATCTGGCATAGGAGTATAGTTGAACCATTATCTAAAAGAACCGCTTTCAATATTTTTTATATAATAAAGTCCTTTTATATTCATATCAATGGACTGTTTTCTGTTCCTCGTGTAATCACATTCTGTGAATCCTGAAACACTTGCTGACGTTGTTCAGTTTTTCTCCAGGAAGCTCTACATTAAGTTTTAGTGTTGTATTAATTCACTGACATTTTCCTGCAAATAATAAGCTTTTCATAGTCTGTTTTCAGTGTACAAGCTAATCATGAGTTAAAAGAAAAATAAAATGGGTCTAGAAATTACCCTTTGATGTATTTTTGTGTTGTGCATTGAGGGTGATTGAAACATGGATCTGGGCATACATAAATTCTGAGATAGTAGGAAAAAATTGTCTTGTCATATTCCTCCTCTGCAGACCTACCCATTGCACCTGTGTGTAGCTAATTCAGAATGACTTCAGAAGGCAAAATGGACCTTTCTGTAGATACTTTCTGACAACTGGCTCATCTTTTCAGATTATTGGCAAGAACCACGTTAAGCCATGCTGTCACCGATCCTTTTTTCATCATCCTAATTCCTTTGCTCTGCAGAGTAAACTCCACATTGCCTTGGAAATACCCCACTGGTGAGCTGACAGAGCACATAGTGCCTGGGACAGGACATTGGGTATGGCTTTATGCGAACACAGCCCAGCCAGTCTTATGGGATGGGCTCCGTGTGCCCCAGGTCTGCTTGCAAAGAAGAGCAAGGTGCAGAACTGAAGAGTAGGGGCCACCTTTTTGTTTTGTTGTACCTAGTGGCAAGTTTAAGTTCTCGTAAAATAAAAATATGCCTCGAAGTTATCATTTGGTTATCCTGATTTGTTTCTCCAGGGATTTGATAAAGCATCCCTTGTACCTGCAATATCTACATGGCATCAGCAGTGTGGACGTGAAAGCAAAAGAAACAGCATCCTCTAAATCCAAAATGAACGTTGGCACTTTAGTTACTTGCAGTTGGGAACACTGAAAGCAAGCAAGTAAAATTTTAGAAAACTAATTTTGATAAAGATGGTATTTTTTAGCTTAAGAAGAATCCTGCAGTAATTAGTTCTTCAGCTCCGTTGCACTGTGTATTTCTGCAGGGGCACTTTGGCAGCCGTTGCTGTAGGCAAGGACTCCTGATATCGCTGATGCAAAACACAGTAAGAAAGCACAGCAGACTTCCTGAAAAGAAACGCTGAGCAGAAATGATGGGTGATGAATAAAATGTTTCGCGTATGTGTGGAAACCGGGGTTATGGTCACAGGTACCGTGTCGTGCAAGTCCATGTAACAGAGATGTCTGGTTAACTCCCGGGCTCGCCTAAATTAAAACTTCCAACATCTTCTGGTTTTACTCTTGCTAGGAATTAAAAAACAAGGCCTGTGGTTTTGAAAAGCACTTTTACATTTTGATTAGATGTAATAGAATTGAAAACTGTGTGGTCTTGTCGAAATGAGGAAACTGGCTTTAGGAAACGTTATTTCTAACCAATGTCATAATTTCTAAATAGCAAACTTTTTTTTTTTTTTTCTGAAATCTACACTCCTCATTATATGACAGCAGTAAAGAAAAATGACAAAAACATTGTCCTGCATTACGCTCACGTTAGGATGCTCACACCTTCCTTCAATTTTAAATGTATTTTAGACTTTATGGTGTTACTCCCACTTTCTTACTTAACAGTTCCTGATGGGGTTAGAAACCTAAGCACTAATATACGTGTGAGGGATGATGGAGGTAGAGGTCCTGGATGAAATTAAGCTTCCCCCTACACTGACAGTCTTTTTTTTTTTTTTTGTAAAAAATAAGATTGATCACTCCTTTGGTGCTGTTTTTTTCTCTTTCAGGCTGCAAATTTTTTGGAAGAGGGCTTGGAGTGGCAAATCGTGGCTTATCAAGAGAGCTCCCTGCCCAGAGCACAGCCCCTGCAGCAAAACAGCGCTGCTGTTTGCAAGCTTTAGCAATTCCTAGCTTTTTTTTTTTCTCCTTTAAGCTTATTGCTAGTTACATTATTTTTTGTATTTCAATTTGCTTGCACTACTGCTCTGAATTAGTTTAAAACATGTTATCTACACCACTGTGGCAGGACACCTGAACTGACAGCAGTGTCTGTACACCTTAACCCTAAAAGTTGCCTTCCAAGTGATGTCTGGGTACCTCGTGGGTGTGTTCTTCAGTTTGCTGCTGGGAGTCACCTGTGCTAATTAGTTGTCAGCCTTTCAGGTGCTGGACTCTGAGCTCCTCATCCTGCTGCATTTGTTCCCCTTGGTCTTGGAGAGAACTCGGTGCTTGTAGAGGGCAGCTCGGCCCTTCTGGGATGGGTGGCTGTGAGAGTGTGTAGGGTATCCAGTGGGAGCACCTGCTTTGCTCCAGAGACTTACAGGGGGAATCTTTTTGTGACCGTCTTCAATTTAGACATCTAAAATTAGGTGGGAAAAAATTGCATTGCTGTGGTGGTGATTTCTGTCGTTGTGGATCTGGAAAAAAAAAAAAGTCACAGACTAAGCCTTTCCTCCCTTCAATCCCTCTGAAGTCCCCATTCTTAAACTGTCTTGTCATTCAAAACTTGCTTCTTCTGTATCTGTTTCTTTTCAGTGTTTCTTATCCCTACATTCAGCTGCTGTCTCTGCTGCTCTCCCTGCATCCTAACTTAGTTCTTCTTTACACAGTCACTCTGAACTGTGTAAAACTGTTATTTTCCTTTTTATCATGTACATTTCTTTATCCAATAAATAGATGACTTCCTCTGATGTGCATATATATTCATTCATTCAGACTTCTGTATTCTTAGACTTACAGTTGTACTGGTATTTATTGTAAGTATTTATTTATGTAAGTTTACATGGTGAAATCAGAGGGTGTGCTCTTACATCCTGACCCAAGAATTACCAATTAAAATGTTTTGGCCACAGAAGTGTATGTGGGCATCTTTGAGGGAAGGCTTTTTCTGTACATGGCTCTTGATGTTCATTCCTACAATTTTAACAGCCACTTCTGTAGAATCTGAAATCCAGGCTGACAACCTTTCTGACATCCAGTCATTTGTTATTCTTCGGGGTTTTGTCTGTTCGTTTTTATAATTTCTATTTAAAAAAAGGATGGCTTAAGCTTTCTAGATTTGCTGCAGTACTAAAATCGTAAAGAAGAAATTAAGTTTATTCTGTCAAAAAAAGTGTGAAATTATTTGCGTAGTCACTGAGGAGGAAAATATAACAACAAAACAATTTTAGTTGATGTTTACTACTGATTCCTCTGATACCAACATACTGTATCTCAATCCAGGGATTGTATCATGGGAGATAATCCTGGGAAATATGTACTGATCCTGAAGTTTAAAGAATCATTTAGACTATTTAATTCCACGTAATGTGTGTTGCATATTTTTAATAAACCTTCCCAAATGTGTTATAATAACGTAGACAGGCATTTAGCAAGGCACAGGTAGCTGTTACTGATGATGCAGCCCACGTTGGCTTTAACTGTGCCAGCAGATAATTTAATAGCACTGATTTATGCAGTTAAAATAATTTTATTTTACTAGAAAAGCAGGGCTTTGGTTTTGGGCTATTGGAGTGAATTCATGTTCATGTGCAGATTCCTATTTGCATATGCCCCAAAATCTATGGAGTGTTATCTCTGAACTTCAACTGAGCTAGATGAGATTTCATCCCATGTGGGCTGCCTGCTTGCTAGTTTTTGAAATTTTTATTGTGTAAGTATTGTTTTTCATTCTCATTTACTGTTCATATAGGCATGGCCATTGTACTACTTTCATCTGTGCGTGTGTTGCATTCTTTAGCCCCGCTTTGTGTCATGGCCCTAGCCTATTGAGTAATGTTCCTCTACCACGTGGGAGCTGGGCTTCTGCAGGGTCCGTCCCGTGTAACTCTTGGTCCTTGGCTGAGTTGAACCCTTTCAGTTTTGTTGTTCCTTTTTCCAGTCCTCTTTCTGTCCTCAGCTCAGACAGCTCGAATGCAAACACAGCAAGGAGGAGAGGCCTTCCTTGTGTCTTTACAATAATGCTGTGCCCCTGTCAGTGTCTTGGCTGCCAAATAGGTTGCAGCGCTTGTCAAGGCTGTTAGGCACTTTGCAAACAATGCCAGTGGTATGTATGTATGTGCGTGTATTCTTTATATGTATTTTGTAGAACTCAAACTACATTTTTCTTTTTTTGCTCTTCATAGAAGTCACTTCTGTAATTAACGAATGCAAATAACAGATATAGTTTTATTGTGTTTTACATCTTTACCTCTTTTTGTTGTTTTTTGGATTCATCCTGTTCTAGGCCCCTTTTTGCTCACTTTCTGCAGTATTGGGAATATGAAGCATCAGTGTTGGTACCCAAAAGTCAAGTGATTTGATCAGTTTGCTTTGCAGGATCCTTTCATCCTCTCTAGTGGATTGCCACCACAGGGCTGCAACTTTTTTGATCTCCGATGACAGTGTGGAGTAACTTCATGCTGAAGGGGCATGATTCAATTCTGTCACCTTTCTGGATCATTGAGCTTTGTGGATCTCAACTATGCTCTTTTTGGTGTCGGGAAATGTGTCACAATTCTTTCTTTTGTTTATTGGAACTTAATATTCCTCCATGGCCCCTGCAGGGTTGTGCAGCAGCTGAAAGCAGACTAGTGCAAGACTCACAGTAACTGCTGAAGCTGCTATACGCCAGACTTCTTACAATTAGCAGGTTATAAATCTAGTTCTGTGTTGAATGAGAAGAAAGATTTCTGTTTCATGGCAGATAACTCAGTGAAGATGTCCTGTCAGCATTAAGAAAAGTTTGAAACCTACCTCCCAAATGCTTCTGCAAGTAAGAGGTGATGTGTAGTTGACTCTGCTTCTTCCAGAAAAGTCTGGTTGTAAGCACATTGTACACGTGAGAGGCTTTGTTATTATCAAAAGCTGTTAGGATGGCAGTAATGAAAAACTCTTCTACAAAATGAATGGAGAAATTGGGAAAGGAGAAAAATAGAAGATTGTATTCTTAGTGCATGTGATACAGTGCAGTTTTCTGGAGGAAAGAAAAAGAGTTTCAGACATTCATTGATTTTCCTGATACAGGTGAAAAAAGGTCAGCTAATAAAACTTAAAGGTGTCAGAAGTACTGTCCTATTCGAAACAAATTAGGGAACTCAAGGTAGACAGAAGACACACACCTAAGAAAATGAAATTTTTGGTCTGTGGGGCACGAACCGACTTCAGTATTTTTAGGGTTAAGAAGGAGAGTTTCTTTGCCTAAGCTGTGCCACAGCTACTTGTTGATCTGTTTCCTTTCTTAAGTATTCAGTAGAAGCTGTTGTGAGGGAGATAGCACTGAACTAGATAAAAAAGTAACATGCCTAATGTTGCTATTAATGTGGAAATGAATGTGTTCCTGAGATGCTCGTTGATATCCGAACCTCTGCTACTTTCGGGTTATCTGGGCACTGAAATAGAAAAGTTTGCTCCTTGAAGTCATACCTCGTTTTTATGTGGATCTTGCCATGTGAGGTGCAATTTTATCCCTTCACTGCATAAGCTGCTGTAATATGCTTTATTTAGGACACGGGAATCCAGACGTTATAGCTGCAGAGAATACAATTACTGTCTTACTGGGGGAACGGACTGAGAACAAAATGTTGGTGGATCCTTTACACTGATTTCTTGGGTGTTTCTGGTTGTAGGTTAAAGGCTTTGGTAATTACAAAGGTCTTAACTGATCTGAATACCCTTTTTCTGGGAGGTCACCCTTGCTTCATGGCAGGAACATGAAAAGGCAAGAGGACACGGCATGGCTTTTAGGCTGTGCCGGGCCCTGTGGGGGCAGCTCCTGGGCATGGCCTGCTCAGCGTGGGCAGGGTGAGCTCAGGCCCGCCTGCAGCCATCCTCGTTCATGAAGACTTAAACATGACACTGCCACACCAAATATTAAGGTATGTTCTGGACAGGAAGGTTTAGGTGTGTTGGCTTCTCATGTAAAATTGTAGATTTTTAAGATTTGTGCACACAGAAACGTGTGAACTAAACAGAAAGCTGCCAGCCGGCTGCTAGGTGAGGCGGAGGAGTGGGGTAAGCTTCACCTCAGCCCCAAAATGTCTTTAACCTAAATCTGAGAAACAATGGTAACAGGGCTAAAAACCTCAAAGTGGTTTGGGAAGGGGTGGTAATGGGGTTTTCCTTCCCTCACCCCTAGTCAGGGAAAGTCTGTTCTGGGGTGAGCTGTCCATGACAGAGCAGTGAGGACTAGTGGTACTGGGCAGATGCTGCATAACATCAGTGGGACTTTGGTTAGTGGCATTGAAAATCTGTGTCCATCTGTGGAGATGTCAAGTTAGAAAAATAAAAGCTGTAATGGGAAGGAGCTTTCCAGTGCCTATCCCAGTAACAAGTCAGTAGAGTGTCAGTAAAATTAAAACAATTTCATTATTCTTTGCTTCTAATTCTTTTTTTTTCTTTTTCTTTCTGATGTTGCTAAATTAACTTTAAATCACTGTCAATTTCACATCTGCATTTATTACAACATTTCTGACAAAAACGCCACATAATTATAAATACTTCTAATTTTTGTCTTTTTTTCCCCTTAAGCTGGTTTATAAAGATTAGCTGTTACCATTATTTTCTCATATTCTTATCAAGTCTTCTTGAACTTGAGAAAAATTGGTGAGGAGAGAAAAAGTAGGAACTCTTATTTGTGTAATTCCTTTCTGTTTTTTCTTTATCCATTTAAAGTGCTTTAAAATCTCAAGAAAAGTAAAAAACAGGGTTTCCTGTAAGCCAGGGTTCTACTAAAATCGTTTATTTGAGTTCTGCTTCTGAGAAAGCACAGAGGAGCTGTTTCATATTCATATAAAATCTTTGCTTACTAGATTTACTCATGTAACGCATGTATTGTATCAACTTAATTTGTGTCACTGCGTGTTTTTTAATAATGCTGTTGGAGCTGGATTTTACGAGCAAGTTTTAATAGTTTCATTTCTTTCAAATCTGTTTACAAACTATCACATAATTGGGCTGGTTTATTGATCTCACAGAGATTACACATCTGACACTGTTTGCACCAGTTAATAAAAGGGTTTGTTGGCTTTCTTTAAACCGAGTATTTGAGAATGCACAGATCTGTTATGCTGTAGAATTTAAATTGCTTATGTACTGGAATATTTACTACCCTCTTTGTTGTTTCATTTCAGAATGACCTTATTTAAAAATGTATGAGGCTATTTATAATCGACTCTGTGGCAGTGATTAAAGAGGTGTGAATAATAGCTTATTGGAAGTTGACAGCTCCTTGTTTGCTAAACCACTGCTAGGACGTTTATGCTGCTCAGTTGTACCTCATTTTTCTAAGGAGAAGCTGCATTTTGACAAGTGCATAGAACAGGTATATGTGGCTGACATTTTTATTATTAAAAAAAGTAATAAAAATCTGATCTTTACTTCTTTCACTACATTTGGTTAATGAATTGATTACCTGTGTCTAATGATCTCTCTGCAGTGTATTATTAAAATGAGTGGGGAAAAAGTCCATTTTTACTTGCAAAAATCAGATGTTGTTTTTCACAAATGGAAATAGTTGCAGCGAAGGAATTTTATCAAGCAGTCAGAAATATGTCTGGTGAGAGTAATACTTTTTAGACTGGTCTCTGA
Organism: Anas acuta; assembly: GCF_963932015.1. Lineage (NCBI taxonomy): Eukaryota > Metazoa > Chordata > Aves > Anseriformes > Anatidae > Anas > Anas acuta. The sequence continues at coordinate 15,789,799 of NC_088980.1, read as the reverse complement.
TGTTTTTGATCTTGGATTAGGACTCTAAATATCTCCAGGAAGGAGATCAGGTACTTTTTCTTTGCTATTCAAAAATAATTCAAGGAAAAAAGGACTGTGATTTATTTGGTTTCAAATGGTGTTTAAGTAATACCGGTTTTTGTAACAACATGCATAGAAATCAATAAGCTTGTAGGCAGTGCTTATAATCAGATAATACTGAGTGTTTATCCATACAGCTGAAAATCACAAATAACTTTATGGTTTATGCTTTGCTGTTACTGATGTCTCCTTTGACCCAGTGAACTCATTTTAAAGGTAAACAGTAATTAAAATCCCTGATCACCCTTGTGTCTTAGTTTATAGGAGTAAGCAGTTCCTTTTAGGTCTGTAGACACCATGGTGACAGTATAAAAACTAAGACATTTTAAATGATTTTGGAGAGGGTTTGTCAGAACTTTGCAAGGGCTTTCATACTCATCTTGAGTTTCTAGCAACCAAAAATCAGTAGTCATTTTTCTTCACTACAGCGTGTTCTTTATCAGTGTCCTGAACATACTTTAAATCTTACTAGGCACATCAGAAACTGTGTATTCAAAGTGCTTAATGTGGTGCAGAAATTCATCTACTTTTATATTTTCACACTGGCTTACTACTATGGAAGTTACTGATATCACTGAGCTGACGTGCTTAATGGTATAAATCCCAGAAGAATAATAGAAAGAATTTGTAACTTTTTCTAGATCTTTAAGAATTGTTAATGGAAGAAGTGGCTACAAATAAAATGCTGTAGTATAGGAGGTCTAAAATGAGATAGGGCAGAATTTGTGCACTGAATTAATGGGCTACTATAGGTATTGTTGAAATTAAACGTATTATAAAAATAATTTTAATTACTTTTGTTCTTAAGAACATGCTTGTGCTTGTTGCAGAGTAGGGATGCAGTTTGGAGGTGTGCTGCAGTTATCCTTTCTGCAGGTCTAGTTGGTGGTAAAAGTCTTCGCCCAGCTTCCTCAAAAGGCAGCTCTGAGCCCATGAGGAGCGTGACGTTCCTCTCCCAAGCTGCTTGCTTTGCGGTGCTGAGTGTGTCCATCACGAGCAGGCAGTCAAAATGCCTGGGGATTCTCCTGGAGGAAGGAACCTGAATGCAACGTGGCTTGAAGGGAAGAGTTGTGGCTTTGCAAAATATACAGGATTTTATTTAAAAAATAATAATTTTTGGAATAACAAATTTCTGGAACTTTGCAAGTCATTCCTAAGTACTTAAAATACTTTATATTGCATTTGTGTTGCTTATATATGGTTTATTCTTATGAAAATGCCTTAAGATCTCAATAGTCTCCTGTCCTTGTACAAATCTATTAATCACAGACAGTATAAAATAATTTTTGTGTCAAGAAAGTTTGGTTCATTTTGCAGTTGCTAACGGGTTTAAGCTGATAGGGGTGGTGATACGGCGTCGTAACAAGGCGGAGAAAGAGCCTGGAGTGAAGCCAGCGCAGGGAACGCTCACATGTGTTTCTCTGCCACCGCGTAGTGACGCTGAGGTTGGAAAAGTTTAATTACCCTCTCTGCTCCCTCATACTTTTTTTTTTCTTTCCTTACTGAATACTTGTGTGGCCTTGAGTTTGTTAATCAGCAGACCTCATAAGCGAGCCAGATGATGCATTGTTACAGTACCTCGTCCAGCTGCTGCTTTCCGGAGTACAGTGATTACCTGCGGTGGCCAAAACTAGTGGCTTCCTATTAGGCTGCAGTGGTTGCTAATTGGTCTAAAATTAGCTGTTAAAACCAAGTTAATTTTTTGCTTTTCCACTTTTTTTTTTTAGTTCATGTTGTATTGAAATTGTAATACGAAACTTTGTGGGTCTGTTATCAATTTTTTTGTTCATCTCCCTGTGTTCCTAATCTTTCAAAAAAAAAAAAAGTCATTTAGATCAGCTTGTAAAAAGATGGATGTTCTGAAGGCAGGGCTAAACGTACTAACTCATCTTTTTATGAAGGAATATTTATTTCACCTCACATGTCTCATGTTAGGCTTTAAAAAAAAAAACTATCAGGCAGATTTTTTACCGGTCCGCAACAGATGTCTCCAACCTCTACACAGTGTCTTTAATCACAAACATTCAGTCTGGAATTCGTCCTCCTTAACAGCGCAGGAGCTGAGCAGTTGTTGGGCTGGCTTTGGATCCCAGGAGCAGCGTGGATGTACTTGGTTGCTACTGCTCTTTACCATGGTATTTTCAGCTATTTCCCGAGATCCAGCAGGCAGCAGCAGTCCCTGCATTACGTTGGGGTGCTGAACACTGCTGCAAAGGAAGGTCAGGAAGCCTGGTAGCCACGGAGTCTTTCCATACCCTCTTCAGCGTGGTGAAAACTGATCTTTTTCCCTGATCTGCCTTTTCCAGAAGTGCTATTCCTGTCAGACTACCTTCCGGAGTTGTGATTTTCTTTTTAAGAGTTGCCCATCCCATCCTGCCAGCTCCGTTTTGGCTGTTTGTCTTTCATGGGCATCTTGATTTCCTATTCAGTGACTTCTTAGTAGCCCTTTGCTCATGTTGTAGCTCAATATGCTTCCCTCCAGCTCTCTTCCACTAATAGCACTGTGGCTTTCAAAAATCTGAATTCCTGCAGAAGAAGTCATGGGATGATTTAGTCCCTTCCCTCATCCTGATCATTTTGGCTCATGATCATTCTAGTTATACTTGTAACGATAAAGATGTCTCAGCTATTTTTAGGAGAACCAGAGTATTAGATACATCTTGACAATGGATGTAAGTATCTTCTTGGAAAACTTATCACTGATTAGAGTAAGTATTTTTCCTGTTTAAGAAGTTCCTGAAATAAGCTCTGATCACACTTTAATCCTTTATTCTTTTTCAAATTCCATGTTTCCTTGCACGTTTCCCTTAGGAAATAAAGGGTTTCAAGCCAAGGGAGATGTTTAATATCTGAGATACCATCAGACAAGTGTTCGTTATTAAGATTCATGAATGAATGAAGTAATTAGGTTAAAATGCTTTGTATTTATTAGCTTTATTATTATTGCTGTTAGTCCTTTTTGCAGCATGTGAGTGAATTGCAGTTGGGCTGATCTGATAGAGCACGTGAGATTCTTAAAACTTAAAATCTGCTAGAAATACATTGTATTTAAAATTAAAGGCTTACATACTCTAGAATAGCTCCAGGTAACACCAGGCCTTTGTTACCTTCAGTATCTCTGTGGCTTGAAATTTTAATCAAACAGCTCTGGTGAAATTTTTAAGAGACTGCCTGTGAAGCAATAAAAACAATTAATGAGGTATTTGAAAGTTTTTCTCCCTTTTTAGAAGTTCTGTCACTTCATAATGTAATCCAAACCTATGCAGTTAGTTTGGATTATTTCTTGTCTTTGCACAGAGATCCCTCTTTACAATATAAGAGCCAGTGGAAGAGTGTAAGATGGAGAAATTTACCCAAAAGAAAACAAAGTTTTTTCATCCTTCAGTAGAAGGGAAGAAGGTTGAGCTCCCTTTGGCAGCAAATTACGTGATTTCATTGTCTCATCTGACCTCAGGGAGAAGTTTAATGAAATAGCACCATATACAGTGAGGTTGTTTTGGACCATATACAGTAAGATTGAAGATCATTTGTCCCCTAAACAAAACATTTTTAATTTTAAGCCAAATGTTCCCACTGTGGTTTATTAGTGCTCAGCTGTTTGTTTTTTTTCAGTAGCCTTCCCAAAAGAAAGCCTCTTGAAGTGCCCAGCCCAGCAGGTGTTTCTTACTGTCTTCCTCATACTGTCATTCCCATTCATTTAGAACAGGCTGGCAGGATTAAATTTCAGAATGCCTGTAATGCGTGTCTGCTCATTTATGCGAATAAATACAGGTCTGGATATTTTCTCCTTTTTTGGGAAAGCAGTCTCTTTACTTAAGCTACCCTTAGGTGATCCTTCATTTGATTCTTCTTCATTGCAATTCATTTACCTTACGTATGAATTTCAATGTCAAATGGAGCAGATAAGCTCTTTTAAATTAAAATCTCAAAATGTCTAACTTCATCCTTGTGTAGACACTGAGAATTCAGAGGTGTTGGACTAAATTGACTACAGTTACTCACAACCATTAACAAGTCTTGGGGCATGCCTGCCATACAACCAATTCCAATATAATAGTTAAAATCTCTTTTATGCACTGATATTTTAAATCATCTTCATTTGCTGGACTCTTCTAACATGCTTATTTGTTGGGAACTTTTCATAAGCTTTACAGGGCTGCATGTTTAGGTTGGATATTAGGAAAAACTTCTTTACTGAAAGGGTTGTTAGGCTTTGGAATGGGCTGCCCAGGGCAGTGGTGGAGGAGTCACCATCCCTGGAGGTCTTTAAAAGACATTTAGATGTAGAGCTTAGTGACATGGTTTAGTGGAGGACTGGTTAGTGTTAGGTCAGAGGTTGGACTCGGTGATCTTGGAGGTCTCTTCCAACCTAGACGATTCTGTGTTGGTCCTGTACAAACAAGTACCTGCTTTCGTGGAAATACAGCATAACATGTAGCTTCATACTATAAAAAGTTATTAAAAAGTTGTTAAGAATGTTTCAGACAGGTTTTAGCATTAGGTTATTAGCTACTATTCATTGTGCTCATACTGCAGTAATGTTACAGTGACTGAAGGATGTTGTAAAACTCATTTCTCACTTCTGCTGTCATACCAACACTTCATTTGTCCCTACAAATAAGAACTATAGATAAATAGTTATAGATAGTTTCATAAAGGAAAGTGAGATTTTTTTTAATAATTCATTAATTAGCATACAAGCTTTCAGAAGCTGGTAAGAGTTTCAATTGCCAGTAGGACTCGGAAATACAGGAGTGAACTTGAATCAGTAAAATACAAGGCTTAAAGGCAAGGGTTGACATTTGGCAAGTGATTTCATGCTCAGGAGGGGAACCAGTGAAGAGCTGGAGGCACAACCTGGTGCTTGCTGCGGGAACCCAGCGCTGCTGCTATCCAAGTCAGTTTCTTCTCAAGTTCAGCCCTGTAATACCTAGGCTCAAAGAATTGAACTTGTCAAATTTCAAGCATGTTGTCATTAACAGATCATCAAAGTGTAAGTGAAGACATCGTTTTTGCTGCCCGTAGATGTGCACAGCTTTTAGGAGAGCATAAGGGGCACCCTTGGTTTGGCTTCACAAGCAGTGATGAGGAGTCGAGGAGCAGTGGTTAAGCAGAACTGCAGGCCTCTGCTCTTACACGCTTCTGTCAGTATCTATGTGTTGAATTAAGATGAATGGTTTAGAAATGCTTTACCTAGGGATCAGGCATACATTCAGTATTTTCAATAGTCAAGTAGTTTTAAATTGCAAGATCTTTTTTTTCCATAATAATAGCATTTTCTGGTATATAGGTAGTTCAGGCAGAGATAGTATTATGCCATCATGTTACGTCTGCTCCGAAGTTCCTGGCTTTCCAAGCTATTCTCTTACTCAATAAGAGTTTTGAGAGAGAGACAATTATTTTAAAGGCCAACAGCACTTATTTCTCAGGATGTTATTCCACTTTTAAAGGGAAGTGATCTGAAATAGTTCACTAGTACATCTAATAGCTTGCTAGTTCATCTAAATAGTTACTCTATTGAGAAGTTAATGATTTATTTTTTAAATGTATGCTAGTGCCTAAATTCAGTATTTTTTTGTGTTAGAGTGGATTTGTGCATGTGTATTATAACAAGAGGGTCTTGTATATTCTCCTCTTCATACTTGCAGTACTTTACCAATGCTATTTTGAATCTTCAGGTCTCTCTGATGGGGAGCAGGTGCACTCTCACTGTGTCAGCATGGCTGTGTAACCCTGGAAGTTTATTTCATTCTCTCCTCATACCTTCTTTGTGAACCTGACTTATACTGAAATGTATTAACTATATTTGTGAGATATTTCAACAGCTAGATGAGGGTTATGCTTCAACATGTGGTCTGAAGAGCTAGCTGTTCAGGTGCTCTGTGTTCTGAATATTTGCCTCTTCATCCAAAGATTGGGATGTATTTGCCATTGCTGGTAGACTCGGTAGCTGTATGTGGACAATCTGTGTACAGGAATGTAATTGTGCAAATCCAGATTACAGTTTTTCGAAGTTAAAAACCCTGCCTTTGGAAAGATCTATAACTTGATCTTCGGAAAGAAATGAGGATCTTGAAGTGTGCTGTGGGCTACAGTCACAGCCTTTTGAAGAGGTTAGCATGGCAAAACATTTTTATTTCCCTAATGTAATGTCAGAAATATCCATTAGGCTTCATTCTGATGTGTTCAAATATACAAAGTTTTATTTAAAGGTGTAAAAATTCCCTCATGTAATTTCCCATTGTCATTTTAGGCAGGTATCCTTTCCTCATGGAATGCATCTTTTGAGTATTAAACTTTTCCTCAAGCTTTGTAGTGTTCCATTTAAACAGGATAAACGAGACCTTTCATAATCTCATGCATCCACCTGTTTAAATAGAACACCAGGGAATGTCTGTCCTTGAAATCCAGGAAAATAGTGTGAATCCTTTGCGTATTTTTTGACTGTCTCTTTATTCATGCTCTTGCACTGCAATAGGTTTCTGGGAATGATAGCAGTTCATTATCTTGCAAAATGAACAAGCTACACTTAGAATTTCAGTAGTGTTTTATTTCCCACTTCACGCAAATACATTATATAAATTGCCTGTGATTTAATATTTTAAAAGGATTGAAAGTCAGTAATATGAAAAATCTGTAAGGTAAAAATGAGTATTGTAAAAATACTGGAGATAATTAAAAATTGGAGGAACTTGGAACTTGTCATACCGCTCCCAGACAGTAATTCTCTACTGCCAACGTTTGGGTTGATTAGCTGTGAATATAAATGAAAAAAATTATGTACGTGTCATATATGAATATGCATAATAAACTCATATTATTTAAGATGGAAAGCTACATGAAGCAAACCAGATCATCCAAATTACATACTAAAACTGCATTCATCTATATTTTTGCTATATGACATCTCTTTGTATTCTTTGTTTTCCGGAAAAGTAAATTAGGAATGTTTTCATATAACATATAATCTCTACAAATTAATGATTCTGAATCCAAAAGCCAGGACCTGCATTTTGAAAACTGATATCTTAGGTAACATTAAAAATGCTCATCTGTTAATATGTGAAATCACAGTGAAGCCAGAGTGTTGCTTGTTAACTTAAAGACAGTTTGGAAAAAAAAAAAAAAGTTCCCTTCTCTGTCAAAAGCAGCAAGTTCTAGCCAGGGGAGTTACCTGAATATTGGGGTGTTTAAACTGAGTGTTGGATTAATATAAGCAGTTGGCCATTATGTACTTGACAAACTAACTCTGTTTAAGAAATTGTGTTTAAGAAATTAACTTGAGATTAAAAAATGTGAAATGAAAATAAAAGGACACTTTCTAAATATACTTATTCAGATAATTTATTTAGACTATATTTATGCAATGTATCTCTTCTAAGTTGCATAATTTATAGTTCTGTTAATTTAGGAATGAATGAGAAGAAAAATGTCAGAGCTTCCTGAGATGTGTGATTCATTAGGGTTTATCTACAATGTTTATGAGCTTATCAACATTTAAGACTTTACTAATGGCACTTCACGATAGACATAAACTTCAGGTGCAAGAGAGAATTACTGTAATAGGCTATTCTTCTATATAAAATGTGGCACTTGCAGTATCCTTCTTCTATGCTGCATCTAAGAGGATCTCAAAAACTTATAAACCAAACTAATACTCCTCTACTGCAGTCTTTTTAATATCTGTGATATAAATATTTACTGCATATAGACCTAGGTTATGGTGTTATATAAAATCACCAGTATTATCAAATACGTAATATGCTTTTCTGTAAACGTGTCAACTATGTCTTGCTGAAAATGCCTAATGATACCTGAATTAATGGCATCAGCCTCTAGCCAACTCAAGCACAAATGGTTGGTCTATAACTGATACTTCCACAGGAGTGGAATTGCTTCATACAGTGATGGAGTTGGCATCAGGGAGTGATTTTGTTTACAGTTCATAATTTGTACTAACCTGAGTTCTTATGTATAATGCAAAATGGGCCAGCAGCTCCATGTTAAAAGAAACACAGCTTTTGAGTGTGGATGAAGGTAATTATCAAAATGTAATTCAGACTTGGTCATGAATGAGAATAAATCTAAATAAGGCAGCTGTATCTTGCAGTTTTATTCAATTTATGACACAGCTAAGAACAGAAATAAGATACTGCACTTTCTTAGAGCCTTTCTCAGTATGAGGGAACCTGTATGTAATTTTTATGCATACTATTAGAGTGTGTCTGTGTTTTTTGCCCATGTATCTCTAACAATGAGCATCTCCACCTTGCTGCAATCAAATAAATTCTTGTATTTGACAGTGTTCTTCCAGCTGAGGTACCTAGTATCAATGCATGATGAAACATATTTTGTGGCTCATCTTAAACTATGTGGCATTTATCTGTGTCCACATTGTACTTTTAGTAATAAATCTTCTATTTTTTTTAAATCTTCCTCTAACAAAATCATAAGCTTGGCTTTAAAACTCTTCTTTTACCCTATGGTTATTTTACATGTGAGGAATTTTATAAAGGGAAAAAAATAATCTTGAATAGGAACTGTGTAGACACAATATGGTCATCATATGGATACATAGAGCAAAGTGATAAAGTTAGCAGTGGAGAGAGAATTTTTGAAGCGTAAAACAGGCTAACTCTTCAAAATAATGCTTCCTCTTAGCCTCTCCTCATTTTAATTCACCATTTCCAGTAGCTCTGTGATTGAAGGTACTAAAAGACAAAGGCTTCCCAGATACTTGTACATCTTATGCTGGGTTTCAGTGCTCACTGTGCTTAGTCGCCTGTGGGGCAATAAAACCACTGCAGGCTGGCTGTGAGGAGCAACAAGCAGATGAGCAGATTGTTCTTTTCAGCCTTCTGAGTAAAACAATGGACTATAAAACTAACGTTGATGATGCACAGGGAAACTTACCTGGGATGAAATAGGACATGAGGGAAAGGTTTGTAAGTTTTGCCTCTTTAATTTGGAGCTGAAGATGACTAGATCGTAAGTGCCTACCCAGAGTTGGTCCCTGCAGTATGTTCTTTGAAAGCTGAAATTTGAAAATAAAAAATCTCAAACAGCAGGATTTTCTCTATTTTATATCTATGTCAGTAAAATTTTATTGGAAACATTATATGATTTTTAGGACAAGGAAAATGGACAGGGAGTAGGAGATTTAGTCAAAAGCCTGTAAACCTCCTGTGCATCACCACCTTGTGTTTGATATTTATTTGTGCATGCATTCACAAGTATAAATAGTTGTAAAATCTTCAGCATTGCTTAAGAGAGTTTTTGTCACCCCTAATAAGTGAACAGCTTCTTACGCTCTTGAGACTACCCAAGGGACAGTGTACACAATGGGGGAGCTGAAAGAGAGAGAAATGACCCAAGGCTGGCTTCTGCCCTGCTGAAGGTTTAAAACTGCAAGGAAAATAAGTGGTGCTGCTTTTATATCCAATAGATCAAAACAAATACTGGAGGCTGAGGGAGAAACGATATGATTCTTGCTGTTCTGTAAGTTTTTCTAAATACTTAAAGTATTAAACTTACTTTAAGATTTTGTACAACTTCCTGGCAGCAGGAGTTGACGTGGAATTATACAGAGGTAAGATCCCATTTGTAGAAAGCTCTGCAACCTTGTGTTATACAATGGTTGTAACAAGGAAAAAATACAGTTAATTTCCTCATATATCTTCAGCTGTCTTGTTTCTGAATGTTAATTTTTTTCTTTTGGGACCATTTCTAATATTTCCAAACCTATAAGCATCTTGTAATAATATCATTTTTCAAATTATGCTGCCATTGAGAGTTTTCCTATTTGCATGTAGAATTTACGTGAATCCAGAGACTAGAAGGAGAGACTATTCGGACAATAGTTAGCTTTTTCATTACAAAAAGGACCATAATTTGCAAATCCAATGGAGAAATTACTATTGCAAGTCCCTCTGTCTCAATGAAAGCCCAAAAGTGTTCATTTTGCAGAGCTATAAAGCTTCCATTTTTAGCAAGAACTGCAGAATAATGAAAAGTCTCAAAGCAGCGAGCTGAAAATCACATTTCTTCAGTTACTTTTCCAAAGTAGCCCCACTAAGAGATATATTTCAAAATTAGTATTTTATATGTGATGGTATAGGTACACATTCCCAAATCTAATTTTGGGTTATCAAACCTGAAAATATATATCTAGTTATGTCTATATACATAATCATTATATTCTCCTACATTTTAAGATTGTTATTATTTAAAATTATTTGGTCCAAAACTCAAAAGCAACCTGAGGAGAGGAGGTGGTGTCATTCTGCCTTTTACTGAGCTGTGAGCACTGCGTACCAACTTGGTACTGGTCCTAGAGCTCCACTGGCATCTGCTCATCTCCAACCCCAAAGTGAACCCACGTCTTCTGCACCACCCTTCTGCTGTCCCCCAGAGGTTCATTTCAAGCTCTCCCCTGTGCCAGCTGTTGCAGTACCGTTGTTTATTAGCAGTATAGATCCAGACTATTTTTGCTGACAGGCTTCAGTTCATAGAGCTTGTCACACGTCTTCATCCACTTTCATCTGATATAAGGTTGTCACTGGTTCTGGCTGGCATCTGCCACCACCAGCTCTTGGCTGTGGTGGCACATGGAAGGACACGTGTATCTTCCAGTGCTTCCACGTTCTGCGCTCAGGAGTCTGCTGAGAATTTCCTTGATCCCTCCAGAAATTAAATTGTGAAAGACAGCATATGGCCTGGTTGCTTGTCTCGGGGCGGGCACCGCAGAACGGAGTTAATAGATGGACCCAACAGGTTCCTCCTCTCTACAGGTAGAGGTTTTGGTGCCAGTCACATCTAATCAATTTTATAAAGGAATGAGCAAAGGGAAGTTTTATCCTTCTGACTCTGCGGGCAGAACTCTGTGTTCTTTCCAGAGATGTTTGGCTGCAGGTGCACATCCTTCAATGTCTCCGTTCAGATCAGGGTGGTGTTTTTGAAGTGAGTCTCCTCATTGTCCTCGCTTACGGTGCTTTGATTTGGGAGCGCTCTTAAGTGTGTTGCAGCCACTAGCAAAATTTAGACCAAGACCAGAGGAGAGCTGGTTTTATTAGCAGACCACTCTGAAACGCAGCAGCTTTGCCATCTATTTCTGTATCGTCCACCACCCTGGCTGCTTGCATGGACTCAACCTTGCTGCCCTTGCCATCAGAAGCTGAGAGAGAGTCTTACAAACCCTTTACAGTCAGTGGGAGTCATTTTCAGATCCCTTCCCTCATTCAGTGTTGGGCTCTGCATCCCAGAAGTGATACAAAAGTAAAATCCAGTGTCTCAGGTATGCAGCTGAACAGTTTGGGAGGGATGGAGGAGTATGTACAGATCTGCGCCTGGAGCTCATCTTAGCCATGGGCAAAGCAGGTAGTGGGTTAAAGCAGCAACGAAGGCCAGGAGCAGCAACGAAGCAGAGATTCTCCATCCAGCTGCTCTTGACAAAGGAGCTGAGGAGGTGGCAGCGCTGCCTGGCTCTCTGCTCCCTGCATTTATTCACCTCGCTGGCCCTGCTGGGAAGTCTCGAGCTGCTTCTGGATTTCTAAACAGTAAACTACCAAACGGCCCTGTTCTGATATAATAGTGCCTGTGGGGTTAAGGAAACCCTGAATTGAACTGAGGATCAGGTGAAAAAAGGCAAGCGGCAAAAATGTAATCACCGAGGCTGGAAGATTTGCCAAATTTGCTCCAAGTGTAGCTTATGTCATCTCGGCGCCTGGTGCCAGAGCTGGAGCCATTAGGGTAATGCTGGGGAACTGCTTGTGACTTAGATCATCAGGCTTTGTTCCAGGTTTCGCCGTGTTGATAGAGAAATTCAACACTGAGGCTGGTTTGGTTTTAATGTCAAAAACTCATTGATTTTAAATCGGTGATTTAAAATTGACAAGCAGAAAATTTGTATTTACACCACTGATTTTAACACGCGTTGTGTAAGCACAACCCAACCGTTCTGCCTCCCTTCTGGGAGGCTTTTAGAGCACATAGCAGTATGCAGTCTGTTTGCAAAGCATTTCCTTGAATTAACCAAAAACCTGATAATTCAGTACATGTGCACATGTGCATTGGGATAATTTATATACCTTAGTGCACATTGAGTGAATTGGGTTTTATGTCTTTTATAGTGTCCAAATATTCACTCACAATGTGTGTCAGGCTGCATTTGACTGCAAATTGGCATTCACTTAAGAGATGTAAAAACATTTTGGAATAGGTTTTTATTATTTAAACAAAATTATCAGATATGTGCGCAGTAGATACAAATATTTAGTCTTCGATTTTAATAAATATTCACATATTTATATAAACACATGTGGGAGATGTACGTTTTATCCCTTCAGGCAGAGGAAGGAACTGAAGCCAGTTCCCTTTTTCCTGTGCGAGTACGCTCACACGTGTATGTATATAAATAAACAGTGAGTCACCCTTTTATATATAACATACAGTTCTGTTCCCCACACTTATAGCACATACACTCTTCTTAAAAGCAGAGCGACTTTCCTGAAAATTACAAGTAGGTTTTTAAATTAAATTTAAAATGGATTATTTCAGAAACTAATATCTGGCAGTTTTTTTATTTTTTTTCTTCTCTTGAATGATTTAATTAACAGTATAATACAGTTTCCTCACACTTTGTGCATAACGAGGTCTCACTGTAAAGTGTTTTTACAGAGTTCAGTGAGCTGCCTAATGCTCTCGTTTTCTGCTGCCTCCACCCTGATGCAACCAGAAGTCACCCTACTGCCTGATAGAGCCTGGGGCATGGTTGGGAAGCAGTGACTATTTTCACTAAGGGAAATAATGCCGATGTTTCCAAATAATAAAGCAGTACTATGGCAGGAAAAAAAAATAGACAAAAATAAAGCAGTATATGTGGAGGGAGGAGTGGGGTCCTAGGGTGGGTTCTGAGCTGAGTGTTAGCATTCAGGAACAACACTTTGGGAGCTACAGAAAATAAGCTGGTAGTGCTATCAGTTTAATTACTTACAGCATCAAAAAACAAAAAAATCCTAGTATTGTACTTGCATTGTTAGAAAAGGGAGGGAGAAGAAAACAGCATATTGTTCTGCTGCTGTTCCTATCCGTGCTGCATCTGCATCCTGAATACTGCATGCAGTCATCTCTCCCCCGTGTAAACAGCCATGCGGCAGAACAGAAGGTCCAGCAAGGTGCACAAAAATGATGAACAACTTCTGTGTGAGCAACAAGTAGATGAGGACTGGTCCCGTTGCAAAGGAGGGCTGTGCAAAGATGTATATAAAATCATGAACACTACAGAGGAGACAAGTAGGGAGGAACTACAGGACGCCCACTGAACCTAGTGCAGGGCAGATTCAAAGTCAGCAGAAGAAGCTCATTCATCCCACAACAAGTAGCTGTGGAACCGCTTGCCTTGGAATATTTTGGTGCAAACATTTTCATCAATTCAAAAAGTAACTAGATAAATTCACAGAAAATAAGGCTGCTAGGTGTGAAGGCAGTGTCTTATTTAGGAATTCCAGGAGCCAAAATCTACCGAAAATGGGTGGAGAATTTTAGAAAAGGCATCACCATATGTCTTCCCTTTTCTTAAGCTCTCCCACGTTTCTTCTTCAGATTATAACATGGTTCTCTATATGTTATTGCATGGAAGGTACTTATTATTTCAAATCTGTTTATTAAACTGACAGAAAAAATGTGACAAGAACAGAAACATCTAATATTACCAAAGACATTAGGCAGCTTGTCAGTGGAGAGGTAAACGTACAGCATTTCATTCAGTAGTAGTAATAAAATTAATAGTATACCATAAAACAATGAATGCTAAATTATCAGGTTTCTGCCTTTGCAATATATTTTGCTGAAAATATTTTTAAGACTAGAGCAAAAGAATGTATAGGTTTTGATTTTTGGTTGAACTGGTAAACAATATATGGTTTCCAAGAAGTTATTGTGGGCCATTAGAGCAGCAATCCCTGAATCAAGAATGCATTTCACACAGCACAGGAACTGTTCCAGCTTGTAGAATCAAAGGTTTATTTTCCAACAGTATTTTTGAATAAGTTTTCAAAATTTATTATTAGAATTTGAAAAGAGCTTTTAGAAGTAGGGATTTCAAAAAAATCAGAACCACTCACACTTGTTCTGGATCTCCAGCCTTTTCAGTGTTGAGATACTGAGCCCACACATGTAACGACATGTAACCAACTCCTTTAAAAGTGGTAGGTTATTTGTGTTAACTCCCAAATTAAAAAAAAAAAAAAAGGAAAAAAAAAAAAACACTTATTTTTTCTATGTAAAATCAGGTCGGATTTCAGATTAAACAGAATGTTGAACCAGACTGTACATGAAAGGCAGTGACCACTGGCAAGTATTAAGGAAAGGGTGATGTTTAGAGCATTCCTTCTGTCTGTAGGCTTCCAGGTCCTGGTAACACAAATTAGAGGTTATGGGTTATTTTCAGTTTTTCCATGCAGTTCTGTGCTCTTGCCACCTGTTTTCAAGTTATTTTCATACATACTCCTCCACTCCACATTCTTCCCTGTTGAGATGTGTAAATTCATGTCAGACTTTGAATGTTATTACATGTATTAAGCCATTCTATATGTTGAGAATGGTAAAAGTAACTGTTAACACTCATACTGTCTGGTGGTTCTGATCTGGTGAGTGGTGAGCAGGTACCTGCTGCCAGCTTTACGGACCTTTTTAGGGAATTTTCCAAGATGGTATATGCTACGGAAGTAGGGAGCCCTATAGTCTTTCATCCCTGCAAGTCCTATAGTGTTTCTATCACCAAAATAGTGGTCTTCACCTTGAACTTCCTGGGGTCATGGGTTTTAAATCAGAGACCTAAAGATTCTTTTCCTTTAAACACCGTGTTTGAATTTGAGTAAACTTATGCAATGTGGCTTCCTAGCTGTATTCAACCAGTTAAATAATATATTTCTCTATTTTAGCATCTCAATCAATGTTCCATTTGAATATATATTTTTTTAATTAGAATTATGCAACATCATATGTCTTCCTTGCATTTAGGACTACACAAATCCAGAAAGCAAGGCTCATTTTCTGCAATCCATTTCGCAGTTGTTTCCTCTTAAAGAAGTGAAAGCTTCAACTACAGACACTCATTTATAGTTTAAGAATCAGGGTACGTAATAAGAAAGTGATCAACAACACCAAAAAAGTAATTATGGTTCATAAAATATATTTTTCATGTTTTTTATTATTTCATCTTTATTACAGAACAGAGGTAGTAATGATATTAAAAAATTATGTTTTTTGAGTAAATATTTAGTTTCCATATAATGTTGAAAACGGGGTCGCCTTTTCTATTCATCTGTGGAGGTAAAGCTGAAATTGATGATGAAACTGTTTAATGAATGTGATGATGTAAATGTTTAGGTTAAGGTGCACATCCATAGGATGGATAGGATAGGCCCATATGTCCATGACACGTTGCACATGCTGGTCTGGTGACCTGTTCTCGGCAGCTTGCAGCCAGGGCACGTGATCCCTGCCAGACAGCCTCACATACGGCTGTGGAGATGCTGAGTGCTATGCAGGCTTGTTCTCTGTGATTCTGGTTGAGTTATTTTGTGTAGGTAGAGACTCCTTTGCAGTGGCATTAGCTAAAGGTAAATATGACTGAACTTCTGAAACATTTGTAGTTTCTTCATTGAAAAGCTATAACTGCTCTTCTGAGCGAGGTTTTCTTCTTACATGTATATTTTGTTTCCTGCATGGGATATTTGGCCAAATTAGAAGTCTCTTGAAATCATCATTCATGTACACTCAGTGGAACTTGTTTCAGGTGTTGTAAGCAGTAGTCTCTACATACTGCTTTTCCATTTAGTGTATTTAAATCTCTGACCAAAAAAGGTTTAATTAAAATGTATTCCTCCCAACTGTAGTTGTCATCATGATGCCAGGCACCACATGTGGCTGGTGAGCTCGTTTTCCTTGTCTCTTAGTGGTGGCTCTTCTGAGGAAACAGAACGCAAGAAGCAAACCCACAAAATAGTTTGCAGGTAGGGAAGACCTAAATTTGGCTATGGGATTGAAGAGGCAAGAGCAGGGAGAGGGAGTGCAGCCACCCCTGGAGCCCAGTGGAGGATGCCCTCCTGCCAGGTTTTCTTTAATGTCTTCAAAGAGCTGTAAAACATCTTGCCAAAACACGTCTGAAGCAAATGAAAGCTTGCAGCCTGCTACTGCCATCACTTTGTCTCCTTGTTCAACAGGAGGAGATCTGCCTTGCTAGTTTAAGCTTTCATAGAGTCACAGAACATCCCAGGTTGGACGGGGCCCACAAGGATCATCGAGTCCAACTCCTGGGTCCATGCAGGACCACCCCAAAAACCAGACCCTGTGTCTGAGAACGTTGTCCAAACGCTTCTTGAGCTCCAGCAGCTCGGTGCCGTGACCACTGCCCTGGGTAACCTCTCCCAGTGACCGACCACCCTCTGGGTGCAGAACGTTTCCCTAACCCCCATCCTGACCCTCCCCTGTCCCAGCTCCATGCCGTCCCCTCGGGTCCTGTCGTTGTCCCCAGAGAGCAGAGCTCAGCGCCTGCCCCTCCGCTCCCCTCGTGAGGGAGCTGCAGGCCGCCATGAGGCCTCCCCTCAGCCTGCTCTGCTCGGGGCTGAGCAAACCCAGGCCCCTCACATGTCTTCTCCTCTAGATCCTTTGCCATATTTGAAGCCCTCCCGTGGAGGCTCTCTACCAGCTTTATGCCCTCCCTGGAGCACCCCAGGGCACACGGCTGGCTCATGGCCAGCTGGCCTCCAGCACAGCCCCCAGGCCCCTTTCCGCGGGGCTGCTCTCCAGCCTCTCGCCCCCAGCCTGTGCGTGCAGCCGGGGTTGCCCCTTGCCAGGTGCAGAATCCGGCACTTGCTCTTGTTAAATTTCATGAGGCTGGAGATTGCCCAGCCCTCTAATTTGTCAAAACCTCCCTGCAAGGCCTCTCTACGTAGCCTCAAGGGAGGGCATGCCATGGAGGCATCAGAGTGGTACGAGGTAATGGGATTTTAATTTTAATTAGCTAAAAATACAGTAAATTACAGAGTTTGATAGTTTTTAAGCCGTCGTTTCTATTAAAGAATATTAATATATTATTTGAAATCAAACACTTGACTTTGAAAGTCAAGCATTCGCAAAAAGTTGGAAAATGTCAGAATGGAGATTGTTCAAATGGTTTTAATTTGTCCCTTGCATGTATGCATAATGATAAGATCTTTAATTATGTGATCACATAAATTTTTCGCAGGAGGAATGGTGCCCGGAGAATGAATCAGGGATGTTTATTAAAGGAAGCCGTTGTCTCCAGAACCCTGGCCTTAATTGCTGCAAAGCGTAGTAATTTAAGTAGAGGACTGCAGGAAGCAAAAGCAGGCTCTCCAAGGCACCTGAAAGCACCACTGGAAAACTGGATTTCGTTCTCAACTTGCAGAGTTGTTAGAAGATCCCGTATTTATATGATCTCTGTTGCCAGGTGCTATCGCACAGTGACCCAGCAACCTGGGCCCAGAGCACAGCTGCATCAGGAATGAACCCGAGTGTGCTTTGAATATACAAAATGCTATAAAAATGAAAAGTAGGGCCCAAAAGGCCTTAGACTGACATGCTAATGCCAAAATTGCTGAAAGAATAGTCTCATTTTGAAGTAGACAGTTTCTTGTCTGTAACATGGAAATACCATCACCCCGCTACTGCTAAATTAATTAACTGCTTTGAAGCATTCGTGCTGAATGCCTTGGAGGGAAATACCTAATGTATAACGAGGAATCTGATTTTGGCCAACTTCCTGTAAATGAGGCTTTAGGAACACTGCTGTAATGTGTTCCTCAGAAGGTATAACACGTTACACAAATGTGTCGTTTTTTGTAATCTGAAAAAATGAGGCAGGATCCTACCAGCACTTTGGTTCACAGAATCACAGAATGGCTGAGGGTGAGGAGGATGAGTTTTAAACTTTGCTGAATTAGCACATGCGAGTGTGGCGAGACTGTATGAAAATGTTTCAAAGTAAATAGAACTATGATCAATAGATTGTATTTAAATATTTAAAAATACACGATGAAGAAGAGACAGTTTTTCTCTATAAGTATAATTCTTCAGGACAGACTTTCTGATTATTTTTTCATCTTCCCTACAAAGATTATACACTTTAAACCTAATATAAAGAATTCCACTTAATTTCCCAAACTAAACAGGGATTTTTTTTTATTCAAATAGTAGTTATCTCAGTAACTGAATTCTGCGCATAAGCATAAAAATCTGCATATATATTGTGGTTGAATTTTGATCCCTGCCCTTACTGATCTCCTTTACATGTGACAAAGGTAAATATGATCGTGTTTTATATTCATACTCCTCTATGTCTGAGCATCACAGTAAAACCAAGTTAAGACAACATGATAAAACATTTTTTTCATTTTCTCCTTCTATTTTTTGTCTCTTCTTAACCTTTTTAAAACTTACATTTACCATTTTTCAGGCAAATAAATTCATATATCTCTTCTTTGGTGAGGGTATGTGTGTTTTATCTGTCACACAATGTTACCACATCCCTTACAGTATCTATTTTACTTTGCAAAATCTGTTAGAAAATATTGAGTATCAATTTATTGATAGAAATGGACCAAATACTAGTATTTAGGCGATTTGCCTAAATTTGTTGTCTTAGAAAAGTGTGATACTATCAATGGTGGTGTATATTAGATTTTTCAAATAATGCTATGTGTATGAAATATGGAAACGTGGAATGATTATTTTAGATTCAAAATGTTCTTTTGTCATGCTTATGCATATTTTAGATGGGACATTTTTCTCCCAAATGGGGAGGAAATGAGATAGTAGCTTGTCAATTCATAATATTACTCACTTTCCCCGCTTAAATGCATTTTTAAATGACTAGAATGTCTACTTTAAAAAAAAAGGAAAGAAAAAAAAAAAGAGAACTAACTTCAGGAGAGCAGGAGTCTGGTGTCCTATTTATCTACTTTAATAGGCAGGATTTCACATGAAAGAATGAGTCTATCTTCTGGTGTGCTAACAGTGACAGTAGTCAGGGACTGTAAAGTAGTGTGACTGCATTACAGCTGTGGTTCTCCTAACCATTGGAGTGCCACAGCCAAGACAAGTCTTTACATTATTCCCCGGTAAATGTATTCTCGTTATTAAACTGCATTTTAAAACATTACAGTAAGAAGTTCAAACTTGACATTGAAGAAGTAATGCATTTATAGATATTCGATAAATGTTTAATGTTTTTTTCACTTTAACTTCCATATGAATAACAAGACATTCCAACAGATTGTGAAAATATTTTTTTCTTAATAAATAATCCTTACAGTTTAAAGTGAAATGTTTAAAACCAATCATTTGTGCTCACAAATTAGGACTGTTTTAATAGTCATCTGCTCCCATACTACAGAAATGTAATATCATTGTGCAAGACTTTTACAACATGGTCTCCATGATGAAAAAGCATACTTACTACCTTTTTGTGGTAGAGGGTAAAAATGTTTCCTTTCTAAGTCCCCTCTGAGATTTTTGCATTCGCATGATTATGGTAGTGTCATCTTCAGGTGTATCTGCGAGAGCATTTTAGCTTGTATCAGGAACACTTCAGTACTTCTGAATCAAGTCTCCTTATTGTTCCCATTTATGTCTCCTTGATTCACGTGCCTGGAGGTGGAACTGGTTGCAGGAAAAGCCAGGCATTGAAGATGCACCTCACTGCAGCCAGGAGCCTGCTCCCTGGGACTAGCTTCAGCAAAGTGCGCTCAGCCTGGGGTCGCCTGGTCTTCTGTAGCAGTCGTGTCACTGCAGTTGTTCTCCTGCGAACAGCCCATCGTCCTCTGTCTGTGACAAAACGTGCAGTAAATGGTGCTTAGCAGTATCAAGTATTTCATGGACTGTTGAGCAGTCCATGATAGGAAACGTAGCATTGCTGTTCTCCAAGCTGGAATGATCCAGCTGGAGGCCTGATGCCTCAGTGTGGCCCAGAAGGCAGCTCTGGAGTCGTGTACTGCCTTTCCTCGTGCAGCCTGATGCAGGGTGTGCAGGAGTGAGGGACACCATAATTCCTGGCAGTGCTGGGAGTCCTGCAGCTGGCAGTTTTGTTCTGGTGTGCCGCCGTTAAGTCCAGGTTGCTCTCAAGCCTCTTCCATCCACACAGGGAAAGAAGAAATAATGTGACTTCACAGAGGTGCCCCAGATATAGCATCTGGCCACAATACTGAAAGCTTTGAACCTTTGTGCTGTAAATTAAGAGTATATTGATCAGCATTTTGTTCTTTGTCTGTCCACAGTCACCAATTATAATAATGTGGTAGAAGCAAACTCAGATTCAGACGACGAAGATAAATTGCATATAGTGGAAGAAGAAAGTGTAACTGATGCAGCAGACTGTGATGCGAGTGTGCCAGAAGATGACTTGCCAACAGACCATACAGTATTACCAGAAAACAGTGAACGAGAAGGGAGCACAAACAGTTGCTGGGAAGATGAAGGTATGTTCATTTTCACTGATGATGCTATGTAGAGTGATATTTCTAGAAAGAAGACTTGATGGAATTTCTTGGTTACTTTATTACTGGAATGATTGGAAGACATAAACATGGAGTATTCACAATCAAGTAAGAATCAGTTTTTCTAACATATTCATTATGTTAAAATTTATTTTCCTTATTCAGTGTTTGAAGCAGATTCCAAGATATATTCAGTGCATTTGCATAGTTAAGGAGGAGCTTCCAATTTGTGGATGCTACATTCTTAAGAGTGATCAGAGAGTAATTGCTTGCAGTTTTTCCAAGTCTTATTGCATGGCAGGCCTCTGCCACAGCTCCCAATAAGAGCCATGATTTTCCCAGCTGGGTCTTAGGGACTAAGGAGTCAGCCAAAAACATGAAAGAAAATAATATTCAGATGTAAATTTCTGCCTGTGAGCTGCTTCTGCCTTTTCCTTCACAAAAGATAGCCGGGGAAAAAAAAAAAAAAAAGTATAGATTATATAGATTATTGGTTATATTGGATATCTTACTCAGAATGATTCCATGTTTTGTAAACACTGTCAGGAGGTATGTGTTGTACATATTATGCAGCAGCCTTAGAAGCAGAAAATTTGAGGCAAAAAGGAAATGGGCCTTTTTTTTTTTTTTCCTGTGGGATTAGATACTGAATTTCATAATATCACACAGCATGCTTATGTTCGAGCCAAATTGGGGTAAATGCAAACATTTCTAGAATTTATTGTGGAATTTGTCCTTAATTCCCTGAAAGATGCAGAATATTTTCAGGTATGTCACTGTCTGTGGCTGAACTCCAACCACAATTCTTTAGCATCCACCTTGTTGAAACTTGTGATTTAAGATCAGGTTATGGCCTCACATCTAAATAAACTGAAAGCAGTCATTTGGTCACTAGCTGCAGCCCAGCTGAGAGCGAGCAGCTGAGAGTTCAAAGAATAGCATCAACTCAGCCAGCTTTTACAGGGCTGCTGTTGCCAAGATATGCTGTGCAGTGAAATGAGTAATTTGGAGCTAAATGATTAGATAGAGAATTTTCTTGGTTCTCCTGCAAAATCTTTGTTCTGCTGCAGGTTATATATAAGGGGAATTGCAGTTACATAAAAATGGGCTGTTTGTATTTCTTGAACTGCTCAGACATGGGTGTAGGAAGCCTGAAGTATGGACTGGGAAACAGCACTGGGGCCCAGAGGTGATGGATGAAGACCCTTGGGCTAAGGGGTGGACTAAACGTTTCGTGGAGCTATACATACAGGTAGCTACACCACAGCATCTTGCCTCAGGCAGCCTCTGGAGATTTTCAGAGCTCTAGATAGGTAACAATATCTTTTTTGACTTCCTATTTCAAATGTTTCATTTTTAACCTTTTAAAATTTGTCTCCTTAAAATGAAGCATTTGAACCAAATCCGACTGTAATTGTGTTGCAAGAATCAGATGGCGTTTTCTCTGCCATGGTCGTTGGTTACTCAGCCAGGCTTCCATCACTGTTCAGACAGACAAAAGATTTAAACAACTGTCTTGCTAAAATTACCATAAATTTCTTACGTAAAAATTTTATGTTCTGAAGTCTCTCTTATAGCAGTCTGAAGGTTTTTTATTTGCTTCTAAGTTGTTTTCTTTTTTAAATGAATTGTTTGAACTTCTGGCGAAGGCTGCATGAGAAAAAAATGAGGGTTAAATTAGGTTTTATAGAGCTTTGATTTTCTATGGTAAAGCTCTATTTACTTTTTTATGGCCTTCATAGAAAGAAAGGTGCAAGCTGAAAATCACATCATCTGTCTTGGTTCTACACTAGAACTCTTAAGAGAAGGGTATTGCATACGTGATCTTCATCTTAAAGGGAAAGGTGCTGGGGTAGGTGTCCGTGCAACACTAAGACTGTCATCAAGACTAACAATTATTTTTGGAAAACATACACTACAGCAGTCGTAGTGGGTTGGGTTTCATCACCAAAGTAGTACTGAAAGTCACTAGTTTTAGTTGGACCTGACAGAACGGCTTTTTTTACATCTATATTCTGTTCACAAACGCACCAGAATAGAAACAACGCAACGTAACATTTCTTTATCAGATCAGTTTCCTTCCGTTTCCAGTCATTCTAACTGAACTTCTCGAAGACCTTCAGAACAGGTGTTTTAAATATAAGGTGTGTATCTCCAGAGGTTTAACTGAAGCAGTCGTACGAGCTTGAAAAAGTGAACCACGTGTATCCGGCACAAGTTGCTGGCCATGTGCCAGCATTCATGTGCGCAGCGATCCTCTACTGTGATCTCTTTTGCCTTAGTTTGAAGTAAAACCTACACTGCAATTAAAAAAATAAAAAGAAAAAAAAAAAAAGCAAAGGTCAAACCCTATTGACTTATATTAATGAAAAAGTATTAGTTATGTATTGTAAGTATTTAGGAAATGTAGAGATCTCAGGCCTGGAACTAAGATAACTTTGAAAAATTGAACATTTTAAAAAAATTGCCCAGACCATGAAATAAACTTTAAAAATTAGTGAAATTATGTTTTAGGTGTAAGGTCCTTCTGGAACCCAAGAATTCCTTTAACATACAAAATGTTAGGTTAAACTTCCGTGCTGTAATATAGATTGTGCTCCCTCAGTGTGATGGATCGCTGATGAAGGTTGCTGCACTATTTTGCTTTAGTTTCATTTGGGGGGAGGCCCAAAAGTGTGGTGTCTTGATCAGGTTTTTACTCACAGGAGCAAACAGCCGAATTTAAACTAGACACGCTTTTGATGGGCTTTGTAATTTATTCCCTTCTCTGAAGATAACACTGTGGCAGAAATTTCAGTGAAGTTTGCCTTTCTGCCTACACCCCAAATTTCCATTTTGCGAGCAGCAGAAATACATTCAGTTACCTTATCCACATAAAGATCTTCACTGTCAGCCTGTGATGCAGTGGCAGCGCCCTGCAGGTTCACTGGCAGCGTACGCTGGTGCCTGTGACCTGAGAGTTACTGGCATTTGGCTGGAGGAAGTCCCACCCTATCTCTAAGCAGCTGCTGGTAAGAAATGGTTAGATATGGAGAAAAACAGAGCTGAGCAGAGCTATCAGAAGGAGCGATGGGAGCTCCAGGCACTCCTTGCTGACCGTGAAGGGAAGCCTTGCCTCACCTGATCCTGGCTCCCGGATGACTGGCTAGGTCAGAGTTGATGACTACCAAGTGCTACAGAGATGTTCAAGAGCATGGCTGTCTGTCCTTATTTCCAAATAGCACGAGGAGCCTTCTCAGCCCCACTGCTACTTCCCAGTAGCTGTATTTGCAGCGTGGCACTTGGGCTCCTGTGCTGAGCACACACAGCTGTAAAGGTGGAGCTCTTCTTGGCAGTCCTCAAATTACAAACTGTCTGTGCAGCATCAGGGAAGATCACGCCCTGTGGAAAAGGTCTCCTCCCTTTTTTACACCCCCCTTTTCGATATGGAGAAGAGACAGTACCGGAGTTTATGATTATTAGAGTTGGGAGTGGTTTTAATTTCACTGAGATTAATCTTGAATGCCATAAATTCCTTGACATTACCTTGGGAAGCATCACTTTTATTTGTCCTGAAGCCAATGGAATTTGCTAGAGACACTATAATTTAAACTCCTATAAGTAATAGCTTACTGATAGTCCCTCTCTTCCACAGAGCCTATTTCATAATGGAGAAAAACCACAACCTTTTTTAGGAAGAAAAATTGCGTATTTTGTATCATGAACGTTTTTAAGAAATTAAATTTTGGACTTCAATTTTCATTGCCTGCATTCAGCCATCTTATAAATTCTGAACAAAGTCTGTGGTATCATGAGCCAAAAATATAATTACTTCAATACTTCAGTATTGATCAGTGGACCATAGTGTTTTTTTTTAAGATGCTAATTAAAATTAAAGTAAAATTTAAGTGTTACTGTTTCCTTTTAACCTTTTTTTGTTTGTGACTGTCTGCAGATAGAACTTCCCCACCTTGCTGGGTCAGGTGGGTTTTGTCAAGGCAGGCAGAATTAACAGTCTTTTCCTCTGAGGAACCCATTTGTATCTGAGAACTTAAAAGTTGCCCTAGGATTTATCATCTCACACATAAGAGAGAAATTGGCTTCTCCTGTAATTAAAAATCTGACATGTTCTGGAGTTGTGAATAGCCATACCAGATGGTTTTTCCCTGTACCAAAATAGAGTAAAGAAAGGTAAATAAAAATATAACAATTACCATTTCAGATCATGCCAGTCATGCATTCTAGCATCTTGGATCGAGAGCCGTTCTCTGCGCTATAGCTCTGAAGCACTTAAGGTCTCCAGAATAAAACTATGAGATAATACTTCTATTTCCATCAACTCCTACCTATTGGCTGCTATGTATTCACATATAGTAACATAGTCTAATAATAAGGGATGAAAAAAACAATATAGTTTCCCAATGCACTCCTGCCATGAGCCATTTACTGACAAAAATGGCAGCAGTCACCTTTCCTGTATGAACTTACTGGTACCAGTTACCCAACATGTCCAAATTAGCAACAAATTCAGCCTTTATTGATTTGAACCAACAATCTGATGTGAGAGAAAACTTCTGTGCCACATGCATGGACACCGCAGCTTTTCAGGAGCTGGTAGAGCTTCAAGGTGTAGGCTCCATCGGGCC
Source organism: Anas acuta (assembly GCF_963932015.1). NCBI lineage: Eukaryota > Metazoa > Chordata > Aves > Anseriformes > Anatidae > Anas > Anas acuta. The sequence goes on along the minus strand of NC_088980.1, from coordinate 15,764,577 downwards.
AGCTGTATGGATGTCTGATACAAAGCATGCAAACTCATACTGGGAGGTGTAATGGGTACGTGAAGCATTGCTGTAGTATGCAGCTGATCTGAAGGAGGGAGCATGTCTTTAAAATCAGTGTTTGTTGGAACAATCAGAGCCTGTAAGTGGTTCCTAGACAGTTTACAAGGAACGGAAAGCAGTATGTAGCTGTTTGTAGGCATTACCCACAAATCATCAATCATTCCTGAAAACTGCTAATTGGAAAAAATAAGTGTATTAGTTTTGTGATACTCTGATTTCTGGAAATAGTACTGAATGTGTCAGACAGCTCTGTTTGTACATGGGATTATTTAAGTAGCTCACTCCATATTTGCTGGAGAAACACTGTCCCAGTCTTCACCTGTCTTCAAATAATGAGTACTATGTGGTACTGCTTCCTTTTAAAATTTAATTTCTTTACCCATGGAATATCTCTGTGGTTCAACCAATTCCTGCTGGAGTCGTGTGAAATCTGTATTTTGGAACAAATGTTGTCCTTAAGTGCATTTCTTCTAAATACAGAATTTGAAAAAAAGCTGAACAAAAACTTCCTCAAATATATTAAGTTGGTGGGTGTGTGGTTTGTTTGGTTTTGTTTTTAATACTCGCTCTTCTTTTTGTGAAATGTAATATTTCAGCTGGAAAAGAAAAAAAGGAAATCCTGGGGCCTGAAGCTCAGACAGATGAAGTAGGATGTACAGGTATTTGTTTGTTAATCTGAGTCCCTTACTCATAAAGTGCTGTTGAATTTTGGCTAGGTTAAGTATCCCTGTGAAAGCCTTGAAGATTTTCCCACCTCTTTATAAATCACTTTGCTCTTCAAAACGTGAAGCTTTACCCTGTGAGTGCTGTTTCAGCCAGCTAAGTCCAGGTCTCCTCACCCTAGAGGTGCAGCAGAGCAGAGCCTCCACAGCAGCTTGTGTGCTAACAGCTTCAGCAACAAGAGCAAAAGGAAGTATAACACTCATCTTATGTGTAGAATACAGCTACAGCTCAATAGATAGCGTTTTAAACCTAATTAGGAGTATAACAAAATAAACCCAAGCTAGTGGTTTTCTTTTCAACTCCTCTATTTTTACTGATTATGCAGAAAGCAACATAAAATTTGGATCTTAAGGTTCAGGATCAAAACCAGACAGATGCCTTGTCGTTTTGTTATATTCTGCTTTGGTATTGTTGAAAAAAATTAATATATAAACTCTCCAGTTTCTTAAGATTTTTATGCATCATTTTAAAGCCCTTAACACTAAGGAGTTTGATATTATCAGGGTAAGCCTTATTTACAAAAAAAAAGGTAGATGTGTTAGACTAGTTTCACTCATTTTTGTTTGCAATAAAAGCAGGTCTTCTCAAAAAAAGTACGGAGAAGTACCGTATAGTACATTAGTCTAAACATGAGAAAGACTGTCTTGTCTAATAAAATGATTGTGTCAAATTGCAAATTGAGTATGAGACTTCACACTGAGAAATGAACCATAAAACTTCTCCTTCCTATTAAAAATATACCTCACATTTTTAACAGTGGAGGAAATCTGTCATGATTTAGTGTGTCACAGACACAGCTCTCGCAGAATGTTCCACAATGGTAAAAGTCTCTATGAAAAATGTATTTAGGCAAACATGTGCTGGCAAATATTTATTGTACAACGCATGAAGTAACATATTTAATGTATTATTTGTTAACTTTGAAATAAAGTTTTTTTTTTAAATAAATTGTTCATTGATTTTTTTTCCTTAAGTTTTTAATTGGAAAATCTTGAAGAATGTTAACTAGACCTGAAACCTGTATGACACCCATTTCCAGCTCCAGAGAGCAAGCCACTCAAAGTTCAGGTTTGGTGTGTTTTAGCCAGCCAAATTGTTATGCAGAGTTTGAACATCCTCTGGGCTTGCACTAATGAACAGGTCTTAAAATAACATTAAAAAATATGTCTTGAAGGCAACAAATTGACTCTTTCAAACATAGGAGCCAAGACTTTAAGGCTGTATTTCAAACTACAAGGACTAAATTGTGATTAATATTGCATTCAAGAATTTTAAGGAAGTTGAAGGGAGATAAATGTAAAATGATGAAAATATAGTGAAATAAAGAAACCAACTGTATTTTCCATCAGATTTTTAAATGTTGTTCTGCCACTGTTTCTCTGTTTTAAAACTTGGCATATCTTAAGGAGCTTGACCTATACTAGTATTTGTAAAGAGCTTTGTAATCCATGGATAGAGGGTGATTTGGAAATGTGAGTTATTGAATCTCATATATGTTCTTTTTAAAGTCTTCATTTGACATCTTATATTGTTTTTTTACTTTTAGTAAAAGAAGATGAATGTGATTCTGATGCAGAAAATGAGCAAAACCATGACCCTAACGTTGAAGAATTCCTTCAACAAGAAGATACAGCTGTTATTTACCCTGAAGCACCTGAGGAGGACCAGAGACAAGGCACACCAGAAGCTAGTGGTCAGGATGAAAATGGTAAATGTGCCACCAGCTCAGTTCTTTCAGAATAAGTTGTACTAAGTACTTGTACCCCAAGTTTCTGTTGTCTTTCAAAATACAACGCATATACACATAGCTTTTGAAAAAAAATATATTAAAATTTTAGTTAAATAGAATCATAGAATGGCTTGATTGGAAAGGACCTTAAAGATCATCCAGTTCCAGCCCCCTGTCATGGTCAGGGACACCTCCCACCAGACAATGTTGCCCAAAGCCCCATCCAGCCTGGCCTTGAACACCTCCAGGGATGGGGCATCCACAGCTTCTCTGGGCAACCTGTGCCAGTGCCTCACCACTCTCTTGAGTGAAGAATTTTCTTTTAGCCTCTAATCTAAATCTCTCCTCTTCTAGTTTAAAACCATCCCCCCTTGTCCTATCATCTGCCCAAGTAACAAGTTGCTCTCCATCTTCTCAGAGCCTTCCCAGAGCCTTCTCTTCTTCAGGCTGAACATATCCAGCTCTCTCAGCCTTTCTTCATATAAGTCCTCCAGCCCTGTGATCATCCTTGTAGCCCTCCTCTGAACCCGCTCCACATCCTTCTTGTGCAGGACTCCAAGTGAGGCCTCACAAGGGCAGAGCAGAGGGGCACAATCACTTCCCTTGCCCTGCTGGCCACCCCTCTGTTGATGCAGCCCAGGGTGCAGATGCCCTTCTGAGCTACAAACTGCAAATACTGATGACGTGATGGGATCGTCATGCAAAAAAAACACTACAACTTGATTTTGTGAAACAAGACACGCACTGTGATTCAGTAGTATGGGTACCTAAATGGTAATAATCTTCAGTAATTGGAAATAAAAATGAAGCTTTCATAAATCCATTCAGTAGCATTATATGAAAGAACAGAACAAATACTTATTAAATGCAACGAGACTGAATCAAGAGAGGATAGTTTTATGTAAGAATAATTTAGGGGGAGATATAACATGTTTCTTTTCATTTTATATTTCTCAACAAAATGCCCAAAAGAATGTACTAGATAGAAGTTTTTTTATTAGATAGTTGGTCTATGACATACTTTGTTGTTTGTTTTTTTTTCCTTAAAAGACAGCAACAGACAAAAAAGAAATACTGCTTATACAGAAATGTTTCTGTGAAATAAAGCAATGGCCTGTTGTTATGCTTCTTAATGGAAGCCCATTAAAAAATACTGACTTTCAAGTAGACTTTGAAAATATTGTTTCATATTGGAATAGGAAGTTTTTATTTTATTATGACTTTTCTTTGCTCGTAGGTAACTGTTCCAGCTTTATAATTTTATATGGTACAAATCAATGCTCTATATTTTGTTATTTTTAAATAATAAGGATAACTAATAACTAGTAGTGTTTTAGATTTAGAAAAAAGAAAAAATATCTACTTAAAGAAATTTTAATGCTTAAAATGTGCTTCTGAATGAGATGTCAAGAGAGACTACGTTCATTTCTTCATCGTGGAACACATACTTGAAGACAAAACCTGTTCAGATTGGTTTTGCATTCTGCACTGCTTTTTGACATGGTCAGTTTTCATAATCTGTGAAAACTCCAGAGTTTTAATCAGATTGTGTTTCTTTAGTGAGTGTATTTATGATTTTCAAAAGAAAATAATATCCTACATAAAGGGTTTAGAGATGTTGTGTTCCAGTTGTTTCAAAAAAAGTACACGTTTGAACAAAAAAACTTTATAGTGGCTGTGTTACTGTACTCAAGTCTAAGGGAGAGCAATGAAAGGGACAATACTAACAAATTTGTTCTGTTCTTTCAGAGAGTTTATGGTAGAAGAGATTCTAGAAAAGAAAAAAATAATAATTTAAAATATTTAGTAAATTTAGGCTGTGTACCTGCCTACTTATATACAGAAGCAGAACATGAATTTCTAATAATTTGTGTTTTACTTTTGAGGTTTTGCAAAATTCAAATAAGATTCATGCTCAACAGTAGCATCTTAAAATTATAATTTAATTAATTTAAAATTTTAATCTCTGGTTGCAGTGGCACAGATTGTCAAGTTAGCTTTACAGACTTGCAATATGATTTCCATGTAATCATTAAAAATACAAATTTATATTAATAATTTAAATTGTGCCTACCTAAGTAGGTTTACAGGAAACTGTTCTGAAAATCAAGATGCTGAACAATGTTGGTCAAAGTTTTAATTATTTGGAAGAGAAAATGCCAAAAAATGTCTTGATACTTGCTAAAGATTTACGCTTCAAAGCCAGGAGACTGGACAAGTGAAGTCACAGAGAATTGGAGTCTTTGGTAATGGGCTTTGCAAAACCATTGCCATTTCAACATTTGCTTCAATGGAAACAGAATTTAACACACTTTTGACATTTCCCCTGACTTGGATCTATGCTGAAATGTACTATTCTTTATATTGTGTGAATGGAGTTGTAGATGGAAAAAAATCAATTGAAGGGAAGCATACTATATCCACACATATGGGGATGTGCTCATTTTTGGAAAACGTACCAAATCTGGGAAAACAAGAAACTTAAATGGCTAGAACTACACCAAAGTAAAAACAGTGAAATGTGAGCGTTACCTAGCCCGTTCTCATAAGGAATGAAAAAGATCCTGTATGACAAAGAAGGTGCTATTTTTAAGTATTAATGAAAACTGGTCTGGCTCTTCCTTTTTTAGTTTTGCAAGACCAATTGCAGTAAAAATAAAGTCAGTAAATTCCACACAAACAAAAGGAATTGCCACTTTATAAAGCATATAATCAATCTATGGTAATAACTGCTGGAAGGGGTCATGAAGATAAATAATTCAGAAGTACTTTAGAAACTACTGGTTAATTTTAGGAGTATTAATAATGCTTACAGTTCAGCAACTTAAAATGACAATCTGTACAAATTTGCACCTCATGCTTCAGATCACAAAATGATAATCTGTGAGGACGTTCCACCTTCCCCTCCTGCTCTCACTTATCACAGTGGATAGGTGAATCAACACAAAATTTGTTTTCCCTTGAAGCATGGAAGGTTAGGATGGTCATTAGAGGATACCACACCTTATAAATAGTGCAGCAAGTACAGCGAACCCTGCTTTTAGGTAAGCACATTTTCATTAATCTGTGAAGTGAAATGTAAAGTAAGAATCTCTGAGAAAAAAACAACTCTAATGTAGAATCAGTTACTATATATGGGGCATAAACATATGCCTGGTAAGAAGAGATGGAGTTAAAATTTCGTAAATGGTGACTTCTCAGAAATATTCTTGTCAAATTACTATTCAGCTTTAATTTGATTTCACTTTTTACTGTACTGACACAGAAGTAACTTCATGAAAGCCAGAAGAGTAAAATCCATAGGTTGTATTGAAATCATATTTATGGCATCACATTTGATAGCTCTGTCACTTATTCCCTTCTCCTGCAGACTGTATGTCCTACTACCAGGTGCATATCTGTGTATAACTGTAAGATTATAGACCATGTTTCTATTCTCCTTCCTCTTACAACTTTGTGTTAATAGAAAAAAATTGTTCTCTGCAGGATGCACATACTGTTTATTCCTAAGGAACTGAAACTGGATGGCCATTAAATGTTTTAGTGCTAGACATAACTTGTAAACATGATTTCAGGGTTGCCAGTGATTGGGCTGGCCAGGTCTACAAAGATTACTGGATCTTCAACCACGTTTTACAATTTTCAGGGTACTTTTTAATCTGAAGTACATGTGCAGAAGCTCTGGTGCTGTGTAGCAAAGTCCGACAGACTTAGAGGCAGAGGTGTGGCTCGGTTGGGTGTCATTGTGCTGACGTCCTCCACAGCACACTGGGACAGCTGTATCCTGCTGCAGTTAGAAATGTAATACCTGTGGAAAAAATATAAACGGTCATTATTCCTTTTCTAAAACAGATGGAGCTTCCTAGCAGCTGCGTGTTTTCTTACAATTACAATCAGCTTAGGTAAATTCAGAGCAAACAGTTTGTTTAAGTACGGTGTGTTCTCTCTCCTGTGTAGGAACGCCTGATGCATTTTCCCAACTGCTCACCTGCCCGTATTGTGATAGAGGGTACAAGCGTTTTACCTCTCTGAAGGAACACATCAAGTACCGCCATGAAAAGAACGAAGATAACTTCAGCTGCTCCCTGTGCAGTTACACCTTCGCCTACAGAACCCAGCTGGACCGCCACATGACGTCGCACAAGTCGGGACGAGATCAGGTAAGTGCCACGGGGCTGGAGGACTTGCTGCCTTCTGCAGCAGCGCCGTGAGCTGGTGTGTGAGCAGAGAGATCTGCACAGAGCATGTCAGATATTCGACTCAGAGTATTCGCTGGCTGGCGTCCCAATCCTGGAGCATTTACTGAAGCTTGCTGTTGAAGTCAGACTTTCTCCCCTGCTATCAGAGGATGAGATGTGAATTCCTGTGCTTTCATTCATCTACGCAGTATAATTGGGTTTGAATTTTAGGTTTTTTTTTTAGTTCTTCATTGCATTTACAGGTGATTAGGTTTTTCTGTTCATCGCCTAACATTACATAAGAGTCATGACTCAAATTTAATCTCACATCTTTAGCAAAATACTTATATTTTTCTTCCATATATCCTGTTTGGCCAATTCAAAATCGAGTGTAGCCATTTTTGCCCTGAAGAAACAATCCATTGTGTTGATTCATTTGTCTGAACGGTGAGATACAATTTCTAAATATGGCCCACGCTATAAAACAATATATAAAAAATTGTTCGTGCATAAATTACAGCGTTTCGATACTAAATAAAGCAATAGAAAGGGCTAAAAATATTCTGAGCTTGTTTTCTCTGGTTCATTGGTTAACCCAAGGGCATGGTTCCTTGAAATGCCCTGGTGAGCTGGCTTCCTCATTATTACTGAGAGACCTGAGGTTTCCCTTCCCTTCCCTTCCCTTCCCTTCCCTTCCCTTCCCTTCCCTTCCCTTCCCTTCCCTTCCCTTCCCTTCCCTTCCCTTCCCTTCCCTTCCCTTCCCTTCCCTTCCCTTCCCTTCCCTTCCCTTCCCGAAAGCTCTAACATCCAATAGAAAAAAGGAGATGCTCTTTCACGTATTGCTAACCCCTGTTCAGCAAGATATTACTAAGTCAAAGACTTCAACAAGGTTAAAACTGTAGTGTCCTTCTTTACATCTGAGTGAATACATTCAGGAGAAGTTTTTACAAAAAGTAAGGGCAGTCTAGTGGCAAGGTTTTTACTGTTTCATGGGGTTTGGAATAACCTCGCCAGTGTGTTCTGGCAGGGCAGCTCATTTATTCACAAGTATTTCCCCTGAACAATTCCTTTCTGCCTTGCTCTCTTACTGGCTTGGCTTCCACTTTAAAGCTACTATCATCTTATATACAGCTTACAATTCTGACTAAAATATATGAGAGCTTTTTGTAAAATCTCATTGTTTTAAGCTACCACTTTTATTTTCCATTTTTCCAACCAGAAGTCCAAAAGTAGAAGAATGAAGTAGTTGGGAGGATTTCCCATTCTTGCATATAGTTTGGAAGAAAAGAGAAAAAATATCAAGGGAATAAACAATCTCAGAAGAATTGCTAGAAAAGGAAACATTGTGTTGCTGCAGGAAATGTTTGGTATTTTAATGGGCTTATGCTTCTGAAGGACATGACTGCATTTGATAAGCAGGAATATTGTTTCTGTGAAGTATCTGGAACTCGGTGTTCACCAGGTTAAATGTGATTTTCTAGAGCCATAGCCAGAGTCAGAACTACAGTAGTGCAGATGCTTGGTTAATTTGAAATGCTTACTTGTTTATGTTACTGTCACAATGTTGTCATGTCATCAGATTTGCTTCATGCACACGGTTACATCGTTTGTGTAATGGAAAATTGAATTTTATCTGTAGTGAAGTATAGGCAATGTGGCCATGGATCTTCTACAGCAACATCTTCAAAACTTAGCGTTTCCTGCTCTTCCTTATTCATAAAGGACGTACCTGAAAGCATGTGACAGCATGTGACAGCTTTGTAACTGGAAGCAGTGAGCAAAGATAATTTCTAGTGTAGTGGAGGCAGCGGAAGAGGTAGGTGCAGGCTGTGCCTTCCTCTGAGGAAGGGGCAAACATGCCAGGCCTTGCGGCTGCTTCTGCTCCAGCGGAGAGCTGAGCACTGATCCTGCACCTTCTCCTCCACCCCCCTCTCCTCTGTGTCCCCAGCTTTCCTCGTACTGCTGTGCACTCACTCTGGCAGCAGCTAAGGGTTAGGAGGCAGCAGAGGTGGCTGTGTATCACCTGCTTTCACGTCTGATGCCCCAAAGAGACGCAGCATGGATAAATGCGTCCTGTGTTTAGTTTTTCTTCTCATCAATCTACAAAGCACCCAGAGCTTGTCTGTTAAAATTTCATATTGCCGTGAACACAGCTGACAAATGACCATTCTAGAAGACCATTACCAAATGTGTGAAAGACCACCAATTTAGCTGTGATTCCTATTTTCCAAACAACTTTTCAGGAGTCCCGTTAATGCTTTCATTTCTCTAGTGTGAAGAGAGTGGACTTGTGTCCAAAGCACAGTAAATATTTGATGCAGAGCTCTGTTAGTGGCTACTAACAGACCTTAAGGACGATGTTTCTTCTTTCAGTCCTAAAAGAAATGCAGAGGATTATGGTCTGAATGCTGAGGTTAAGTCTTAATGAACAGAAAACAGCAGTTAAGTACAGTGCATTAAACAATATACCACATATCGGAGGCACAAAAAGATAGATTTAACACTACTGGAAGAGGAAAAACATTTGAATCTCAGAAAATGAAGGTGGAAGTATCACAGATGGTACTTCAGAGAAGATTCATGATTTCTCAGTTAGTTCTAAAGAAGATTCTGCAGTGTACCTCTTGAGGATATCCCAGATTTAAAATAAATAAATAAAGCACAGGAGGAACAGCGATAAGAGAAAGCTGAATAAAGAATGACAAACACAAGAAGGTAAGGCAACACAGATGGAAAAGCAGCTTATAGCTGTAACCAGGAAAACAGAAAGACTCGTTACAAATTTGGTAAAAGAAACGTGAGCTTCCATGCCAGGGAAGCAGCACATTGAATTTTAAAGACTGGAGCAGAAATATTTTTGACAGCTTGAATACGTGCAGTAATATTTAGGATTAGTATGTATGTAGTCCAGCATCTGCAGTAGCTGTTTGCATGCTGAGATCCTTTAACTTGCCTAATCTCAAGTCAAACAGCAGTAACTGATTCTCTGCAAGCTTAAGTAAATCCTGACACGGTTCCCCAGGCTCGGTGAAGCTGGATCGTTACAGCACAGTGAGTCAGCCACAGTCTTCTAGAGCATCATCTCCAACGTACATAGTGAAACAAAGCTCGGAAGATGTGTGGACTAGCAAAAGACAGCTGACAAACGGGGGAACAGGGGTCTGATCAGGGGAAATCGGAGTGGAGACCTCAATGCAGAGACTTGGAGAAGGCTGAAAGGAGAGGACACAGAGGTGGAGCTGAGCAGGATCTGCTGAGAGGTGAAAACTGCAGCTTAAACAAATGCTTATCCCGAGAGAAGCGCAAAATTAGAGTACTTGGAAGCAATTTAGATTATCTTGTTTCAGTTTGTCTTTGGTTAGCATCTGTATCATGTAAAGTAGGACAGGGTACGGAACAGGGGACTTGAACATTTGGACAGCACACCTCAGAGTCCTCACACTCCCTCACCCAACAAACTCTTGCAGCTAAACATTCTCAAAACCATCGCTCATAAATCATGGCAGGAGCACCACCCTGCCTTCCTATCCATCTCCCCCTTTCTCCAGCAGAGCTGTCGGCCCCCAGCAGGCTCTCGGGGAGCAGTCCCAGGGCTGGGTGGGCAGAGGAGCCCCTCTGCAGCCTCCTGCAGGGGAGGTGAGCGCGCATCAGCTGCTGCCTGCTGGCTGCCCGCGCGCAGGCTGTTCCCCGGGGTTCGTGAAAAGCTCTGCTAATGAGTTTATGAAAATACTCGCCCAAGGTCTGCAGCTGCATCCAAACGGTGGTAGGGCACCTCTCTGCAAAGTTAGCTCCGCTTAGAAAGGAGCTGCTGCTGTTTTAAAGAGACAATTGGTTGGAACAGGGAAAAAGCACTCCGATTGCTCTGCTTCGTGTTGGCAATCAAGCAGCTCCAAGTCCTAAATCATGTGCAGTTGTTGTCTTTAAAAATACATGTTCCTAGATTCATAAAGTTTGTAAAAAAATTAACTCCAGCATATGTATTTCACATATACAGTCCATATACTTACCTGTCTTTCTTTGCTTTTGTTTTTTTCCTAAGTTGTAATGAAAAAGCTATATTAAAAGTAATTTGATTAAAATTTGAAAGTGCTTGACAATAAATGCTCCCAAAAGGTAAAATATAACAAAAATAATTACACAGCTTCAATGCGAACAGTGAAGAAATGTGATGTTGTGTACTTGGGAAATCTCTCGATATTTATTTTAATTGAGTTTTTTGCATTTATTTTGAGAATTAATTGTGACTGAGAGTGCCTTTGTTGTCACTGAGCCATCTTCTCTTGAGCAATCCTGTGGCACCATTACATAAAGGAATCCAAGGCCAACAGTAAGCACTGGAAGCATGTAAATGGAAAAATCAAGTCACCTGATTAAACTTTAAACAGGCTTTTATATGCTTTAATGTTTCTCTATTCTGTGACATATTCTGTGGTTGGTGGGCTTGGGTTTTTTTTTGTTTTTTTGCTTTCACAAATTGAATTAGCATACATCTTGGAACTTCTTACTCATATACAAGCTTCATCTGAAGTTAGGAGAAGGGGCAAATACTTTTTTTCTTTTTACTGTACCAGATTTATTCTGAAGATACACATGGTTCAGTTTTAACCTGACTTCTGATTTGTTTCTTTTTCATGCATAACACATACCACCTTCAGTCTCTTAAAATTATGATTGATTATTTTCAGTTTTGTATTGCATTTTCTCTGTTACAATGTGAAAACACGAGGTTTTTTCCAATATGCTGTTCTGTGCAATAATGTTAATTTTTTCTTACAGAGACATGTGACGCAGTCCAGCGGTAATCGAAAATTCAAGTGCACTGAATGTGGAAAAGCTTTTAAATATAAACATCATCTAAAGGAGCACCTACGAATCCACAGTGGTAAATAAATCAAGCATTGAATTATGTACTAATGTTACCATTCCTACATTTTATAGCTTTGATGAGATATCAGCCTTGTCAGTCCAAGTTTAAAATACGGGTGTTTCTTTTTTCTTCCTCTGTGATTCTGCACCTACTGACTGCAGCCTTCAGCTGTGTGCAGAAAATAAGTAGGATAACTCAAGAGGATTTACAGTTGCAGCTTGAGCTCTGACACTTAAGGAAAACTTCACTTGTGACAGAAGAAATGGGGGCATCCTTCCAGTGCTTTTCACTGGTCTGCTTTTTCTCAGTGGTTGCAGACCACTCTGCATGTTATGAGCCTTGCTAGAAAATTTTAGTTGATAACAATCAGGACGTAACAACTGTGCTTCCTCCTGTGGCTGTGATTTTCATCATTCCAGAATGGTGATATTAAAATAGCCTTAAGACACAGGTGTGAAATTGTGATACACTGTCACAACAGTTTCAATTTGTAATAAATTAACATGTAGTATCGTATATTAATATTCATTATGTTATATAATAAGTATACTCTGGTCACTCAGAAGAGCTTCTTATTTTCTCTTTTTAACCCAAATGTACCCACTAACAGTAAGTCTGAAAACAGGGTGTTAGGCCATCTTTTCCCTCCTTATTGGTTGCTCGGCCATAATAATAGCAATTAAGAGCACCTTGCTCAGAAGTCTTCACTCAGCAAACATCAAATTCATTTCATTTCCACAGAGTACTGGCATCTGTGTCTGTGCATGGGAAAGCTTCAGCCAACGCAGTTTTCGTTCTGAAGAAAGCCAGCTGTTCTGGCTCTTTCCTTTTCCTCTGTAACACATATACCCTGAAAAGTCAACTCTGTGGGTGTAACGATTGCATATTTGTATGCATCTTCCTGACCATTTAACCTGATACTCATCTCTGAAGGCAAACAGACATTGGTCTTATGCCTGGTTCTGGTTTCCCTTTACCTAAACTTTGCTTGTTTATATTCAGCTGATGAGCATTACAGGAAAATACAGATATTTTGTATTTGTATTTGCTGCAGTAAAATGCAGCTCCTTATTTAATTATGATTTACATTTTTGCCATTTGTGTTTTTCCTTTCTGACATTAGTAATAGTGCTGCTGGAATGGAGTTTAATGAAATCTGCAAGTATCGTGTAGACTCATTCATGTGATCTGTAGGCAGTTACTGGGAAATACCAGAATGTATCATGGTCATGTGGGTGCCATCCTTTGTCTACTACTTGACCACAGTTGAACTTATCAGAGACCCTAGAATCAGAGCTAGAGATGACATAATAGCTTTTGGTGTTCAGTTCACTGTAAAGGATTTTTTTCTGTAGGACTCTTTGAGAGCTAATTTTGGTGTATTCTTTTCTGTTTACTGTGCTTGATAAAGTTGCACTGTAACGTGATGAAACATTGCATGCACTTTTTTCCTCTTTTTTTTTTCTTTCTTTTTTTTATCTTTAGGAGAGAAGCCATATGAGTGCCCAAACTGCAAGAAACGTTTTTCCCATTCTGGTTCATACAGCTCACACATAAGCAGTAAGAAGTGTATTGGTTTGATGCCCGTGAATGGTCGAGCTCGGACAGGGCTCAAGACGTCTCAGTGCTCCTCCCCTTCCCTTTCTGCATCACCCGGTAGCCCAGCAAGACCACAGATACGACAAAAGATGGAAAACAAACCCTTGCAAGAGCAACTTCCTGTTAACCAAATTAAAACTGAACCTGTGGATTATGAATTCAAGCCCATAGTGGTTGCTTCAGGAATTAATTGTTCGACCCCTTTGCAGAATGGGGTTTTTAGTGGTGGTAGCCCATTGCAGGCAACCAGTTCTCCTCAGGGTGTGGTGCAAGCTGTTGTTCTACCAACAGTAGGTCTGGTGTCTCCCATAAGCATCAATTTAAGTGACATTCAAAATGTACTTAAAGTGGCAGTGGATGGTAATGTAATAAGGCAAGTATTGGAAAACAATCACGCTAGTCTTGCATCCAAAGAACAAGAAACAATCAGCAATGCATCTATACAACAAGCTGGCCATTCCCTCATTTCAGCTATCAGTCTTCCTTTGGTTGACCAAGATGGGACAACCAAAATTATCATCAACTACAGCTTGGAGCAGCCAAGCCAACTTCAGGTTGTTCCACAAAATCTAAAAAAAGAACACTCTGTTCCTGCAAACAGTTGCAAAAATGAAAAATTACCAGAAGATCTTACGGTGAAGTCTGAGAAAGATAAGAACTTTGAAGGAGAGACCAATGATAGCACTTGTCTTCTTTGTGATGACTGTCCAGGAGATCTTAATGCACTTCAAGAATTAAAGCACTATGAAACGAAAAACCCTCCTCAGCTTCCTCAATCCAGTGAAACAGAAGCTGAGAAGCCTGACTCCCCTGCCCCATCAGAAACTGGGGAGAACAACTTGTCTCCTGGTCAGCCACCTTTAAAGAACCTTTTATCGCTCCTAAAAGCGTATTATGCATTAAATGCACAACCAAGCGCAGAAGAGCTTTCAAAAATAGCGGATTCAGTAAACCTACCACTGGATGTGGTAAAAAAGTGGTTTGAAAAAATGCAAGCTGGACAAATTTCTGTGCAGTCTTCTGGACCATCTTCTCCCGAACAAGCTAAAGTAAGCAGCCCCGCAGATAACGATGATCAAGCAGCAACCACAAATGTGAGTGAACCCCAGAACAGCACAAGTAATTCAGAAAATCCGGCCGATAAAACAAAATCTCAGACTTCATCAGGGGGATCAACTCTGAATGGTTCACGCAGTAGCACGCCATCCCCATCGCCACTAAACCTTTCTTCATCACGAAATTCACAGGGTTATACGTACACGGCAGAGGGTGTACAAGAAGAGCCACAAATTGAACCTCTTGACCTTTCGCTACCAAAGCAACATGGAGAACTATTGGAAAGATCTACCATAACTAGTGTTTACCAGAACAGTGTTTATTCTGTCCAAGAAGAACCTTTGAACTTAACTTGTGCAAAAAAAGAACCACAAAAGGACAACAGTATTACAGACTCTGATCCTATTGTAAATGTAATCCCACCAAGTGCCAATCCCATAAATATTGCTATACCTACAGTCACTGCCCAGTTACCTACAATTGTTGCCATTGCTGACCAGAACAGTGTTCCATGCTTGAGAGCTCTCGCTGCCAATAAGCAAACCATTTTGATTCCCCAGGTGGCTTATACGTACTCTACTACAGTTAGTCCTGCAGTTCAGGAAACACCACCAAAACAGACCCAACAAGCCAATGGAAGTCAGGTACTGAAGTCTATGTGTTCCTGTGCACAGTATGTGATGTGTTCATTCTGTAGCCGTACTAAACTAATAGAAAAATGTTAAATTAAATAAAATGTAAACACAAACTGTCCCGTTTATTCGGTTTGACTGTTAACAGGTAACAGACGTCACCATTAACACCTTTTCAAAGCTAGTCAGCTCGGTCAGCTGGAGTCTAGACTGACAGCTGCAGTCTAGTTCTGTGCATGGAAAAGTCAATTCCTCATTAAATTGTGCCATTCAGAAGTGTCTTCTTGAACATTATTGCTCAGTATTTTAAAGACAGTTTAGTTCTCCTGATCAAAAACCGAGGTAAAGCCGTGGCTTAGATTCCTTTTCTCCTCTTTCCCCACATCCAGAAAATAAACCGTTTGTAAGTTCTCGCTATTCTTTTCACTCTGCTGTGCTTTCTTAGCTTGCAGAGTAGCTGAATTCATCCTTCACAATAATGGCACTTTAAACAAAATTCGGAAGCATTTTCAAATGGAAGTAGGGTAGGTATTACCTTCGTCGTGCACCGCTCCTGTACCCTGATCGGTTCCTCCCTGGGTACCTCTAGATGTGATCTAACCAGGGTTAGATTTTGGGCTGAGAGATACCAATGTATATGGAGGTAGAGACAGAGCAGAACTGAACTGACTTACATAGAGACTTCGCATTTCTAATTAAATCTTAGAAATTGGCCGTTCGGCATTTTATACAGGTTGCTGTATAGCCAGAGACTGGGGAGCCATGAAGATTGGCAGGGCTGCTTACATGTTAGAGTTTAGGAAACCTCAAAAATATGAGGCAGCTAATACGTACATTTGAATACTCAGATTTGATAATATGTGACACAATTAATTGTGTGTGTTGTGATACTATCAGTAGAAAATACAATGCTACTTACAGGTGAGCTTTAACACTTGAAATGCTTAGGAATAGGCTACAGTTACAATATATGGACAACTTTTTGTTAATAAAACATTTGAAATCCCCCATATCTTGTTTAAACTAGATTTTTGGTAGATTTATGAGGAAAAGGGTGGTCAGTTATGTACATTCAAATGATAAATAGCTTTTTGTGATAACTTTGCCAAAAAATCTTCCATAAAACCTGTGAAGTAGCAAAATATGGGGGACAAACATTCATTCAAAAATGCAGCTCAGTATCTAATGGGCTCTTTCACCTTCCTAACACTTCTTAAGGTATTTTACAGCTCTATAATCCTTTCCTTCCTAACATTGCATGTATTTTAGGGGCCTTAAAATACGATGAGCCAGTGTAGCCTAGACCTGGCCAACAATCAGGTTTGGATATGATTACAGTCAGTCGCCCTGAGAATTCTGCATCTGGATGATGGCAAGGACTGCAGAGCAGATAGGTGCAGTGAAAGATTTTTTTTGACAGTTTAAGTCTAAACAATTTTGTTTGGCCACTTACTGGATGGAATGAAAATAACTGTGTAGCTTCAGCTTACATTTTATAAATCATGTGCTGCACTTGTGCATTTTTGAACTCAACCTTTTTTTTTGTAATTTTTCTTAAGGATGAAAGGCAAGACACTAGCTCAGAAGGAGTATCGAATGTAGAAGATCAAAATGATTCTGATTCAACGCCCCCAAAGAAAAAGATGAGAAAGACAGAAAATGGGATGTATGCATGTGATTTATGTGACAAAATATTCCAGAAGAGCAGTTCATTATTGAGACATAAGTATGAACACACAGGTACGTACTAGGATATGCAGTTGCAGATCATTATTTTATTGCTCGTGGGTAACTGATAAGCTCAACTGGAATTCAGTTCACAGAAAATGTTGTAAGAGAAGTATAATAGTCCTTATTACCATTTGTGCCCAGACTTCTTTAGAAATCCATGTTTTGTAAATTTGTTTCACAGAACTGTAGTTCTATGTTTCTTAAATTTGCAAGATCTAAAGCCTGAATAGAAAAATGGGGATTTTCTTCCATCTGGCTCATGGACAATCATCTGCACACCACAATCTATAATGAAGGATTTATTATGTCTAATTTACTTTGTCTGGTTTTAAATTAAGAAAGAATATATGTACATATATTATTTATTTATTAGAAAAGGACCATATATGTGTGTGATATGTCACATGAAAGCCAGCCAGGCTACAAAGGATTCTCAAAGTGAGCCAATTTTGTAGTTATCTGAAGTTAATAGACATTCATGATATGTAGAATCTAACCCCAAAGGAAAACCTTTGTGGCTTTCATTTTTATTTCTAATTTTTCATAATTGTTCCTTTTAGCTCCACTTCTGCTATCCTTAGTCTTTTTTTTTTTTTTTTTGAGTAAGTGTTGCTCTCTTATTTCAGTGATGTCTTCAAAAATCTCTTTTCCTCCTGGTTAAGTGCCTACATTGTCTTTCTGCATATTAAGTTTTTAGTTCATTGTACTTAAACGCAGAATTAAAAAGATAAAATGCTCCCCTTTGTCTTTAACATTTGATCAAGTTTCCCAAGTTGTGTTTGTTAAGATATCTTCTATTTTCATACCTTCCCTGCTCTGAGACTCTTAACTTCTCCCTTTCATAGCACAATTTTGCTTTCTGCTCTGCTTTTAAATTAAATGTTGTGTTCAGAAATGCTGCTTGTTTGACATAATTTGACAGGGAGCACGACCAGAAAACTGCTGTCTCATTGTCTGTATTTTTTTATGTCTGGGTGAAAGCTGTGCAAAGTTGTTTTGCCTAACAACTTTGAGTGTTGAAATCAAAATAACATAACTAGGTCCGTGCTGCCTTTAAAAGGGTCTCTAAAAACAGCAGCAGAAAGGCAAGTAGTAGAGAGGCAAGTAGAAAGCTGGAAAAAAGAGCAGAAAGAGAACTCAGTTAAAGAAAGCAGATTTTTTTCCAGTTGATATACTGGAAGCAAGTTTTGCATGTAAGATACCTATCTGTGCCAGAGAATATTTTAGAATGGTTTTCCTTTTACCTATGACATGCTACAAGGACTTGTGCACAAAAGTTAACATAAAAGCTTAGCTGATTTAAAATTTCCATCAATGGAGACGTGTTAAAATGGTTTTGAGTCTGAATAACATTTAATGCAAGAAATATTCCTCATTTTCTAATCTATTTATATTCATTTTTTGTGCTCAAAATTGCATCTGAGAATATCCTTTTAAGTTGGTTTTCATAGAATTATAGAATCATAGAATATCCCAAGTTGGAAAGGATCATCGAGTCCAACTCCTGGCACCACACAGGTCTACCCAAAATTTCAGACCATGTGACAAAGTGCACAGTCCAAATGCTTCTTCAACTCCGACAGGCTTGGTGCAGTGACTACTTCCCTGGGGAACCTGTTGCAGTGGGCGAGCACCCTCTCAGTGAAGAACCTCTTCCTGATGTCCAGCCTAAGCCTCCCCTACCTCAGCTTGACACCGTTCCCACGGGTCCTATCACTGGTGACTAAAGAGAATAGATCGGTGCCTGCCCCTCCACTCAGTTTTACATCCTTTTTGTACTGTGGTGCCCAGAACTGCACACAGTAATTGAGATGAGGCCGCACCAGTGTGGAGTAGAGCGGGACAATCACTACCCTCGACCGACTAGCGATGCTGTGCTTGATGCACCCCAGGATACTGTTGGCCCTCCTGGCTGCCAGGGCACATTGCTGGCTCATATTCAACTTGCTGTCAACCACAACCCCCAGATCCCTCTCTGCGGGGCTGCTCTCCCGCATCTCGTTGCCCAGTCTGTACATATAGCCAGGGTTGTCCTGTCCCAGGTGCAGGACCCGGCTCTTGCTCTTGTTAAGCTTCATGTGGTTGGTGATTGCCCAGCTCTCCAATCTGTCCAGATCTCTCTGCAAGGCCTTTCCACCCTCAACAGAGTCCACAACTCCTCCAAGTTTAGTGTCATCAGCAAATTTGCTCAGAACACCTTCTAGTCCTACATCCAAATCATCTATAAAAACATTGAAGAAGGCTGGCCCTAAAACGGAGCCCTGGGGGACCCCACTGGTGACCATCCACCAGCCAGCCATTTACCACAACCCTTTGAGCCCTGCCTGTCAGCCAATTGCTCACTCATCAGATGGTGTTTTTGTTTAGCTGTATGCTGGACATTTCGTCCAGTAGGATCCTATGGGAAACTGTGTCAAAAGCTTTACTGAAATCCAAAAAGGTCACATCAGCTGGTTTCCCTTGGTCGACTAGATGGGTGATCTTATCATAAAAGCAAATCGGATTGGTTAGGCAGGACCTACACCTCGTGAACCTATGTTGGCTGGGACCAATGACTGCATTGTCTCCCAGGTGCACTTCAATATCTTCAAGGATCATCTCCGTAATTTTACCAGGCACTGACATGAGACTGACAGGCCTGTAATTGCCAGGGTCTTCTTTCTTGTCCTTGTTGAAAATTGGTACAACATTTGCCAGCTTTCAGTCTACTGGGACCACTCCAGATTCCCAAGATTGTTGAAAAGTAGTTGAGAGAGGTCCCACGATGACATCAGCCAGCTCTCCCCATCAAGTAGTGGACCTGTGTTTTCTTTGGCCCTCCTTTTTCTGTTCACATATCTAAAACAAAACTGTTTATTGTCTCCCACAGACCTGGCCAGCTTCAACTCTGATTGGGCTTTGGCCACATGAATTTTCTCCCTACAAACGCGAACAGTGTCCTTGGATTCCTTCCACATTGCCTGACCCTTCTTCCAGCAGCCATACACTTTCTTTTTCTGCCTAAGCTCCGGTAGAAGATCCCTGGTCAGCTAGGCCGGCCTCCTGCCCTGCCTGCCTGACTTCTGATATTTTGGAATTGCCTGGTCCTGTGCTTTTAGGAGGCAGTGCTTAAAGACTGACCAGCACTGATGAACGCCAATGCCTTCAAAAGCAGGGGACTTTGCTAACTAGTTCCCTGAGCAGCCTGAAGTCTGCCTTCCCCATATCCAGGGCTGAAGTTTTGGTGGCAGTTTTCCTTCTGTCACCAAAAATTTTTAGCTCAACCACTTCATGGTCACTGACCAAGACGGCCGCCAATTGCCACAGTCCCACAAGACCTTCTCTGTTCTCCAGAAAGTCCTTACCAGAGGCTTTCAACTTTGCTGTCACCAACTTGCAGTTCCACACAGTCCAGCCCCTGCTTCACGTACATTGCCACCCCGCTGCCTCGCCTACCCTGCCTGTCCCTCCTGAAGAGCCTGTAGCCATCTATTGCAGCACACCAGGACTCATCCCACCTGGTTTCACTTATGCCAATGATGTGGGACTGGGCCAAGACTTCTAGCTCGTCCATTTTATTCTTCATACTGCGTGTGTTTGTGTAGAAGCACTTCAAATGTGCCTCCCTACACACAGCACCTTGTGGAGCTGACCGAAGGACCTCACTAGCATGCAGTCCCTCTGATTCTAGTGTACCATCCCTTAGCTCATCACCATCTGGTCTGGTTTTATCCCTTTCCCCCTTCAACTCTAGTTTAAGGCCCTGTCTATCAGCCCCGCTAACTCCTGAGCAAAAGTCCTTTTCCTGCCGTGACAGAGGCGCATCCCATCTGGTGCCAGCAGGCCCGGTGTTGTGTAGACCTTTCCATGATCGAAAAACCCAAAGTTCTGCCAGTTGCACCAGTCCCAAAGCCACATATTAATGTGACAAGTCTGCTCGTCAACATCGATCCCCCCTATTGGAAGGACAGAGGCAAACACAACCTGTGCCCCTGAACCTTTAACTAGTCGCCCCAAAGCCCTAACGTCCCTTTCAATCGCTCTTGGACTTCTCCTTGCTACCTCGTCATTACCAGCCTGAAAGACCGGTAGCGGGTAGTAGTCGGTGGGCTGTACCAGATGCTTGACTTTCTTAGCGAAGTCTCTCACCCAAGCCCCAGGGAGGCAACAGACTTCCCTGTGTGTTGGGTCTGGTTGGCCCTCTGTCCCTTTCCGAAGGGAGTCCCCCATGATGATAACCCTTCTGTCTTTCTTGACAGAAGATGTAGCGATGCTGGGAGTAGGTTGCCTGGCCTGAGGCACCCTCTCCAACTAGGACGGGCTTTTGTCTACATCATTGTTCTGACTGTTGTGTTCTAGAGCCTCGTACCTGTTACATGAGGGTAGATGGGAAGGCGAGGTGGGCAGGGACAGGCCTCGCCTACCACCCCGAGCAGAAACCTGCTTCCATTCCCCATCTTGGCCTAGGTCCCCTCCTACTGCCTGGCAGGATGAGGGAACTTTTGTCTTCTGTGTAGCAGGAGACCCTTGTGCTGTGGCAGGCTTGTGAGTCGGTCTCAGAGAGGATTGAGTCTTCAGGAGAGAGCCACCAGGTCCTGAAGGGTCCTGCCTCGAGTGGCCTCGATGCCGAAAAAAAGCCCTGACCACCTCAGTCCCCCTCTCCGCTGCAGAATGCATCTGCCCCAGAGACAATCACCTTGGCTTAGTTTTCCTACGAAGCTTACAAATTACCTTTGTAATTGTATCAAGATACCCTTATACTCTTATCCTTTGGCCTCATGCAGGATACCCAGACTGATAATACTAGGAGCAGAATGTCTTGTTAAATAAAGTTATTAATTGTTGGTAATACATTCACCAACAGCATTTTATAATGAATGTGTCAGTACAATTTTTTAAAATGTTAAATACAAAATGTCCAATTGTTTGTGCTTTATTTTCTAGGTAAAAGACCTCATGAGTGTGGAATCTGTAAAAAAGCGTTCAAACACAAACACCATTTGATCGAACACATGCGACTGCATTCTGGGGAAAAACCCTACCAATGTGACAAATGTGGAAAGCGTTTTTCACACTCGGGGTCTTACTCTCAACACATGAATCATCGCTACTCCTATTGCAAACGAGAGGCAGAAGAGCGTGACAGCACAGAGCAGGAAGAGACGGGACAGGAGGTCCTAAATATTGAGCATGTTGGTGCCAGGGCATCTCCGTCACAGATCGACTCAGATGAGAGAGAGAGTCTAACCAGGGAAGAAGAGGAAGACAGTGAAAAAGAGGAAGAGGAGGAGGAAGAAAAAGAGATAGAAGGACTTCAGGAAGAAAAAGAATGTAGAAAATTACAAGAAGTAGAGGACGAAGAAGAAGAAGGGAAAACTGAAGGTAACAAGAGTGATGAAGTTGTAAATCAAGAAAGCAATGCAGAAACAGAAGTTATACAGAATAATGGGCAGGTGTCAGAAGAAAAAACAAATAAAGCTTAAATGATAGTTTTTTCTATAAGGAAAAAAAATTGGTAATGAAGTTCATTCTATATTATACATGCTTTTCATGGAAACGCAGTAGCCTGCATACTGTGATTTCTGTTCACTACTGTGTAAAAAAATATATATATAAAAAAAAGAAAAGAAAAAAAAAAAAAGAAATCCAGGTGTGCCTGAACCTCAAACTTAGTAATTTTTCACACAGTTTTCAAAGTTAGGAACAAGTTTGTAACATGAAGCAGATTAGAAAAATACAGTGACTCTGGAAGCAAAGATTTAACAGGTTGTAGGAAACCTGATTTATTAGACAAGCATCTGGCATTGTTTGTTTTATCAGTATTAATTTTCATTCTTGAGTTGATTAATTTTTAAGCTGTACAATTGGGAGAGATTTTTATGATTTTTTTTTTTTTTTATGGCAAAACATTTCCTAAAACCGCTTCAGTATTTTATTATGTTTTTAAAATGTGAGAACTTCTGCACTACAGAATTCCCTTTTGCAGAAACCTATAATGCAGTTGCAAACAGTGCTTGGCTACCTTTGTAAATTCAACCTAGAAGGTAGCGGTTTATAACATTAGATGTTGTAGTAGAGCATATTATCATTTAAAGTGTATTGTTAGCCTTAAGAAAGCAGATGATAGAAGAACTGAAGTTTCTTACTCATGTGGTTAAAAATGTAGTTGAAAAGATTGTTGTTGAGTTCTGATTGCAGGGACTAACAGTGTTAATACTGGTAAGGACAGCAAAGTCGTCAAAATCAGTGTTTGTAATTGTGTTTTGAGTATGTAGTAACAATATGAAGGATATGATATGAAGCTTTGTATCTCCTTTGGCCTTATGCAAGACCTGTGTGCTGTAAGTGCCATTTATCAGTATTACGAAGGCTCTAACCAGCCTTTATCCAATGTGTGGCCTACAATAACTAGCATTTGTTGATTTGTATCAAACTTCTAATCATGGGGAAAAAACACTTAACCATCAGAGAAGTAAGAACACTGGTATATTTCATTATTTAATTATTTGGTGGTATTTTGGGTTAATACCTGACTTGCAGAATTTCTCTACAATAATTACAAGGGAAATTTTCTAATCTGCTTTATTGCTTTATTGGTTTACTTTAATTTCAGACACATACATGACATGTTATCTGGCTCATAAGTATTTTCAAATGTTAGTTATTATGGACCCCATTTATTAACAATGTTAGCTGATTTTTACCTATCAGTATTATTTTATTTCTTTTAGTTTATAGATCTGTGCAACATTTTGTACTGTATGTCTTCAAACCTGGCAGTATTAATACCCTTCTTACTGACATATGTACCTTTTTAGTTTTAGAAAACTTTTATATTTATGTGTCTTATTTTTATATTTCTTTATTTATTACACAGTGTAGTGTATAATACTGTAGTTTGTATTAATACAATAATATATTTTAGTATGAAAATTTGGAAAGTTGATAAGATTTAAAGTAGAGATGCAATCGGTTCTCTTGCATTGAGATTTGATTTAACAGTGTTATGTTAACATTTATACTTGCCTTGGACTGTAGAACAGATGAATTAAAATGGGAATGTATTAATTTTACAATTGCAATCAATTCATTTTACCTTTACCCAGTTTTTAATATAAAGCTCTTAAATTTTGAAATTCACTGTGTGACTAATAGCATGATGCTCTGCAGTTTTATTAAGAGATTAGCCTAACCATAAAACTCTCATTTCCTTAGTAAGCCAAATTAGAATAATCTTATAAACAGTGTTGGGAACAATGTTTAACATTTTTGTGCCAATTTGTTCCTGTATTCATGTATGTATGTTACGAATCTGAAACTTCATTTTTAAGTTCCTTGTTACATCATGGTCATTTTCTAGTTTTTTACCAGACTCCCCATCTCACAATAAAATGCGTCAACAAGTCTGACTTACTGTCATTATTCTGGTAATTTAAAATAATTGTTTTAAATTATTTCTGCGACGTTACTTAGGCATGGTTCTTGTTTCAGTAGAGATACTGGTTTCAGCTGTATGTAAGGAGCGCATAAGTGAAAGAAATGTTTGTGTGCATGTAAAGGGATCACTGCATTAATTTCTTGATTCTTCAAATATTAGTAGAACAACTAAGTCTTCAAAACAAATCATATATTTTTGTAAATTTTTCCTCCTTGATCTATATAATATACATTTTAAGGCTCTATTTAAATAAGATTGCTTTTAAAAAATGTGAGTCTATGACTGTTTTCTTGAGTTAGCAATAAGCCAGTGAAAAAGTTGATGTATGTTTTGCTGTTGAGTTTTTAAAGATACGGCACCAACATTACAGATGCAGGTAAAGTAATGTAAGTATGAATTGTAGTAATGAAGTGTGAATTGAAGTAATGAAGTACGTTACTTACTTCAGTAATGTAAGTATGAAGGTTTGAAAGTTGTATTACATATTCATTGTTGCAATATTTTGCAGTTTAAGCAAAGTTTAGTGTTACTTAAACAAATTTCTGTTCTTTATTGATCCCTAAATAGGGATTTCAGTTATGTTGTTGTTTTTTTTACACAATAATCATATAAGTTAATTTATGTTCATATGTCTAAGCTTTGAATAATTTTCAATCTTGTTACCTCATTACTGATATACATAAAAGGTTTATCCAATATATTAAATATGCTCTTTTTTTTGTATTTTTCTGTACAGTATATGAAATATTGCACTTTTTCCTAACTCAGTAGTGTATCATTGAGGTAAATGTAAGAAAGCTGTTTGGAAAACAATTGCCATTTGTAATGTATCAATAATGTTGCCTTGTAATTATTATTAAAACAGAAATTGATTGAGTAGTTCAGGATTTCTTACAGGTGAAACTGGCTCAGTTGTAGGTAAATAAATGTACCTTTTTAAACCTATATTAAGGTTATAGATGGAGGTTTTCAGTTATTTCATAATTCAGGAACATCTTACTTGTCTGTAGCAATAAATCCGGTGAGACGTTTGTTGAAAATGGGGTGGAAAGAATATTTGTGCTGCCCTTAGTAGTAGAACACAGAATTTGAATATATTCCAGGTTGCTCACGGAAGTGAAAGCTACGTGTGAAAGGCCAGTAACTTCGGTTTCAAGAACCTTAAATAAAGCAAGAGAAAACTGTGCTTGGACAGAGAACAAAGTGCAAGCAGTTTTGATTCAGGAAACGTCATCACTTTGGAGGAGAAAATTTATATTCATTACTTAGGCTGTGAAACCATTATTTACATTTTTATCTTCAAAATGGATTGGTGTATTGAATTTCGCATCTGTTAAAGCGAGAGATGCCTCTGATGTCTGTCACCTTGTAACTTCATTCATTATCCATCTGGAAAACCAAAACTGTGATGCATCTTCATTTAGCAGGGTAAACTCAGCAGGAACACAGAGGTGCGTAGGAGACCTGGACTTTATTCCTAGCTCCGTCGGTGAGATGCCTGCAGTGCTGATAGCTGGGTGAGGCAGAGGCAGCCCAGCAAGTGGTGAAGGAGTCCGCCAAGGCACCAGAAGCAGTCTAGCTGCAGGCACATGGATTCGTGTAAGTTAATGGCAAATCAGTTTCAAGGAGAGTAAGTTTCACACATGAGAAAACATGAAAGCAAGAGCCTTTGTTTTCTGTCCTTTAAATAAAGAGTGGAGAGGAAAAGTGAAATCTGAATATTGTTTTAATAAAAATTCATTGTCCTAGGACCTCTTTCTTGGTCAGAAGACAAACAGTACATCCATTACATCCACGTGCCCAAACTGTTGTCTGTGCCTGCCTTCTCATCATGCTCACCCTGTGTGGCTCATCTCAGTTATGCAAACAGGAGACAGGACAGTCACCAGTATGGGCAGGCAAAAAAAAAAGGTGTCCTTTGAATGCAGTATAGGACACAGCACTGACCTGAGACTGATCTGGATTTGGTTCTGCTGCTGATCCTTCTTAATAATCCAGAATGTAAATTGCTGTGATTCAAAAACACAGGTACAGTTGCAAAGTTGTTACAATAGTATGTCTTCTGTGTTTTCTAGTACCTTGAGAACAGGAAAAATATGGTAGAATAACTATAGGAAGAAAGCTAGAGAAGTATTTATTAGATTTCATGCCCTAGGATGGGGAATGCCCTGATATCCTCAGAAAGCAGGAGCAAGAAAAAACACTTAAGGCTACAGAGAAAAGTAGAAGGTATGTGCAGAAGAAGTTACTGCTTTCTTGTTTTTTAGTAGCATTCATATGGCATCCCAGTGGTGGCATTCGCTCAGATCCTCCACAGTCACATCTGTCTGCTTGTGGGTCATCTGCAGTAGAGTGCCCATATGTGCAGTTAGTAATATTGCAATGCCAAGCAATCTTTTATGTATGGGCTTGAAAGCTTTTTGAAAATGACATTGAATGACAAATAATCAGATGAATTAGTGCATAGAAAAAAAAATTAAGAAATGTTATTAGTATGTCTGATCTCAGAGCACCCACGTGCTTCAGTAGGTGTTTTAAATTTCAGTCTGAGAAGAGTGGACCATGGTGTCTGCCCACAATGCAACATAGTTTTCCTAAAAAGCAGCATTCTTCAGACAGACTGAGTGAAAAAGGCTTCAGTGGGCAACCAAGTGTTGTGCTCACACCCTCAGGTACAGTTATTCTAATGCAGTTTTCGGAGGTAATCCCACAGGTCTTGTCTGTGCAAACCAGGCTTGGTGCTGATACTGGCACTGGCAAAGTATGCCGAGGGCAGTGGTGGCCGCAGCACTGAGCAGCCACTTGAAAGCAAAAAATTTCCAAGAAAGAAAACAAAGCACCACTAACAGCACGGGTTCGACCACTGCAGAGTGCTACATTAGGGGCTGTTAGCATCAAAGCAATAAAGATTAGGCATCCACACTCAAAACCAGCACAGAAGTCTGGAGTGTAGAAATGGCTGTAGTGGAAATACTTCCTCAGCATACAGAGACTATTAGAGGTTAAGGTAATGATCTGAAGATGAGAGAAGTCCATTTTGCTCATGGAGGCAGTAGTGAACGTAGTGGATGGCTTTGGAGCAGTGAAGGAGGAGAAAGAAAAGCGCATTAATTTGTGCTGACCTGAGCACTTCTTGGAAGTGTGTTCCTTTAAATTTATTTACCAACAGTTTATGTCTGCACACAACTCTTTGTTTGGATGAAGGTTTTATTGTGAGTGTTTTGCAATTCACACTTTGGTACTTACATAACTATTTTTTTTCTCTTTCCTTGACAGAATAGCTTGTTTGATTGTCACTGTGAAACTACCCGAATTTCATAAAGAAAATTCAGTATTACAGTATCTATCTTCTGAGGCTGTATTTTGTCATTTATTCTTCATGTTTTTCTCGGGCAATTGTTCTAATAATATTCACACAGTTTGATTTTTGCAGAGCAAATGAATACAAAAAGGTTATGATGATCAAGTTGCCTTTTAAATGTGAACAAATATTTACACTTTCTGTTTTATCCCTCTGCCCTTTCGTGATGTCTGGTCACTAATCTGCCACACAGTCTTCTTAATTGTGTTTATTACACCTCTCATACATGTTATGTACGTGTTGTCTCTAGGGGATGCAATATATTATGATATATTCCATTGTTTCACCAAGAAGATCTGCTCTTCTTTTACACTGTGATTAGAAAATAAACTGATGGTTGGAATCATACAAGCAATGTGCTGATGTAAGGTGCACTTTGATGGCAAGGTTTGGTCCTAATAGCATGCTGGATGTGAACATCGAGTAGCGTTCATCCACAAGCAGGTGAAGTTCTCCAAGGCTATGCCCCTACACTTGCAGATCTCCCAAGAGCTCTTCAAAAATGATGAGGACAATGGGACGTAAAATAAATGTATTAAGAACGCCACTTTGGTCTTTTCTGTTGAGTCTTAAATTCTGATTCTGATTTTAGATTTCAACCTTTCTGTAACGGGGACTGTCCTTGGGTTTGCTCATCTTTGTGAAAACCAGGATTTGTGCTGTAATTACAAACTTTGCATCACGTGTTAATTCAGGAATTAAGGGAATAAATGAGTTAAAGCCTTAGAAAAATGAAATGCATCTACACTGACTTTGTGTCATTTCTCATGAATTTCTGTTCCTCTTTTACCTGGGAAGTCTGCTCGCTTTTACCACACCATGGGCCCGAGGACAGGACACAGGTCTGACGGCGCTGCAAGTGGCTGTGTTGTTTTGGTCTCTTCAGGTTCTCTTTCTAGGCCAACTCCTGCCCGACTGCTGAAGGATGTCACTGAAACACTTGAATCCAGTGAAACTTCCCACATGTAGCTGATGAAGCACTTCCCTTAGTTTTAACTACATGTAAGTTATTGCAAAGATACGGAGTGAGTATTTTGATCATTCAGTGTGCAAGAATGAAATGTGTTGGACCGAATTGTTGAAGCAGTGTGTTCACTGGACAATCATGCAAAATCCTGAAAATTAAAATGGCTCCAAACAGTAAATTCATGTCTATACACAAAAAATGGTACTTAGCTTTTTATTTTTATTTTATCCCTCTTGATCGAATCAGCACAAAACATTTACGTGGACAGCAGGCCTTGATTCCTTTCGCTGAGGCTGAA
This sequence comes from Anas acuta, assembly GCF_963932015.1. NCBI lineage: Eukaryota > Metazoa > Chordata > Aves > Anseriformes > Anatidae > Anas > Anas acuta. Next base: position 15,735,956 of record NC_088980.1, on the reverse strand, counting down.
GGCTGTGCTGTCACTGTTCCCCTCCGCAGCAGGAGCTGAACAGCTGCCTCGCTTGTACATGCTTCATTTTGAGTCCATGTGAGCAGCAAGCATCAGAGCGAGGGGGAGGAAGGTTTAACCTCTTCGACGGTTGGAGCTGGTCACGCTGCCAGCAGCACCTTCCTGCTCGCTGCTGCAGCTGCTGGCTGGGGTGGTCATGGTTACAGCCTGACCAGGTCAAACGATCGCAGCTGTGGCTGCAGAGATAACAGAGCTTTCAATCAAGACAGGCTCACTAAGTTGACCTCCAGTCAGCTTTTTCCCTCGTTTAGACAGCGCCAAAGAATTCCTTTGGTAGGAGCCAGCAGCCGTGCTCTGGGGGAGGTGCCAGCCTGCATCACCTGGGGCCACCTCAGCCTGTAAATCACAAAGTCTTGAAACTAGCGGCTCGTGTGCCCCAAAATATGGCATTGTGCTTAGAATTTTATTTATTTATTTATTTATTGGTCTTTTTATCAGTTTCTTTGTGTTGGCATTCTTGTCTCCAGGATGATCTAATGTGTCAGGTGCTCTTAAGATGTCCTGAAGCTTAGGGAGAAGCCCTCTGTAAACCAAGGAACAAGGAATCTAGCATTTGTCCCTGTGAAGAGTCTTACTGCAGTTCCTGTAGCTTTTCCAACACTGGTTATGAGGCCAGTTTTCCTGGCCCAGGGGAAAACAGCTAATAAATTAATTGATGTGTGATGGTATAGCTTGCACAATGTTACTCAGGCATAGTTGGGAACTGAACTGGGTATCTAACATGACCAGGCCATCTGCTTTCTACTTTGGCATGCAGGTTTTTGTCTGTAGGAATACAACAAGCCGATCCTTTCTGTGATTTTCAGTGGCTCACCCTTTAGCAGCTCTACCACTTGACAAGCTTATCCTGTTACACTGCAGCCAAGGATCCTGTTCTTCAGCTCAAGCAGCAGAGACACTGCATCTGCACACAGTAAGAGACTCATTCGGGGCCATCAGGTGCCAGAAAAGTGCTGGTGGAACATTTGGCTAGATGGGAGGTTGACACTAGCAATTTATTTCCAGAATTGTTTTCAGAAACCATCGATCTTTGTCCTCTCTTGCTCCCTGCATGGATTAATGTAGGGATTGCTGCTAGAAGCAAAGTGGCAAGTGTGCTGTCAGTCTGGAGGCGAGCTCAAGTTCTACCAGTGACTCCTAGGGAGGGAAAAGAATAATATCATTGCTGATTCTCTACATGCTCCTGCTGGCCCCAAATACCTTCTTGTTCCTCGTGGTTTCTTCATGAAGAAACCAGACTCACTGTCTGGGTCCTGATGGCTCCCCAGCGGGGCTTCCAGCTGCAGCGCCCAGGTGAGGAGAGCAGTAGGAAAAAAACAACTATGTATGAATAATGATTACTGATGTAATTAAAACCATTGTAGGAGCTGCATTTTCACAGACTCAAGGACTGCTTTAGGTTGGAAGGGACCTCTGGAAATCACCTGGTCCAACCCTCTGCTCAACTCCCCTTTTCTTCTTTGCACTTAGAATATTCTGCTGTTTTTAATGATAAAGAAAACAAAAGCCTAATTCCTGCTTTGAAGTACTGTATTAGAGCATTTCATCCAGTTCATAACTGTAGCCCTGCCGTCTCTGCTTAAGAACAGCAGTGTGGCTTTGCTCTCTCATACTTCAGTGAAATCTGAATCTGTTCAGCTCACTGTATCTGAAACTAATTGAAAATAGCTGGAGAGTCTGATGCCAAAAAAAAAAAAAAAAAAAAAAAAAAAAAAGCTATATATTTCATGACCAGAACCATGTATAGGTCAAAGATCATTTATGTTTCTGATTTTTAAACAGTATATTGAGGAGCACTGTCCAAACCTGTTCTCTGCTCCTCCTGCTACCAATGTTTCCATCCAGCTGTCTCTCTGCTTTGTCCTAAAGGCCCAGTCCACCCAGCCATGTGTGCCCTTTGTCACTGCTGCAGATAAATAAGATTATACATGTGGAACAGCTATGCTCCAATGAATATCTCTACTACTGGAAAAGAAACCACTTGACACCTCCAGAACAGGAGGCAGCCTGACTTTATTGCCACAGCAGAAGTGGCTTATGCAGTCAACCAGAACATTGCCGCTAATTCACCGTAGCCTGATCACACGCTTCCTCCTAAACACAAATTTTAATCTTCGGTGGGATTTCTTATGGCTCGTACCTTTATATTTCACCAGTAAATTTTTCTTGTAATTCAACTAAATGCACTGTCTTCTGTAGCTTCTGAAGTGCTTTTTGTTCACCTTTGCAGTTTGGTCTGTTTAGACCTGTGATATTTTCTGTGGCAGAGCTCCTGAGTGCATGCATGTGCTCAGCTCTTCTTGCAGAAAGCAGAGCCTGTGCTGCCCCACAAGGTGCACGCTCCTGGCAGTGTCCTGCAGCTGCTGGAGATGCTCTGCTGAATGCCCAGCAGTGGCAAGGGATGAAAGAATGCTACTGTCTCACCTCTTGGGTGTTCTGAATTTGGATTGACAATGTATTTGTTAATCTAAAAAATTAAAAAAAAAAAAAAAAAAAGAAAGAAAGCAGCAATAAATTAAGTATCCTTGAAAAATACCATTACCTTGCTATCAATATCTTGTAATCTTCTACCTGGGATTTGGCCTCTTTCTCATAAGCAAATGGGATTTGTGAGCCTGTGCTGTGTGTCCTCTTCTCTTGCCTTACAATCTATTTTGTTATGATGATCACTACAGGCCAAATCTAACAGAAAAGATTACATGTCAAAGATGTGAAGTCCTGGCGTGTGACATGCATGACTTGTGAAAACTGGCCACTTAGTGCAGAGAACCAAACTAATGCCCTTGCTAGGCAAAGGCAGGTGTTACTCACTACTTGCTATCATGAGCGCAGCTCTGAGCTATCCACAGCACGTGCCTCTGCTTGTCTGGTGAGGAAATGTGGGGAAGGTGATAGACGGTTCTCTTAGTTCTGTTTCTCTCGTGTTAACGCTGGTATTTCTGAGGACAGAAGAGAAGAGAAAAAAATAAAAAGAGCAAATATAATTTTGTAATTAGTAGTTGACTAATGCAGCCCCTTTGAAAAGGAGATTTGAAATATGGTCCTAACAACTGCGTCTGGCCACTATTCACCAGGGACATTGCCAGCAGGACTGATGCCCTTGTCTTGATCACAGGCTAAGAATCACATGTATTTGTTCACTCTCCAGCCAAACAAATATGAAATTCTGTCATGCAAAGTAGAAATAACCCAATAATAGTGTCTTTGTCATCCAAGAGGGCCAGAACAGAGCACACTGCCTTTGAACCTTGTGTAGATGGAAAAACTGAGTGCAAGTTTCACATATCCCTCATGAGTGCTGTAACATGGACATAATCATGGATAATCCTGTTATTCCCACACTAGTGTGCAGCTCAGTCCAAACAGTTTAAGGGGGTTTGGGCCTGTTTCACCATGCTCCCCAAGTGGTGCAGGTGAAGGAAGACATGGTCTGTGGGCTCTGATGGATTAGCCAGCATGTTGATGCTGGGGGACTTCTGTGAATGCCCAGAAGCAGATGTTTAAGCCTCCTGTGGACAGTATTTCCAAACACTGAACCTGTAGTTTAACAACCACTTACACTCAGTATTTACAAGTGCTGCTGCTGCTGCAGGAAGGGAGAATCTGGCCCCTTTCTTCCCATGGTCTCCCACTGCACTCTGACCTCTCCCTGGCTCATACAGCCCCAGCAGGACTCAACCAGGTAACAAGTAACCAGACGTTTTTTTTCCTGTGTTATTTTTCAGCTGGATCAGTTCTCTGCATAGCACAAAAGCTTTTGCCAATGCAAAGGAAATGCAGCTCAGGCAGTGGGGTTGCTCCCTTGACAGCAGAGTAAAGCAGCCACTGAGCTCGTGCTGAGCAAGAGCCTGAGCTGCTCAGGGCATCACTGCCTCCGGAGGAAGGCAGCACCTGTGGAATGCTTCCGAGGGCTGCAATTTCATATATAGCTGCTGAAAGTCAGAACCAGTTCACATTGAGCAGCGTGGTCCTGTTAGATCTAGCTGAAATGTTTTGTAAAACTGTTTTTTACTTACTGGTAAGATTCATCAGCTTCTACCTGCCTTTGATTTTGCCCTCCTGAAATGCTCTCCACTTTAATTTAAAGCTAGTTTGCCAAAGAGCAGCAACCTGTACAGAGTTTATTTGGCAAAAAACACATGCTCAAATAACAGAGCTGGGGAAAAAAAAAAAATAGGGAAGTCTCACTTCAGTCCGTAGTAGTAACAGTTCACAGTTAAAACCCAAGCTACTGAGTTTTCTCTGCTCGGGGTTCCACACCAACATTAGTTACTCTGACGCTCAGTGTAACCAGTGTCATATAAACAACCCCCTTTGTTCCCTGTAAATGTGGCTGCACAGATTTTTATCTATTGCTAAAAGCTTCTTCATTTATTTTGTAACCCAAGCAGGTCATTTTGGTTTGGAGCTAAGAGCTGGTTAACTTAAAATAGTGCTTCCCCACTCTCCCCCTTCAGTGCTCTGCACGCTGCTGCTTTGGGTAAGAATAATAAGCAAGAGGTGCTGAATTACAGGCATGATGTTCTTCTGGGTTCGCTTCACCCATCACAGGGTTTCTGTATGTGCTGGTGGGGTATGAGTGAAGCCAAGAGCAATGATGTCTAAGATTATACCAATGGACAAAAAAAGTGTATTACAAAGGCAAGTGAGAACATAGAGAGTAGTCTGCTGGCAGCTCAGCGCTTTCTGTCAGAGCTCTGTGCAAATGCACAGGGCTGCTTTAGTCCAGGCTGCTGAGTTATTGTCAGAGCTAGAAAATGTCCTTTGCCCTATTGCGTCATCTCTTTTTCACTTTCAAGCTGTTACAAGAGCAGAGGCCACAATTAGCTCTATTAGTCATTTAGCATATTCAAAATCAGAATAGGTTGGTTTTCCCTTGCTTACAAATGAGCTACTGGCAGCAGGATGTCATCCTGCTGAGGTGATGGCTAGACATAATGCAGGATTTGAGGGCCTGACCCTGGAATAAAGTCCAGGGATCTCTGACAGGGAGCTACACCGTGCAAAGCGACAACTGGGTACACCAAAAAGTGATGCCAATCATCCAGTACTGCCTTGGCTGAGGGATGTACTTGGACCCCTCTGTCTATGCAAAACCTTCTCCCTGAGAAGCTGTTTTATTTCCCAGACCTGCAGACCCCACTGCTGCCCACATCCAAAAGGCAGTTTTTCATGTCAGGACAACATCACATTTAAAGCATCCACCACCTCATGTGGTGGAAAATGAAAACCCAGTAGGCATAGGCTGCTTCAGAGCAGGGCTGGAGTGCTCCATTTCCTTTCATTGAAAAAGTTTTTCTCTCTAGGCAGTAATTTAGGACTTGAGCCATAAGAGAGGATGGGGAAAGGAGACACATGCACCAGAGGGAGTCTGCCTCTGATCCCATGGGCAGAGAAGTCCCTTGGTGGAAAACATGGCCCTGTGCTGATCATTGTGTCCTAAGGACTGGTCCATGGGCGTCCAGACACCATGAAGGGATGGCAGACCACAAGCACCAGGCCTGAGCACAGCACAGCATCCTTGAGTGCCTCACTATCTGAAGGACAGGTTCCTCCTTCATCCAAGCTTTAGAAGAAAATGCTGGCTGCATCAGTGTTTCACAAGAGGTAGAAATTATCAGTGATAGGCTCTAGTCAGGCTTAGATCTAGCCTCTGCTATCTACGCCCTGTCAGTGACTCCATTAACTGCAGAGAAGAGGATGGCCCAACTGTGTTTTCACACCTGCCCCCATGTAAGCCAGTTTATAGCTTTCTGCCAGTCTACAAAGCTTCAAACCCCCCCAGGATCAGCATCTTTCCCTCTGCCTGAGTGTGAGCTGTGCAGCAGGTGGTGGGGCCTCACGGCCTGGCAGCGAGCAGCTGGCCTGCCCCAGCCCAGGCCAAGGGAGGCGGGCGGCCATCTGTGCTCCTACAGCAGCAGGGGGGACGCAGGGTGGCCAGGGACAGCACGCCTCTCCTCTCCTTCGCTGGGTTTTCCATCCACAGGAGGAATGTCCTGCCTTGGAGGAGGCTTGGCTGTGTGTTTCTCCCACTGGCCCGGGGCAGGAGGCCGGCCTAATCGTCAGCCATGCTGTGGTTCACCTCACAGGAGCTGGGCAGGGGAGAAGAATTGTAAAGCTGTCCCCGTAACCAAGCTGTCCCCAAGAAATGTTGCTGGAGTCTGCCTTACGACTTGGGAAAACAAAATAAATCCAATGCATTGCACAAAGGAAACCACCATAGCTCCATTTCAGATGGATTCCAGGCAAATGCCAAATACCAGAGAGGGCAGTAAGGGTGCTTTTAGATGAGCTCTGAAGCTTTCGGGTGGGCAGCCCTAAGAATTTAACTCCCTATAACTACAGCTTTCTCATCATTTAGCCTAACCATTCATTCTCTCTCTTGCAGCTTTCCTCTGACAAGTTTTAATTTAATACCTTTATATACCACCTGGATCTATAGTATGCTGTCCTACTGAAACAAACAAACCAGTAAAAAATCATATTTTGTGAACAGAGAGTCCAAGCAGGGCTTCCTGCCTTACTTTGTTCCTTTCTGTCAAAGCCAGGTGGCACAACTGCCTGTGGGGAGACCATGGTGGCTGTCTTCTACCCAAGTGTAGGAATAACACGGGGGAGGCAGAAATCCTGGACCACAGATACCACATTCAAGGGTGAAAAAAATGAAACGCCTTACAGCAGGAAAAATCTGTCTCTGCTCTGGTTTCCTTGTCTACAGAGGAAGGATAAATATAAATCACAATCCTTGGGCATGCTGTGGGACTGAATTTCAGTACTGCCTAGCCAGTGAGGTGTAGCAGCTCTAGGTGAGCAGAGCTCTTGCGCTGCAGATGGGCCTGGAGAGGTCACCTGGTATCCAGCTGCCAGATGCCCTGTGCAATATGGGCTGTCCTGTACTTACTGCTCAGATTGCTGGCCTCGTCTGAAGGGAATACAGGGCATGGCTTCCCTGCAGCCCATTAAATCCCACATGCGAGGTAACTCTTCTGCATGGATACAGCAAGCACAGGGTATTGAACCTGAAGAGCTGGCACAAACCAAGATGTACATCTCTGGGCCAGGTCAGCAGTTACAACCTGACAATCCTGTCTGACTCTCCTGTAGCAAGATCTTTTTCAAGATGTTTATCTTTTTTTTTTTTTTTTTTTTTTTTTGCAAATGCTATATTTTCCATGTGAGGACTTGTGTCTGGATTAGTTTTTCAGTTTTTCAAAGGGAGGGAGAGAAGAAACCTGTGTTGCCCTTTGAGGAGGTAGATGAGGAAGTTGATAGTGGATTATCTTCATACTTGATAAGAGGAAAATCATCACTTTTCTTCCAAAGGCAGCAGCTATCACGTCTCCTTTTCTTCCAAAGGCAGCAGCTACCACATCTCCTTCCTTTTCTACCACAGCGAGCAGCAAGTTGTCTCAGGTCACCTCTCTCTGGTCCCTTGGGACAGTACTAAAGTAGAGACCATGTGGATGGAAAAAGACCACTGTAAACCCTGTTAAAAATGTACAAGTAGGGGGAGGTCAACAAGGAGAGAGAGAGATGGGCATTTGCAGACCCACCACTGGGGTTCCTTGAGGTTTGGGGCACCCGAGTGCTTCAGCTTCCCCCCACAGTGGCCACCCATGCTGGTCCCCCATGAACTTGCTCATGCAGGAAGTTGGGGCTGACCACATGTAAAGTAAGAAGAGTATGTTCTGCTATTTTATTCACCAAAATATACAAGTTTTATTCCTGTTTATTAATGCAATTAGCTAAATATTAATTTGCAAAAGTAAAAAGCTTACTTCAATTTCAAATGTTATAAGACAAAACATGAAGAATGACTTTAACATGTGCTTATATGCACGTGGATTGCAGTCCTGGAAGGCGTTTGTGCTTCATAACCTACCTTCTGTGAGAAGTAATGAGTTAAGGAGAAACATTGCAGCCAGATAAAACGAGAGGCAGTCATACTTCAGCATTATTTAAGCTTGTTGTGCAACACATCACAGTAATACACTAGTCACAAAGCAGTTGTTATTTACCTTCATTTCACAGAAGAAAATCTCTCCTGGAATCAACCTGGTATTTCTCTCTCTTTTTTTTTTTTTTTCCTTCCAGTGTTTCCCAGTGAGTCACTGCTGGACAACTTGTTCTAGAGGCAGGAAACTGCATTTAAAAGTGATGGAGCACACTTGCCATCACCTCGGTGAAGGAGCGTCACGCTCTTTGTGCAGCTGTTTCCTTAACTGATTCATGAAGAAAAATTCTCCCTCCTCGTAGCCTGTTACTTCTCAGCCCCGATAGCTGCAGTTCCACCCCCTGAATACCTTTGCCACTGGCAATAGCAGCTTGCTAGAAGAGCTGCCACTAAAACCTCTGCACATTGGCACAGGATCATCCTGGTGGCCTGCAGTAATGCTCTGGAGCTGGACACCACCCCTCGCCTCCAGCACTGGGTGTAGTCACATTCATCAAGTTGTGTTTCCTTTCTCTGTTTCCAGGATGGACCCAAGATACAGCAATAACAAGCATTTTTCGTGTGATAACCACAGAGACACAAATGAGAAGAAACTTGCCCAAAATCTTGCACAAGAAATGGAGACAAAGGGTAGCTAAGAATCTGGAAGTTGCCCGCATTGCCTTGTAGATCGCTGCCAGCAGCCTACATCTGTGCACCATATGAGTAAGTGAGAAAGTGTCTTTGAGAAGGGTGTAATGTTGGTCCTGTGTCAATAATGGATCTAGTCCAAGGTACTGAAGCATCTGCTATATATTTCAGTATTTTATTTCTTACACTTGTAAGGATATTCAAGTAGGTGAGCATCTACACCTAAAAGACTGCTTTTGAAAGAGAAGCTCAGATGTGGTCACCACCAGCCAAAATACTTGCTATTCTAGGAGGTACTTTGGACTCTCCTTCAGGTAACATGTCAGCATTAGAATCAAATGATCACCACATGTAGGTCAATAAAGCTCCTAAATTAGCTGTGCAGAGAGCAGCCCTGCAACAGTTATTGCTGGATGGTTAAGTGCCAGTGCAGGTGAATTAAATTATTATTGGCTCCAAGTGTGACTCCTATATCCTGTTAATTCATTACCTGCATCCGAGTTGCCAGCAGAGTGGTGCAAAGCCCTTTCTCATCTCAGGTAGTGTCACCAAAACATGGTGGTTCCTCAGTGGGTCCTCAGAACTTCTTGGATGTGGGATAAATGCATGCGAGGAGTGGGGTTTGGAAAGCAGCAGCCATCCTATACGCTCACCCCAAACACAAGCAGAAAATGCACTTTTGCTTTATGTGACATGGAAGGGAGTGAATCTCAGCCGGTTTTTCCTTCCTTTTCTTCTCTACAGACTCCTCTTGACCCGAAGAGGGGAGTTTTCTTTTCTTACTTTTACAACGTAATCTGCTATGCCTTGGGAGGGGCGAGATGCTCCTTTGTGCTGGGGTTTTCCCCCAGCAGCACCAGCGGAAGGCAGTTACGATGCTGGCGAAGCTCCTGCATCCCCCAAGAGTTAACGAATTCCATCCTCCTATTGTTGCTCAGCTGGGCTTTCCCCAGGACTCACGGTGCGGGGCAGGACTCTCCACGCTCTGTAAAGGGTTCACTTCCTGGTAACAGAGCCATCTATTAGCTCTTGTAGCCGTTGTTCTTGAGCTGAAAGCTCTAGGCTGTAAAGCCCAGCAGGAAGAGATAATTAGCACTAAATTGTGTATTCTGGGCAAAATCCATCCACTTCTGCCAAGACTACACAGGGCCTAAAATACAGTGGAAATATGTGTGGGGTGGATGCTTTTTGCATAAATGTGGAAGGAAGTGTGCATGATTGCATTCTTGGTCAGTGTGACCCAGAAACAGGATCTGGGGTCAATGCGATCCCGTGCCAGCTCCACACTCTGAGTAAGCAGAAGGTTTGGGAGTCTTGCATCTAGCGAGGGAAGGGCAGGCAGGATTTGTGGACGCAGGGCAATAGCCCCTATTGCAGCCCTTGTCCTGTTGCCTTCCTTGGCTTCCACACGTGCACCCCGCAGCCAGCCCTGCTGTGTGCTGCGTTGCACTTGGGCTTTGCACAAGCTGTTTGTGGATTCCCCAGGCTTTATTTTGGGAGCCTGTGTTGCAGCAATGACAGGAACTCCCTCCCAGTGCTGCTGCAGTGTGGTGTAATGCTTTATCCATGCACTAGGTACTCCTCTTTATGTGATTTAATAAACACGCTGCTGTTCCAATGCTTCTTTCCCTGCTTAGACAGCAGGCTCAATTCAGGTGCTTGAGTGCAGGCTGGTTGCCATTTTCCCCTAGGAAGTGCCACCAGAGTCATGCAGGGCCAGAAACTTGTGGGTCTTCTGCTGGTCCTATGTCCTACCTACCAGCCCCAGTAGGTGCATGACTGGAGATGTCCTTGCTGGAAATACCTCGAGCCCTGTGTGTGCAGTTTGGGTTTCCTCGAGCAGGAAGCCATTAGCCATAGCGATGCTGTGCAGTAAGAACCACGGCATCCCAGGGCTTGTCTCAGCTTACCCACAGCAAACTGTGCAATCTCTTAGACAGGTGATGTGTTTAAAAGCAGTTGGTTATGATAAATGTCTGCTGCAAAACCTGAACCTGAGGGGAATCTCGAGGCACTTTGATCTGCGGAAGATCTGGTTCCTCTAAGGCCGTATTAAAGGTCTGCAAACGCTCCAACAGGTGGTGTAAGTTTGCACTGCACAAGCTGGCCTGGTGTGCCCAGCCCATCAAACGAATGCTGAGGGTGGAAGACATCACACTTCGCATTGCCAATTTAAAACGGGCAGAAAGAAGTCAGGTTTCTGCCCGACTGTAGATGTTGTTAGGTTTTCCACATCTTCCCATTCTCATACCGGAGACATCCACCCCATCAGCCTTTTGTCTCAGGCTGCATCTTCAAAACCTTTTGTCTTCAACATGAGTTCTTTTGGGCCTTGTCCAGAAGAATTTTCCTTAAAGCCTGGTGCTGAGAACTGGACACCAGACTCCAGCTGAGGCTGCACTGGTGCCAAGTAGAGCACAGTAATTTTTTCCATGACTTACTTTAAGCACTCTTGCAGGTGTGTCCCAGGATAACATTTGCCCTTTCTTGTGTTGCAGATGCAGAATACCAAGGACTGCCACAGATTCTGGATCTCTACAGGCTGTGGGTCCATCTCTGCCCACTGCTGCCCGACAGGTTCACAAGGGCTGCAGATTGGTCGTGTTTGCTGGGGACATTTTGCATTTGACATTTCCCTCTGAAGTGCTTTTTACTGTCATCTATTTGATTTCTGTCTGTTCCTTGGGCTTTTCAGGATCAATCTGAATTCCAAGGGGAATTTCCTAAGGGAAACTCGTGGGCAAGACGATCATTTATCTTAGTTTGGGTACTAAAAGAGTTGCCAGTTGGCACTGGCTGCATGAAGCTGTGCTTGAGAGGCAGGGAGAAATAGTTTACCCAAAAGACCATCACACTTCAGCTAAGTTACTATTGGTTTCCTTTACTTATTAGAAGTCATGATGATTTAGATATATAGCAGATTTTTCAGATTAAATATATAAGATTTAATACATATGAGCAGTTTCTCAGATTAAATATATATATATACAGGTTGTTTGCTGCCTCCTGAGCTGCTCCTTCTGGTCCCTGGTTACCACCAAGTACTCAGACCAGTGTGGCCCTGCAGCTCGGTTCAGTACTGGGTTTGCTTTTCGGGTTGCTGGGGCAGCATGGCAGGGGAGGAGCAGCTGCTGAGGCGTAGTGGGATCCAGTCTAGTGCCAAGACTGGGTGTTCTGCTTCCTCGTATGTGCATTGCAAATGATCACGGGTGAAATCACCCTTGGGTGTGCACTCCTGTGGGTGCGTACATCCTCCTCGTGCAAAGCATCATGCAATGACACTGTAGGTTTGCTCCATGCCATAGCCTCGTGGCTGAGAGCACCACACCAAGCCACACAGCCTCGTCTGTCTCCATACTCCATCACGCCATTAAGTAAGCTGCCACTAACTTTCTTGCATCCAGCTGTCAAATGCATCACTGTTAGATCAGAGCTGTGAGGTTTCATGTTTTCTTAGCTGATGCGTGACGTTAAATGCCAGCTTTGGCTTTTATAACAGCATTTAGCCTCTGCCTTTGCCTACTTTGCACCAGCTTTGTGACAAAATTTGCTGGGACATTACTTAATCCTCCCAATATGACAATGAGATATCAATTTAAGAAAAACCCACAGTCTGTTTTCCAACTAGTTTTGCACCTTATTGATATTAAATCTAGACCTTTTTCTTCCTGGTTTCCATGTGTGATTGTTTTCCAGACTGGGCCGAGGAAAAGGAATTAAAGCGAGAAGATGTGCTAACACCAGCCTCCAGCAGTTGGTTGCTGCTTTCGTCCCCGAAGGGCTGCTTGTGTAACATTCCAGGAAAGTTAGACATTCAGCTTATTATGCAACAAGGGTTTTTGTTTGGATTTGTTTCTTTTTGTGTGTTTTTTGTTTGTTTGTTTTGTTTTTTCTATTAAAAAGAATGGGAAAAAAATAGTTACAGGAGAGCTTGCTTGGAAAGGGCAGTAAGAAAGAAGCAAAGAAGCTCGATGGCAGAGGTGTGGGTGCTGTCAGCCTGGGGAGCGGAGGTAGTTCAAAGCACCCGAGTGGTACATAATAGATGGTCTTTCAGCAATGTAAGAGCCAACATGGCTCTTCAGAGCTATTACTGTGGTAATGTTGTCATTGACTTCAAAGGTGCTGCCTGGCCTTGCAAAGGGTTATCATGGCTCTCTGTGGAGCATCAGCTACAGGGCTGCTGTTAAATCCATCAGGACCAGACACCTCACATCCCTTTGAGACTATAACCCCGAGTGCATCACCTCATGTGATTACTGAGAATCTCTCTCTCCAGTTACTTGTTGCTTATGGTGCTGGATTGCTCTGGGTGCTTGAAAATTAGAAAAGTGCTGAAGTTTCGGGAGGGTTTTTCTGTTTATTCCTCTACTTCTGCGCATCTTCCCTCCCCTCTGCAGTTTCCTAAGAAAATTCCTGTGAGATTAACAGCACCCACATGCTGGATGTGCAGCATCTGCCCTCAGATGGGCTGCAAGCATGTTCTGCAATGTACAAAATGTGTCTGCAGAAGAAAAAGAATGGGGAAAAGTGAGTTAACTGGGTCCTTAGGGATTTCTAGAGAAACCTTGGGCCTCCTGGTGATAAGCCGCAAGAGAAGGAGGACTTCTACACTATCGGTAGTGCTATCAGTGTGACTAGTAAATAAGACTCTCCTCCAGCAATGAGATTTGTCCTCATTTGAATGACAAATCCTCATGAATTAACATGTGAGTAAGGAAAGTGGCAGCACACCTCCTTTACGTCCTGATTTCTCAGTGAGAAGCCCAAATACTGGTGTTTGCCCAGCTCCCCAGGACATGTCACTGTACTTGCAGAGCTCTCCCCATGAGGGAGCCCTGCCGGAGCCTAGGCAATTACAAACTAGAGAACCAGCATCTTTTGTGATTTTTCTAGAACATCTTTTCCTTCTTGAGGCTATTTGCATGGTAGATCCTTGCTCCTTTCTTTGCTGCACCTGAGCTCAGGCACGGCTCTGACTCCTGGGGTCCAGCTCAGCATCCTCCTTGCCCATCGATCCCCCCTTCCTCCCATCAGCTCCTTCCAGCCCTGCTGGGGTTTGGAGCTGTTGGAGGGAGATGCTTTGTTTAACCCTCATCACCTTTTCTGCCTGGAAATTAAAAATGAAGAAAAAAAAATGTTAATGTTTTGAGTAAACACGTGAAACTGTTTTGAACCCCCGGAGCTAAGCCGTGGCTCACAATTAATTATATTTCTCTACAAAGAAATGTGAGAGGTCAAAGGACAGCATGAAGTAATACATTACGGGGAAGCTGACAGGAGAACGGTAAGTTTGGGCTTAAGTGAAAAATTTTTTGCTTTGCTGGCTCTTGGTGCAGAGCCAACAACAACAGAGCGGGAGCTGGCCTGAAATGTCCGTGGCCAACAGGTGTGCTGCAGACATCGCTGCGACTACTGAAACAACGCTGCGAGTTAGGGCACTTCTGTTCAGTGTCTTCAAATAATAACAATATTAGGACAGGCTCGTGGTAAAGATTTTCACTTTGTGGGATTCACAAGCACTGAAAAATGTGTTGTTTTTTTTTATTAGCAATCACTTTGCATCCCTGGGAGGAGCCGTATGGGACGACGCATGGAAACAAAACTTGCATCTGAAGAAATGTAAGTTTTGTTTTGTGCATTGTGCAGTTTTCTGGGGGAGCCAGAAGGCCAAAGCCATCTGAATTACGGGACTTGCTTCCCTCTGGAGAGCCAAGCAGACGTCTGCTCCCTCTGAACACGTCTGAGAGCAGCTCTTTCTGTCCCCACCTTGGAGTCACAGCCTCCATGCCCAGCAGCTCCCGCTGTTACAGACCCCGATCCCTGCTGCACAGACCCCGTTTTGGGGCTCCAAAACCTTGCAACCTCCACCCAGCCGCAGGAGACCTTTTTGTTAAACAAAAACTTCGTGGCCAGCTCCCGAGGGGTGAGGAGCACCTGAGGCCCTCCCGAAGTCCATGGGAGTTGCCTGTGAGGGCTTAGGACCTCTCAGGCTCCGGCTGTGTGGGCTTAGCAGCCTGCCCACCGGCATGCTTTTATTTCCCCCTAGTGTCTATTATTTCAGACCCCGTGCTTGCCGCAGCATATGTTTCTCCTCCGGAGTCACGGCACATAAAACCACTTTGATTCCTGACGCGGCCCCAGCCGGTCGCTCACCACCGCGCTGCCGACAGATGCACCCAAAACCCTTTTTCCGTGTACTGCCAGGCCCAGCCCCGCAGGACAAGGTCCAGCTCACGCTGTGTGGGGAAAAATACCCCAGAAACCGCAGGGACCGGGGAGCTTTGCACTGGGAGAAGGCTGCAGTGGCTTTTTCAACAATCGGGGCAAAGCAGAGGAGTCCACGCGCTGGTAACAGCAGGGTTTGTGTCTGTAGTTAGGTTGGGGAATATAAAACTTCACAAGAGGCAATCTTTCTCCTTAAGCATATAACCTCATTGCCAGGTAGAGAAAGGAAAAAATTGCCTTATTTCATACAAGCAGAGCTCAGAAGTTCCTCTGAAATGTCCAACACTACGTATCACCGCAGAAATCACCATACTTATCCCTGAGCGGGACTGGCTGCGTACAGCCCAGGTTACACAGCAGCAGCTGACTGAAAAGATAAGACAACAAACTGATATCTCGATGGCAGGATGCTTAGTGTTTGGGGGGCTTTCATAACTTTTCTAGACATAATGGTAATTATTGTTAAACAAGATTATTAAGCGAGTGCAGTGCTCATTGCAGGAGTGCTCTGTGTTTGTCACCACAAGCTTTTCGCATCTTTTTTTGAAGTGCTCTGCAGAATGGGGCTACAAACATGTAAGGGAAAACACCCGAAGTAATTCAGTTTTGTTTCACCTCTTGTTTTCTTTTGTCTGGAAAGAGAAGCACCACGGCAAAGATTTATGAAGAAACATAATTTCTGCTAAGAAACGAGTCAGGATGATCTGCTGACATGGGGGCAAAAGAGAGGGCATGGGAGGAGAGATGTGGGCAGTACCAGGGACAAAAAGGTAAGAAGGGATCTTGCATGGGATAAATAACAAGCCTGGGGAGACGTGGTGGAGGAATAATGACATCAAGCCTGGCTGAGTCCAAGTGCGTGTCACAGCTGAGGCAGGGCCAGGAGGCAGGTGGGGTGCTTTGGTTTCCTGGGCAATAGATAAATCTGTTACAACATCTCCGAGACCAATCTAAATATGGCTCTGAGCATAGCATGCGAGAGGGAGGAACGAAAATAGGGGAGGAGCCCTGTGAGAGGCAAGCAGAAAGGCGAGAGCTGGCGGGAGCTGAAAAGGTTCCTAACGAAGTAACAAAAAGTTCCTGAGAAAGTAAAATCAGGCCAGATCGAGAGGGCTGAACCACTCAAATTGGACTGAAAAATCAGTTTGGGGCATGGTGACACACAGCTTATGGCAGAGTGAGGGAAGAAGGTGAGGAAGGAGGAGCAGAACAAACAGAAGGCCAGGTGGGGACGAAGGACAAGCTTCTTTCCCCTGTTTCCCTGGCAGTTTCCTGCCACCTTCATCAGGAAACTTGCAATGACCATCAAAACAAGCCAGCTGCCGAGGCCAGAGCATCCTCCTGCAGAAGCCACCAAGGACCAGAGGCGGAGGTGCAGCGGGTGCTGTTACCATGCGGTGATCTTGGTCCTCAGCCTCTCCTTCCCCACCACATCCCCTCTACAACCTGAAGTCACCTGCTCCCTGTTAAACCCATCCCGGGGCTGAGCACTGAGCCACCTACTGACCACCAAATGAGAGAAGTTTTAATCCCCCTCCATATATATATATTTATTTTTGGCATCAGTCATAATATTTGCAGTGGCAGAACAGACTCAAACAGGCATTTTGGGCAGAGGAACCTTTTTCCCCTAAGACGCTGCACAGGGCAGGTTGGTGAGCAGTGGTTTCGTTTCTGCTTTCTGCCCCCTGTACCTTTGTGCACGTCAGCCTGCAGCGGCTGGCAGGCTGCGGAGGAAGGTCGTCGCTCGCAGACGTGATGCGGGCAACCCTCTTACGGGAATGAAATTATGCTCCTGTCTTGTGACACTGCCCCATAATTTAAAAGTAAAATTCGCTCTAAGTGATTACACTCATCATAAGCAATAGCCCAACAGGAGGCACAGCCCTGAATTTTCAATTAAAACTCTCTTTCAGTAAAAAATAACCTACAGTTTTCAGGGATGGATTAAAATTTTGCTAAAGCTGTACAGTTTTGTGGAAAGGCTGTTGGCTAAATTCCCCAGGAACATCCCCCTCCACCTGCCATCGTTCACAGGCACCCAACTAAGCCATGAGAGGAAGAATTAGGGCTGACGCAGTGATGGGAGAGTTGCTGAGAAACGCACAGTGAAAGCACAAGCAGTGGGAGAGGAGCCAGAGGGGACGGAGCTGCAAGAGAAGCAGGAAATATTTCAGTTTCTGCAATGGGAGGAGTGAAAAGCTTTGTTCCTTGGGGTATTTCCAGTGGGTCCCCTCACCAGTTCCCCCTCTGCAGCCAACGCCTGGCTTCGTGCACGTGCTCCTTGCACTGCCTGTCAGGCTGAGGTGTGCTGCTGGGGCACAGCACCCTGGCCTCCCGCAGCAGGAGCCAGAAGCAGGGAAGCCAATTCTCTGCATCACAGCGTCCCCGTTTAGCCTCTCCTGCTCACAGGCCGTCTGCTCCCTGACAGCCCTGCGCTGATGTTACGGGCATCAGCAGAGCTGTGCTCAAAGGCTGCACCTTCCAGGCAGAAGTGGAGTCACGAGCTGGAAAAAAAGCAAATGCAAGCTGAAATTGCAACTTCTTGAAGCAGGGGAGGAGGGGAAAAAAAATGATGGGATGGTTGTAAAGCTCTGCATCATCTTACATAAAAGCTCTTTCTCAGCTGTCCCAGTATAAAAAGTGTGGGGATTTAGTCACTCTTTAAAACTGGCATTTCTGAGGCTGCCACCATTTGTCACACTGCTAAAATGAAACAGTGATAATGGATTGGAGGCTCTGATATGACTGGGGTCCAGATAAACGTAACAGAAAAGATAAAAGGTTGAGAACCACGTAGATCCAAACACTAGATCCTAATCACTGTATCAAAGTGTAAGGCAGGTTTGCATGGCAAAATATTTTATTGAAGGCCAATGAGTCCAGACGAATGAATGGTACTGCTTCCAGAAACCTTCTTCTAGGGTGACAGCCACTTGGTGCCCACCTCTTGGCCCAGCATGGTGCTGGCAGTGAAGCTGAGCCCAGTCTGCTGCCTTCCAGCTCCCGGGGCTGTGTGGGTGCAGCAGCCGGACCACTGTGTGGGACCATCAGTGGACAAGACCCACCAGTCAGACCACTAAATCAGTAGCCACAGTGCTGGTGGGACACTGGAGGCACCATTTTCCTCCAGCTTTGTCTCTCCTTCTCCCCCCTGGCCGCAGCAAAACAGGGTTCCCCACAGCACTCATCACAAGGATGGAGCAGCTCCTCTGTGCTGGCTCATGCTGGTGAGGGAGCAGGAGGTGGAGCCCACAGGGGGCTGCTCTCCTGGGGTTAAAACACCCAAAAACCCAAAAGAGAAGTGAAACTGCCCTTTCTAGAACATGGAAATGCTGAGGGGGTGTTTCATGCTCCAGCAGCCAGTGAGGCACAAAGGGCAGCAGAAATCCCCCGGTGCTGCCGCTAACCAAAGCAGTAGGTGTGGGAGAAGGGGCAGCACCTCGGGTGTCAGCACCTGGGGGGGTGAGGAGCCATTTAGTCCCTTCTGGCACTACAGAGGGTGACAAGGGACGGGAGGGAGTCCTAAGACCCTGAGAAGAGCGGTGCAGTGCAGGCAGACACTGACCCATGGCCAGGATCCCTGCGGCAATCTTTCCGTGTTTCGACTTGCGATCTCCCTGCAAAAGGGATTTCAAGCAATGCTGCAGGATACATCCATGAGGAAAAGTGTTCAGCGTCGGTTCCTTAATTAGTGTTTCCTAAATGCCTGAAATTCCTACGCTGTAACATAGCATAACATTTGGAAGTGAAGAGGCACCTAAAACATAACAAAGGCTTTTGGTAAAATGACCAAATTGTGATGACTGCAAGGGTGTGGGCCTGAGATCCTAAGAAAAAATAAATGCTTATTTACTTATTTAATAAAAAATAAAGGGTAAGAAAAGCAAGGAAAGGGGCCTCTGGAAGGAATACTTTTTGTATTAAGAGATTATAAGTAATAACAACCAGCTGGAGAATGAAAGATCTCAAATTTATGTAGAGGTTGTCGAGCTACCCAGACACAGCATGCCAAGAAGATAAACCTCTCTCTTCCAGGTCAAGTTACTGCCAGGTAAATTATGTTTAAGCCATATTTGCAAGAAGCAATAGTGACCTCGCATGGCTTACTAAATTATTCCAGCAGACTGTGATCCTAGATCTTGCTATTACCTTGATGAAATAACCTGAATTCAAGTCAGGGAATCAGATCTGACAACCAGGGCATCCCCGTTCTAGAAATAAACCTCCTTTATGTTATGGGATTGTTGGTGACATGGGGCTGGAGACTGGAAATACTGCTCAGCCCTTGAAGGACCCTGACAGGCCACAGTTGGGGTCTGATCCATGGATCTAATACTTGTTTTTCATCTGACATTTTCATTCCTGGTGATTCTTTCAGCTGAGCTGGGACAGGGAGGAGCAGTATCCAGCCTCTGAGGGGTTTCTACTGACAAAGCATTTGGGCAACACTTGGAGAGTGTCTCTTTGGGGGAAAGCAATTATTGTCACAGCTCTTTTGACATAATTGTATTTCATCAGTTACCATGCAGTTCTGAGCACCAAATCCAGGAGCTCCTGGGAAGCTCCCTTTTTGCCCCGCATGGCCCTATTTGGGTCACAGCTGTGACAGGAACCGTGCTGGGATCCTTCCAAAAGGGGAGCAGTGCTCTCCAGCACCCTGACCCCCTGCAGTCAGTAGCCTTTTTCAAGGGATAATGCGAGTTGAAATGTCCCACTAATGCCATGTAGCACTGCTACAGCCCTGGGGGCTGAGGCTTGCTGGCCGTGCAAGGCCGAGATGTGAGCAATGCAGCTTTCTCCACCTGAGTCTGAAGGCTGAGAGAGAAGGATTTTAATAGGTAGAGGCTCTCCAGATGGCTCTCCAGTGTAATCAGAGCTCACAGCCAGAGTTATTTGGGCTGACTGCGGTGATGGTGCGGATGTGGTCAGTGCTTCAGCCTCCAGCCAGGAAGCTCACGCGCACAGAGGTGTTCAGCTCAGCACCAGTGTGACTGCAGCCACCCCTTGCTTAGCACCAAACCCTGCTGCATCTTCAGCTGGGTCCTGCAGCTCTGGATGCAGAGTGGTGTTTGTACAGGGGATGCTGCTGAGTGGGTCTGCGTGTCACGTCCCACATGAGCCCTGAGCAGTCGGCAGCAAAGAGAGGGATCAACCCCCAGGCTGGATTTGTAGATGCTCGGATCTGTTCACAGCCTTCTGGCAGAGTCCACACGCGTTGGAGCCACAGCTGCACCCTGAGCAGGGCTCCTGTCTGAGAAGCCACCTGCCGAGAAGCTGCTCACGTTGTCATAAGTGTGCACTGGGTTCAGTTTGTGAGATCTGTGTGTGACTGTCTGCGGGGAAGAGGAGAGGGCCCGAGGTCAGCCTTTGTGCAGAAAGGAAGATGCTGAAGAAAGCCCATGCTGCGTGTGCAGCTTCTCACCACCTCTGCTCGTACATTCCTGAAAGCTGACACCACCAGTCATTTTTTGTTTTGTTCCAAGGTGCTCATACTTCAGATGGCGGCATCTTGACATCCCCATCCATTATGTGAACGGATTGCGGAAATAACTCGGCTCTGCCTCTCCCTGTGATATTAATCCCCAGCGGCTGCCTGTAGCACAGAGCCTGCCTGCCTCTGCCTCGGGCACCAGGCACCCCTGAGCTCCCCAGCCCCTGCCGTGCTCGGCTGTGAGGACGGCAGAGGAGCATTTCCAAAATCTGGCTTTCCTGCAAAATTGGAATCCAAGTTGGCACATCAGAGCTTTCCTCCTTGCTGAGCAGCCACAGGTGCTTGTGGTGAAATATAAGGCCTTTAACAAGAGCATTGTGATAATATAATATCACATTATGGGAGCCAGGCGGGCTTCATTAAGCAATGGCTGAAAATTGTACAATTGAGAAAGGAGCCAGCAAATTAAGATCCACAGCTCTTGTGCGTAGAGCAAAACATCATTAGCTTTGAGGTGGGGGACGACGTTACCTTCTACACCCTGTTGACTTTCAGTGCTTGTGTTCTTAATGCGCACACAGCAAGCTGGTTCAGGAAATGCAAACTGTGGTAATTGCTCCAAATCTCGGCTCATCATTCCTGGGAACAGATGTCACCGGGGAAGGGACCTGCGGAAGGAGGAGGGGAGGAGTGATGGGAAGGCCTGGAGAGAAGAGAAGAAAATCAGGGTACTTTCACATTAGTGAAATGGGATACCCATCTGGACACACAGAGAGGGCTGGCAGCACGCAGTTACTGCACAGGGTCTGGCCATGACATCCTGTACTTGTTTTTACCAGTGGGCACTTGTGTGATCAGCAGCATTTAGGAGAAAGCACGTCAGACGGGGGATGCATCAAAGGCTGAAAAACAAAACCTTCCTTTGCTTAAACACTGCTGGAGCTTAAACACTTGCCTGGCTGTAAAAAGCAAAGTTGATTCATTCTCTTCTTTTTTTTTCTTTCTTTCTTTCTTTGGGGAGGGGGAGGGAGAAGAAGGGAGGAAGACCTGAAGTGGAAAAACAACCCCCCCCAAAAAAGAAGCAGCTGTGGAGCTGCATGTGTGAATGCTGCAGAGGAAAGCAAAGACGCACTGACAAAACAAGCCAGGAATGCTGGGGCCCGAGCTCTGAAACACATACGGTTTATGTTGTTCTTACCACAAACCAAAAATATGTTCCCATTCGAAATGGTCGAATCCACAGCTGTTTTAAAATCCCTTGGTACTTCTGAGACAAATGATCCAAGTCAGACTGTGCTAACAGGGTCAGTTTGAGAGCCAAGCGAGAGCTGTGACTGATGCAGAATCACTGCAGCTCCATCCCTTTCCACATCAATCATTGCCCAATGAAAATCCTGTGGGGCTGTCGGACTCTCTTACAATATTGTTTACATTAGGAGATGATGTAAAGCTCCTCCAGCAAAACTGTACTGCTCGATGATGATCCCCACTAACAACAAGCGGGCTTAAGTTGCAGCTGCAGGACAGCACAGAGAGATGCAGGAACATACCCCCAAATTTACATCTACAAAAGCAGTCATTAATGTTTCATAAAATACACCCATTGATTCATCTCTGCAGGCAAATTCTCTCCCTTTAAACTGATGATTATAAAGCACCTTGGGGCGACTCTACATCCTAGGCACTCTATAGAGTAGCTGCACTGATATTGTCATAAAAGCCGAAATGGCTTTAATACATTTCCTCACAATAGCAGTTTTAATTCACTCTGAGAGGGCTGGCTGTCAGGAAAATAATATTTTTCTCAGATTCACACCTGAGGTCAAAACCTTGCCCTCCACGCCAGAGCTAATAAATCACACTTCTTTTTTTTCCTGCTCCCTTTGAATCGCTAGGACGGTGTCTTGCGGAAAGACAAAAAGGGGTCTTTGAGGGAGAGCGGCACGGAGGGGGAGGGCCGTGGAAAAGGCCCCGGCGACGTACTGTAATCACGTATGGGGAAGGGAAGGCTCACAGCTGTTCCCGGCCTTGAAAAGAAAGCCTCGGCACCTGTTTAATCTTGACTGAAAGGTCTCAAGTTATGGCCTTTATGCTCTAATACACCCCCATTAAATATTTGCATATTAAACATACAGGAAAGAAGCGCTGCCTCAAGTGACGGGGAGCGAGCAGCATGGCAGCCTCCCTCACTCGCCAAGTGTGCCTCTCCTCAGGCCCTCCTTTTCCCTCTTGGGTGCTTTTTCCAGGCACGAATCCCCCAAGCACACTCTGTCTGGATGTGTCTGAGCCCAGAAGCAATGGTTCCAGTGGGATTTTTTAGCTTGGCTTCCCTGACACCAGCCTCCCTCCTCAGTGAAGCCTGAAATCCAGAAGCGTTTCCTTCTACTTGTAGCCCCAGCCTGTATCCCCCCAAGACCTCACAGGTCCTGCTACAACTGGACCCAGGCAAAAATGTTTTCTCTGCTGCTCCTCAAGACGCCAGGATGCTCACAGCACCCGCTGCCGTGAGCCCATCACCTGGGAGAGCAGTTGCTGCTGAACCGCTCCTGCTTCTCCACTCGTTTTGGGCCATTCCTCTCCACCTCCCACCTTACAAGCCACCAAAGTGCCCTGCACAGGCTGGGACACCGGTGCTATGCCTGCTGTCCCCCCAGGGAGCTGCTGCCTGGCTGGGAAGTTGTGGGAAGCTCTCACAGTGTCGGGAGCATTTGTACCGAGGTGCCTGAGGCTGCTCCATCCTCCAGACGGAGCTGCTGGAGATGAATGATCTGCTTCATGGCACCACAGCACTCCGGTCCTGGGGACAACAGGAAACGTGGTCACATGAGCCATTTGGCCACGCACATTTGGCAGATTCAGCTTAAAACCAGGCCTTACATGTGGTTTTAGAGGTAGCCGATGACTGGGTTGATATTCTGTTGACACGGTCTGTTTTTAGATGTGGTTTCGAGCGCAGGCCTCACAAGTGCTCCTGTCCTGACAGACGGCTTTTCATCTGGGGAGGAGCAGCAGGAGGAGCTCCCTCAGCTCATGAGCTGGAGCTGGACCAGCATCAGAAGAAGATTTGCACACAGGCGTCTCTGCAAAGGGTGTGAGCACTTTTATGGGGCCTTCGGGCTCTGCAGCTGTCATGTGAATTGCAACCTTGGCCCTGGATGGTTCAAGAGAAGGGTTTACAAGCTGCTGGTGTCTCTGTCGTGTCTGGCGTCCATGCCAGACGGTTCCAGAACAGTCCTGGATACTCAACAGCAGCAGTTCCCTG
The DNA here is from genome assembly GCF_963932015.1 of Anas acuta. Classification (NCBI taxonomy): domain Eukaryota; kingdom Metazoa; phylum Chordata; class Aves; order Anseriformes; family Anatidae; genus Anas; species Anas acuta. The sequence continues at coordinate 15,712,391 of NC_088980.1, read as the reverse complement.
CCTCCCCGTCCTCTTTCAGAGACCACCACACAGCAGCAAGGTCTCACCACATCTCCTGTCACTTGCCACCGAGGAGAGGGGGGGTCTCCTCCCCAGGGTGTCACAGCAGGAGGAGGCGGAGGCTCCCTTCCCAGGCCTGGACAGAAGAAGTGGGTACACAAGAAGGCCTCTCTTGGTAGCTTGTTTCTCCGGCCTCGATGTATCTGTGTGTTTAGTGTTCCTACATTACAGTGTCCTTACAAGCAGTGTCAAAGAAAGGCGCCTCGTGCTGGGCAAGGGAGGTGAAAGCCCGATGCTGCCTGATTTCTAGGGCTGTGCCCTCCACCGCTGCAAACCGGCCCCTCCAAATGCTCTGCTGCCCACACAAAGGAGCTTTATGCTGATGGGAGAGACTTTTATTGTGCCGAAGGAGCTTGTCAATACAACAGCCCTCTTTGTGTGGCTGCGTCACCCATCAGCCATATGCAGTCCCAAGGCAAGGCTTGCATACTGTAGAGGGCATTACATGATCCCTCTGCACAGAGATACATTCAGCTCAAACAGTGTTATTTTTGTCTTATTTTTTAATGACTGTTGGGGGGGTGGGGTAGATGTAGACAATGGCAGGGAAAGTGAGCACGAGCCCTGCAGATATTTTATGTCTTTTCACTTACAAACATGGAGAGAAAAAAAAAAAAATCACTGAGGCCCTGATGTGCCTAATTGCCCAGCAGTGGCAGAAAGCGAGTTGGCAGCGTCTGCTCAACCTGCACAGGCTGGTGCTTCACCTCACCATATGTCTGCTCAGCCACTCATGACTCACCCGAACAGGCCACATGGCGGCTTGGACACTCCATAAGGGCTGTGCATGCTGTTCTGGAGGAGCAGTCAGAAATAATTCCAAATGTTCAGCGTTCCTGTCCTTGCTGGAGACTAGAACTGGGCTATTATGATGCTTTTCTATTCCTTGCTTCATTATAAGCATTACAGATGTTGGGAATGTCACCCTGCCCTCTTACCAGTCACAACTAAGCAAGCTGTTTATTTACAATGACCAACTAGATTGGCATTTCCTATTGCTCTCTGCTGACTGGATTATCTTTCAGCCTCAAAACATCTGCAGCCACATATTAGCTGGTCAGAAATGCCCTCTCTGTCAGGCGTTATTGCTAAATTACCCTGAGCTGGAATGGTCACAGGCTGTCAGAGGTCTGCAAGGTTCAGCTATCACTGCCACTCAGCTGCAGGAGGATTTTCTGGAACAACACAGCCTGCAGATCCCTGCATCCAGCTGGCTCCTGCCCTCATTCCACCAGCAGAAGACAGCACTGCTGGGTGTTACAACAGTTCCCCCTCCACCAAACTGACATATTTCAGCATCATACTCAACAGCACTCAGAGATCACAGCTCCGAGCACAGAAGTACATCTTTACCAGGTTATATGTATTTCCACAGCCTGTGAAGAGGTCTCAGCTTCTTGGTTCTTGCTGCTGGGGGAAGAAGAATGCCTGTAAAAATTTTTTTGTTGCTAGTGTGTCATTTATTAGTATATCACAATTAGATGTGCAAGGGTGGTGAAAGGTATTTCTGCCTGAGGTAGTGCTAGCAGTGGCAAGGGTTAATAAGTGCCTTGGTGTGAGCATTGCATACATTTATCCCTCTTGGCACTTAGCCTCCTAGCAGCAAAAAGTTGACAAGTGCTTTTCTGTAAATCTGCTGTCCTGTTAGGGGCTCAGTCAGGCAAAAATCTCCATTCCTTTTCTTAAGGCAGTGAAACAAAACAACTTTGCAGGGCAATAAGACCACAGGTACAATCTTAGACATGTATGTTATTCACTGCAGGATCACCATTTTTTCTCCTGATACATTTTTATACCCCATGATTGTCAGATATGTGAGCCCCTCTTCCGAATCAAGTGCAGCATGGACCAGTCCCCAGGGGCAGTGGAAGGGGCATGGCAGCCAGCACCACTGCTCTCTACCACCTCAGTGAGTACTGGGAAGAACTTGATCCTTACTGGATCCCCGTCCCTCCCAGCAGCTGCAGGCAGCACGCTCCAGTGCCTGAGACGCAGATGGAAATATTTTCCTCACAAGCACTTTGCAAACAAGCACGCAGCAGCCAGGCAGCCTCTCTCAGCACCCGTGAGGGGCCACATGAACCCCCTCCGTGTGTCTGACCAGGAGGGAGGCAGGCAAGGGCTGCTGACACCAATCCTTGCCCACCAGCAGAGGAGAGAGGAGCCTCCGAGGAACAGCAGGTGGCAGAGGCTGTGCTGTCACCAGGCAGCCCAAATCCTCCACGAAATGGCTACCAGCCGAGGAAAAGTCAGTGCTGCGGCTGTCTGCAGAGCTTTGGGTCCACCCCTACCTCTTAGTTTGGCTTTTCAGCCTCCCTTCTTCCCTAATCCTCTCACAGCTATCTGCTGTAGTGCAAGAGTAGCCCTGACTGAGCTGCATTTTTTTTTTCTTAATCTTTTCAGGCTGCCAAAATCCAAGCTGTCAAATACAGGTTAGCAGACTGAAAACGCAGATGTCCATTCTTGACTGAGTTTTCCACGTGGGCTGGATGTGTTCAGAACAGCTTTTAAGGTCAAAGCACCCGTCCCTTTCACCATGCCCATCCTCCTCGGCAGCCAGTCGCTCATTGCCTGCCGTGTTCACTGCACTCCTCTGCAAGCATCGTTGTTCACGCTCACTAGTTTCATGCAGTTCTGGCACACGGCATACATGGCTACAATTGATTAGGGCCACAAGCAAGGGCTTCGTGACACACATCCCTTGTGTAACATAGTGCACAGGGATCAAAAACTTCCCAGCTGAAGTGCTTGAGACTAACCTAAGGCAGGGGAATTCAAAATATGAAAAAAGTGCACCTAAAGACCCTTTGTCCTCACCTGGAGATAGGTGTTCTGCTTGCTCACGCACCTGAAGGGACTTGAATGCGCATATGCAGCCACAGGTACAGCATACTTACACTTGTCATGTGTTACCCATGAAGAACAAGGCATTGGAGGCCTCTAATTTGCCACCCACGCCTGAGTGCTGAGTGCTCTACATCTGGGCTGAGAGCATCACAGTCACGGGTAGATGTCATCTGTCATTGTTCCAGTGTGGGAGAAACCTGTTAATTTTGCCCTGATGAATATACTAATCCACCTCCCATCTCTCCTGCTAGCTTACGAGTTTCCTTCACACGCCACAATTTCTCTTCTGGACTCTGAAGTCTCTGAGGGCAAGGACTGTCATACCTGAGCCAGGCTTCTGCACGAGGCAGCAAAGCGGGGCCTGAGCAGGGAGACATAGAGAAGCCTTAATACTGGATAAACTAGGATTATAAAAGCAAAGTCTAGCTGCTGGAATCATACTAAACCTACCAATCCAATTCTGCCAAGGCCCTCCAAGGTGCTGACTTCAGGACACTGCCCAGCTCACTGGGATTTAGGCTGCTGAGATATGAGAGGGAGGCTGTTTTTGCATGTCACACTGCCAGAGTCAAATCTGATTGATTTCTTAGACTCTCACCCACCAGAATTACCCCTGAGAAGCCACAGCTCATTTTCAAAGGTTTCAGGGAAATTCAGAAGCTGCATAAATATTAAAGCACAGTCTCTCCTAATTAGATGATCAATAAAGTGCAGTCAAAATTATGTGAATAATCATCGTTCCCTGCAATGCTGTATACAGTTATTCAGACTTCAGCAACTCTAGCCCCAGCTATGTTTAGACGAAGTAATAAGTCTGATTTAAGTATCTGGGATGCATTTGCAGACAGGTGCGTTATTTTTTTCTTTTCTTTTCTTTTGTCTGAAGCGTAAAGAATGGGCCACTGCCAGAGGCAGGGTACCAGGCTTGACAGACCAGTGGTCTGATCAGGTCTGGCATATCCTTTGTTCCTCTGTTCCAATTTAATGCCTGCTGGGAGTGAATTCCAATCATGTGGGGATGTTTTGCCAATGAATATTTACCAACATCCTGACTACCCTGGGAATACGGTTAAAAAAAAACAACTTTCAGTGAAGTGAACACATACTAGAATTAGCACTCAGAAATAAGTCATGAGCATTTTTTGTAACCCTGAAATTAAACAACAAAAACATACCAGTTCAGTTCATGTGTACATTTAGGACTAACCCAACCCAAGGGCGCATACTCTATGTGTCTCTGTTACAAGACCTAAATTTCTAGCCAATTATAAACCTGTGTATCACGTTGTAGCAATATATTATTTGAATGATGCATTGCATCCTTCCAGCCCAGTAGTCCAATAGACAGGTGGCAATCTGACTTCTTTAACCACAGAGAAGCTGATGCAGTAAATGCATAGCTGTGTGTAGCTAGCCCCCAAATCCAAATCCTTGCATAGTGCCAGGAACACCTCCATCACACTGGGTCCATCTGTATGTCAGTAAACACCACCTTTATCAGCTAAGGTTTGGGGACCACTTGCTTATCTGCAGGAACTGGCTGATGATGCAGCACTTGTCCTCACTCCTTTCTAGCTGCTAAACTCCATTAAAACAAGCAAGAAATCAATGACCCTCTTCCCAGCTGTCACACAGAAGAGTAAGTAATTGCAGCAGCTATGGGGATGGCATGTCAGCAGCTGAAGGCGAGGAGGTGGGTTCTGTGACCGTGTGTGGAGGTGGAGGACATTGCCGCCAGGTGATCTCTGCTCCAACCAGTTAATGAGTTTCAGCCCCCGCACTGGATTGTTCCAGCTCCCGAAGCAGTGGTAGGGGGAGGTAAACATGAGCTGTTCCTGGCCTCAAACACATCAAGTGAGGCTTGTGAGGACAGAGGGCATCCAAGGTCTTCAGCTTCCTCTTCTCTAAATGAGCTCCATGAGCAAGAAACACACCTGGGCAGGAGCTGTGCAGCATGGCACCGTTAGCAGGGACTGAAGGGACTCAGCCTCATGGAGTACCAGGTGCCAGGGGTGATTCACGGTCAGGGGGACCTTCTACTTCTGCTTTGTAGACTGGGCCAGTTCCACTTCTAAGTCCAGAAGTAAAGAAATGCTACGGCCTATGTGGTGCTCCACAAAACAAGACTGGCAGCCACAACATTAAAAAGGCCCATTTTCCTAAAAACAAAACAAAACAAAACAATTTTATAATAGCATATGACAAACATGGGAGATCTTCTGAATTTTAAGACTTTTACATTGCAATCGATTGTGTTTTCTGGCATTTTTCTTTTAGTAGAAGGGTTATAGAGTTGACGGTGAGCTTTTTGGTGTATTTTTGTCTGTTTTATGCTGAAAACATCCTGTAAGCCCTTAATTCTGGAGTCTATGACTTGGAGAAGAAAGAAATCAAAGATTCACAGTGAAAGCTCTGGCGATGCAAATGCTCTGTTCTGCTCTGTGATGTTGACCCGCTGTCCTGCACACAAATCCCCAGCCTCTAGAGGGGAGAGAGTTTCACCTTCCCATTTTCATGTGCAAAATGATGGCAGAGTCAGGATTTTCTCAGACAGATGCTGTTTTGGGCAGGGAGCTGAGCAGGGATGCAGAGTTGCCAGTTTCACCTTGACTCATAGCACTGTGGAGCATTAATAAAACCCAGGCTCTTGGAAGAGCGTGCCTCTTGCCATCCATGCCCTCGCTGACACTGCCCTTCTTCCTTCCCACGCAGAGCCCTCACTGCAGGCCAGGAAAGAGGAACATCTCTGTGCAGTTTCTACTTCTTCCTCCACCTCATTTGGGCCTGGCGTGCACGACTAGCGAACATCTGCATCTCGTTGGCAAGAGCAAGTGAGCAGCACAAGTGAATTGTTAACGGGCAGCCCCATGTGGGGATGTGTATTTACACCTCCTCCGGTCCTGGATTATTTGGGGTGTCGTGAATCTGACTGCAGTGAAAGTAAGAAGGAAGAGCTCGAATACTTATACAGGTCATCATATAACCACAGGAAATGTAGGACAGACATTTTTGCATTAATCTGTAATGTTAAGCACTTAATCAACAACTTAAATATTCTTCAAATTCCCAGCTTGAGTGACAGCATCTGAATGGTTTTGTACAAATTAAGTGGGCTTAAATTTAAGCACATTAAGGTTCCCTAATTAGTAGTGACAGTCATAACCAGGGTTTCAGCTATGTATATTTATGTTGCAACACAGATAGGGTGTTCAATCTAGATTTGGCGGATTTAAGAGCTTATAGAGTTCCAAAAATACATGTAATGGACCGAAGCATTGGAAATATGACATCTGCTCCAGTGCATGAAAAAGACTGTGGGTCTGTTCCTTTGAGAGCATTATCATTGCTAGAAAATATTAACTCCTAAAAAAAGCGTCGGCTACTATTTGCAAGCATGGAGCCACATTCCTCACATGGGGCTTTCGAGGGCAGCCTGTCTGTTTTGGTATCTGTCTAGGATGCTCCTTTCTTTTTAGTGTCAGATGGCCTCGCGGTCTTTAATGTACATATCTTCACTATCCTGGCAGGGTAGCAGAGCGCTGTCACCAGTCTTTTAAAGATGGGGATCATGAGACTTTAGCTTGCCCACAGTCTCTGAGGTAAAGCAGGGAATAGAAAGACTGTCTTCAAAATCCCCATTTCCCTTTCATCCTTCATGCTGGATGGCTCTGCTGTGTAGGCAGCAGCTCCTTGATGCGTAGGTCTGCTGGTGTGAAGTGCACATGAAAGCAGTGGTTGACTCTGCAGCCACAGCCGTCTGGCTGCATGCTCCTGGTTCAAAACCAAGGTCCATAAGGTCATCAGGAAAGGCAGCGTCACTATTTTTGTTCAGTACTCAACAAATAATAAGCAACATGCAAATCATTAATCTTTTAAACCTGTTATTCATAACTTTGTCATTTACTTGGGTGCCCTAAGTGCTATTGCTATTTTATCATTCCCAAAGTGATCGAGTCTGAAGTCCTATTTACAGGGCTACAGCTTTGGCACAACTTCCACACTATTAACAACCAGACTCATAACCAGCAGCAAAAAGAAACTGTACAGAGGGCTTTGCAGAGCTTGTGAAGGCTGTTGTTAACGCCTTACACTCAGCTCCAGCTTGCCAGAAGATATAGTCCGGAGTTAAACACATTAAACACTGCTTCCACAGTGGCTTTCAAAGACTTTTTTTTACATGGATTTCTTCAGGACCTGAATGATAAACATTTGCTTAGTCTTTCTCTCCTCCTACCCCAAAATTTCACCAAATATTTGATATCTGTTACTTCTCAAAACCTAAACCTTGCCATACAGGATGTGGGCTGAGAGACCCTGAACAAATGTATGAATATTGTATATTTATTTATCTGGCAGCCAAAATTGCTACAAAAGCGTGAACCCCCAAATACTTTCCTCAAATCAGGGCTACAGGCTTTTTTTTTATATACTCCTAATTTTTCTATCCTTCCCATTCTGATAAGCATAAGTGAATATTAAAATAAAAGTTAATGGTGTTCCCCCTCCCTTTTTTTTTTTTCAAATATAGAAATGAATTATCCAGAAGTTTCAAGGCTTTCCTCCTTGATGGGGAGATGGCTTGGCATGGCTCTGGCCTAAGCTGTTCACAGACCTGACATTTTTGGAGCCCAGGTCATTGAAGGTGGCTGGGGCCGGGCTGCCTGAGCTGGCTCAGGACAGGCTCTGTTCCTCAGAGCACCGTTTGGCAGCGCCTGTGCTCCCCTGCAGGTGCCTTTTAGGCCAAAGTTAGGTGCTAAAAATACAGCACCTTCCATTATATGGAAACAGTTATGCATCAATCCTTAAACCATGAGGCCACATGGTCAATCTGTATTGAGTGTGGACCCAAGAAAAGGAAAGATGTTAGGAAAAGGCCTATTGGACACCTGGAATGAATATCGTACATACCATCTCAGCATCTCTGAAAATGCAAGATGTCCCGTTTTTTTATTTTTTTAATATCTAATACTAAAAGTAGCATGCACATTATGCATGACACAGAAGTGTCAGACTGGGATCTCTCACAAGGGGAACAAGCAGCAGGGGAGTCCATCCCTTTGGGCTCAGACCTGGTCCCCACGATATCAGGGGCGAGCAGCCTCAGAGGGACATTGTGCTAGAGAAAAAGAGCATTTCCTGGTGTAGCTGCTAGCTGCCACTGGCAGGGAGCTGGGTGTAGACCATTTTAAGTCTAACTGAGTTTAGCACTTGGATGGGGTGTGTGCCGGGTAGGGGTAAGCCGTGCTGACAGTCCCTGGGGCCTGGCAGCAGTGGGAGCAGGCCTGCGCCTGCGGGGTGAAGCCTGGAGCCCTGCATGGCCTGCACTGCCAAAGCCTGGTGTGCAAAGAGGAGGTTTGAGTTAGACAACTCAAACCTTTATTAACAGGCAGCATGAGTGTGTCTGCCTGGTTTTGTCATCACATTCCTGGGAAACAGCATAGCTTCTTGTGCTGGGTAACATTTGCATGGGTAAGGAGCGGTGTTTTGTCCTTGCCTGGTGGCTCGCCCTCATGCAGGAGAGGCTTTGGTACCGCCTGCTGGACACAAAGAGCCCTTCCCTGCACCCATATAGGGGCTGTGCCAGCTTCAGGCCTTCCCTGTACCATCGGCTTCCCTGTTGAGACACTGGGACATCTAATGGATCCAATTTGGATTGGAGACATGGCTCTGGCCAAGTTACCCAAGCAGTCAAACAATGTCAGAGACCAGAATGGACTGGGAGCTTAGCCCGTGAGGTTTGGACCAGCTGAGATATTGTGAGAGGAGAGCTGGTCCCAGGAAAAGAAGTCTGACATCAGGATGAGACATGGGATACAGAATGGCCAAAATCAGGGGCAACCACCAGCTTAATCAGAGAGTCTAAGCTACCTCTCATGACCTCAATTGGTAAAAAAAATTAGCAGTGCAGGCTGATGGTAAAAAGATTGCTAACAAACATAGTGCCTTTTTAATCTCCTGCTTACTGTCCTAATATTGTCATATTGCAACTGTAAATACTCTTACTAAACCAGAGTGTACCCCAGACTTTCAGTCTCAGCAATCCTACACTCCTGGACATTGAAAGCCTGACAGGCACTGAGCAAGACTGCCAGAGGTGCACAGTGACAGGTTGAGGTGCAACTAACATGAAGAACAACTTGGGAAACCCAGTCTTTCACTGGGTAGGGAGGCTTGGTGGTCCTGACACTGCAACAGGTTTCCTAGGGACGTCATGGATTCTACACCCTTGCTGATAGTCAAAACCCAGCTGGTCAAGGCCCCGTGCTACTTGCTGTAGGTGACCTTCACAGTGACAGGTTGGACAAGATGACTTCCAGAGGTCCCTTCTGACCCAGGTTACTCCATGTCTCTGAGGCACTGTCCTGGCTGACCTGCTTAAGCCTCTGTCATTAGGGCCAGAAAGCGAGTGCTGCAGAGCACAGGTGAGGTGAGGTTCCTCACAGAACAGAGCACAGGTTCCAGGTGAGGTCCTTTGAGGACCTCATTATGTTCTATGACACTAATACGGCTGTGAATGGTTAATTCTGCTGGAATGCTAGTTCTACTTTTTCTTGCCATCAGGACCAGAACCTAAATCTTTTTGTTTTTTACAAAATAATTTCCAAAAGCCTGGGATAAATACGGTTATTATTGCAAAGCTTTTAATCACATGTTCAATTTCATTAATATGGACATTATTGGTGAGACCAAAGCATTCATATCATGTGCCATCTTCAGACAAAAGCCAGAAGTGTGCTGTGCTATATTTTTCATTGGGATTTTCTGTCCACTGCTTGTTTTTAACTGTCCTAGGCGTGAGTGTTTACTACATGCAGAACATGATGAGATGTGGGAATTGTGCTGGTTTCAAAACTGTAGAAAAAGACAGTAAATGCTGGAGTGAATAACCAATTTGACTTTCCTATTTTTCTTTTAAATTACCTATCTCTATTTCATTTACTAGGAATTACTTGTCATGCAACTACTAATACACAAGCTAGCTGCGGGTCAGTCCACAGTGTTCATTAGCTGAAGCCTGGGACAGGAGCCTTCTTATCCTGTGCTCATTTACACCTCAGCCCATAAACCTGGGTTATAGTGTCACTGCCAGCCAGGATTGGGAGTTTTCTCCGTCCTCAGCCTCACTGGTGAGTGGGCTTAAGAAATCCTGAACTTGTCCCTAAGCCACCCTCTAAAAGAGTATTCTTCATATAGAATAGTCAATGTCTGGATCTTCAAGTACCTGAAGTTACCATGAGCTTATAAAGGCTCTTGCAAGTTCCTGTAGCTGCTTGTATGCTGTGTTATTACACTGTGTTGTACAACAAATATATTTTAAGGCCTCATCCTATCACTGTCTCACATGAGAGAAGTTCAGTCTGCCCTGACGGTGTCCCAAGAGCCGTGCTTTTCAGTACATATCTGCAGGCTCAGGGCACAAAGTTATAGAAACCTCTCTCCTGCACATCTTCATCTTCATTTGAAATTCACAGAGGCTGGCAGGTTTTGCCCCAAATTTTCTCTTTCTGGAATATACGTATATGCAGGAATTCACAGTTGTAGTTGGGTGGTGAAACAGAAAGAGATGAAGTGCCTCCGGAAGCAACCTAAATATCAGTTCACATCCAGCTCTGATTGCCGTGAAGACCAGAAAATAGCCTCCTTGTCCATTAGCTTTCAAGAAGCAATAACCTCTGTAAAGTATTGAGGTACCTCCTGTGCTAAGGATGTTCTGAGCAGTGCTTTCATTCTTCCAGAGATAAGAGTTTGCCTGAAATTAGAAAATTATAAACCATAAAGTCCTGTTAGATCTTACTACCTTTCCCCACTGATAAAAGGTATGGGATGGAGTAAAATAGCAGCATTATTTCCTCACTTTATTCTAGACATGACTGATTGTAGCACAGAAAATCTCTACTTCAGGTTATCCAGCGTGCAAAAGCTGGATGTACAAGAAGTGGGAGGACTTGTCAGCTCTTCAGAGGCACTTTCTTTGTAGGGGTGAACCCTTTACTTGAGTATTTGACGCACGCAGGGAGGAAGGTGTTAATCTGTTCACATCCAAGGCACAGTCTGCAGGCTGCTGGTAATTGCTGCCCCATAAATGTGCCTGTCATGCCTCCTTAGGCTTTAAATATCCAAACTCAAAATAGATGTCTGTGCAACATGTTGAGCCCGGCACTATTGTTTCACGAGGCAGTGTTATTCATTTAGCTCCAGCCAGCTGCTCTCTATATTCAGCTTGGAGGAGCAGACTGGAATTTGTAACCAGACAGGCAGGCTGGGAAGCTATAACTTATTCCCTGGGCTGATCAACCAGTGCATCAAAAGTACAGTAAACAAACGCCCACTGGAAGCCCATTCCAGCGCTGCGTCCCCTCCTTTCCCCTGCCACAAATAGCAGTGACTGGAAGGGAACCTGCCTTCATAAACAAATACCCTAGACCTTAATTCTAGTATCAGCTGCATGACATAGTGTTATTGGTATGTTAAACACGGCACAGAACAGCAGGATACACTGTTAGGTCACACATGGCAGTATGAAATAGGAGGTTAAGGTCTATGCCTTCTGCTGGGTGGGGACCTGGAGCAGGTCAGTTGTTTGTAGCTATATTGCCCTCTACTGACAGATGCACAAAGAGGTTGAGACCCTGCTTCTGTAAACCCCCGTGGGGAGAGGCTGTCCTGGCACTTGAGGCAAGACAGCAGCATGAGGTGGTGTCTTGGCCCAGCCTGGCAGGAGATACCAGCTTTCATCTCCTTTGGTGGAGACACCACTTATTCTAGTCCCACAGACACGTGCTTGGCCATGAGTTGACGCTCTCCACTGAGAGCCTCTTTCTTTTCCTTTTTTTAACACAAACGAGCCATTGTCTGAGATGTTTTCTCTGCATTCTTCAACCTTTTGTGGACATTGGGAGCAGCCATGTGCACAATCCAGCTGCACCGAACAATCCTCGGGAGCGGGAGTGCCTCCAGCAGCTCCCTGCAGCTGTGAGGAGGCTCAGCACAGGCACAGCCCCGTGCCATAAAAATGGGGGCTTTTCAACCCCCCAGAGGATGACCGTGGTAAACCAGGAGGTCTGCCGCCCTGTCCCCCTCTACCAAATATCAAACCAGCTGATGACTTCAGGCCAACAGCGCTCAGTCGATGGCTGTGGCTCTGCAGGGGCCTATGGGGACTGCCAAGGCCGACAGAGCAGCAGGCTGAGCGGGCACAGTCTTGATTTCATCTGTAAATCACAGGCGCCTCTTTGGCTGGTTTCCTGCCTTCAGAAGCGGGGCTGTCTTCTCCTCGTAACTCCCTGTGTGTCTTTGAACCACCTCCAGCAGCACGCGGGTTGCAGGGGAGATGGCATTCATCTGTGGAGCCGTAGTTCAGAAGGCTGAGCATTGAAAAAAAATAAGGCTGCGAAGCCCTGCTCTGGGGCAACAGAGCATTTTACCAAGGCAGCTCCCCTCCGTTTAGTTGAGGTGGCAGGAGAGCTTTAAAGTAGGCAAATTCAACAGCAAGGAAGTCAGGACAGCAAGAAGGGTTGTGCCGCATCCTCTCGATTAGCACTTCATACAATCAAGACTCATTTAAATATGCTCATGAATGCAAGGAGAAAATTTCAAGTGCTATGCATTTTCCCAAGGGAAATTGCTATCTGTGACTTTTTCTACAACAACACAAAGAATGCAGACTTCTTTTTGGTCTTGTGCAATACTTTTTCAGCCAAAAAGATATTGTTTAATACCAAGAGTAAGCAACAGAAAAGGCATATTAGCTACATGAGAAAAGATTTATATGTGCATTTGTGTGAAAACTGTGTGCACAGTGCACGTGTTTGTTTAACTGGAGGCGTATGAACTGGACAGGAAGTTATATTTCAATATTTTAACAGAGTCTGGTGCTTTTAAAGGTGCTAGGCAGAGGAAATGATGTTACCAGTTACATACGTCCGTGTCTGTCTTCCGTGAGCAGCATTCTGGGTGCACACTAAGGGGAGTTTCCCTTCAAGGGAAAATAATGATTAAAAACCAGCACAGTTGCTTGGGGATGGAATTATTTTCATCCAACAGTTGGTGGCTTAGAAATGTTATCAAACACCCCACGAAGCCATCTGTGAGGCCACTGCGGCATGGTGCGTGTGGGACGGGGCGAGACCTGAGGAAGGAAGCCAGGCAGCGACCGGCTCACCCTCAGGTGTCATCTCTGTGGCTGGAAGCGCTGGCAAGGAGGGAAGCTGGACACGGGAAGGAACTGAGCAGAAACAAGTCATGCGTGAAGCCCAGGAATAAAGAGAATGAAAACAATGAAGCTTAGGTAATGGGAGGACTCCTGCCATGTAGGAAGGGGAGCAGGCTGCAGTTTGTTCCAGCCCAGTCACTCCAGGCGTGTAAATCATGTGAGCGTGCACCCGAGGCGTTATTTATAGCTGGTAGTTGATGCCCCAGTTATTTATTGAGGTGTTTACGCAGAAGGAAACCCCCAAGTATAGGAAACATGCCACTCCAAGTCCCCAGTTTTTCCCACGACTTCATGTATATGCTTTCCCCAGCTTTATGTAGGCTCGTGTTGTTTATTTAAAAAGCACATGGATTAACGATGGCAGCACTGATAAGCATTTATTAGTGTGGTCCCCTCCTGGGGGCTCTGCCAAGGCTGTTCAGGGGCACCCCAAGCTGACTTGCTGGTGCCAGGTCTCCATCACCTCTGCCTTCAGGGGCACAGGTGCAAGAGGAAGGTGAAGGTCCCTTTTGGGGCCAGCCCCACTGCAACCATCCCGTGCTCCTTCACTTGGCAGCTCTGTGTAACACTGTCCTGAAACAGAAACTTCAGTTCTGTCCTGAAAACATCGCACCCGTCTTAGTAAAAACTGGAGGAATCCACAGCCCCTGTTAACAATACAGAGAGGTTAACAATACAGATTGGTTCCTTAACAAATGTTTAATATGTTTAAAAAAATAAATAAATACAGCACTTCACATACTATTTGGAATGCCATCGCTTTACTTTTAAACAAAACCCATTCAGGCAATAAATACACTGGCTTTTTTCCATACAGAATTTCCCATTGTTACCATTACACATAGTTGTTATACAAGGCTACAACACAAGACTTGCACTTCTGTACTTAAGTACACACATGTAAACATAACCCTCCCCCAAAGCAGCTTTCAGAGATATTTTTTTTTTCTAGCACAACCACGATTTGTCATGTAGCACGTGAGTTCTTGGACTTGTGGGGGGAAAAAAAATCATTTTATTTGTTTGCTGAACACTCCAAAAACCCTTCCAGTGAACATCCTGGGGACTTTCACAACCCACCCTATTTCTCACCCTATTCTGCTGTATTGACCAGCCTCCTCCACTGCAGTGAATCCCATGTACCACAGAATAATGTTGTTTGGCAGGGACCTTGGGAGATCTTGCCCAAACCCCTCTCACAGCAGGGGGGTCTATCTTGTACCGGAGAGCCTCGTGCTGGACATAGTCCTGGCCTCACACCTGGTGGCTAAAGGGGAGTCATCGCCTTCCTTAGCCTCCGGCTTCCTCAAAACATACCTTAAATAATGGGAGCAAACACAACTATTGTTGTGTTTCTGGGAATGGGGACATCATAAACAGGATTTGAAAAACTGTTACCTCTTCCTTTCCTGTCCCCAGCTGAGGCTTTAAGCTGAGCACCTGGGAGTTTCTCTTCAGTAGTCAAAACCTGCCCAGGAGCCACCTTTTCATCTTCAGTTTCCCCTCTTGGCAGTCCAGGAGAAGACACAACACAAAGGAGAGAGGAAAGCAGCCGCTTTCAACTTTTATTTCTACACCTTCCTGGTCTACAAAAGCCAAAGCAATGCTCTCATTTGATTTTTTGTGAGCAAGGAAGAGGCATTTAGCCCAGCTGCTCTGTTCTGTGTACATAATTTTAAATTGCTCGCATTAACAACTTTATGTTAATAAAGAGTAGTTTGTGTAAAGAAGAAATTCAATCTGCTCTGCTCCCCCTTGAAGGGAAAACATTTCTCTCTCTGCTGGGTGCACCTCCCAGCATCTCACAAACATATGGTCTTTTAGGTGTAAGTGATGCTCAGTTGCTTTATTGTCTTTAGCAGAAAAGAACTAAATATATAACAGATGCTCAAGCACCTTGAAATTAATGTATTGTGGCAACAAAACTGTCATCACACCCCTTGCAGACACTTTTTTCACCTGTTGTATGGTTGTTTACCTGCAACTTGCTTTGATAATGTTGGGTGTTTTGTTTAATAGTTTGGAAAACTCCCAGGCTCAGCACTGGGCTAGATTCTTGTTTCCTCATATGTGGCACTTTCAATTCTAGACTACTCATTCACTGCTTAAAAATCAGGTAAGCGTGTTCCGCTGATCCTTCAGTCTTTTCTTCCTTTCTTTCCTGTGTAACCATATGCTTGGAAACAGATAATTTGCCAGATAAAGGTGTTTAATCTTCAGAGAGCAGACTTGCTCCATTGGGATTTTATTTGGAACGGATCCATATACAAAGTCTGCCCCTGAATTTGAGTTCCCTGAATTTCAGAAGCTCTCAGTTCAGACTTCAGGTTTAGACTGTCACGAGACACAATCCAAAACATAAATTCTGGGTCCGGGTGCCCATTTGGTTTCCTTTCTCATCTCCCCATCAGTTTCAGCAAGTAGGGCTTGGATTGGGATTTTACCTGCTCTTCTGTTGCCCTTTGCTGACCTACAGCTGTGTCGTGTCAGCAGGCGAGCAAGGTCCTCAACACAGGGGCTTCAGGGAGTCTTGGATGCAATTAATGTTCCCTTTTTCTTAGCATATAAATGTTCTTCGTCTGTAGATCACTTTCCAAGGACTTTCCTGTTGCTGGGAGTGTCGTGTAAGAACTGGACCTCACCTGTTTCACCGCTGCCTCATGCTCATGGCCATCAGCTGTGCTGCACACAGTGCTTGGCAGGCATACCACAGTGCCTACCTGTCCTATTCCTCATGTGGAAATGAAGAGAGAAAGAGATTTGTTTCCTTTCTGGTTGTATAAAGCTACGATGGAAATGATGGGCTCAGTGCTTGTCACCTTGTTGAGTTTGAGCACGAGGGAGTGAGCTTCCACCCTGCAAACTGGAGGCGAAGTGATGAGCTCCTGGGAGGCGCTGGGCTGCTGGGGGCTCCTGGAGCATGTCCTGCGGGCTGCTGAGCTGCTCCACAGCTCACCCCTGGAGCAAGGTCTCTGCCTGTCAGGATGCCCGACAGAAACTGAGAGGAGGCAATGGGAATATGCTGATATTCAAGGGGTTTTAGACTCCATCCCCTCTATAGGATGTTTCAAAGCCTCTCACCAGAGCACGGACAAGTCAGAAGGACTCACCTCTGCAAAAAGGTTTTGCTGTTGGATTTTGAAGAGCACGTGACACCTTGCTGCAGTTTTGCAAGCAGCAATGTAACACCTCGTAGTAAGGGCAGAACTGTGCAAACTTGGGAATATTTGTAAAGCATGCAGTATTGAATGCAATTTCTAGAGTGTTTCTAAGTTAAAATATCAATGGCCTAAGTTAAGTTGACCCTCACTCACCTACAGTCTCATGCATTTTTCCAAATGTAGATTTCTCTGGCCATAGTTTAAAAATAAATCAATGCCAACAGTGATCAACACAGATTTGAATACCAGCAAAAATATACCTAAGCATAAGACTCTGAAAACCCTGAGGAGCTGCAGCTTACAAGCACTTTACTGTGTTGGCCTGCTGTGATTTACCGGCCTGAGAACAATTTCAAGAAGTAATTAAGCCTGCTCGGGTAGCATCAGCACAGATGGGAGCAAAGCCCGGCCAGGGCACTGCACAGCACCCTCTTGTGGAAGCCTGTGCTGTTCCTCTGCTCCCTTCCCACACATCAGCACAATATTCGTGTTCTTCGCAAACCTGGAGTCTGATTTTTCAACCACAGCACGCCTAATTTCCAAAATCCATTATGGTGCACCTGCAGATGTCAGTATAGCCTAAAAAATATATCCTTAAAAATAGGGTTCCCAATTAGCGAAGGTGAAAGCAGTGCCTTGAACCGTTCGCTCAAAACTCATGGCTCTGCTCAAAGAGTGGGCTTTTTGTGAAATGCTCCTGTGCGGCTGCGGGTTTCAGCAGGAGCTACTGCCAGGCAGCTTTGCAAAGGAGCCCACAAAATCAAGGCAATAAAAATGAGAGGAATGGGGCGGTGGCTGGAGAGCCTGGTACGCACAGCACAAAGTTTGTGCAGCAGGGGCAGGCGGCTCCAGAAAGCGTGGGCTTGGCTTCCCTTGGAGATGCAGCCGTTGTCCATCGGTGCACCTGGTACTTCTCTTTTGGCCATGCTGCTGATAGGAGCACATGCTGAAGTGGTAAAATATGGTGCTGCTTCTGTCAGGGAGGGCAGGGCACGTCATGGGAGCACTGCAGAGGCATCTGCAGCTGAGCTGCAGGTCCCCAGGCAGAGCCGAGTTAGTTTGGTAATGTAAAGCCGCGTTTGTTTACACCACAGCTTTGCAGCCTGCCCAATGAAGCCTTCCTGGAACTGAGCATCAGATGAATGGCAAATTGCTTTCCTAAAAGGGACTTCATGCTAAGCCTTTCAGGAGCCTGGCTTATAGTAAACACTGCTGGGATGCAGCGTGGCAGCAGGCAGTGCATGCGAGGAGCTGGAACAACTCAAGCGTGGCGTCTCCAGAGATTACGCAGAGGAAAAGGAAAAAGCCCTTATCTGTCTGAGCCCATGCTTGGGTAAGTGTGTGCGTGAGACTCCCTTTTCCACTTTTTTCTGCCCCTCCCTGCCACCGTCCGGAGCTGAGGGCAGAGCAGCAGGTGACACAGGCACGGAGTTAAAGAAGTGGCTGGATGGGCATGGGCAGCGACCAGAGACACTGGGCACCCTTAGGCTGGGGCAGCTCCCCGTAGGGCTGCTGCGCTGCTGGAGATGGTCTCCTGGTGGGGAGGCACCACAGCTGGAGCATCTCCTGTAATGTATAAAGGCTTTTATGGTGCTTTTACAATGCTCAGTCTGCTGTCATTACTGCGAGCGGGAGTACCACAGCCACACCATCCACAAACCCCAAATCAATAAATGACTGCTGAGCAAAACACGAGATGGTTTGGGTTTGTTTTGTTTTAAAGGCTGAAGCAGTGAGTGTCACCCAGCGCCCTGACCCTGCCAGCTACCCACGCCCTAGTGAACGGCTGTGGTGCCTGTGTACCTCAGCCCAGGGATGCCCTTCAAGGGTCCTCTCATATGTCTGCTCAGTCATCTGTGGCTGGCTAAAGAGGATCCCATGAGAAAATGTCAATAAAAACTACCTGCGTGTCCTATTTATAGGGTTTTGTGTCACTTCTCCTGAGGCTTTTGGCAAGACAGACATCACAAGCGTGCTTGGACGGGGTCTCAAACGATGCCAAAGCTGCCCCAGCACCTGTGCCAGCGCAGACCAAACACAACCCCAGCAGGAGGTGGCTCCCCTGCTCACTCGGGGTACCCCTGTGTGCCCCCGAGGTGGCCGAGGCACAGCCACCTGCCCGGCACGGCCGTGTCCCGTGGGGCTGGCAGTGTGCGGCCTGCAGCCATCTGCTGTGCTGGCCAGCTTAGCCCCTAATCTGTGCGCCTTAATCCAATAAACCAGGGCGTGCAGGAGCCAAAGACGCCGAGGAGCGAAACAAAAGCTGTTTATTCTCCCCCAAACACTCCCAGCGAGCAGTTTAGAGCTGACGGTGTAGCAGTAAACAGGCAGCGGCTCTGGCTCTGAGTCTGCCCTCCGCCAAGGGCAGCTGACGGAAATCCCCCAGGACGGGTTTGTTTTTGGCTTTGGCTGTCACCTGTTGGTGGGGCAGAGAGGAAAACCTTTGGGTTTCCTCTCGCTAACCTCCCTCCCGCTACGTGGGAGCAGCCCGCCCCTGCTGCTCTCAGGTTGAGTTGCAGAATAAAGAAATGACTGTAGGAGCAGGGATCTGAGCATGCCCTGGCTTCTGATCTGCTCCAGATCTCCTGGTTTTGTGTATGAATTACATCGAGGTGTGCATTAAACCCAGCCCACACCCTGAGCCCCAGGTCTAGATAGATCTGCCTGTGCTATAAACGTTTGTCACTCATCCCTGCTTGCACTTCCCTCTGTTTGGAGTCCTCCTTGATGTCCTCAGAAAATTTTGATTATAGGCCAGGCCCCAAAATCGTCTTTCTTTTCCCTAAGCCTCCTGGTGTGTGGTGCTGAGCTGCCTCCCTGGCAGCCTGGGTGCTGACCGAGCACGGAGCCGCCCCAGGCCCCCGCGAGCGAGACGCCAGCCCTCAAGGCTGCAGGCAGAGAGCGAAAGTCCCAGGGGAGCACTTCCCAGCACAGGAAAAATGTGCAAAAAAAAAAAAAAAAAAAAAAAAAAAAAAAGGACACTTCTAACTGCTTTCCTCTTATTAGGATTTCGAACACCAGGTGTTTCCCTCTGACATTTCACAAAACCTCCTCCGTGAGGGTTTTGTTGCTTTCAAGACAGTTTCCAGTTAAAAGAAGCTTATAAAATCGCCTACTGTTTAACACCTGGTTAACATCAACCGGAGGGGAAACTCCTGAAGCCCGGGCTAGTGCTAAACGACTGCTCTCTGAACATGTCCCTCCCGGTTTCAGCTCCTGTAGGGCTGTGAAATGGGGCACGGAAGGGTCCTGGGTCCGAGGCAGGGCTGGGGCATGCACAAGGATGCACAGAGACAGGGGTTCGCGGGGGACAGCCTGCTGCTGGGCTGTGCTCCGCGCCTGCAGCAGCCGTCAGCCAGCAGCTGGAGAGGAATTTCGTAGCAGGTAATTACGGAATAACCTCACTAAGCCTTGTCACTCAAAAACCTGTTTAGGACTTCAAATATATAGGCTTAAATACCGTGAATGAAGTGGCCTTTTATTGCTTTAATGATATAAATATATAGCGTGTTAACTCGAAGGCTTTTGGCACAGCAAGCCCGCGACTTTGTGGGCTGCGCTGCTGAGCACAGAAAAACACGGTGTTTTCAACCTGCTGCACGGGCTTGAGAGCAAAACGACAAAGTAATTGCTATTGTCTGCTTCAGCTGCTTCGAGTTCTGCTCGTGCTCTTTGACCCTTTCCAGCTCCATTTGGCTTTTGCCTTTTTCTTTCTTTGTGGCCGATTCTTGCCCACCTCCATCTCCTTCTATTGCTGCTGTTCAGGCACTAATTTCTATGGAAAAATATGTCAAAGCCTTTCTTTAAGACTCTGTCTCTCAAGCACCAGCACACTTTCAAAGAGCACCAGCACGCGGAGAAGACTAAATTCTTCTTAGCTGGGCAGTAGGTTGAACAGCTCGGTGTAAGCAGCCCTTTTCTTTCCATAGGTTTGTTTCCCACTAAAACTATTGAAACTATTGAAAACCCTACAGTCCACCCTTTTCCTTGTGATCTTTCTTCCTGAGGTTGGATTTTGGGTATGTGGAGGGTGTTTGCGGTGTTAAATCACAGTAAATGCAAAGTTTCACTGTTTTTGCATTGCCTTAAGCTGACACGTAGCTGCCTTCCTGAGCTGGTAGATGGTAGGATGTTGGGTGGAGGTCCCTCCACAAGGGCCCTGCTCTTTGTTAATTATTTTCCTTGGCTTGGCAGATTACTGCAAGTGGCACTGTGCTGGCATGGCCTTAAAATCCTAATCTCGCTGGGAAAGACCAATTTAGGGCTTTATGTATTTTCAGAGACCTTCCCAACAGCTGTTAATGGCTCCAGCAACCAGTGAAAGGGAGATGGGAAGGGAGATTTTCCTTCCTAGACCCAGCCAGTGGACAGGATGGCTCCAGTCCTGTGCTCCTGGAGGGAGAATAACCTGCTCAAAACGGGGAAGGAAGAATGAAATTCCCCCTGTCCTGGGTGTTTGCTGTTGTTCCACCGAGCTCTGGTCCCTCACAGGTCATCGGTGTGGCTGTGCGCTCCTGTTGGGGTGCCCCAAACCCAGAGGAAGAGCCCTGTGATTAGCAGCAGGAGGGACAAGGAGATAGAGGAGGTGCTGGGAAAAGGAAGAGGAGGCTTTGACTGCCCCACTGCCAGGCTCACAGACACGGCAGGAAAGCTCTGTGACGGCCACCAGTGTGGGTGGCGTTTCCAGAGCAGCTGGAGCTAAAGGAGCCAGCCTGGGGCTGGATGTGCAGGAGCACTGCTGTGTCTGGGTCAGTGCAGCCCGCAAAGCTTTTGGTCCTTTCTCATTTCTGCAAAATGAAGAAAGCAAAGGCAAGTCTTGTTTTAATGGCCAATTTGCTGTAAAAGATCAGGAAAAAAGCTGCATAGCTGTAGTTACTCAGAGGACTGCAAATAGCCTAGAGGAGACTGTGCTGGGTCTGAGGCTTGTTCTCTTTCCTTTTAAAGCTTTCCCTTTTGAATTAAGCAGAAATGAATTAGGAAAGGCTGCTTGTTAGCAAGAAACACAACGGGATATTTTTTACCTTTGTAGGTTTCCTATAAATAACCTCATGTCCGTGGTGTGGCTTTTCCTCCTGCTGCTCACAGACGTTGCTCTCACCTGGAGCAGAGCAGGGTGTGGGGCTGGGCCGGGGCTGCTCCCGCTGTCCCCAGCCCCTTTTTGCCAGCACTGCTTCACGTGCACATGCTTGGCATTGCAGGCTGCACTTTTTGCCCAGTTTGGCTTGGTTTGACACTTTTTTTGCAGGCCAGTCTCTGCCGCAGCCGTTGCCTCTGCAAGCTGTAAAAACAAGGCAGCGCCCGTCTGTCACCTTGGTTAGCTGGGGCGGACGTCGCGGTGTGTGAAATCCTCCCATGATCAATGCACGACTTTGGTGGGCTGAATTTTTTTTCTTATTTTGATTTTTTCTCTTTTATTTTTTTTTTCTTTTTTTCTTGTACTGAGCCCTCTTATCTGCAGAAACGCTTCCTGAGCTACTCTCTCATCCGGCCTCAGAGATACACTCGTTTCCTGGCACGGGTATTTTTGTTTTGTTTTCATTTTGTGCCTTGCTATTTATATCCCTCCCTTCACTGTTACACGGGGTTCTGCTGAGCCTTGTTCCCGGAGCAGCTCACGTCCCGCTGCATCCTTCCTGCCAGCCCCAGCCCGCTGGCCCTGCCTCCTGTCCCCATAACTTGGATCACAGAGGATCGATCACGTAGCCCTGCCAGGACGAGGTTAAGCCAAGCAGGCAAGCATTTGATGCCTTCCTGCTCTTTCAAGCAGCTCTGTTACTCCAAGGGGTGTGTAAAACTCAGAAACACGGTGTGGGGTTGCAAATTAAACAATGATTTTGGTGAAGAATAAAGACGTTTGTGACACTGTTGGTGACGTTAGTGTCTTTCTCACTGAAGCCTTAATTTTTGCATGCATTGAATAGTTACTAACTTCTCCAAAGGCCTGACCGCAGTGGAAATCTTTACCTGGTCTGAGCACACAGCCTCAAGTGGTGTTCTAGAGCTGAGCACTCAAAGAAAGGGAACTCTAAAATAAAGGTTGCTAAAACAACTTGAATTTGGCTCCTTTCTGGCAAATCCCACCACATGCATGGCAACGTCTCATTCTCACATCCATCAGCCAAAGCCCCTGCAGCACGGAGCTACTGCAGCTGGCAAAGTCCAGCCCATGTCATCTCCTGTGTGCAGGTTGAGGTTTTTCAGAGGTCCCAAAATGGGCTGTGTTTGGTCAGGCCCGGGGTCAGGCCTCTGCAGAGGCCCGTCCCTAACACGAAGTGATCTCTCAGCAGGTTTCTCACCCAAACGAGAGGTGCTGAAGCTGCCTCAAGAAGCCTCTGTAGAGGAGGTTTTCCCTGAAAATCCCGCATGGAAAACCTTGCCAAACCTTTCAGCTTTGGGTGGCTTTATAATCTGCTGGGAAACAGGCTTGTGCTAAAGAATTTCGGACAGCCTGAACTGACACGAGATATCAATACTGAGATGTTTTGGGCAAGGGCTGAAGTAAGGTGAGCATTTCTTGCTGAAGGTTGGGAACATAAAATGAGGAGTGTGGGCAAAGAAACGGAAGGACATGGGGCAAAAGAAGAATGATTTAAAAGAACTACAGGTGAAAGCGAACTGTAGCCTTTTCCACACATGGAAAAGCCCAGCCCTGTGCCGATGGCGAAGCCTTTTAGCTACCCCTCCACACACCTTGCCTGGCGAGGTGGAGCTGCATGTCCGTGTGTCTGTCTGTGGGCTTTGTGCTTCACCTCCAGGTGTGTGTGAGACCAACACGCTCCACAAGTGTGCTGGGCAGCTCTTGGTACGCTGCCCAGACCCCTCGGCATCTCCCAAGGGCTTACAAACTTCTCCAAACTCTGCATTGCCCACGGGTGCCTCACGTGCCCTTTCTCGCAACATCTGTCACAGGTTTCAAGAGGAGAAGCAGCCTAATTTTTAAAACATTCTCTGTTTTCCTCATTTGCTCAAGGAGTGGACAAATATTTCACAATATCTATGTTCTTCTGCCAGGTTTTGTCAAGCGAACACGGTCTCCGAATTGTAGAGCCTGTGAATTATGGCAGCAACCCCTGTATTGCTCTGACCTTTTGAAATGTCTCCGGCATGATTGGCTGCCTGTCCTCCCCTCTCCCCAGAGGTCAGGCAGGTTGTAAATATAGGCGAAATGGAAGAGCCAGATAATCAGATTGAACCTATTTCACCGCAGTGCGGTGCAATCACGGCACAGCGCAATTCCATCAGCGGAGGCTGCGTTTCAAGGGACGGGGAAATCGCCCGCTAACCATCCACACAACTTGAGGAGCTGGGCTCCGTGGGCTCTGTGTTTCCAAGCATCCTTCAGCAAAGAAAAAATGAATAAATAGCAAATTTAAAAAAATGGAGTCAGGAACAGGCTGCCATTTAAAAAAAGAAGGACATCACCTGAAAAAAATTACCTTGACATATAGGATGATTGATAAGTTTTATTTGCTTTTTTTTTTTTTCCCTGCTTTAAAGACACTAAAATGATTCGTCTGTAGAGGAGCAGATAACGGTACTGCTCGCTGCATCACTTCAGCCTACCTTCTTGCAGGGTGACAAGCACTTTATTAAATATTTTAGCAACAGCACCGCAGCACAGGGGTACAGAAAGTGCCGTAACTCTGGCTATGAGTGAGGATAACCCTTAGGAGTGATGTCCTCTGTCCACGCAGGAGGAAAGCCCAGACACTGAAATCTGGATGTTTTTTCAGCAGGAGGAGCCGAGCGCGGCTCAGCGGCTCCGCTGCCTGCGAGCACAGCGCTGCGAGCAGTGGGGTAGCAGGGCATAATTAATGTTTACTTATAATCAGCATCTTTCTGTGCCAGCAATCATGGCAGACTGAAACTAAGCAGGGGAACCAGCAACCCCGCTGCTTTCAGCTGTCTGGAACAATAATTACACAGTGCCACGGCACCTCTGGGAGTCTGGCACCATTTATCCTCCCCGACGCCGCGCTGGTTACCTGCCACACGGCCATCCCAGCGCAGCCGGGCCGCAGCAGCCTTTTCCTACAAAAGGTGGCGAGAATGATAATGGCCATGCTCCTGCCCTGCCTTCAGAAAAGCGGGGATGATGGCTTAATTGAGGTTAAAATAAGCTCCAATCAGAGAGGTAAAAACCTAACGGGGCTACTTAATCTTATATAAATACAAGAGAGATACAAGTGCATGAGGAGAGAATAATAACTGACTCCGGTAGGGTTTCTATGGAGAATAATCATTAGCCAGGCAGTGAACAGATTGGACGGGGAGCAGGCTACTTAGCATTCATGCCCTGGTGGTGCAGGCTTTGAGCTGGAGCCTAATTTGAATTTTAGGGTTGGGTTAAAAAAAAAAAAAAAAAAAAAAAAAAAAGACAAAAAGCACCTTGTCTGGAGCAAAGCAGCATCACACTGTTTGTTTATTTATTTATTTGTTGCCCCAGCCTGTGCTGGAGAAAAATCAAACGACTTTAACTCTGCAAGTGAAGTGACCTCGGTCTAATCCAAGAGGGCAGTAACGGTGTGGGGGACTCAGGCACAGGGATTTTCTCTTTTATTTATTTATTCTCCAAATTTATGCTCCTTTATTCTTACAGGTAATGGCCTTGAAGAGCCTGGAGCTAGAATGGTTTTTCTATGTCAAATCGTCATGGAGGTTTGGCAAAATGTTGATGCTCTTATTTTTCGGGCTTATCAGTTGCTGGTCACCTGTTTCGGGGAGTTAAATTGGATGTTAGATTTCAGAAGTATTAGAAAACCCTTTTCAAACCTGAGCTGCAATTTCAGCCCTTTTCTGTTCCGTTTGCTCTTGCTTGCAGGAGCTTTCCTGCGACAGCTGCCTCCTTTTCAGCAGGCCCCAGGGAAAAACGCAGCAAGCGGCACGGTGTGCGCGGGGCCTGCCCAGGTGCCCCTGGCCCTGCAGCTGGGGACAGGCAGAGCCGAGGCATGAAGGGCATTGCCGGCTGCCTTTGGGACTCTGTTCGCTTCAGGGCAGCCTGAAGTCTCGTCCCTCCCCTTACTTTTTATTTACAGATTAGTATTGGGTGAAGTGTGTACTGGTATTGTACAATTTCAGAACCGTGCAAAATCACGCGGCTTCCACAACAATTTGCTTAATGGCTTCGCCTACACATCCCTGTTTTCCTGGCTTAACTGGAACTCCTTCAGCTTACGTCCATCAGGAGATAACAATAAACTGCAGGCTGCAGCTCGCTCCCTTAGGGGCTGCTCCCTTACTGTGGCGAAGCACAGGAGTCCTCGGGAAAGCGATGAAAAATTGCACCTGTCCAGAGAGTGAGAAATGCCAGGAACCTCGCAGTTTCTGAGGCCTTAAAGGAGAATAATTGCCCTGAATGGGCTGCTGCGTGCTCGGGACGCTGCAAGAGCCTCGTGGAAGGCAGGCAGAGCCTCTCACAGCACCTTCAGGGGGAGGCAGGTGAGGAGAAGCAGACCTGATGCCAGGTCTGCTGCTTCACTGAGGGCTCGGTCCTATTGCTGCCAGAAGTCCTGGCAGCCTGGGAAACAACCTGATGGCAGAAGGGGAGCTGTGGCCCTGCAGGATGTGTATTTTTCAGGCTACCCCGCTGCCTGGCAGGGTGACCATGAGGACTCATCGAGGAGCCAGGGTCCACGTCCCCACCCAGGCTTCGTCCCTGTTAGGAATGACGGAGCAGGATGAGAAGGAGGCATTTTTTCATCTGCGGCTGTGCTCTGCAGAGGACAATGCCTGGAGGAAGGACGACTGCTGCAGTTGGGTCAGGGCAATTCCGAAGCGATTTGTGCTTAATGGGCCGGGATCTGCTAAATATTTCACCTCCCTGGGAACGAGCCTGACAGCAGCCCCGGGTGCGCTGTCCTGAGGGAAGGTGGTAGCACCACTGAACACGAGCTGGGTTAAGGTTGTGAAGGGAGGACTCAGAGCCTCCTAATTACATGTTCCTTCTCTCTTCAATGCTTTCAACATAAAGAGTGGCTCTGCGGACTAGGACAAGATGCTGTCGGCCAGCTGGGTGGGAACTAATGCTTTGGTAGGGGGCTAAAAACTTCACCGGGGTTTGTTTGCAGGGCAGGAGGAAGGGACCCCTGTGGCAGTGTCACCAGCCCAGTAACAACCACAGCGGCCCTGCCACCTGCTCTGCCCCTGGTTAGCCTTTCCAGCTCCTCTGGCCTGGCACAGTTTTGTGCCTTGGCTGGGGAGCACAGTGCAGGAACCAAAAGGGAGCAGAGGGCTTGGCTTCAGCCAGCGAGCTACCAGCAAGGTGGCACAGACACAGCTACCACAGCCCGTGCCAGGCAAAATCATTACTAACCCCGAACTACCACTGCGTGGCTTTAAAGTATTTTATTTTCAGCATTTAAATTGTAGCTTTGGGACAGATGAAGCCTTTTCATGGGTGCCTGGAAGTGAAAGGAATTCAGGATTAGTCATGTTCCTGGTGGTGATGCAGGTGTAATGACTATCACTGGGCCAGGGCAAATGAGAGTGTTTCTGCCAGCCTTTAATTTGTCAAACGAAACTGCCAGAATAGGCAGTACCATTTTTTTTTTCTTTCAATGATGTTTCTTAATGTTTAGAACCTTTATTTATTTATTTATTTATTTATTTATTTATTTATTTATTTATTTTTGTATGTGAATACAAGATGCTGAGATCCTCTCCATGTTACATGGTTTGTTGTCACAGTAAGGTCTATCTTCAGAATGGTGACAAAGCTCAATGAGTTCAAAGATTGCTTCTGTCACCAGCACTGCTTCCAGTGGCTGCAACTCGGCTGGCAGCACGAGCCTTCGAGGGGTGGCTCCGTGCTGTTGGCATGGAGTCCTGGGGCAGGCAGCACGTGGCAGCAGAAGGACAGAGGGATGAGGTGGGGAGAGCAAGCAGGCAGGGGAACCCCAGCGCCAGGGTCCCACTGAGGATTTGTGGCACTGGCCCTATCTGGGATGCTCCAGGGAGGCAACAGCAATCAGTGCTGGGGCTGCTGTTTTGCTCTCCAAGAAGAGCAAATCCAAGCAATGCAGAGCCCATCTTCTGGGGAGGGCAGGGGTCCGTGCATCCCGCTGCAGTGGCGCGGTGACAGCCAGGACAGCAGCTTGCGGGCGCTGCCCCTGGCTGCATCCCCTCGCCCCCAGCCCAGCCCCGGGAGCTGCACCTCCTGCCCGCTGTGCTCCCCGCTGCTCCAGCCGAGCTTCTGTCTGTGCTGGCAGCGGGGCCGCGGCCACCTGGCTGCTGCTGACACCCAGAGCCATCAGTGCTTTGGGAGGAAGAGCTCGGGACGTGGGGCTGGCATGCAGGGGGCACCACAGGGCGAAGGGGCAGCAGGAGGTGTGCTGGGCTCCTTGTGTGGGGCAGTGCTGAGGGCTCGTCCCTGAGGGGAGCGTGAGCTCGCACTGCCCCGTCCCATGCCCTAATCAGCAGGCTGCGTGGCAGCCAAGGGAAGATTAAAAGGATTGGGCTTGCTTAGGCTACAGGAGGGAAAACTGAGACGCAGAAGCCATTTATAGCTTTGTAGGCTGCTATTGCATGTGCAGAGATGAACAGGAAAGAGCTCTCCATGTGCTTTGTGGAATGGGATAAAAGCCATGGGTATGGACAGAATAGGGAAAAAGACGAAAGTAAATTGCAGCAATGAGTGCATAGATATGCAAAAATAAAAAACTTTCTAAATGGGAAGGGAACTATGTGCTAGCAAAGGCTGTCTGGGAGTTTCCACCCTCTCCATCAGTGGGGTCTGTGAAAGCAGCCCAGACTGCTGCTGGGACAGGAGAAACACGGCACTGTGTCCCTCCCAGCCCTGATTTCAGTGCCGGCGGCCAGGCCGGCGATGTGCTTGCTGTGCTCTCTGGCTGGCAGCCCACGAGCTCCTTGTGCAGGGTTTTTCCCACAGCGGCTTCGTTCGCGGGGATGTGGAGGAGGCTGCGCTGCCCCAATCCCACAGCGGGACCCCACCGCTGCCGGCTGCCCTCTGAGCCTGGTTCTGCTGCACAGCGATGCAAAAAAAAAAAAAAAGAAATCATGAAATATATTAGGGAGGGAAGCCTCTTTTGCTTCAGGAGATGCTGGTGGAGGAGGTGACGGCTTCCCCGCGCTGAACAGCGTTACCTCAGGGGAGGA
This sequence comes from Anas acuta, assembly GCF_963932015.1. Classification (NCBI taxonomy): domain Eukaryota; kingdom Metazoa; phylum Chordata; class Aves; order Anseriformes; family Anatidae; genus Anas; species Anas acuta. The sequence goes on along the minus strand of NC_088980.1, from coordinate 15,683,996 downwards.
ACAGGGATTCAGCTTCGGCCAGCAGCAGCGCTTTCATTTGATCCAGGGCGTGAATGGCCAAGTGGGAACAAGGAAGTCAATGTCTAAGTGGCAGGCTACCTGCCAGCTTCATTCAGAGGTTTCTAAAACCAGAGAGGACCATTATAATCACGCTGTCTGGCCCGTGACATACCACAGGCCTGAGCTCACAGCCCAGCGAGGGGAGAGGAAGCAGGCAGGAAGGAGAGCACCGGGCCCCTCCTCTGGCCCGCAGGCCCATCTCCATCCCCTCCTGTGGCCCACACGCCCATCTCCATCCCCTCCTCTGGCTCACAGGCCCATCTCCATCCCCTCCTGTGTCCCACAGGCCCATCTCCATCCCCTCTCTGGCCCACAGGCCCATCTCCATCTTTGTGGCCCAGGGCCGGTGCTGGCCAAATGGAGCTCACCTCACGAGCAGCGGTAGCGCTCAGCCCCAGCACTGTGTCCCTCCCTCACTCGCTCCAGCTTTCCTTTAACTCAGGGATACAAAGCAAGCCCAGAAGGCGTTAGGCAGCCATCTGGGGAGCTGGTTACGATTAGAAGAGCTCATGATGCCGCCCGCCGTTCGGTGTTTATAGCAAACGCACCGCTCCCCCGCCTACCACAACTGCCTACACGCAGAATGCACCCGGGGACACCCCGAGCACTCAGCTCGCTGCACGCTGTGGGAAAGGTGGGCAGAAAGTTTAGTTTGGGGTATTTGATGAGTGGGAGAGGGAAGCTCGGGCTAACGAAGGGGAAAAGCACGATCCTGGTCTGTAGCCACAGTGGTTTAGCGCAAGTTTGTGCCATCCTCTGGGCAGCCTGCACAAGGGACACGGGTGGTGATTAAATGGGAACAGGGAATTACATTGCTGTGCCTTGGCATAACGCCAAATACAACACCTCACTGCCTAGCTTACACTCACTTCTGCAATCCAGGAGGAGGACAGACCCTCTGGGAAGCAGGAGCAGCACGCAGCCTGATTAAACTATGTGGAAGGGACCCTTGTCTTGTTCTACTCTTTTTTTTTTTTTTAAATGTACAATACATTTAGCATTAACACTGATGTCTGCTTGCTGACAGTCTCAAGGCCAGCATGAGCGTGCAGCAGCCCCTGGCAGCACAGCAGCGCTCCAGGTAGCACCAAGCACGGCCCAGCCCCAGCAGGTGTTGTAAGCAACAGCCCGAGTCACAAGGATGTGATGGGCAGCAGAAGGAGCCGGGGGTGCAGGTAGGAAGAAGAGAGAAGTCTGGGATTACCACTTCGGTAAAGGAAAGGTGAGCCAGCAGGAGGGGCAAGGCAGCTTTCACAGCTTGAGACCAAACCCCAGGCATGTGGTGAGATGTGTCAGTGGTTAACGTTATCTTCCAGTGCCTGGTGTAAAAAATGAAAGCTTTTAATTACAGATTTTTTTAAGAGGACAGCTGTTTCCTTTACTCTATCAATTAAACTTCTGACTGAGCAGATTTGTACTATACGTTAAAATCTAAAATGGGTTTGAAGAAAGTTTAGCTCAGGACTTCATTTTTCTTTCTGCATACTCCCACTTCTCAGCTTTGTATTTTTATTTTTTTTTTCCTTCTGGTTTGCTGAGACTGTACATCCAGGGCTACCCGTGCTGCTCAGGACCTGGTGCCACAAGGGTCAGACACCTGGCACGGGCACTACCACTGGAGCAATGCAACAAGTTTTATTTCTGCATGCAGACATTCTGGCTGTGCAGCCGTGATTACACTGAAGGAACAGCGTTCTTGACTCCTGGTAGCATGCAGGTGTTTGTATCAAGCGAACCCAGACTGCAGCTCACTGCTGCCAAGCAGACACAGAAGCTGCTCTGGAAAAGTTTGAAGTAAGGTGGGTGCTGCTGTTCTGCAATGTCACTTGAACTCCACCTGTTTACAGAGACACTTACCCTTAGAAAATATCACCAAGGCCTTCATCTGGACTGTATGTGAGGAAAAAGGGGGGGGATAAAAAGGGAAAAAAAAAAAAAAAAATTAAAAAAAGGAAAGAAAAAAGCCTGCTCCTAGCAGCCTGGCTTTCTCCCAGGTCTCTGGCTTGTATTCCTGCAGATTTTCTAAGCAACTGTTTCTTTGCTCTCCTGCTTGTCCATCACACCTGCTTTGTCCGGTTGCCTTCGCTCTTTTGCATGTTCTTATTCCCACATTAAGGACCTGCTCTCCCCTTCCCTGGTGAATGACGTTTTAGAGCAATAAGCTGCAAGATTAAATAAACCCAGTGCTATCCCTAATTGTTCTCATTTGCAGCTCTGAGCGTGCTGAATGCAACGTAGATTTCTCCTTTTGAAAGTAGTAGCTAAGTACCTTTAACAAACCCAACTGCATTTGGGGAAGTCCTAGGAAAGTCTAATATTAGAGCTGCCATTTAATTCTCAACGAAATAAAAAGGACCAAGAGGCCAAGTTCCCTCTGCGTGCCTTTCATGTTGGTCTGTTACACAGTGTGATCTTGTTTTACAAGTGCTCTGTTTACAAGAATGCTATGGAGAAAAAAAAAATGTTCATTTAAGTCCCACAATCGCATAGGGCTACTTTTGTAAAGCTCTGATCCAGTCCTACCAGCTGCTTGCCCACAAAACTTTGCAATTGTGGAGCCTAATTAAGATTCCTCAGAGGAGCTCTCCTCTCCTTGGCAGTGACAGAGCGCCTCATTAGCCATGCTGTACCTCCCCCCGCACGGAGCAGAATGCCCCACTGTGCCTGCGTTACGGCACGCCTGATGAATTAACCGATTGATTCTGAAAATATCATTACTTTGGGGCTAAATAAAGCTGTTCCCTCTAAGGGGGAAACGTCAGTGCTCCACGTAAGAACAAACTGATGCTACAGTACCTACAACCTCCTTTCTCTCCCACACTGCAAGAGTCGAGGATTCCCTTGCTGGAATACAAAGGGTTTGATAAAAAGGGAGTTCATCCTGGCTTTCAGTGAGGATGGTGAGGAAAGTTTGGTTCTAGGCAGTAAGCACAACCTAGCAGCTTGCACTGAGGAGGCTTACCTACACGTAAGGACGTGTGCCCACTTCTCTCTCTAGCTTTAAAGAGAAGAAACTTGTAACTGGTATAAATCAAGTCTGGGAGTCGCTTGGTGGTAACGTTACGTGGCTGAACTGCAGAGGCACACAGCTCTGTTACTGGAACAAGACTGGAAGTGGCACCAATGCCTAGCATCGTACCTTTGAGCAGTTATGACTGTAAGGGTTTGGATTGTCTTAAATTAAAATTGGATTCTAGTCTAAAATCCAACCTGGTTCATCTATTCCTCAGCTCAGGCTTTAAGTGTGTTCCTGCTAGTGCAAACAGCTTCCCTTCTCTGTGTAAAGATTTGTTCTTGATTTTTAAAAGAAAAGCGAACTGTAGGAACAAGACAACAAGGTATTTCAAGTAGGGAACAAACACTATATGCAGACATACACAATTTCAGGTTAGTCAAGACCATCAGCTTGGACAGCCTCCTCTTTCTGCAAGGTCTGAGTGTTTAGCTGCACCTTAAGAAGAATTAAGATTCTTAAGATTAAGAAGTACATACACTTCCCCAAACTAAAAATGAGAAAATTAAAACTTACAACAATTTCACTGCACAAAACCATACTATATATTGTAACAAAATGCTTTATTTTCTGGGAATACAAGGAAAAGCGAAATGGCCATCCTCATTACCAAATGGTCCTAAAAAGGAATTCTTTCTTTGAATACAGAAACACTCATACAGAAAAGGCGACCTGTAGATAAGCTCTCCCCTTTAGCAACGGGAATTCTTTATTTTACAGCTGAAATTGGGATTTGAATAATCTACAACAACATATTTCAACTTTGTTTATATTTTCTAGTCAATGGGGGCACATCTGCCACTCAGCACCGTTCTTGTTTGAAAGCCTAACAGGAGGCTGAAAATACAACACAGATGTAGCTATCACAATTCTCACCCACCTTGCTTTGCAACAAACCACAAGACTTCACCATTACCACAACAAGACAGTGAGAAAGCCACAAGGTAACTTGTCTTCTCTTTTATCTACGAAGACTTCTCATCCAAGCCTTATGCTCATGAAATTCTTGTACCAGTCATCTGATTACACCTCACTACTTCACCACATATCCCCTTAGCTGCAATCTGGAACTTTGTTGTGAAAAGCATACAACAGATCAAAAGTGAAACAAAAATATTTCCCAATGTATCTGCTTTTTAACAATAGGTTTGGAGCTGAGATGTTTTAAAGACCACAAATTTATATCCATAAACTACTTCTGCCCTCTCTGAATTTTATGTCAGAGTTTAACTCGTTAAAGAGAGGGACTGGAAGATTCCTAAACTTGTCAGGCTATAAAGAAACCTTTCATCTTTTAATTCATCATGACAACTCTTTGCTGCACGGAGTGTCCATGCTAAGCAGTACAATACACCAGTCTTACTGTTTAAATGGGGTTCGTGTTGTCTTAAGCGGGAATGGCAAACTCCAAAATAACTAATGGTTTTCTTTATTCAGGTTAGACATAACAAATATGTCAGATACAGCAGTTAGTCTAGAAAAATACATTTAAAAAAATCTTCAGCAGACCATGCTCCCTGTAACAAAATCTGTCAAAACCAATTTTACAAATTATTCTACATTAATGTAAAAAGAAATTCTTAAATTTAGCATCATGGATTCCATCAAACATCTATCAAAACATGAGTTTCACTATTTGCAGATGTTAGAATTCATAATACATTTTCTTCTAATGTATCCTGTACATATTAAATAACCTAAAAGGCTCTTCTTGTAGTGCATTAACAGTTTAGCAAGCACACTCAGTATTTTTCCAGTACCATTTGCATTACAGGTATTTGCCCGCAAATGTAATTAACATCTAAAAGTGCACACAGTTAGGTCCCCCCTCCCTCCCCATAACCTGTTTCACTGCTGAAACCCAGACATCAACTGGAAACGTTATGCTACTGCAGCAAATCTACCCATGATTAGAAATGTGTGACTAGAACGTTCTTCTTAAACTATACAGGAACTGAATTATATACAAGAGTTGAAAGGACAGCCTGTATTTACATCAAGAAACTTCCACTACCACAGCATTATACCAAGTACTCAGTACAGTGTTACAGTCGGTATTTACTTAGGATTTAGCTGTAAATCAGTATAACACAAGACCTAGCTCAGAACGCCCTGAAAAAAATGAACATGTGTATTAAATATGACTTCTGTTATGCCACAGGACAAATATCCATAGCTGGATACTGGTACAAGTTCAGTGTTTGAAACAGTGTGCTGTTCTATAAAGCAACTAAGAAGTTCCAGAACGGTTGCTGGGGAGGGGGGGAGAAAAAAGGAAAAAGGATAGCAGATGTCATGTAAGAAATTAGACTAGAATAACTAAACCAAACTGTTAGCACAAGTTTAAGACAGTCACTGCATGCAGAAACTTCATGGAAAAAAGTGTCAGACAGATCTGTATCGCTTGTAATACACAAGCCTGAAGTGTAACTCCACTGATTTTTTTTCATATCAGTTGGTGGAACTTTTCCATACCAAGTGGGAATATTATAAGATTAAATTCCAGATCATCCAGTTTGAGATTACTAGCTTTACTCTTCAAGAAATCCAGTGTATGAACCTATATTGCAATTCTCAAATGCTATTTAAAAAAAAAGGCAAACTAATTTTTTCAATTCACTTTTTATGCTGATTTTTTTCAAAGAAATCCAAACAAAGTGTTGACTTTAATTTGCGTTAAAGTGGTAAAACATTTCTCCTGTTTCTCCCCTCTCCCAAAAGTGCAAAAATCAAGTTGCTGCTTGGTCCACAAACATAATACATCATATACAGAGAGATTTTCCTTCTGATGGAATACTGCTGCCAACCCATCACTTCCAGTTTCTACTTCAAGAAAAATGTCAGCGTCCAAAGATGGCATTCAATTCCAGCAGAATTAATTCTACAATCTGATTCTGGTATACTGTGTGGACTGCTATGTTACCAGTCTCTTTCTCTGGTTTTAATAAGGTTGGACCAAAAACTATTGCTACACTTTGATAGGTCATTCGGTTCTTCTCTCCATTCTCTACAACTCTGGAAGGGAAAAATACACACACAAAAAAAAGACATCAGCATTAGAGTGATGACAGGAAAAAAGAAACAGTCCAAAGCAAATGACTATTCATAATATTTAATTACTAGTCTTGTTATTAAGACATACACCTTGCTGTGATTTCCTTCTCCACAGAAAAGTTTTACTTGGAAATATTATTCTTGAAATCCTCACGTTTTTTCTAACTTATGTTAGAGAAATCAGCTCTTAGTCCTTATGGACTTTGCAGTAAATATCACAATTCTGACACATACTGTCTAAAGTCCACTGGTGCTCTGCAAGCTTGTATAAAACAGAGCAATGTATTGCATTTATCAAGTCCAATATTTGCAAGAAAAATACAGTGGAAAGAGTCACCTATTTTAAATTTGATTATTTAGCTTGAAGGGAGGGTCAGTATTCTTTCTAATACTTACCTCTTCAGGTGTCTAAACAGTACTTGCATAGTGTCCTGATTTGGTTTTGGCAACTGTTTAATTAAATCTTTAACAGCATGGACACGCTGTCTTGGTTCTTGCTCTACAGAAGGAAGAAACAAAACCTCAATATTTCTGTTTAAAACTTTGCCATAAAATTTAAGAGACTGGGAGTAAAAGCTTGTTTTGCAGGGCTAATATTAGAGAACATACTGCCACCTCCTGGACAGCCTCTATATTACTGACCGGCAACTGCAGGTAACCCTCACAGACATTCAGAATCAAAATGTTCTTTTTACTAAGATAACTGAATTGCACATATTGAGCAGAAGTTACATAAAAAGCACATGCACGTTTTCCAGACTTACTAATAGCATTGACAAAGTCATTGAAGTGATTATAAGTGAAGAGTGGCTCCGGCAATTCTCTGAAAAACATCTTTAGAGCTCCTGTGATGACATGTATATCTTCCCATTTACTGTCATTCAAGTCAAGTTTCTCATCTGAGAGACAAAAATAAACAACTAATGTTAATAATTTGACTATGAACGTCTAATTTTTTAATATATAACCTCGTCTTTCCCATAGTATTGTTGTTAAAGCAGTGAAGATTGTATTGTCCTTCAGCCTCTTATCTGCTTTGTACAGCAGCAGCAGTGTAAAACCTTTTGTATTTATGGGTGGCTAGGAGAATGCTTTTCAGAAAAAGCACTGTGTGAGATATTCATATGGCTGCATTCTAATAACAACACTGCATGCTCTCTTAGAAGGGCTAGAACACTGTCAATCCGGTCCTTGAGAGACCTGCAGCAATTCCGAGGCCCCAAACTGCTCAGAAAGGAACCAACAAGAAAAATCTCAACAGAAATTCCACCTCAGCCTGGAAGCAGGGTCTTTTCTGCAGCCAAACTGTATAGGGCGATACATGTCACTCACTCCCTTACCAAGGACACTTTCCCTTTCCAGAGGAGAATATGAACTCCAATATAATACAAAATTTACTTCTAGAACCTGTTAATCAGGAAACGAGTGGCCAGATAGTAGAGGGGCTACTATTCTTTTCCCAGCTGCAAGCCACCTTGATTCCCACTGAATCAAACACTAAGGTACAGGTACATGGAATTTTATACGAGAGTACAGTCTACAACAGCTTGCAATCCCCTTACTATAAGAGCATAGCAAATCTTGCTAAAAAGTAAACTTAATGCTAATGGAAACTTAATATGCTTACTGTTTTCCCACAAGGTATGCAGTCATTATTATTTTTTTTTTTAATTTATTTTTAACTCTTTTTGCCCCTTTGAATTCTAATACCACCTTTCTTTATGATTACGTTCTAGCAAAACGTCTGTGCTCCATGCAAGAACAAACCCCCAAAATGTTAGTTTTGTTCTGTCTTTCTTAATGATCTATATGTTTACTACACACTAACTTCATCTGTTTTGAAGTCATTTTACTTTGAGGATGACAATTATTAAACACGGTAGTTATACATTGAGGTTTTTTCCCCCTTTCTATGAACTTCAAATAATCTAAAAATCGATGTAATCGTAATATAGTTCAAGGAAACTTACCGTGATTGACTGCAAATCTTAGTTTCTGTATCACTGCAAGATTACCACTAACTCGGTATAAGCCGTCAACGTCTAGTCCTAAAACAAAGGGATAAATCCATTTTGATACCTTACATACATACAGATTCTGGAATTATTAGACTCCTTGCCTATAGGTCTAGCCTGAAAAATTAAAAACAAAAGCAACCCACCTAATCTTGTAACAACAACCACCTGTTCAATAATGCAAAAAATGAAGTTAAAGTAGCTTTTTTGATGGGCAGGGTACATCGGAGAAGATTTAGTTTTCAGACACAAGTTTGGTACCATCAAGCAATCTCTAAGCTTCCTACCCAATAGAACAGTAGTAAATGAGGCAACAGCTCCAAGTTTTCCCAATGAGACAAGGGATCTCGAATGGTTTTCATGGGTGGGCAGGGTATATGCAGAGTCCAACATGCAAGAACCAATTATTTTGTGGATGTTCAATTTTTTAATGCGTGGTGGTTAAGAAAAATCAAATCAAGTCATGCACAGAGCATCTCAAACTTGTCAAGTAACCAGGTTTGCAAGAAGGATGACATGCATGCACACTCACTCTTCAACAGCCTTCAAAGTAAACAGGTAGCCCCTGCCTTTACAGCACTGAGCATTCAACCAGGCAAAGAAGAAAACCGTGTCTCTGTGGTTGCTACTGCAATTATTCAGAAGTGATTGATTAGCAGGTAAAGAATTTAATTGAAATGCCACTTGAATGCAGCATGTGAGTCAGTGCCACTGAGAGGGTGAGTGTTGCCAGAATACCTTCAATCCCTGTAGCTCCTCAAGGAGTAGTCTGATGCAATACAGCACAGTTACCAGCACCATCTGATATATCCCTTTTCCCCATAATCCACTAGTCATTTCTTTACAGAAAGAAATGATTTGAAGTGTGTTGGCAGTAGCAAGAAGAGTTGAGGAAGTGGGGAAAAAAAACTGTTCATTTCTGCCAGCTTCCCCTCGGGTATTTAAAAAGGGAAAACTTCACCACTATCTTCACTGCAGTCCTGTCTTTAAAATACAAAAAAATTTAAAAAAGAACAATGCAAAATAACCCCTTTCTCTCAAACTGCAGACCACAAATGGCAGCAAGCAGTTATCTTTTCCCTCCCAGGCCATAAGATGAGAAAGGACTACAGGTTGCAACAAAACCCTACATGAAGTTCCCATGGAAGATACCTTAAAATTCACGTATAGTATTTCCTTGTAAACACTTACCCTGATTCTCAAGAGAATGTTCTCAAATTAACAGACTGGTATATCTGAGTGATAGTTATGGCAAATCCGCTCTCAGGTGATATGGCAATGGCAATAGCAAGAAACAAGCAAGGAAATGAATCCAGACTAGAGCCAAGTCAGAAGTCACAACCAACGTATTTCAAACAAAAAAAGGTGAAGATGTCCTTTAATGCCGCATAGAGCTTTCAAACATACCATTTCTCCCAGCTATTAGGTAGGAGAGACTTATTTTCAGTGAAAGCAAACAAAAACTATGTGTGGACACTGATAATCTCCAGAACAGCATGAAACTTCACATAGCAATCTGTGTTAAGAGGCTGGAGGAGATCAAAATAATAGGTTCCTCTTCTGGCAGACAAAGCTTATACAGACCAAGAACACCACTTTTTTTCTGTAAGTTTGTTTCAAGGAAGTGTTAATGTAAGTGACTTTGTAAACATGCTTAAACCTTTCAGAAACTAATGGTTGCATTCAGACAGTCTCTCTTCACCTGGAAGAAAATTTTGATGAGATGAGATCTATTACTTCTTGTAATCCCTCCTCCCTTAGGCCCGTACTGTTAGGAGGCGGCCTTTTCCTTATCTTGAAAGATATTATGTAGATCAATTCCTCAGATGCAAGACTTCCTCTCCTCTCTCCTCCCCAAACTGTACTCCACCTACCCACCCACACACTCTTGAAAACTCACTGCTAACTGCAGCTACAGGTTTCAGATTATTTTCCTTAAGTAATCTACAGCATTTTACGGATTACAATACTCAAAATTAGACAGTGTGGTGAGCAATAGAGATTTGGAAACAAACAAAAAAATTCACCATACCATGTTCCTCAACATGCTCAATACACAGCTTCACGAACTTTGGCACCGTGCTGTTTTCTCTTTGACACAAGCTGGTGAGATTGGAACCAAACACTTGATCTGGAACCAAGTAAAGAGACTGATTTACAGTGGAACAGGCTTCAAGTGACAGAACTAGTTCAGGTTAAAACAAACCTCTACAAAGAGCAAAGGCTACTGGATACAATTGTCGCAGTATTAGAGAGAAAAGGGGAAAAGAGAAAAGGGGAAAAGTTTTGAAAAGCGTTTCCAACAGCTCCCAGTAAGAAAAAGCTCCCAGTGAGAAAAAGTGTCAGCAGCAACCCAAGCACAAGTAGGGAAATTTTGGTACTGAAATAATTTTAAGCCATCAGAAGAACACTTGTCAGAGTCATAGTCATTGCTGTAATGGGAAACGTAACATTCAAATGTCCTGTTGTACTTCATTCCTGTTCCAAGTTCAAAATACATTTACCGTAATCTTTGCTAAACAATCTGAACAGAGATATGGAACTTCAACCAAAATAAATGCTTTTGTGGATTTTTTTGGGGGGGAAAAAAGTAAAGTCATCCGCCATTGCACTTACTGTTTAACCCTACATTACACATTCATTGACAGAGAAAGGCTTTAGTGCAGGAGTTAAAGACTAAGGTCTGACATGGATTTGTAAATGATGAACCTTCATATTGCAGAGCTCTGAAGTGTGCCTATGTATATACAACCTGGCCACAAGGTTGGAATTTCAGTAAAGGTATTTATCAGCAAAGTCCATACTTTTGGACATCATTTCAAGTCTTGTCCTCAAAATTATACTAAAGCCAGATGTAGTGTTTTCTATCTAACTGGAGTTACAGCGAAAGTCAGCTGAACTTTTCATGTTCTTGTAATGTCTTAGTAAATGCCATCAATGTGCTAACTCCTCTTGTTCAGATTGTATGGTAGCACTGAAATCTTTCCCAGGCCAGCTTCTATGGTTTTATCAACAACAGCCAAATAACTGATGACCTCCCAGGTTCAGATGCATGAGACTGAAACAAGGTCTTGAAATAGAGAGGCAAAGCTCACACTGTTAAAGGGAATAAAGTTTTATTTTATCCTTTAAACATGGCATGTAAGCGACCATCCTTGCAATATCTAGTACATTTTGCTCCAGAGCTTATGCAAGAGGGAGACTGCTCTTGCATTTGCATCATGCATAGCATCTAACCCACTTTTCATGTTTAGAAATTTAGGCAGGTTCACTAGCAACACTTGCATCTGACGAGCACTTTGGGAAATCCAAACAGCTCGCCAAACCAATCATACAGTATGAAAATTGGCATATAATGATATTATTAGCTGTAGGCATATAAGGTCAGTGACCCAAAACACCTCATTCCTGCTGCTGCTACTCATGCAGCCAGCTGTATAAGCAGAATCAGTAGCAAAGGGTTGAGAAAGCCCAGGAAGCAGAAAGCCAGGATAGCAAGCAGCTGTAGCAGGTAAAACAATGCAGATTAGGTAGCAGGAGAAAATACTAGTATGTAACAAAAGGACTTGCTACAACTGCTTCTGCCTTTAATAGTCTCCACATGTACCAGAATTGTATTTATTCCTCCCATCTTAAAAGTAGCTTTTGTAATTTTGTTTTTCCACGTACCAAAGCTTTAGCACAGTTACTTTTGTGCTTAATGCATGCTGTTTCAAGCCCGTTTTCCGAAATTTTTAATTTTTCAACTTGCATTACATCTGCCAAGTTGTCATTTACTAAGCTTATTCTGTAGCAGCCACAAAAGTACACTAGGCCTTTAAGTAGACCTTTGTATTTTTTACTCATACAGTAAACATAAAACTGTACAGTGCAGATCCAACTTCGTAAGTTTACATCATGCTTTTAAATAAAAACAAACTCTTCTTTCCTTAATATCTTTATTAAAAATCCAATCATCAGCATGCATGAGTACACATTAAACTTGACTTAGCATTCACCGTTGCTAATGTCAGAAGTTATATCATGGAGAATTCACATGAATTCTAAGCTGTAAAGCAGAGCAGAACCAAGTCTGGGAATAATGCCTTCTTATCCCAAACAAAAATTTCATAATTTACGGTTAAGTCAGGTTTGCAGATACACAAATATATCAAATGCCACATGCAACAGAAGCACACCTGTTAAAGTATGCAGTTAGGCAAATCATACTTGGATTTGTGTTATTTGCCTACCCATACGCTATTTTGACCCTAGTAGAGCACCACCTACAAGTCCTGCTAAAGCATACAAACAAGCAAAGGAAGTTTTACAGAAAGTACCAGAAATTAGCAAGAAGAAAGTTACACAAACACAATAACTTTGATCTGTGCAAATACTGTTCTCTTTCAGAGTTTATACAGGTGTGACAGATGAAAGTATAATATATTAAATTATCAATTCTTTCATAAATTGCATTTAAGAATGTGTTGTCAAACATTTGTTTGTAAAAAACGTATACATTCAAAGAAAAAGGTTAGGGAAAAAGAATTAAGATTCCTTTAGCCTCTTTTTTTTTTTTGCCTAAATATCTCCTTTCTTATGAGATGCTGCAAGATTGTCTGGTTCCATTCAGACTAAGAACACCCTTGTGAAACATATGAGTATATGCACGTGTTCAACTTTCCTTTCCCTTGTATAAAGGAACGATTATCTGGCTATCCAAAATTTCCAGCTCAGAACTGCAGACCAAACGGACTCTCTAGCTCAGAAACACTCAAGCTCCATGTAGGTCCCTGGGCTCTCATTTTCCACTTCAGTTTTGCCAGTAATGAGAGTAGAAGAGGACATCCTTCATCAAGTTTAGCAGCTAACAGCATTGCTCAGAAGAATGACAAACACACACCAGTTCCACTATACATACAAGACTTTTGTTAAGCCAGCTATATACATGTGTTTTACTCTAAAACTAGACAATTTAAACCCCATTTTACACCTGAACTATGAAATTTATTTTTTCAAATTATTTCCTTTGTCAAAAAAGTTCATTTACCCTTAATGTAGCCTTTTTCGCGGACAGCTTGTAACGTAGGTCGTCGTGTAAGAAACTTCTTTAGCTTCGTTTTGGTCTTTTTCTGATCTGTAGAGTCTATATTGCTAGACATTTTCATTGCTGGAAACAGAAATGCACTTCACATTAATATCCACAAAACCAACACTGAACTTCTCTGCCAAGGAATCAATATGAAAAAACATCTCAAAAACACAGGAAGATACAAAAACTCTTTGAATTTGCATTGCATCTGCATTTTCCTTCATTTTTTGAACTCCTTGTACATAGCATTCACTTTTCAAGCTGCCAATTCAATAACCTTTCACATAAAACTTCTACAACCAAGTGCCATCTGTGAAATTAAATGGTAATTTACATAAACTAAACATGGAATTTAAATTGTATACCTATGTTTCAAAACCAGTCCTGCCACTCATTAAGTATTTTAAATGAAATAAATACTTTCTTGCAAATTACATAAAGCCCAGAAGTAAAATACAGAAAAAAAAAAGTCTGCCTAATATATTTCTCTGCACAGAAAGAAATTTCTGTGGCAAAAGGGAATTTCTCTGAAGGTGTGATTAAAAATGCTTAATTTCTGCAAGCAAGCCAAAATAACATCACTAACTTCTTGTGAAATTGAAGTTTATGTGAAAATACTTACAGATGCTGTACCACAAACAAAAAAATGTAAAAACACCCAAATCAGTTTTGAACAGGTAACAGGACAAAACGATTCTTAATCCAAACTATTCATAAGAGTCAGAGAAAACATCTGATTACCTCTGTACATTTGACAACACCCTGAAAATAATCCATTTCATTACTCCTGTTCTCTCCGATGTTTTAAGTAGGATTAGGAAAACATGAATAAAAAGTTAGTAATTGTCACCAAGGTGGAGAGGGAATTATATACCAAAGCATGTTTACAAATCGGAGTAGTTTCATTCTTAAACGTCCTTTTGATTTCTTTTCTATTTACACTTAATAGTAAAGACTTTTTTTTTTCATTGCTAAAAATGAATTCTTGGAGAATTTTCTACTCACAACGAAGTTTCTTAGAGTCTTTATTCTCTTTCTCTTTGTCTTGTTTTTCCACCCCTGGCGAATCTGGTACCTCATCTTCTAAAGCTTCATCAGACTCTACCTATTAGATTTAAGACGACACAGAGGTCAGTTTACCAATTTACAGAACATAGCATTAAAACACATATCACAGAGACAGTTCTAAAATACACTTTTTGTTTCCCCCTTAATGATATTCAGTTGGTTCTTTCCTGAACTCTAGATGATAAAATTATCTGTCAGCTGGTATCTGGTATTATACCATTCTCACTGGCACTGAGTAACTGCCAAAACTATTTGATCACAAGACCCAATAAAGACAAAAACTTGATTACATAAACTAATAAATGACTTTTTTCCTCAAATCAGTAGACAAACATCAGCTATTTTATTCACGTGGTCTACTACAGAAGCACCTGATTTATATGGTCTAAAACCCATTTCTAGAACATTTACCCTATCTGTAATTTCTAACTAAAACTTTCTGTGACAGAAAACAACAGCCAGTTGGAAAACTTCATCGCTGTCAGAACATGCACAGAATTCACTCCAGCAGTTTATTCCAGGGTCCAAAAAGCCTTGCTCCATGTGTTATTGTTCTCTCAGCACATTCATAGAACCACAGAATGGTTTGGGTTGGAAGGGACAGTAAAGATCATCTAGTTCCATCCCTCTGCCATAGGCTGGGGTATCACCCACTAGATCAGATTGCCCAGGGCCCCATCCAACCTGGCCTTGAACATCTCCAGGGATGGGGCATCCACAGCTTCTCTGGGCAACCTGCTCCACTGCCTCAACACCCTTTGATATTCTTGGGGAAAAAATAAAAAAAACAACACACGTTTAAGTGAAAATGTAAATCATGTGGTAGTGTGTAGGCAGAAACCAAAGTCTGTACAACTGTCTATCTGCAGCCTCATACTTAAGCTGGTCATGACATCAGACATTAATAAATAGAAAAAGAATAGAAAAAGAAGTTTCCTTTGGTCTCAGTGCAAAATATCCATTCTGTCATTGACCTCTACTAACTGCTCTTCTACTAAAGCAGAAAGACTTCATTTCTATGCAATTACAAAAAGATCAGTAATCTATTTTCTTACAAGTATCTCTCATCTTAAAAATAATGCAGATTGTGTACTATAGAACACCAAATGAACAAAAAACATGACTATTCATGACATAAAACAAGTTGCACTTTAACCTGCTGGGTTGAGAAGACTTTAAACAAGCCTCATTCCTTGTTGCTTTTCAAAAGCTTTGGATAGCCTTTCTTGGATGTCAAAGTTCACTACACTAAGCAGTTCAGGTAACGTCCCTGCTAAGGATCTCTGTCACTGGCATCATTTGGACTTCCGAAGGATGTCTCCATTATTGAGATCATTTGAACAATATTCTCTTCAAGAGGCCTCTAAGCTCCTCAGGGCTGTTAAATTTCAAAGCTATGTTCTATTCTACTTCCTCAACATGATATGTAGTACCTCACTCTTGCCTCAGTTATATCCCAGCCTTTCCATTTCCATTTCAGCAAGGGAGAAGTGTCAGCAGTGTTACGTGCGACAGACAGGAGAAAGGTGTTGCTGAGTGACTGCCTGTTATTAACAGTCTTGACATTTTTGTACCAGAAGTTTAGGGGCCCAAACTGTGAGCACAAAGAAACTAAACCATTTGTATTACTCTGCTGTGTTTGGGTGGAAAAAACTATCAAGGGTTAAGAGAAATGAAGGCCACTGACTGACAGCAAAGCATCAACTTTAATTATCTGCTGCCTGGAGACTAGGACATAAATGCAGCTTTTCTGGGAAGGAGCCAGACCTGTAGCTACACAAATTAAGAACGTGCATTAACTCAATTTGAGGGTAGTATTTTCTCCAATGTCTCCTCCAACTTCTGAATTCAAAGATGGTAAAATCTTGTTCAGCAGCACCAAGAGCAAATGCTTGATCACCTTTCTGTTGATAAGGAGTTGGCGTTATAACACAGTATTTTGCCAGGGCTTTTGATTTACACTTTAATGTAGTCTTATTAATTGAATAGCAGTAACAGATGCTGACTAAGTTAAGTCACTATGCTAAGCATTCCCTTGGCAGTCCTCCCCCCTTTTGCTTCCCGTCAGAATCTTTCAGCTTGCTGAGATAGAAAAATTATTTGGGCACAGCAGGAAGCTCATTGCTGAGCCGGAGATCAGTCCACACCTCCCAGTCCTTAGTCCAGTGGACCATTCTTCTTCCCTTGTCACTGTTAGTTAGATTTCACTTGTCATCACCAGAAACTGCCACACCTTCAACCGCCAGCCCATGCTCAAGAAAATGAAGAAACTAAGACCTATATGAAGCACTTGGAGTCATTACATAAATCATTTTACTAAACAGTATTACCTTGAAAACAGAACCTTCATGATTCCAATACATACCTGATTGTTGATGGTGTAGTTAAGAACTTTATACCATTCATTAATGAAGCTGTCATTATCAGACTGAATTAAGAGCTCAGTTCCTTGGCGGGTTCTTAGCTTTAAAAAACAAAACAAAACAAAAACAGATGTCATTGGAATTGAGAAACTTACTAGAATTCCCAGATGAAATTACCTAAACCAAGTTAAACATCTCTTTGGCACAACTTTTAAATAATATATAGCTACTCAACAATCAGTGAAAGCAGTACATACATCTGCTTAAAATTTAAATGCATGCATATAGGCTGTGCAGACATGAAAGAAAGGACATTTCTTGCAGGTACTAGAATAAACATACATGTACATTTGAGAGGGAAGAAATAGAAAAAACTGAACTAATTTAAGCTTATGTTTAGAGACACTTTCTGAAGTCACTTGAAGTGCCTATAATTTCGCATTTAAATAAAATAATTTACCTCAATAACATTCTTTTTGCTGGATTTGTCCTTTGAAGCCCAGTCAATCAATGCCCCTTTGAGATCCACTGTAAATTCTGGCTTAGACTGATTGACACCAAACTTCTGGAAAAAGGAACAATGATGATGAAAAGAGAAAAAAGCTTCTAACAAATAGCCTTGCAATTCTCTAAATGCAACACACCAACACTTTATCCGCAGCCTAGATGATTTAACCCAAATACAGTACTTTGCTACATATCAACTGACATGATATGAGGAAAAATAAAAAACATACCTCAAAAAATCTTTAAACACACCTATTAGAAACTGCCCAGCCTAAAGACTTTAAAATTCCTTGGTTTTAAATGCCAGATTCTAGCAGAGGCTTTTTTCTGTCGCAAGTAGTAGATGACCATAGATATTTTGATTACAGCTTGATCTTAATCAAAATAGTCCCAAGCTTTAAAGACATAAGGCTAACACATAACTGAACGCAAATCATTCAGTCAGTTAACAACATCAATATATAAAAACACAAATCCCACCAGGAACAGTAGCTTTGCCAGATAGGAATCACTACACACAATACATCCCTCTTGCACTGAAAGAGCACTTTCATCTCTTACATTTTCAGAACAAATACTCTTTTTAAATGTTTCCAATGATGCTTTTTTATATTAGACCTATTTAATGTTTTCCTTTAATGCTTCTAATGCAATACTAGAGCATACTCCGCTAAGTAAACACAAATCAATTTCACTGCCTAGCTACTTAAAAAAAAAAAAAACAGCAAATAACCGAAGTGATTTTAAAAAGCATTCTGAAGGGTTGCTGGTGGGTTAACAACTGAGGAACGCATGAGGGAGCTATTTTTACTTCCTACTTGTACATTTATGCTGGGTATGGCAAATTTTTAAAGCCAAGTACTTTTACTAGGGTTTCAGCGTACACCACATAGCTTTGAAGTATCATTCCTCAAGGAAATCAATTTAGGGAACCACACAAACAAGAAGCTCCAACTGTGAATAAAATAAGCAAAAAAAAAAATGAACAGGAAAAGCTGTCAATTGGCTGCAGTACAGAAATTTAATGTTGTACATCTGAGGACAGCCTGTAGCATCTGATCCAACATAAAGATTCTTTTCTAGTTTTGGAAAGAAAACAAAAAGAAAAGAAAAAAGCGAAAGAAATCTGATGTTTCTGCAAGAGCTCAGGATGACCTGAGCCTCAGGACAACCTCCTTGCTGTGAACACAAGGCTTGCAGTCTGTACCACAACAACTATATCCAAAGTGAGAAAAAACAGAAAACAGAATTAATCTGCTGCTTCTGATTAAATTCCCAGCAAGGATGTTAATTAATGCTAATTGTGTTTTAGAAAGGCTGTTTACCACTAGAAAAATCTCCCTGTTTGATTCCTAAGGGCAATTAAGCATTGAATGGAAAGAAACAACATGTGAAATATCAGAAGTGGGGAATATTTCTAATTTACCCAATGCCAACTTACGTCTGAAAAAACCTTCTAACCTGATTCTCAGATATCTCATCTAGGACTATTTCCTAATAGCTTTTGGTAGTCCAGTTCAGAAATGGAGTCCACAGAAGCTAGAAGCAAGTGTCGGACAGATACACCTCTGGCAATCGTGGGCAGCTGTACAACAGCTGTCTGTTTAGGAGACCCACACAACTGCTGCATATGCAGCTGAAGTGCACCAGGCACACACCACCACCTGACAGCCTACAGCAACTTTGCTGCATGCTGGAAAAGACAAAAAAAAAAAAAAAGATTTATAGAGTTTGCCACTGGAGAGAGCAGGAGATTAGTGCCAAAGTCCTGTGCAAGATCAAGGGATGTATTAAAAACACCTCCCACATGATGCTGAGCAGCACAGGAGATGACCTGCTACAGGGGAAGTCAACAAACAGAACGAACAGTCCTTACTGTTTTGACCAGAAGGAGAGCTTCCCTCCTGCCCTGCAATATGGTCCTGTTTGCTGAACTCCAGGTACCAGACCCCAGCACTACCTCAAGCACCATTGCACTCTACCCTTGTTTTCAGGCTGACTCCCTTCAGCATATCAGAGGAGCACAGAACACAAAAAACAGAAGCCACATTTGCCGGGGTAGAAAAACAGAATTCTTCCCCAGCTCCTTCACATGAGCAGTGTCAAATCTGCAGTTTCACGATGCAAGCTGGTGAAAACAACAAAGCACACACTCCAGCCTCTCTGCAAAACACCTCTGATAAGTCAAACTTAGAATTTCCTTAAATAACAAAAAAAGTTTAGCATTCAATGTCTCCTATGAGTTTCTCTGCCATGCTTCTTTTCTGCTCCTGGGTGCACAAAAATGAGAAGCCAGCAGTCATTTCCCTCCATCCAAAGGTTAGCTAAAGGCAATCGAATCCTCCTGCAGCAAACAGGTTTTGTTGGGAGAAGTAAAAAGAAAACCTGTCCCTTTAGCATCTGCTGCCACCTAGACAAAGCCTGCACTGGTCAGGTCACATTTAGTTCTTGCTGGGCAGCCCCCTGCTTCTTACAAGATTTCTCTTTTCAGCTATCTGGGAAGTTTGGAAAGGACAGCAGAAATGAGACTGAAAGAGGGGAGAGGTCTCTAACACGGTGCTGTGAGATATCCTATATAAAGAAGTTGTCCTACATTCACTTCTGACAGTTTTTTTCGAGGAACAAAAAAAGTACAGTCATGGGATGCGCTTATGCTATTTCCATGGCAGAGATAACTTTCACTTCCTGGAAAGCACAGGGGATTTTTTGTTGCTTCAGACACAGTAGATGCTGAGTAGCCTAAGGACTGCCTTGAAGATGTGTGCTGGCATCAATAGCTAGAAAGCCTTTTCAGTGCTTTTAGAGGTTGTCTCCAAGCCATGGGAGCCTCCAGAGGAGGAACCATGCAGTCTGTAGGAAACAGAGTCAGATATTACTTGTAGGAAGGCTTTAAGATGTACAAATGACCCCTGCCATTCTCAATATTCTGTTCCTCATCAGTGTTTAGTAGAATTTTTAAATCCCCGATCTTCTTCACCTGCAATCATCTACAGAAATAGTATTGTGGGGCTCTTTAGGGGCTCCTTTAGAGCTGGTAACAAAGATTGAGAACTTACAGCTTTGACAAGAAAATGAGAAATATTAAGATATTCTTTACTGTCATAGTAAGATGTTGGAAGTTTTTGGAAATCTGTCTCCAATAGTAGTATTTACATTACCAATAGCTTTTATGATAATAATCTAAGCTCCTATATACTCAGCTGTGCAACACCAACGAACTGTAGTAACGTCCATATCGCACACTTGTCTATAAGCAGTGGTATATCACAATAAACAGAGTTTGCCCAAATCAACCCTGAAGATTGCTTACTTCCTTGATCTTTACGTGGGAACTTTACCCACTATTGGTTTACTGCTGCCACACCTGACACTGGTGACATGCAGCTGTTACTGAAAGGTTTCATCCATCAAACTTCTGCAATTGCTATTTCCCATGTTTTCTGAAGCCCCGCCACTAAAATCTGTCAGTAGCTACTACAACTCATTCCCACCAAGAGACAGAACTTTTCAGCTTTGAAAGAAAGTCTCAGGAACTGTAACTACACTCAAAACGTTTAGCGCTTTCCACTCTTCATGGAACACAGCCAAGAACCAAAACAGCTTTAGTGACCCCCAATACCTTAGTGCTCAAGAAGACAAATAAATGAAACCACTTTTAATGTTTTCAGGATATAATTTATAATAAAACCTTTACTTTGATTCTGATTACATTAATAATCAGAACTAAGACGTTAAGAACTACTACAGCCAATCAAGCATGTTTATTTCTTCTACAAAGAGTATTAATTTCTCCTCATCTACCTTAGACAAACTACTGTATTAGTTACCAGCATTTACCAGTTTCTGATAAGCACCACTTCTATGCTTGGCACCTACACTTCAAAATATGACTAACTACAAATACTTACGTTATACTTAGGAAGTCCTACAAATTTATGTCAGCTTTCTGTATGTGGTATATAGCCAGAACATCCTCAAGTTTTTCCTTTTGGTTATGTATAAAATTTACATTTCTGTGTATTTCAATTATAGCTAGAATTAAGCAATACCATGTGCATCACTGTATCAAATGCACCGTAGGCACCTTACAAACATCCTAAATTAGCTGTGTTAGAAAGAGTTAGAAATGGTCAGTTTTTAACAGATATTTTATACCATGCTGTTTATTAGTCAAGACGCTAATGGTTCAAACAGTAGGCAAATTTGGGGTTATAATATAATTCTGGTGCTGATGAACCAATCTCTGTACCTTGTTCTATTAGAACAATTACAGGATTATTGTAATTCACTTTTGTTAATTTGTACCTTAAAAAAAAAAGTTGAGAGAATAACAAATAGGATACATAAGGTGTTATATGAAGAGAGAAAACTTGGAAAAGCTCAAATTTACTTTCCAGATTAGTGGCAAATAGCCTTACAGTGACAAGAGACATGCAACAAGAACACATACACTGATAGCTGAAACTCGGTCAGAGTTTACATAGGTGACAGCAGGTCGACGACTGAGAGCATTTTTCCAAGAAGAAAGCAGCGAGAGCAAAAGCTCAGGGATTGAGCTCACTTGGCAAAGTGACTTGATGAGAAAAAGGAAGAAGAGTGATGAAGTCACAAAACAATGCACAAAAAATGATATGGTTATATCAATCGCTAGACCACTGCTAAACAAACATTCTTCTCTCAAGATGAAGGAGAAATGTAATTCTGCTCACATGTCAGACTTAGACTTGGCTCCACCTTATTGAAATACTGATACAGTTCCAAGTTTCTGACGTGTGAGGCAGAACTTTTAACATCCCCAAAAAATTTCCTATGCAAAGATGAAAAAGAACATGTGCTGAATATTTACACGTTTAGAAAACCTAGGGTAAGTCTGCACACACAGTCCTTGAAGGATGTTCTCTCTTGACGTTTTCAACTTAATCATAAACATGAACAGTATGAACTGAATAAAGCTGTGTACAGTGTCAGGTACTTGACAGCATGCCACATAGCTGACAGCTTCCCACAGAAATATTCTTACCAGATAGTGACCATGGGACTTTTTGCTGCACTTAAATTATCAAAAGAATTGATAACTTTTTTTTCCCCTCTTCACTGAATGACTGTAGTGTTAGGTGTGTTACACCCTATAAATAGTCTTCTTAAACAATAAGCAGATCTGCACAACTACCTTCTGTGGATAATTCAGTCAGGCACACATCCATTCATAACTGTATCACACATTCATGAACAGTATGATATAATCAACATATTGTTAATTATTTTTTGATCTACAGCTAAATTTGGATCAAGAGTATTAAGAAATTTTAGAATAAAAATAACACTATTGCTATAATAGTCTCTGTGCACAGAGACTAACTATTAAACCTCACCCCTGAATGTCCAGGAATTTCCCAGTTCATGAAGTAGGGTGATAAAACTGAACTGGGCTGAACAATAGACAATAACTGAAGGGCATGAAGGAAGGCAAGGGAGGAAGTTTTTAAGCCTTCTGATCCCAGTACTTCCTGCTTTGAGGCTCACCTTTTAAAAGTCCTCCAATATTTCTTCAACATATTTTGTTATGGAAGTTACGTATTAAAAAGTAGTTCACAGGTTTTCTTATTAATATTACTCACAAAAGAGAAAAATTATTACATTTACCTAGCATCCCAATGTTTACAGTTGTGAAAGTCACTTTCAGATATATGTATGTTTCTATTCATTTTTTTTCTGTGCTTTGTCTCCGATGTGCATCACATTCCTTTCCCCTCCCCACATACAGCATAGCCAGACCTCCTTAGGTCCATTTTCTACTACAGACAGCACAGTTCACCTTATCCTATGCCTTAACTCTTATCCTTTTCCTCCTCTTCTCTTCAATCTGCTTTATCATCTCACCCAGCTCCCGTATTTCCATTCTCTACTACTCCCAATGTTGTTATTCACCTATCCTCATCCATATTCCTGCAACCACCTCTTCAACAGCAACAAAAGGGCAGAAAAATGATGTTTACACCTCTGAAATGAACTCAGAGTTTAGAAAAGAATGGTGAGTATCAACTGACTGTCCAAAAAGAAGAGTAGCAGGAGAAAGTGAGCCAAGTAGAAAGATCAGCAATTTTGCTGGAATCAGCATGACAATATCCTGGAATAACCAACACTTTATCTGACCTATCTTTAGGTATCATAGGAGATCCACATGAAATTTTAGTATCAGACCTCCAAAAGTGGGTAATTAAGACATAGTTAATGAACCATTTCTATACTGATTAATGTAGGAACATAGCTGGATAAATATAGCCAATTTAATTATAGTGCTATTAGACTAGAAATGATATAAAATTGAATAGATATCACCACATTTGGTGTGATGTTTTCTCTTTAGGTCTTCATCAGGCATCAGAATAGATTCAAATACCTGTCACCCACTATACAGATATAAAACAAAATAAGGAGTTCAACGAGGGAATCACTAAACAGTAAGACAACAATACTAAATGTACACTTTCTCCCATAAGTTCAAAGCACTGCTGCCTACCAACAACAGTCCTTTTTATTTCTATTATTCAAATACTCCAATGCAATAAGCTAAGTGTCAGTGTCAGACTTTTTTTTTTTTTAAATTATATTTACCACATCAAAGATTACCTAGGAACAGTAAAGCAAAAGAACTATTTAGATAAACACATTAGTAAGGAACACAAAAATATCTGGTCCGCAGCAAAAAAAAAATCAACTTATTGAACATCTGAATACCTCTTCATCTGTTTCATACTTACTAAATGTAAAAATGTTTCTGAATTACAAGAAAGTACATTTGTTTTTCTTCTCATCCTACATCACAACTATTTTCCTGGTAACTTCTCCAGCCTCCCCACTCTACCTCACATACTCATACCTTGTGTGTTTTTTTTTTCTAAATTATGCATATATGTTCATTTTTTGTGGTTTATGTGATTAACACTTAAATGAAGGCAGGGACTTGTTCCCAAGCTTACCCAGCCAGTTCCACTTCCTTGGGTTTTAGTGAACAGCAGCGATGAACCTTGTAATACCGCCCATGACGACATCCAATTCTTTCTGTAAATATTTGTAAACAAACATATGATAAATTGACTTTGAAAGCAGATATTTAAGCTATCAGTGTTGCCCAGTTGACCTGCATGTTAATAAAACTTAACCATATATACAGTCATTAGTGCCATCAGTAAGTCTTAATTGCTAGCGTATTTGTAGAAGGCAGCATATGTTAATAGTCCCAGCCTGACCATCAAAATCTAAATCAAACAAAGCTAATTAGCAGTGGAAGCAGTTCACCAGGAGGAATACCATACAATTATAATTTCAAAAGGGCTAATCGGGAATGCTCAGCCCACTGTGTACTAAGGAGATTGTGCCAAAGTACCGCATAATTCTGAAAGTGACTGATCACATCTAACTGGGATGCAACTGTCCCATTTGTATGCAATAAGCTAATTTAGACTGGCAATGAAATATTTGCTACACATCTTTAAGATGTGGAAAAAGAACAAATCAGTTGTTCCAGCTGTCTGATGATATATTTTTGTGCCTGAATATCTGTCCTGAGGTTAAAAAAAAAAGTTTGACGAGCCCTGACAATCTATTCCTACTGCCCAAACATGAATTATTATTCAGCAGCTCTCAGAGTGACATGCTGCATCTTTCTGTACAGCAGCCCAGTAATCCAGATCAGTGATTCCCAACAGATGTGACTTAAATGGCGAGATTATACTGCACCAGCAGCAGCTTGCACAAGCCACTGTCTGCCCTTTCCTACCAGGCTCTTAGGAGCAGCTCTGGGGAACCAAGCTGGGGGCAAGGTCTGCTGCCCATCTGTACTAGACTTGGTCAGGGCATCTCTTAAAGATCAGCTACGTGCTAACAATTTAATCCTCAAGAAAAGTATGTTCCATGTATCAAAAATCTGGAAACACTGATCTTTGTAACACAGTACTAGAGATAAAAATTAAACGTAAAAAAGTAAACCTAACTAAAAACTGAGGAAAAAAACACACATTTTATAGCACTGACTCTTTGCAATACATTAGAATTTTAAGTTACACAGCATTACTTGGATTTACATTATGTTTTATGCAGATGCCTGCCTGTGAGGCAGGGAAAGGAAGTTAAAAATGAGGTCATTCATCACCTACAGGGAGACCAACGTTGGGTAAGACATTACGTAGGAAATCCTTCACAAGAGAAGTGAAGGAAGAATTAGGGGAAACGAAATACACTCTCCTTGAATATTAAACAAGATGAAGCAGAAGTCTGAAGACTCCTCTTACACCCCCTCTTATTCCAGGAACAAGACAGGCTACAAACTACATAGATTTTGCCTTAAATAAATAAATCCCTTTAAAAAAAAAAGCTGTCTCTCATCAGTACACCTTCGTGAAATCATTGCCCTCTATGAGGACCTGGCACACACAAGTCTCTGGATGCCTGAAGTCCACTATTAAGTCACTGGGAAAAACACAGACTTTGCTTTGGGACAAGAAAATATGCAACCTACAGGAAAATCTCTAAGGCAAATTCAGAGAAAAACTAAGAAATTGCAAAACGTTCTATGCTGTCCTAATATAAGTAATTGCAAAAGCCTCGATGCTGTCCTAATATTGAAGTCAGATACCTTACACAAAGTCTTATGTATGTGTACTTCTAGAACTCCAAGACTTACCGAACTTTCTTCCCATTTTCTGTAATTTTCGTCACATTCAATAACCCATACTTCTCTTGACCCTGTAAGATGCAGTAAGGCATAATGAATTAAAAAGAAATTCCGCTTCCGTTGCCATCACATCACTGAATTAAATACCTCAAATAATCAATTTCTGAGAACAAGCCATCTTTGCACATATTATACAGTTACATATGGCAGTTTCTTGAAGTTATATTTAAATATGCAGAGATCAGCAAAGTCAAGATTACTCTGTGAAAATACTCATCAACATGAAGGAGGTAAAAAGCCTTCTTTCTTCATGGCCTAGGTTCTTTTGACAAGCTAACCTTAAATCCTTTGTGGTACGATAGAGTGGGAATTTTAAACCAGGATATTATAATTTGTGTAATAGCAAAATTGTGTCTTTTACTAAAAAAGGAGGTATCTGACAAACAGCCAGCCCAAGTTCTTTGACAGAACTCTCCCAAGTTATTCTAACATAGCTGTGTATTTTAAATAAACCATACCTGAACTGCATAAAAATGTTCATAGAGAATCATACAACAGATTGGGTTGGAAGGGACCTTGAAGATCATCTTGTTCCCACCCCCCTGCCATGGGCAGGGACACCTCCCACTAGACTGGGATGTCCAGGTCCCCATCCAGCCTGGCCCTGAACACCTCCAGGATCATCTTTGTGGATAATATTTGTTATTAATTCATATTAATATATTCATTTCCAAAACAGATGAGTGAAACATTTGATGCCCTATTTTTTCCTAACCTCAAGCAAAACATTAGAATTTTAAGCTGCTTAGTTATGTCTCGTTGATGAAAATCATTTGTATTTGTATGTGTCTGTAAATTTGGAGATCAAGCAGTGAATGGTGGAAAAAGAAGAATATTGAACAAGAAGGGCATTTTCAAGTTTCAAAGGAGTGAATATTTTTTGTTTCTATATAAGAACAAGAAAACAAAGGCAAGTTTGAAAAAATACTCTAGGATAAAAAGGAAATTGTCAATTTGTACTATTTGTGACTCTTGAAACGAGGTACTGAATTCTATCATCTCCTGTCACCCCACCTTTGTCCCACCAGTGGACTAAAGGAATCTTAAATTATTTATTTATATTTATTCCTTTTCAGCAACAACTCTTAATAATTCCTAATTTAAGAACTAAGCTATTAGTTGAAATAGCCAACTAGGGAAAGGATCCAAATTAGCTTTACCATAACAAAAATGTCCTAAATTTTAGATCCAATGAAAACAGAAGATATTTTCTGTCCAGCACTCTCCTCTAAATCTCAAATTTAAGTGGACCAGAACTGCAGAATACAGCATAGAAGAGATTTTTTTTTTTACTCAAATACTCTGACAATACTCTTACTAAAGACTAATTTGTAGTTCAGGAATCTTACAAATTTTATCTGTATGTTTTACGCAGCATGGATAAAACAAGAGGGATGTTTCCAAGGATAACACCACTTATCTAGTGATTCATATGTTGTTTTGATCCATCAGCTGCTGGAACTCTTAATCTAATGTCTTCATTGGGTCAGAATTTTCAACAGAAGGAATTAGTCACATATCCCTCCCCTCCCCGAAAAATGAGCAAATTCATGGATCATTTTATTCATGATCCATGCACAACACCACTAGCAGTCTTATGTGTTGCACCCTTCTAACAAACTGTTGGCTTTAGGAAGTGGAACAGCTTGTCACTACCTTTCACAGTGACCAAGCAACCCATGCCCACTTGCTCAAATAGTCTGTGATACTCACAAGTTACACATGGAACCAGTGGGAATGTTCCAAAGGAGAACTATTCAGAAAAAGTATAACACAGAACTTAGCAGCAACACTAGGGGGTACTAATGGGAAAATTAATGTAATATTTAATTAGGGAAAAGAAGAAGAAAAGTCTATGGAACAAAACAAAAATTCAAGAGCTTCTTTGTAATATTTATATTCCAAGGACAGTTAAAGAAAACAGATTTTTTTCTATCATCTAAAGCCCAAAGTGAGTTCTGCTACAAAATCCAGTTTTAGTATTTCAAGGTCTGAAACATTTTCTGAAACATATTTACAGAAATTAGAACACATGCAGCAAGAATTGCTTGTGTTAAGGCTGTCTCAACTATGCTTGCTTCATAAGCAATGCTCATATCATTGTGAAAAACAGTATTAGAGTTGTAAGAATGGATCAGCATAAATAAGCCAGATATCCATTCCTCTGTGTGCAGCATTTGAATGAAGCACAACTAGTTGCCTTTAATGCCCTGAGCTTCCCACTAAAGAAATGCTAAAACTCATAAAGGCACATATTCCAATGCTATTGGAATGCAGTTCTTAAAGCAAAAAGAAATATATATATACACACACACATTTCTGAATTATTCCCTACTGTTTAAAAAAATCAATGAGCAAATTTAAAATTTAAACTTAAGCAAAAATATCTAAGCATTCAAAACCAAGACTTTAGCAAGCTTAGCATATATCCTCCCAGCATATATCCTATTAAGAAGACAAGATTTTATTTATGCAAGGTTCTCGTGATTCCTACATCTTTTCAAGTAGATGAAAAATACAAGTGAAAAATAATGACATCAGATCCTACAAAGTATCACTGACTACTGACAGCCAGTAAGCACAGTTTGTTTCTGCTTGTAACCTTCCAAGTTGCTAGGTGTGAAGACATGACTGTTGGGGAATAACTACGTAATTTGGCATAAATTGAAGCTAAAAATTCATTGTGGAATCATCTCCCATCACAAAGCTGTTTTTAAATAAAAAATATCGAGCTTTTTCTTTCCTTTTTTTTAAGGCACATTCCTTTTAAAATGTTAGGTTTATCCCACTACTTTCCCCAGTAAAAAGCAGGTTTACCCTCAATTATCTAATCACGAACAGACAAGTTTCGACAACATCTACTTATTTATTTAAACAATTTCCATACTGACTGTGGCTTGATGCTTCGGTGAAGAAGGAGAGGACTCATTTTCAGGAAAACTGGCCTTAGAAGCAGTTGATGATTCCTACAGAATTTAAAAATGCAATTAAGTTATTCTCTTTCTTACAATTTTAATTTAACTTTTTTCACCCCTAAAGACACCCTCTCCCCACTCACACTTTACAGAAAAAGTTTTTTTGTTGTTCTTGTTACATTGTTGTTTTGTTTGGTTGTTTTTGTTTTATTTTGTTTAAGTATTCATGATATTCTGAAATACTTGTATTATAAACCTGCTTACCAAATAGTGTTATGACAAGGATTTACAGACCAATCAATTCAGCCTAATTAGCACATGTCCATTTGAAAAAAAAAATACATACTTCATGAGCTTAAAGCAAAGCTTTCATCCTTATTAAGGAGAAATTTTTCTGTATGACATTGCTATCAAATTATTAAGCATGTTTATAATACTAGCTTATTACAGGGCACATTTGAAAAAACAGATTTTAAAGAACAGGTTATATTTGTGTGGTCAATACATGCAAGATTAGTACAATAAATATGTGCATTTACATATACATGCAGAGAAACTTACACAATAGTTATACATGCACAGTTCATATATTCAGTGTATACCAGCTCTATTTAATATTTGTGAGTCATGACAGTTTCCTTATAATCGAGCACTGAGATTTCCTACAGATTCAGGTTTTTGTTTTAAACCGAACATTAATGATGGATCAAAAGAAAATTACTAAATCCCTGAAGACTAGAAGAAATACTGAAAGCCAAAAGGCATGTGTGTTTCCACTGAAGTACTGCTGCTTTGCACAAATATACTGCATGAAAATCTGGTAAAGAATTTCATATAGAACCACTGACACTTGCTAGTTGTACATTTCTCCTCTTCTCCCCTTTTAATTCCTCTGATAGCTCTCCCAAACTCTGTGCTTCAACTTACAGAAAATGTTTGTTTTTCCAGTATTACATAAAAACCCTCCACACCTGCAATTTAAAATCCACTTACAAATCTACCTCCAGGTAGTGGCCCACTACTTCTTTTACTATTGCACTGACAAATAGCACTAGCATCCCTAAGAATAAGCTAAGTATTCTATATTTCCAGATGTTTATAGGGAGAAAAGAAAGCTCAAGATAAGGAAATCAACTTTGTCCCTCTCAGAGAGGTAAGTTTTTCCCTGCTAATAAAACTTTTAGCTATGTAAATCCTGATGGCTATATGCAGGTATGTGCCACAGCCACTGAACAATCAGCAAGTACGTTTGGTATCATCCAGTCCCAGTCAGCCCTGGTAACCCACACCTTCCCTCTGACACATTTAACCACTCTTCACCAGCACATTTTCATAGAATTGCATTCTGCTGTTTTTCCAGGAAAAAAAAAAAATCAGAAAAATTTTAAAAAAACAACTTTCCTAGGAGTCAGCTAAAAGCTAATTTGGGGTTGAGTTGATGCACCTATCCAGACAAATACCAATTGTTGTTTTTTCTCCTTCTATTTCATTCCAAATTTGAGATAGCTTTCATACACTAAGGAGCTCTGAAGAAGCCTAACATACATATGCATAATCTGCTCCTTTACCGGATGCTAATTCTAAGAAGTTCATATAAGAGCGTGCCTACCAGTGGTAATAAAATGGGTCCATCAATGCACTAAAATTTAAGATCCACAGGTCCTTCCACAAAACACTAGCTTATTGCTCCACTACATGTTCTTAAATTTTCCAAAAGCATTCATGTTGTGATTTATGTGACTCCTTACCATTAACAAATGCACATTGCCTGCATATTCTGAAGCTGTTAAAGTAACTTCAAGCTGCTAGCTTAGACTTTACAAGTCTGACTTATGTACACAGTTTCTTTTGGTTATTACACCAGACATTTGTACAGTTGCACATTTGCTTCACTGGGTTTAAGGTCTTGGTACTTGAACGTTGGGTCTTGATGAAAAGTAAACAGCTCCTCTTATTCGATGTTTTACAAGAGCTTCTTCATTCAGTGCTGAGCTACATAAATGTCATTCCAAAAGTAAATTTTACACAAAAAAAGGAAGTCTTCCTTTAAAAGCAAGGCCAAAATTTCAAGTTATATCACTAACAGAATTGTTCGTACCTATGAAGTGTAAATGTCACATGAGACTAGGAGAGCCCTCTCAGCCTTCATTTTGCAGCACTCCGTTTAGCCTTCCATGCACGTGTTACAGCCCATTTGGCACAGAAAGATGCCAAAGGAGATCAAGGCAGGATGAAGGAGCAGTAAGGGGACCTCAAAACCTCTCAGAATGAACCAACACATTCAGGTGCAGAGCGGGCAGTTGCCAGTCAAGCACGGTCTCCGGCTCCTCAGCACCACACATGAAATGTTCTGAACTGGCAACTCAAAAGCTTAAGATCAAATCCAATAAATCCTGTTCTGAGGAACTACAACTCTTGATAGCCCACTCAACTCTTTTTACCACAAGAAACACTTCATTTCAACAAGGAAAACTATTAAAACATACCAGAAACAACAGGTCAAGCATGCAACATTCCGGGCAGCAGATCCATTTTCATTACTACTGCTGTGTTTTGTCATTTAAGTCTGTCTTTAACATCTGCAATTACACAGGCCAGCTTATAGAGGTCTTTTGCCATAATCCCAAAACCACATCGATTTTGGTTAATTGTTACCTGTATCTTTTGAAAAAGGAAGTCTATTAGCCAGTTTGCTGGCATCTTATTCTGAGTAGCCTGTGCTGCGATTTCAGCATTACAACATATTTCGGTTTCCGTGAAACTTGGGACTGACTCCTAAGAAGTTCCAGGAAAAGCAAGTCATCACCCTACGCCACCAGTTTCAGTTCTTCACTACATACATCAGCTCTCCTGTACACATCCTTCCCTATATACACATCAGCGTGCTGACAATGTCACAGCACAGGCAGACACAGCAGTGACAGAAGTCAAACAGAATAGAGACAGACAGAGGAAGAACAAGGGACAGGCTCTGTCTCCGTGTTTGCTCAAGCAGCATCTGTTAGCAGCTAGTCCCAAACGGACTTCCAAGAATGTGCCATAAACAATGCACAGAAAACAGCTTCTGTTAGCCCTGACTCACAGCTCTTTTCAGACTAAACTCCCAGCTCAGCTCTGGATTAAAACCAAGAGTTTTAGCATTTTCAGTGCTGTCCTCTGTCCTTTAGTAACATTACAGCCCTGCTGCAATCAAGTGCAACTTTTCCTCTTAACCTATCATGATGGAGATTGGCACAGAGGTCATTAAAGGGATAAATTCATTGTGTAATAGCATTACTGCTATCTTTAGAGAAGAATTCTAGTTCAGCAAGTGCAACTTTTATTTCAATTCTACAAATATTTCACTTCAGTTATTCATCTGCAATCCTTAAAGTGTACTTACACTGGGTGTCGTCTATAATGAAGATATTCAGAGATGAAATATCAATATACCTCACATGGGAACCTCACCCACATTCGTAATTCTTGAACCCAAGTCCTGATTATGCTCTATAGCCTGAATTGAATTGCAGGAAATTCCCAATTATAAGTAAAATGGCTGTACACATCGAAACCTGAACTCTAAAATATTTCAAGGATAACGAGAAAAAGGCTACTACTTACAAAGAAACAATAGTGAAGTTATCTACCAGTCCTTGTACTCACTGAATGTTATACACAGCAATACAGCAGAATACAAATAAATGAGATTTCAGAAATTCATGCACACTGATTTTCTGTTAAATAATTTAGAAATCAGAAATGGTTCACATTGGAGCATGCTGTTTAACTCACTCCTACCTTATCGTTGGTGTCCAACACAATTGTGCTGTGCCTCCATTTTGTTAAAACTATTGGTTCTTGTAGCCTCCTGTCCAGACTCCTACTCTTTATTATATCTCTTTGCTGCTGTGGTGAAGCATTATACTAAAGAAAAGAAAAATCAAACTATAAGTAGAAGCTAATTTACACAAACAACACCTGAGCATGCCATTCATATATATTAACAGTACAAATGTTCAGATTCCCTGTTTCACTCAAGGGTATGAAAATAGCCTTTTTCTTTTGTTTTTAGTCTTCAGAACTTCCTGTCTGCTGTAGTGCCTCTCTTGGGCAACAGACAGATGTTTGATTTCTTAGGCAAGAGTTTATCATTCTTCAACCAACTGGCACATTGAGAACCACCATGGCATTACAATTAATGCAAGATACAAACATTCAGTCTTTATATTGCACTGACAATACTGTAGCACCTGTCAGGTCTTGTGTAAAACAAGGAAAACCCTTCTATTCTACTGTAAGCCATTCAGATTGAGAGTGGTGATTGACTGAATATAATTCGCTTTCACCCAAAGGTTTGGTATGGCTCGGAGAGGGGAGGCAAAGATGTGAGGATTTGCTTTTCAGAATAACTACACAGAATTACTGATAGAAGGATTTGCTGTTCCTCAGCACAGAAAATAAGTATTTAGCAGGAAATAGTTTTAGGACTTGGCAGAGCTGTAATAGCCCAAGGAAATAGAAGACCTGTGTTCTGATAAATCCACTAACTCAACAGCATCCAAAAAGATCAAGAGGTTAAGAAAATGTGAAAGCCATGAGAAGGACCTAGCAATTAATTTCATCTCAGCACTGCAGCATACTTGTCAATAGTGCAGTCATTTCAAATCATCACCACCATCACCAGGGTAGCATTATAAAGAATTATAACAATATTTCAAGCAGAGTTTAACACTGAAAATATTAACAAGGAAAAACAACGTAAGTTTTGTTTGTTTTTACAAAGGCAATAAAATTCTCATTCTCTCTACTCAGTGTTAGAAGACTAAAAGCTGCACATAGGAACATATGGAAGTATTTGTGGAGTCACATAAAGGTCTAGAACCCACTGGGTAAGATGTAACACAGGAAAATCAAATGTCCTTTTTATTAAAAAAAGGCTAAAATAATAACCTTCGTAAGCACATTGAATTCCACAGTTTTGCTGCTGATTTACTACTGTAATTCTGGAGTTTGAGGTCTTCAAATACAATAACACATACTGACAAAGCACAGTAAGATTTACGTTAAATAACAGAAATGCCAAATTTAAGCTAAATAACAATACAGCCACAGTTAGTGTCCAAATAAAGAGCCATCCTTACTACTGCCATGGCAGACACTATGTGATAGCAGCTTTGTCTTTTACTCTGGAAAGAGTGTTTCAATATGTCAATATGTAGGAAGTAAAAGAAATTTAGTATTTAATTTAGTTATTCCAACATGTGTAACAGTAATAAAATACTCCCAGTTGAATGAATGTTGCAGTACTGAGAATAAAATTCAGTGGTTTGCATACAGGCAGAAGTGTACTGGTTATCCTTGTAGAGATCCACATCTGAGACAGCAGTGACTCTGCATTGGTTTCAGCACAGTTACATTCATATGACAACAGATACACATGTATTACAATAGTGAGGTTTAAGAAACTTTTAGTTTGCTCCCTTGTTAAATCAAAGCTGAACTCTCCTTCATGCTGCAAGGAATCTACAACCAGCTGACTTTCTTGTTCTAGAAACATCCACTCTGCAGATGCTTCTGCAACTCAGTAAACAAATATGCAATTTGCTGTATGCAAAAGATTGTCCATATTAAAACTAAAATCTGAGTTTTGATGAAACAATGCCTACACCACAGAAAGCTGCCAGTATTCCTCAGAACAGTTCTTGAGAATTTAAATGGACAGCTCAAACATTTTTTGCTATCAAATGAACCATTTATTTTTAAAATATCTATACTTAAGTGACACCGTTGAGTATTATTTATGAAAATCCTCTATGCACTTTCCATTTGAGCAACTTGAATTCAGGTTCTAACAACAGTCAAAGGCAGACTTAAAAGTGTCTTGAACTGAAATCTGTCCTAAGAGTCAGAATGTGGGCACAGCCTACTTACAGGTGATCTATATTTAAAAGGTGCCTTTATACCACCACAAACCATCAGGAGTCTACTTATCTCTACAGACAACCCCATCTTGAAGGAGAACGGGCTGTAACACACCGTGACATTCCAGTTTAAGAACACACTGAAGAAGAAAGTAAAGAAACAGTATATATGGAGCTCATTAACAACGCACTTCCAACAGTTCAGGAACACTGTGCCACGTATCTTAGCAGCTTCAGTACTTTGCTTTGGTGATACAAACAGTGTTAATAAACTGACAGCTCTTTAAAGAGAACATTTGACATCTTTCCCCCATTTTTTCACAATATAGGTGTCAAGTAAACAATTTTCACTCAAGTGTTCATGCCTGTTTGTCAGGTGTTTTTTTTTCCACCCTCTCTGCAAGCAGAAGAACAAATTACTAGGGGGAAAAAATAAAAATATAGTTCCAGCCTCAAGACAAGCCTAAGCTTCTGAAATAAATGGTATATCCAACTGAAGTAGCCACCCTCTAGAGTGGATAGATGCCACTGGCTAGAGAGAAGTAGCCAGGGCTATTGGTGATGTGCAGTCAGATGCCTCCTTGGTGTCTCTGATGTAATCTTGAAGTAAGAGATTAGGCAAGGACCATACAGAGATCGTCTGATGCTACCATGCATCTAAACATCAAAAGATGCTATTATTTTCTTAAATCTGAAGTTTTTGATAACATGACAGAGAGATCTAAGAACGCAGGCTGCTGCTCCTTTAAAGTTTTCCCTAAAAATCAAAATTTGTCCCAATACATTACCCCCTCTAGCATATTGCATTCATTTGTTCTCTATTCTACTACCAGTTTCTTTTTACCAGGAAATAAGAACAAAGGACATCAGCAGATTTTTCACAATTGTTCATAACCTTACCGCATGTGCCAAGTGACACGGACTTCTTGTTGCACCAGCTCTTGGTGCAGGGTAAGGATACTAATGGTGTAAATTTGGGTAATACAGGGTTATTTTCATTGTTTGTTTTTTCAAGTAGCTGCTTTCACCAGTCACTTGAAAGCTCTCTTTGCGTTGGTTTAAAATTTTCTAGCCCTCGCAACTAGCTAAATGATTTATATTTAATTTTAAGCTGATAACGTGGCATGGCTCAAGGCTCTGTCCTAGCCTAATTGTGATTGGAATAAATGCAACACCTCTGAGTTATTTGTAGCAGTTGTCCCCATTTTTAGGGAGATGACACAGATCTGTCAGCTTCAAGAAACAGAACAAAGATTCTCCTTTGTTTGCACTAACAACAGCCACAGCCAAATGCAAGGAACAGAAGGGTGAAGGGAGAAAAGCACGGAATGCAACTGTCAGTGAAACTTGGTAAAGACCCAAAGTTGAATATTTTGCTCTACCTTCCTGCAGTTAAGAGATTAGAATAGGGACATTTAAGAATATTCTGATATCCTAGTCCTCTTTACTACCTTATTCTACCCCTTTGCAGTTCTCCTAACAGATAGTCTGAAATCAGATATTAAAATTTTTTTTTTTTTTTAATGTTGCCTCAGAACAGAAGTATTTCTCCAATGCTAGAACAGTCTTTGGCTTTGAATACTTTTTTTTTTTTTAGTGCTATGACTAATGTAGCACTGATGTACACTTTTTGCTCTTCTTAGCTAAACCAATACAATGTTTTCCTTAACACATATATATAAATTTTGGGTTTTTTTTTTTTTGGTCTTTTCATGGACCTCATCCCTACCTCATACACTTTTTTTCCTTGGAGAAATAAGACTCATTTTCCATCTGCATTGCAGCAGCATTTGAGGCAGCAGCCTCACTGAAGGACGTGCAGGGGCAGGAGGCTGCTGGAGGAGACAAATCCACCTGAAGCAGAAGCGACTGGAGACCCCTGTGGATACTTGCTCCGTTGACTTTGCTGCATTGGATGTTCTTTGCTTCACCTTCTTACCCACTGTTTCGCTAAGACTGCTAGCCTGTGAAGACCAGCACCAAGCCAGTAGCAATTGCCACAGGCACCACTGCTTGCCTCAGAAAAAGCTGGGGATACTTCCTTCCCTTCTCTGATCTAGGAGGAAGGGAAGGGGCTGGAAAGCACCACACCAGGACAAGTGAGGAAGACCAGACCAGGCCTCTAAGATACAGGTACCCACAGTAAAAAGAAAGGAAATAATATCACCTGCACTTCTGTCCTTGAATACCTCTAAATCAACACATCAGCTGAGGCAGTCTCAACTTCCTCCAAGCCATCCCAAACTTCAAGACAAGAATGTGAGGATTATTCACTACTACTAACAATAACGTTTAGTCTTACAGTAGACACAAATGCCAACACACATTATGTGTTACCTCAAACCAAGTAGGACTGTTCACATCCTGGCCATAAGACAAGTTCAGGTATACCTATTTTCACTTTTTTCTTTCACCATTTGACTGCACAATATCTTCTTCCTATTACCAGCACCATGTTTATTATAATTTTTCAGGTGGCATTCGCTGTTTGACAGCACTGAGGACTCCAGTAGCAAAATCATTTACCTGAGTGTCAGAACTGAGGCCCCGGAGCTCACACTTGACACTGGAGTACAGAGATAGCAAGAGAAAACTGTCAGCCTAAGATGACATCCCCGAATGAAGCTCCTCTACTTACTGCCTCCTCTGTACATACAGTGAGTGAGGGGAGCTGATGGTGAACTAACTTCTGAGAAGAGAAAGTGTAATTGGGATATCACAGGCTCTAAATATTAACAGCCAAACTATGAGTTCAGTCCCAATACTTACAGAATAAGCATTTTATTTTGATGTCTACTCCTGAATCAGGGAACTCAGCCAGCTGATGTCCAATAACCATGCTGTTACGCTGTTTTTCTTTTTAGATATAAGACTAGGAATGCATTTGGAAAACTGGGAAGACAATCATTCAGTACCTCTAGTTTTTATTAGGCTGTCCTGTTTTCCTCACTTTTCAGCTATTTCTTCAATATGTAGTACTTCTTTTAGTTTTCCTTGCTTTTTTGTCATCTTGATAAATTGCATTTTTAAACTTTAGAAAGTTCTTATTCCTGAGATCAATTTAACCTTTTTTCCTCCCTTCAATATACAGTCCCCCTTCTATTTGCTTGAAATATAAAACCTGTATTAGAAGACTACTAGGCTTATGGAATAGGGCCATATCCTTCTTCACTATGATTTAGATATTACTCATTCACTAAAAAGGAAATAAACCAATTTTATCATCATGAACTATTCACAGAAGACATGATACTTTTTTTTTTTAAATAATCAACAAGAACTGACAACCGAATACAGCAGAAATCACAGGAGAAAACAAAGTGTTTGGAAGAGGTAGTACAAGTTAGAGTAAATATTATTAACCAATTTAAAGAATAATTTGGCATGTTCTTCTGTTCCACTACAACAAGCTGGGTCACACTCATGAGTCCTAATAGAATTTTGCAGCAGTTGTCAAAGCTCCTCCATCCGAGATGTTGCTTTTAGCCAGAGGCATTCAGCTATTCCTAGATGTCATTTAAATATACGTGACCAGAGGGCTTTCTATGAGACTGTCTGAAGTAATTCATTTTTTTTTAACTCTCCCTCCCTCCTCTAATATCAGATATTTTTAAACACACATTCAAGACTACTGAAGTGTTATTCCAGAGCATGTTCACATTTACAGCTAATGCTCTAAAAGTGAAGTTTTTTCATATAACGTATTAGAATGTTATATGAATGTGCTATTAGAATGTGCTGTTTCCAGAAGCCTGTTCGATTTTTAGTTCTATCGATGTCCAGATTACTAAGAATCTCCTCAAAGGGATTACCGTCTTTTTCTGGTTTAACAACACTACATAACCATGCTGTTCTATTTGTTTATTTCACAAATATGTAGTTCATATATCACCTTCCAAAATATGTTTGGGGAAAAGACTGATCTAGAGAATTACTGTAGATTGTATCTAATTTCTTCTTAAAAGGTCTTTTTTTTTTTTTTTCCAAGTAACTTAATTTTTCATTTTAGCAGGAGTTAAAATGCTGAAGTCTTTCTAAGGTCGTCTCACCATTCATGGGAGTTTTTGATAGAGACTATTTTTCTTCAAAGTCGCTCTGCAGTCTGCGTTGTCTTTCCAGTTCATTTGTTCCTAAGCGCTTTTAGACCACGCTTCAGCGAGTCTTTCAAAAGGCCGATCTTCAATCACGCTTCAGCTGCTCACAAGTTTTTAACATTTGTTTTTACTCTGTTTTTCAGATACACAGACTAGCTAAATATTTTGCTAGAATGTTTAATCTATTCCACAGCACTCAAAGCTAAAAGCTAGGGTTTCTGTCAACAGATAGGTAGTTGGACTGTGAATCGAGAAGTCAATTGGTCATTTACTTCTGTTAACCTTATATTTGCTTCCAACCACAATGCAGTACTTTCAAGAATGCTCAATAAGGAAATTAAGAATATTTGCTACTCAAGTAGCCCAGGGTAAACGATTTAAGCAAAATTCCTAACAAAAATATTTGATGATTTTCATATGAATGAGCTAAACCATATCAGACCATTAACTCCAAGAAACAGAGGCTTTGTTTCATTCTGTAGGTGGTTAATAACACAATGGAGCCCAGAGGTTTAAGTAGAACCACTAAAATATCATGCTCAAAAACACAAGTACTAGACCTCACCCCTGTAGTTACGGTGCCTCAGGTGACAGTGCCGGATTCTCTTTGTGACTTGGTACAGTTGCATTAAAGCCAATTCCATTTGTTATTTAGTTTAAATCCAAATCCAATCTATTTCAGTGGAAAGCAACTTCTTCACAGTCAAAACCTGTGCAGAAGTCACCAAATGAAGTGCCCAAGACATCATTCCCCCCAAATTACCTTCAACTATATCAATTGCTTCTGGTAAAACCTGTGCTAGCAGATTTGCACACTGCTAATCTAACAGCTAATCGATAGCTAAGTATCTTTTAAAAACAATAGTTACAGATCAGATAGCTTTGACACGTTACAAAATTCAAGATAACCTAACACATCAGATCAACATAGGAGAACTCGATGTCAGCTCAGCTCAGATACAAATCCTTTAGCTGATGTAACACTAGTGTAGTATGTAGCATCATTTGATAACTTGAAATATTTTCCCACAAGTATTACAAGAGCACTACTATAGTTTTTGTACTGAAGAAACAATAGCTGAGAATTACACACTTTGATATGCTCAATGCACACAATTCCCTGTGATTTTTTTTTCAAATGATAACTTTATGAGATCAAACAAACACCCTCATAGCTCTACAACTACATCCTTATGACAAATGTTCTATAGTTTTTCAACATGAAAATGTAAATTAAGTAATAATAGGAACATCCTCAGACCACCTAAGTATGTCAATTTCCTACAATTTTTTTTTTATTTTTATTCCCAAATTAATAAATACCAGAATGCACTTCTGGTGAAGCTCTCAAAAGTTTCATCCTCAAAAACACCACAGAACTGTTGAAATTTGTTTTTCAACACCTCTCAGTATAAGATTTAAATCACGAAATTTAGAAATATAGGACAGAAAAAACATTCATTTTGGAGGGTAATAAAAATAGACCACAGTTAAGGAACATTTTGTAGTTTAAGAAAAACACCTTTTTTCCTACAAAGATTTTCTATTTCACAGATGAATCACAGATAATACTTTGCAGTCGTAAATGAAAAGCTCAGTTCAGAAAAGATGTCTTTTTTGACATCTGAATAGTTACATACATCTATTTTTTATGTCCTTTAGTAAGTTTTTTCTCTCCTCAATCAGAAATTCCACAAAAATACTAGAAGTAACTAAGCCCTCTTCTTGCAAATAACTCCTGTTAAGGGCCTCATAGAACATCTCCTGGGGAGAAGAGGAAAATCCCAAGTTGTTAGTGTTTCTTTATTAGGTCACTCACCTTAGGTAACTCCCATTCTGATCGGGAACCATCAGCACTGTAGTAGTATGGTCTACCTTGTTCATCTGCGTGTTTTAACCACTGCAGAAAGAAATGTGATGACAGGAAATATAATTAGTGTGACAGTCATAACAAAGCTAGTCTCTGGTATTTGGGATTTAAAATTAATTTTTAATAAAGTTCCATCCACTTTAGTAGTGCCTAGCAAGCAACCTCCATTAACTAACCAAGGTTAGTTAACAATGGGAGCAACATTTCAGTTTTCTGCTTTCTGAATAGGGCTCACTATCATTTTTTCCTTCTGAAACACCTCAGGAAAAACACCTGCAATATCACAGTTACGGAATTCCTGATGACTCACATAACCTACCAAGAGAATGTGATCAACAGATATTTTGAAGATTACTTATCTCACTTTTATCAACATTATGACATCAGTTTAAGGAAGTACAATCTTTGCACCAGATCTGAGTAAGAAGCGTATAGATAAAATTACAGAATTCTAAGAAGCTCGACCAGCAACTAATAATTTAAGAGATTATTGCACAATTTGAACAACTACATTTTTGTACCATCACAGGAGCACAAGATGCAGTATCTAAATATAATATGAAGAACATAATTTATGTAACCTCTATCAGCAGCTCCCAGAACCAAAGAGGTAAACTGATGGTGATTATGACAAGTTGTACAGAACAGACAGAATTGTAATGAGTAAAATTCTACAGGATGGTCTCACAAAAACATGCATAGAAAAACTCACATTAAGATTCTTGGGTCAAGTAGGTTTCACAGAACTGCCTTTCAGTGAGAATTGTTTATGATAGGAAACACTGTTCTCTATCAGTCCCAGTGTTATTTTTTTTAAACAATATTTGCATGTTTGACAAACGAGGTATGAGCTATAGATTTTTAGCAGAAATAGATTAAGAAAGACAAAACTCCAAAACTGACATAAAACTCGATCACATAAAAGCTTCTTTAAAAAAAAAAAAATGTAATATATATCAAGTAAAGAAGAAGTAGTGCTACAAGATGGTAATTATATTACTGGTGCCATAAACACTTTTTGAAGGTTAAAAATCAAAACACTACTTCAGTGAACAATTTAAAAAATAGACTTCTTTACAAATATATATAAATATCATCGTCATTTTTCCTGTGTGGTAAAAATTTATAGGATATGCCCAGAATCATAGTAAGTTATCAGTAGCAATTATCTCCTTAGAACAGAACATAAATCTACTGATACTGCAATAGTTTAAGTAAAAAGTTTGTCTAAATCTGAAACCAGTACTGAAAACCTCAAATAAGGCAAGGATGAAACTGAGAACGCAGCATTACTTTCAGTTTGAAACGATCCTATCTGGAAGACCTACCTCAAAGACGAGAACAACTCTTAGAAGAGTATTAAGTTCATTCCTAAAGTGTAACCAAGAGGATGGTAGGTGGGAAATAAATAAAAGAAAAAGTATCTCCTTAGTATGGCAAAGGACGTACATAAGAAAAAAAAAGTTAGTTCAGTTGTGAAATTTTCATGCAAGTTTAAAAACAAAAGGAGATACCACTAAGGAATGCTTTTGACTTCTAGAAACGAAATCTGAATTTCTAACAGTGAATTAGCTGAACATGCGATGAGAAGAAGGGAAAAAGTACCTTTTCATTAGTATAGTCATTGGTATATAAGGTTTGACCATGTTCATCCAACTCTTCTGACCAACCCCTTGGAGGAGAACCATACTGACTATCTGACTGGCTGTAACAAGAACTGTGGTCGTTTTCTTCTGATGAAAGATGCTACAAGTAGTCAGAAACATAAGGCAATTTTGAGAATGAAAATGCTTTAAAATCTGAAAGATCAAAGATTATTTGGAGAGAACGAGAATAGCAATAACTGAGAGAAGTTCACATTTTTATACCTTACATCAGAAAATCAGACAGACATTTTTACAGTTCATAAGGATTTGATAATTGCTAGGTAA
Source organism: Anas acuta (assembly GCF_963932015.1). NCBI lineage: Eukaryota > Metazoa > Chordata > Aves > Anseriformes > Anatidae > Anas > Anas acuta. The sequence goes on along the minus strand of NC_088980.1, from coordinate 15,641,398 downwards.
TTCAAGAACACTTTTAGAACAGAGTTTATACTGTTAATTTTCTTAATTCTACCATACCAGATTCCAACCACTCAGATTTAAACAATGCCATACAACAATTTCAAATATAATTTTGACTCCAAATTTTTTGCCAATCTAAATTTTATTCCCACAAATTTACATTACTGATTGATGAAGAAAGTCAGCTTTAGTAAACTCTGTTTCCCCAGAAAACCTATAAGACCTACTGGTTTCCTGGCTTTCATACCTAGATTCTTTTCTTCCCTTCCCAAGTAGTACCTAGAAACATAATAATCATTTAGGATAACTTCAAACTCCATTTCCATCTATCTGGGTCTGCAGTGCATCCTACAATGAGGAGGAATTTCCACCTTCCAATGCTGACAAATTTGACAACAGGTGATCCATAAATCAAGATATTCCACCAGCTGAAGGCACAGCTAGCTGAACTGCAAGATTACCTTCCAGAGGCAAGAGTGGATTATAATGTAAGGAACAAGTTTGGCATGTGAAGTAAAGAAAAGATTTTGCACGCACATCAAAACCTCTTTTCTTTAGTACACCTCATTCACCTCCCTCCGTAGGTATTGTAGATATTATTCCAAGTATCCACTCCATGCATCAAAAAAACCCTCTCTACACCCATCTTCCACAACAGTATTTCTACAACAGTCTCCTGAGGAAATCATCACGCGTTTCCTTTCACACTATCTTTGATCATAGGTTGGTACTAGGCATAAATCTTAAGGGGGAACGCATCATTGCTAGTTGAAAACAATGGTTAAATATGGACTAAGGTTCAACAACACAACGTAAGGGTTTTAAAGAAAGCCATAAAGCAGGAAGAAAGGCAAAACTCCCACTTAATAGTAATCCAAGCATCAGAAATTCACCAGTTTCAAAGATGCTGTTTTTAGAGATTATATATTTAGTGACATTTCCAAATTATTATATGGGCTTCTGGTGTTAGCTTCCTGAGTAGCTTACCACATGCATGAGGAAGACTCCCTAAACTGACACAACCTGGCTTACCAGACACAGCAAAACCCAGAGCAAAATCCATGACCAATTTGGTCATTAATAAAGCAACATAAGCATGTCTTCTACAGCGAAAAGGATGGGTGCACTTCAGCTATGCATTAAACAGTCTCACCTCTTGGACTTGGGTTAACATGAAAACCTGAACTGCCAATTTCTAACTATTGGGACAACAAAAAGTCCTCAGCCACGCTTTTATGCTTGGATTGTGACCAATGACTTGATGTTAATGCCATTGGCCCCACTTGAACAACTGTTTTATAGGACAGTCATAGTGTATACGCACATGTAAATTTACATTGTATCTTAACACTTAAATACAAGCATATTGACATTTGTTCAAGGTTGAAGACTTGCAGGGTATTGCTTTTGCTGTTTTTTTTTTGTTTGTTTGTTTTTTGGGGGGGGGATTAATTAACAGGAATTATGAACAAATAACATAATCTTTCTTCCAAGTAATTCCTGATGCTGAAGAAGCACTGTACACATTTAAAACTAAACAGAAGACTTAAAAATGAAAATTCTCCAAGAGAAAGAAAACTTTTGTTCAATAAGAACAAGTTAACACGTCTGTAACCCACTATATCATGCCTGAAGATCCAAGGCTGAGCTAATCCCACCTACCACACTATCTCAGACCTTAACCTTGGCTGACAAACTTAGATGAAATGCCTTAGTTGTTTCAAAGTTTATTTCAAACCAAGGCATCCTTCATCCCCCAGCTAGTAGCAACAACTGCTAAAGCCACCTAAATGGGGATTAAAGAGAACACTGGCCAAACCACACTCAACAATTTTCAATTTCTCTGACAGCACGAACTGCCTGTGAGCTCTCTAACCCCACTCTCCCTTCATGTAGCCTCCACGCTACTTTGCGGAGTCCCATCCTCGATCACAGGATACCACATTTAGCTAAAACCATCTTACGCAGGCAGCTGCCAAAACCTTACACCTCCTAAGAAACTTGCTGTTAAATTTCAAAGCAAATTACAAAAACGCCCCTACATCATTGTTTCTACTGTCTTTCTTGCCTCGTTTCCATTTATGCTGAGAATTCTTCAGGGCAGAGACCAGGACATATTGCACTTAGAAAAAAAGGAATATTTATGGTCTCTCTTCTATAATCAAACCAGTTTTGGAAGTTACCACTACTCTCAAAACAGTGAGAAAAAAAAATGAGTCTTTAAAGAAGTTAGCATCCCTTTATTACCCTGTTTATTTTGAAACAAATTAAAAACAGGGAATGAAGGAGCATCTTGGCCACATTTTTTAAATGCAAATTTTAATTTAAAACAAAACAGTTCTGCTTTTCAGCATGTTGTTGGTTAATTCATTGGTCTGCATGTTCTGGTCTCCTAGCTATGCATCAGAGGTTTTCCCTTTTCTGATCTGACATCACACCTCATTCTACTTACAGTCCCACCCCAATTAAACCACTTCACAGTTTGACCAATTTCTCCCCGTTACCATTTAGACCTCTTCTCTCAAGACACTGCCTCTGATAAATTTTTTCCATAGTCTTACTTTATCAAAGGCCCTGTTAGGATCGTACTGTTCCCCACCCCCAAGTCCAGATAACTGCCCTAACTTCAGGCTGTTTTCTTTGTGCCATACCTGTTAGCAGCTTCAACACATTAACTATAATTTTGCCTGTTCTTAATTATCAAAAAAATTTCCTAACCAAAGTTTTAAGACCAATTACAAGCTATTTATGTTCTAATAAATTACATATGAATACATACATTATAATATATAGTCCTATACAGTTCTCATATTGATGCCACCTTGTTATTTTGCTACCTATTAAGACACAACCTCCTCTGAGGACAAACCATCAGAGACACAACTAGCATTTAACCTTTGTGCATATGCTCCTGCATTGCTAAATCTGAAGGGAATGAGGAGAACTGACTGGTATGCAAAAGCCTATTTAATTTCATTAAAAGAAATTACATCAGTTTTTGCTAATTATTAAGATCTATTTGTTCTAACTGCAATCTAAATCCTCATGGTCAGACAAAATCTGGGATGTTCTATATTTTACTGTAGCTTAGCCTGGGATCTCAACCTGTACTCTAAGGTATTAGAGTACTTAAAGTACTTAAAGGTCATAAATGAAATGGTGAACACAACCAGTAGAGTGTGAAGTACACTCCCAAATGCAGAACAGAAGAGAGAAACTGGCTTTAAAAATCAACAAAACCTTTAGTCATAGAGGACAAATAACGTAAGGAATTTGTGTTACTGGAAGTTTTTCAGCTCGACAAAAGTTTACGTTAATCAAAGCACGCATCAGCCATTGATCTTACACAGAATGAAATTTTGACAGATAAAATTGTTTGAAGGTCAAGCTGTGATACCTTAAGCACCAAAAACAAATGGAAGAACTGAGCTGTCTGATACAATACACAGGCAGTGAACATTAAGCTTTCTGATCATGCACCTACACAGTGAAGTAGTGGTACAGAGGTGGGAATAGGAGTCTGGCATTATTTGCAGATGGTGGGGAAAGAGAAAGAATTATTCGAAGTCCTTCCAAGAGAAGAAGGAATAATCACACTAGAGAACCAGTTACTCTTATTGCTAGGTGAGTTACTACTCAAAAAAGCAATCCTAAGCACTAAGTCACATCCAGCAAAAGCACAGCCAGTGAGAAGTTACCAGAGAACTGTAAGATGGTTGCAGACATTTTGCCAGTTTACCTGTTGCAGCCACTACCTTGTGACAATAAAAAGCTGTTTAAATGTTTGCAAATGTCCCTGCTGCTAGGAAGGCCATTCCCAATGGCAATGAAGAGGTTCCCTTCTTCTTTCTTTCCTGATTCTGGCACTACTGGCCCAAATGTAGACTTCCACAACAGGACTCCTAGCAATCTAAAATTCCTGAGCAGTACACAATTAAATTTTAAAACTAAATAATGTAATAGCTCAGGAGGAAATCCACCTAAACTATACATATTTGAAAAGGGTATATAAAAATGGAAGAGTTTTTGACAAATATGTTTGCTTTTTCTTTCAATCAAGAAACTGATTAACCTAAGCACTGTTTGAATACAAGAGCACTATTTTAAGCATATTTGAACAGTAATATCCATCTTCCAACTATTCCATTTCTTTATCTGAACCACAGCAGCTCAAATAGACTAACGCTACTGTTTGACTCTCCCTAGCAATCAGCCGCACAGAACATATTTGCACCTCAAATATTATCCTAAACAATCTTTTAACATTAATAATTTCATAGTAAGCTTCAATTCTCTTAAGCAAAATCTGTGGCAAAGCTGAATAACTGAAAAACGCTTCAAAAGGTAAAACATTTGCATAGCGAAAAAAAAAAATCTATTGATGTATCTCCAGAATAACATTTATGGTTGGAATGTAATCACATCAAAAAGTTCCTACAGCCAACTGCCAAGAGCTGGGACGGATTCTCCCCACCCCAAGCATTTGCCAGTATTGGGCCTAGACATTTGGTTGGCAAACCTACCAGCACCATAATTTGGCTTCTTTTCTGGGATACCCAATTACCATTCACAGAATGAAGAAAAGGATTTTCTCAACATAACCAAGGATTGTTGCTTTGACTGCCTCTTCCTCTAGCTTATTCTAGAGTTATCCAAGGCTAGACACAAAAATAATTGAGAAGTGCGTAAATTCAATTCTCCTAAACAAACAGATAAAATGGATGGAATTGGATAGAAGCCTCAATTACACCAGTATTTTTGACCCTGGAGGAACATGCTATGGAGCTCTATTAAGTCTAGTTTTGACTCCTAGATTCTGGATTTCACAGAATCACAGAATTTCTAGGTTGGAAGAGACCTCAAGATCATCGAGTCCAACCTCTGACCTAACACTAACAGTTCCCACTAAACCATATCCCTAAGCTCTACATCTAAACGTCTTTTAAAGACTTCCAGGGATCAAGATATGTGGGATACCCTAAGGATGATGTGCATTACCTGGGCTTTACATAGGTGACTAAGTGAGCACGGGTGCTTGTCAAAACACAGTGCCCAGTTATGGCTGTTGAGCACACAATAACCTTGAGCAGTGGTAATGAAAATTAGGTTTGGTGAGTTTTCATTAGGGCACTAAACATGGAGAGAGCCAAAATTCGTCAATTCTTTTGAAAAACCCTGACCTAAGTGACATGGTCAAGATTTCTCTACATCCATCTATACAACCACCTGAATTCCTCTCTAAAAAAAAAAAATATATATATATATATTTTCCTCTAAGAAAAATAATTCATATTTAAATTTACTGCCACAGCATTAACCAAGCAGTAGCAAATAGCTATGTATCGTCTGCCTTTGTTTTACTGCATAGTTAACTGAGGTTGATAAAAATTCCCCTTGCTTTTTTCATCCCCCTTCCCACACTCCCTCACCTTCCCCATCTCCCCCTTCTCAGCCAAAAATATGTTGAATATACTGAAAAATAGAACACACCGCATCAGAAAAGTTATGATGGCCTTCATATTCAATTGTCATTTAAAGTCCTGGCAGTTTCAAGGCTTCCTAGCTTTCCTTTAATTTTAAAAGCAAAGCTGTAACACCTAATGAGGGACTGCTGGGCACTTTTACAACTAGTACTCTGACTCGTGACCTTTAACAGATTTGTGATCTGTCACACATTTCACATACACACTCATACACAAAATTGACGGAAGAGAGAAACTGTTAATCTTCACTACTTCATACCAAGCCACATGACCAAAAAGACAAAAAAAAGTCACTCCCTGAAACCTCAAAGTTCAGAGATATCAAGTTCCATAGCAAAACAGTACTCAAATACATTATAATCTCATTGTTTGTGATCTCAGAACAAACTACCTCATGATCTGCATGGCTCTGGGAATCCCCTTTATTAATGCTTGCATCTCGGGCCCAACGTGGAGGTTTCCAAGTTCGTTCCTGTGATCCTCTGTTGTAGTAATAACAGCGTCCTGTAGTATCTTTATGGGTTTCCCATTCCCCATTTATTTGGACTGGAGCACTTGTAGGTAGTGGTGGAAGTGCAGACTGAGATATTTTCAGTTCTTGTAAATTAGCATAAACTGGTGAATCAGGCCTCCCTTGGCTTGGTGGAGTAGTTGGCTATTGAGAGAAGAAACGTGTTATTAAAGAGCAAATTAATTTTATAATGCTCCCTTACAAATCAGTATACATTACAGTAGTAAAACAAACCAACAAACTCCCTTTTTTTTGTTACATATAAAAGCACAAAGGACAGCCACAAAATGCCAGGACATGGAAACATTAGATTTTTTTTCAATATTAAATATAGTTTGTGATGTTTACCTTATAGTTAACAATATTTTAGCATTTCTCCAGCTGACAGCTGATAATTACATGTATGTCTTGCAATTGATTTGAAATGCACTGGAATCATCATCAAAATAATTGTATGTTTAAAAACTTCAGCTTTACAGTTCTGGTATTGCTCAGTAACTCTAAGCAATGTGCTTTTGTTCAAGACCAAGTGTAGCATCTCTTACACGTCACTTGTTAAGCAAAGATGGTTCCCCGGCCTTTTTCCTCCCCTACTGCTATATAGGGGATGGCGAACATAAAGCAGCACTTCTCAGTTTGAAAGACAAGCACAGTGTTATGACAAAGAAACTCCAGAAAACACCTGGGTGATTTACCTGCAAGCCTTTCCAAACAGATGCTTACTTCAGTTGTTTATGTAATATCACTGACAGTGTTGTGATTACCACTCCCTTCTTACAGAAATTAAGTGGCTATTCTTATCCAGCTAATTTTGGTCATATATATGCACATAAGGAGAACAAATGTCCCCAAGAAAATAAAACACCAATGACAAATTCAGATTCATAGTTTGATAACCATGCTTTCTGCTGGCCTTCATGTTAAGTCTGTGGCTCTTACAGAAACTGTGTGTTCTTTTAAATAAGTCACAGAAGTGTTTAGGAGGAGAATATACTTTCTGACCAATTTTTAAAGTACAAGTACATAAAACACACCACACAGAAGACAAGTAGTTCACGAAAGCTGTGACTAAGAGGTTGTGGGAGCAACTTGTTATTAAACCAAACTGAAAAGCTGCCTGTTAACACAGAGCCACCTCCCTGTGTCAGGGCACTTTATTTAGGCATCCAAAGGAAGTAAAAATATCATTCATACCATTCCTCCCCCCTGCTCAGTTTTAATTCAGAAGCTTTGCTGGAGGCAAGTCCTTGTGCCTCTTGTTGCATCTTTCAAAGAAAAAAAAAAAAAAGAGAACACACTGCATTACATAAAAGATCCTTTATAATGTGCTTTTAAACATTAAAACCTTAAATTGCTAATCTCGGCCACATCTCATCATAAATTATTGGGGTTTGCTCAGGCAAGACAGCATATTGTACCACACAATCAGATATAAACTGATTGCACCACAGCTGGAACCAAATATGGGCAATATCCACAACCAAAAGGGGAAATAGCTGGAGAGGAACTTAATGAGATTAGAACAGGCATGGACTTGTCTTGCGAGGCTTTAAAAGAGAAAAGGCAATTTACTACATATAGGGAGTATGTTTAACAGCAATACAAGGCAAACCATGGTGGGGGGGAGTATCTGCAGCACTCAAAATCAGCTGTGAAAACAATTTGTATCCTCTTCCATTAACTCAAAGGAAAGAAATCCAAACTCTGCCTTTTTTTTTTTTTTTAAGAGGGGCAGAGGGAACACCTGGCTTTGGTGAAGTTCTGTTTCTCGAGGGCATTAAGAGCATAAAGAGCACTGCCACAAGTAAAGACTCATCCCACCATCCTGCCTGAGGATGCCACCAGATGCGTGACTGCAACCAGCTTGTGAAACACCTCCCAGTGTGTGTGGAGTGGCTGCGGGCAGTGGTGGCAGCACGTGGGCCTGAGGGCTGCCCCACTCCCCAGGGCAATGGCACCAAGAAGTGGCCTGGAGGCAGGAGGCCTGAGGCCCAGGGCTCGGAGATTTCACTCTGAGGTCTTCCAAGGTCTCAGCATCATCACCAGAACAGCGCCAGGTGAAGCTGCAGGGCCTGTATTACCCTGCGCTGACACAGGCTGATGCACAGCCACATACTACAAGCAACACTCTGTTTAAGTTTAAAACAGAAGCGTGAGATGAAAGTTTAATGAGTGTTTTTCTTCTGAATGTTTAGTACTACTAAACACATAATACCAACTTCTGGCTTGCAAGTGGGGAAGCCAGAACCTCTGAGGTGAACGACGAACAGGCCGGCTAAGGCCCAGCTACCGCCATGCCCTGCTGAGCTCTCTCCTGAGAGAGTCCCCCGGTAAAACTGCAAGACCTTCCAAGTTACTGTTTTCAATGAAGCATGGAAAACGCAAAAACTAAATCTAAGTACAACATGTAGCTTAGCTATGAAGTACGTGTGCGAGGGATCCGACATGCTTATCAGGAACTACTTTAAATAACCACGTAGCACGCAGCAGGACTTCCTCATACCTCGGGACACGCAATGAGGTGCGCTGCTCCCTGCACTGCTGCTGCCCAGCGTCAATGCTAACCTTATACAATAAGATTTTCTCGTTTATTGACAAATCGAAGCAACTTTTACAAAGCTCTTCACTTCCTGAGGTACCCCTATGGCACTTCGCAGCTGGTGCCAGCAGGGAGGCAGGTCCCTCTCCTCCTTGGGTAGGGGACTGCCACAGGGAGCAGCTCCCTCCAGGTGGCCCTGTAGAGCTCTCAGGCTTCAAACAACTTTGCCTTGAAGGTGAATGGTGCCAGTGAAAGACTGCATGCTGCAAAAGCCTTTACTACTTCCAAGCCAAAAAGCATATTAAAATCATTTAACTTTCTTTTACTTAACCCATTATTCATCACTAATATGGAAATCCAAATAGATAATGCATTACGTAGATAAAAATAGTTTATAACAGCTTCCTTGGCTGTTTTCCCATATCCAGACATATACAGTTAAGGGAAACTTAAATGTATGCTAACCACCAAGCGTTTTGGTATGTACGTGTGGAGCTCCATTTAGAGCTTCCTTCCCCGAGATTCATTTTTGTCCTGAAGTACTCCAAATGCTCATAAACGTGGAAATAAATCTACCGGGACTGCTTGTTCTTGTAATTCTGATAGTGAGAAAATATGTAAAACATGTCCTTCAACATGCACACACACGTACACACACAAGGTAGCTTATACTCAAAACATTTCAAACTTCATCTGTTGCCTGGTATGGTTTCAAGTTTTTTCATGTTGCTTTCTCCCACTAAAGACAGTAGGAATTCTTGCTAGGTAAAAGTGATAAAGGAAAAGCAGAAAGCAGAAGTTCTTCTACAATGCCACAACTTGAGCGAAAATTGCATAGCCCACTAAGCACAATGACAACTTTATGAACATAAGGACCTCTCCCTGAACTCAGTAATGCTCGACATTTTAGCACATTACAAGTCTGCTGTATTTAAATTCAGTCTTGTTGCAATATCTGCACAGAAAAAAAAAACTGCTAGCAGTAAATCCTTGCAAACTGACAATGAAGACTTTCACACAGGCAGGACAAAGCTCTCAGGATCCACACAAAACATTCTTCACATACAGACATCACACACAGCTTTTTCAGGACTTAGTTTTTACACTGACACAGTAGGAAGCAGATACGTGCCTTAAAATAAAACAACTTGTTAATCATTCATGAATGAGCAGTCAACATTTTCAACAAAGGCCAGATATGCTATCAGGCCTCTGAACACTTGAACTCAGTGCAATGAAAAGCCAGCTTGCTGTACGTCACAAGGTACTTTTCATTACCAAAATGCATTACCAGTTTCTCAGAGAATACCTTCAGTTTTAATATTACCTTATACAAAAGGCTTTCTTCAGATGACAGTATTTGTTCAAGCATTCAAAAAAAAAAAAGTTCGATGCACACCACGGCATAAAACTTCAGTTCTGGGAGAAGGGTAACACATTGTCTCCTAACCACTGCCTAAAAAATATTTTTTCTTTTCTTTTTTTTTTTTTTTTTTTAATCCAATGAGAACATTCTGAATTAAGAATGCCTGCAATTAAAAGACAAAAAATAAAATTCCTTTTAATCTGATGCTTACCTTTTTCTTTTTACAGCACTTAAATCCTAGGACAGATCTTCTAGAACATAACTGCTTCAAGTATGATTGCAATGCTAGCTTGCAAAACACAAGCTTTTTCAGAACAAACCATACGTGATTTTTCCCTCTACGACAATTAGCTTTATTTGTCTTGCTTCTGTTCGCAGCTTTTCTGAACATTAAGAATTTGGAATTAAGATCTTCCATTTCAGTAACAGCAGTAATCAGATTGCTGAGAGGCACGGCTAAAGTAACAAAAAATACATAAACCTCACGTTCATGCTCCCTGAGTTACATTCAGCAGCATGCAAAAGAGCAACATGGCACTGAAGGAACCCGAGGCTGTACTGGTGCACAGCAGTGGGCAGGCAGAAGCACAGGCGTATTCTCCAGCATCCAGAGGGGGACCGAAGAATCCCAGTTCCCTCAACAACCGAGCTTCTTGCCAAGGAATTGCCACTGTCCTTTTAGCAAGGCCTGGGACTTCAATACCAGCTTTATTCCATAAGAATGACATAAATGAAATCTCAAAAACTCTACGTTTTCATTTTCACGAAGTGACAGCTTCAACTGGAATAATTAGCTTACCTCTTCCTTCCTCTTTCTGTTCGTGGCCTAGCTTTCTACAAACACTTTCAGGATCCTACATTCTTTCTAACATATTCAGACACATTTAAAACTTCCTGTAATGCCAAACAAACTTGAGGACGATTTTCAGCAAGTTTGTGGCTACTTCTCAGGTAACGCTAAAATAATTTAAAAAAAAAGTTAAAATGGGAACCCAAACAATGCACTAACCTTCTCTGCCCTAACACTTAGCTGGGTAATGCTTTAAACTGTAAGCCTACAGTATATATAAAAAGAAAACAATAAACATTATAAGCCTGCTTACAGCTGACATTGAATTTAGGGCAAGCAATATTAATGCTGTTAAATATTTTCACTACAGGTTTCATGTTGAGATGATTTGTGATTATAAATTGGTAAGAAAAATTTAAATGACCTCATGAAGTAATACAGAAAAGCATCCTATACAGATGCCTTGGTATGTATTTGTCTATTAAAGGCAACTCAACAGTAAAATGTTTTAAAAAAGTGTCCCACTTAAAAAAATAAGCAGATAATCTAAAGTAATTTTTTTGTAATGGCTGGCCAGTAACTTTCCATCAGATTGATCAAAAATGTAATTATCAAAAATAAATTACGTGCTTGCTTTTTATTATTATTTTCAATGTTGCATTGAATTACAAGCAAAGCTATTCATTCTATTTCTGGAAATATTTACCTACATTTTACTACAAATGTCTACTCATATTTTGCTTTATGAAACTACATTACAAAACAAAGGACTGTAGGACACACAAGACATCACCATCTGCCAGAAAGTTCTTGTGATATTTGCGCCATTAAAAAAAAAAATCTCCCAAAGTTTGCAAAAATATAACTATCTGGTGATATCATAATGCCTTTTCAGCAAAGCCTCTAAAACCGAGGACAGTACTAAATAAAAGAACAAACAAAAAAACTATATGTGCACCTCAGTGCCTCAGTGGAATACAGTGAATTATTTGACTAATATCAAAGTAAAACACGTTCCCTTTTCCTGATAACCTGAAAAAAGTAGCTTAAATTGTTTTCATACTCATCAAGGCAGTGATTCATGAAACTGCACTGCAAAAACCCTGCAGCACAGAAAGCCAAGAGGTTTGTTCCCGTCACATTCACATCCAATTAGGAAGAGAAGCGCAGAGCCTCTCCAGCGGGACAGCTCTGGGACGACTCGGCCGGTCGCTGCAGGCAGCGGTTGGCTACTCCTCTCCTGCCAGAGACAACACTCCATCAATCATAATTGACTGATCAAAGAAAACTGATGGAAAACCGTTCTTCTTCCCTCTTTACACAGTACAGATTTATCATTCACTTTTCTGTAGTGCTCCTGACCATCTCAGTGAGGAACACTTGCATCAGCTTATGAATTCTGTAGCGATACAAGGGAGTTATGATTGATCGGAGGGCTGCGACACTGATGTCAAATATTTTATAAAAAACGGAAGTAAGACCTCACAATGGGATCCTTTGTAAAATATGCACAAAGATGACAGTGTTTACCATACTTGTTCTCCACCACTTGCACAATCTAGCTTGTCCCTGTAATAAAAAAGCTTTTGTCCAAAGCTATAGACAAAGCTGCTTTTCCTATAGTAGGAAATTTAAATACCATATGAAACACTTTACTTCATGCACACTTACACAAAGTTTACCCCAATTAGGAAAGATTGGCCAAATTTAACGTGTTAAAGAGTCAGATGGTGAATTTCCTTCACTTTCAACTGTCTATTCACCATAAAAAATGCGGATACCTTCAACAGACATAAGGCACTAACATTTCAGAAATGTAGACAGCATCAACAACCTGGACATGCCATGCAGTAGTAACTTGTCATATTTATTTTTCCTCCAAGCTTCCTACAAGTGATGTAAAGTTGGTCCTATAGTAATGAAAGGTCAACAGAACTCGTAAAAACACTAAATTTATTCTGTGTTTTAGCTTAACTGCCTCAATTCTTAACCACTGTGGAACCTGAAGTACATGTTTAAAAGCAGGTTTGCGAAGAAGAAAGCTGTTGGCATTGTTTGTGATGTCTCCTGAGGATTATTTCTGATAAAATCTAAGTGCATTAAGAAAGCACCACAGAAACCTAGCTTCCTTTCTCCAGTGGAAAAATGTTGTGTGATGTGCCAGCGGCTACCACCTTTTCAGCAGGGCAGCATCACAAGAGCAAAAGAGCTGTAGGAGTTTTAGAAGCCTTACAGTAGAACCATCTCTAAATAAATACATAAAAGTTTCCAGAGTACTGGAAATTCTCAGTTCACAAGACATTTACCATTAAAAAATATATATCGTATAGCCCCATATCTTATTTGCCTTATAGAAGCCAAAGTAATTTTAGGGAGCTTATTAGAACTTCCTCTGTGTTGTCACCACTACGGTTCCACAGCATCTCCACAAAGTTCCCTCTTACAAAATACCGTGGTGGGCTGAAATGGTGTGATTTGACCTCATGGTCAAAAAAAAAGTTTCCATTAGTTTACATCACTGCCAACTGAACAGCAATTTTTCCTACACTTCCTATTTTCAGAAGCACAGATCCCATCACATTTCAGTGTACTTTTGAGAGTTCAGTGCTTATACAGCGCTGAGTAAAGCCAGGCACCCCTAGAAAGTGCAGATGGGAAAGTAAACATCACCTTTGGTAAGATTCCCAGGTTACTGAGAAGATACTGAAGTTGCATTAATAGCTCCGAAAGCCTAAAAGATAGCTCAAGAGCCACCTGATCAAATATATAATGAAATCTAATACCATGCAAGATACTAAAAATCATGACACACTGGCACAGAAATTATGCTATCCTACAATTTTCAAGAGAAAGAAAAAGCTGCAGGCACCAAGGACTTTAATATAAATAAGGGCTGTTACCAAATATTTAAGCTTTAAAAAAAATTGCAAGTTATTGTTCCGAAACACAGGAGTCATCAAAACTGTGTTCTGTCAAAGAGGGTGTTTAATTCCAAGCATTTCACAAGAAAATGCAGAACTCCCACACAATTTATTTACAGCTGTTGTCCTTCTACTCTGCTTTTACAGCAGATTTCACTTGTGTGAAGCTACTTCAAGAGAATGTTGCTTGTGGCAGCAAATTCTGTAAAAAAATTTGTTGTGCTAGTAGTTCTTTGTTAGGTGTTAGACTAATTTCAGAATATCTTGTTGCTCTTATGAACTGCAACATTTGTAAGGTTTTAATGACATGCAGCTGCAGGACATCACCAGTATTTAAACAGTTTAAAAATGCTAACATACCAGGACACTTATTGATATAAAAGCAATACCCAGTTGCTAACATGGCTAGCTGGCCTCGAGAACATCCACAGTACAGTAGGAAATCAGCTCTGGAGCAATTTCTGTTGGCTTACCTTACTCATACAGTAACAAGACTATAACCTGTTGGGTAAGCAGCGGGCTTTATCTGCCCCTGGGCAGGCAGGCAGCTGTACTTCACACAGTTACGACAGCTGCTACCCCACATCTGCTGCTCGGTGGTGTCTCCAGTTATTATTTGCAGCTACCACCCTTGAGCTACCGCGCTATGCATGTTCCTCGGACCTGCGGTGGGCAGCTGGCTTGATCGGCGTCCCACTTGGGATGAAATGGAGCAAATCGCCTCAGAAAACAACTCCTGTAAACACTTACATTAACTTCCCTAAGAAATTATACCAAAAACCTGAGAACCAAGCGTCAGTAACACAATTTATAAACTAGAGCAACATCTCAGAAGTATGCTCTCAAGATTCTGCACAGCTATTCAATTCCTGATCGACACACCACATTTTGCCATGCTAGCTCTCTATCTCTACAAACTTAAAAATCAAACTGTCCTTCCAAAATCTAGAAAAATCACGATGAATACTCTTCACCAAGTAGTTCAGTCATACTCTAACACAGACCAGACGTATGGTAGGGAGACAGGGATCTCAGGATGCATCTTTCTCAAGTCTGTATATGCAAAGTCCCGATTGTTTCCATAGCTCTGTTTTCAGCCAATTTTTTCCAACAGCTGTCCTTTTAAACACAGCAAAACATCTACTATAAAAAATTGGTTTCTGCTCTTTTTTTTCCTTTTTGAAAAACTGGTCTGTTCGTCTTCACAGACAGGGAAGCGCCGAGTAAAATAATTTGCTGTTTTAAACGCGTTAGTTACCCTAACTCCCCCTGCACACCCGAGAAGAATTTCCTTTGTGCACGAAGGCAGAAGCCTCGCTGACACTTCTGCTTCCACCCCGAGTTCAGCAAATACTTTTGCCAATTCAGTTCGTGTCGCCAGATTAATACAGCATGCAGTTCAGAGGACTCAGCCAACGATTCAATGTTTAGGAAACAAGACAAACACCGATTTACTTAGCTCAGAAAATAAAAGACCCCTGAAGAAGGCTGATGCCAGAGCCAGGGGTTGGGCCAGCTCACTGCTACCAAGGGGTGAGTCCCCCTCCCAACCCCACAGCCCCGAGTGACTGCCCCCTGCCCTCCAGCACCCTGCTGCTAGTAGCAGCAGTCGGCCAGCCCCAATACTCGATGCAAAGAGCCGAGCAGAGCTACACCGAGGTACCTCAACAAGCTTGGCTATTGCACAGTCAAGGGCACGAGCTCCACGCTTCCTCCTGAGGCATTCACTGGTTCCAGTATGCTGAAGATCTGCATGGACAAGCACAAAAACACCCATTCCTCTATCTAACATGGTGCTTTACAGAATTAGGAAGACACAGGATGCTTTTGCCACAGTTGTCATCGAACAAGACAGACTTAGGTCAAGGACTAATGTGTGCTGTGTCTGTAGACTTCTTGTTTCTCAGAGAAAAGAAACATTGCTCAGGGTGCTTAGTCATTTTTTGTAACGTTAACAAAATCCATATTACTAATATTAATATTCAGCAGAAAGAAAAATCCTGGGTCAGGTATGCTGGGAATAACTTCATCAATTTAAGCAAGGGAAGATGATATATTTTCTGCTCCTCTCCAAACCTCCAGGGTATATCAATACCTAAAATAAATTGTAACCCAGAAGAGATATAACACGTTCAGAAATGTGCCAGTAAGGAAAGGGGATACATTTAGTTTTAAGCTGAAGACTGTTTTCTTGAACCTGTAGCAAAACCGCCCTGGATAAAGCAAGAAGTTTTCACTGGATCTGGTTATGCTTCTGCCTTCAGACACTGCCACAGATCACAGAGCTCAGGAGAGTCAGGCTTCTCTGGTTTCAAATTGCGCCCCTTCACCCTGTCACACCAACCCCACAGTGGATCCTGTCCCATTCACCCAGGCATTTAACCCAAAAAAGTTAGCAAGAGGATGGCACACCAAACCAGATGGGAAAACAAACTCAGTAATACTACACTTGGGAGCTAGTAGGTAGATTTTTCAGAGCAGGGAAAAATCAAGGGGCAAACCCACTTTCACGTTCTGAGATGATGAAAGGAGTAAAACCGTATCTGTATTAGACAACTTTCTGCACAGAACGTAAATCACCCTTTCCAGTACCCTATAATGTGCCAGGCAACTGGCAGCGCTTGTACTGAAGTTACTCTTCATTAACTAGGAATTATCACTTCACAGCCAGCAGAAACAGAGATGGGTAAGACAACTCTCAGGTGCAATTTGCAAAAAAAAAGTCTTAGAAGTTAGATGGCAAAACCACACGTTTCACGAGGAGCAGTCTTACTGAGACCCGCAGTTATTTCCCCCTCGCTGGCTGTCACAGCTGCAGCACAGGAAACTTCAGGTCCCTGGTCTTCCTTGAGAAGTTACAAAATGCAACTTGTTTCATCATTTGCTCATTTGTAATACAAAATAGAGGTCTTGCAAACAAAGTGAACTAGGGCTTAGGGCTTTTTGACTGCATTGCAATCGAAACAAATATTTATTTTTTTCCAAAAGCATTTGGTTTTATTTTTTTCCAGTTCCAATCAAATTTTAATGTAGCCATTACGATAAAAAGTCTGTGAATTGTATACTAAAGCAATCAAGAAGGAACCACAAACCGGTATCACAGTGCCTACTGTCTATATTATCTTATCTAAAAGAACTGGTGAAGGGACAAGGCAGTGCCACAGTCTCGAAGTTTACTTTTTTAAAAGCTTTATACCAAAATACTCAGAGTAATAATGAATGGGCAGCTCAGCAGTGGACTGCGCCCATTCCCACGGACTCAGCACATCCATCCATGCCCAAAAAGCAAAACTGATCTGAGTATTTCCCCTCCTCCAGCAATCTTCCTCAATCAGAACAGTTCTTCATTTTACACAGAAAATTATTGCTTAATGTTGACTGGTATGCGTTACAGAAGATTTGCCAGCACAGATTCTAATGGTCCCTTATGTTCTACATGAGCTATTGAGCAATTCAAATTAAAAAACTCTGAATTTAAAAAAAAAAAAGTGAAACAAACCTTGACATTCAGCTAATTTTTGTTATGACTGAAATGAAAAAGAAACAAAACAAGAAAGTATCCCCATTCCCAATGGCGTGACTACCTTGGAATGGGCAACCAAATGGTCTGGTGGTCAAGCACCAGGAGAATTGAGAGACTACAGGCCCACCCTACAAAAAAGCTACTTGGTTTTAAAAAAGAAAAAAAAAAATAGATGTCTTGAGAGTAAGCATCTCATCAAGTTTTCAGTGATCAAATTGAAATATTTATTTTCTGACTCCTTCGGTCTTCTATAACAAAAACCAGCCCCACTTCAGTATTTGCAGCTGTATGCTAGGGTGTGATTTATCAAAGGAAGGTTAAAGAGCACAATATCAACCAAGTTTCCCATAACATAGTTCATTGTATTTTTTTTTTTAAGCACACCTTTTTAAGGGTATATGGCAGTGAAAACAGACTGGACATAATTAACATGGTCAAATATATTTTATGTTTCACTCTGTGTGTACAATGTTAATGACAGATGAGGGTACGAGGTTATTACAAGTATCACTGAGATGCTATCTTTGAGTTGTTTGGTAACTCAAAAGAAAAGAAAAAAATAGCCCACTATTTAAAATTTTGACATCCTCAATTGAAGTTTTTCATTTAAAGGCTGGGAACTGTCTGTTCATCAAAAAATGCTGCATTTGCAACAGCAGGAAACTGTTAGGTAATGGTACACAGAAGTAAAAGTGATGTTTAAAATCTCATTCCATCTTTCTGCATTGATTTCCTTCCTTCATACAAGTATCAGCAACTAATCACAGTCGGAGGTTTAACAGAAATCCTCTGGTCAGCAGGTCCTTCTCAAACAAAGCTTTCATACAATGAAAGATCCCTTAAGAAGATCAGTACCAAAGGGCTACAGCCTGCCAGAAATAGCAAAGAAAAAAAAAAAAAGCATTTTGATATTTCCAGTAAAGGCTCTATCTCCAAAGTCCTGATTTCACACTAGGATCAATCCCAATAGGGTCAGTTACGGCTGCACCTACCAGGAGGGTGGCATCTCGTCTGCCCATCCCTGGATTCAGATTGTAAAAGTCTATTTCAAAGTTTGGCTCCAGAAGTGAGATAGGGCACTGAAGGAGTCAGTGCAGCTGTAAGCAAACTAGATCTCACAGTACAAATCGGATGCTTCGTTCTTCGCCACATTTCTGACCACAACGCAGAGAACTCGTGCAGTCTATCCAGTGCAGAGTTGGCAAGCAGGGGGGTGGGAGGACACCCTTCCAGTTTCTGCCAAGTTACTAAAAGAAGCAAAATAAACTAACAATTAAATTGGCTTTCTGCCACATAACAAGTTCAGTGGTGGCGACTAAAACCAAAAATTGTCCCAGCCTGTAGATGTCAGAGATCCGTTCTGATTTATCGGTAAGAGAGACATGATTAAATTGCCACAAAAAAAAAAAAAAAAAGTTACTGCTCTAAAGCAAGAGGCAGAGAATAAGCAAAAGAAACAGACAAATCAAGACATTTAGCACTAGTTCCCTCTGAAACACACTGCTGATGGTGCAAGTGAGGCCACTGCACTCCCTGCGCACTGCACACCAGTTTACAAAGCACTTCCTAAAATATGAGGTGGGGAGGCAATTAAAACAAGAAAACACAAAATTTTGGACTGAAGTAAAATTTGCAAGATCTTCTGACAAAACTGATAGTGCTTTAAAATGAACTAATTATATACAGGAGTCTCTTTTATGTAATACATTATAAATTAAAATCATCTAGAAATCTTTTAAGTACTAAAACTTTCCTTAAGAAAAGGCACAAGTAAGTTAGCAGCATTTCGTACAACAGGAGTACAAATGCAAAGTGAGGGAGTTCAGAAAATGACGTCCAAATGTCATTAAGCAGAATGTTATGCTACTTAAAATTACTAAAACATTCCAGACGTTTTTTGACTATACTGTGCAATAAAGCAAACCCATTAGCAATGCATTATAGCTGAGATGGCAGGAATTTGCTAATAGTTTCATGCTGATTAAGCAACACGCAACGAGCGGGTGCCCGAGCGCCAAGAGCAAACAGCAGCCTCCCCCAGGCAGCTGAATTACAACCCTGTGCTCAGCAGTCAGCGGATCAGCGAGCCACGAGCCTCTGCAGAACATTCCCATTGAAACTGCAAGTATTAGAAAGTATCACGGCACTATCTGCCAAGCTATCAGAAAAAAAAATGCTTTTAAGGACTCGTATGCATTAAAATCTCTGTGCTGAGGTATATGGCAGAGCTCAGCGTGTAAAGGTTTTCTTGAGAGCTGATGGAAAGCAGCTGCTCAGCTGTGGAAACCAGGTTCAATGAATGCTGAACTTTCTAGGAGTCTCCAAGAAAAATAGGTAATAGAGTAAAGGGCATGTTGTTTCTCTATTATAAACATGCACCTTTGGAAGGTCGTTGCATTTGTTTGATGATACAGCTAAAGCCGAGTATCACAAGTGAAATTTAAAGTATTACCATTTCTGGAAAAATGGCAGTTTGCCATGAATTAAGGCAGACAGAAAAACAAGTTTTTAAAAAGGATTGAAAGTTACTGCATAGAAGTTTTGACAGGAATACTTCTCCATTGACTTCAGTGCTGTTTTCTAGAGATACTTTCAGTATTACTACTGAGCTTCTCTAAAATGGTGAAAAAAAAAAAGCACCCACGATGCCTGCTGCTGCAAGGCTCAGGTCCCACAACAGTCTGCAGAAGTGCCAGCGCTGCTTGCCCAGCCAGCTACCCAGAAATCTTCCTGGAACAGCGCTGTCATTAAATGAAGCTCTGTTTGCTGTCCGGTCACATCTAGTACAAGAGCTACATTAAACATAGATGGCGTACCAGGAAACTTTAAATACCTTTTAATACATGCTTAAGAGCAGCGTTGCTCCCAAGTATTTTGTCTTCACAAGAGCTGCAGTTGAGTATCTAGGGGGTTACCTGGATCTTCTCAGCACTTAATGACATCTAATCACCGAGATCTAACTGCAAGCATCAGTATTAATAATTATGCTTTTTAGAACGCCATTAAAATCGAGGGATTAGAGGATGGGCAATCAATCCGGCACAGCAATCATAACCCAACCTACTACAAAGCCATTCAGATAGACCTGCAGTACCACAAGACCTGCAGCCATCACTTGTCCTACAGAGAAATGCAGGAGAAGAGCTGCAGGAAGATTTTAAACCACTTATCTCTGCTATGAACACCAGTGCATATTTCACACTGTAGCATATAAAGTCACATAAGAGCAGAAGCTAACATTTTATGCTGCCTTTAACCATGGCAGCAGCATAGAGCTTTTGGCCACACAGGTACCCCGTAACAAAATGGGTCTAGCAGCAGCGATGTTAAAAAAAAAATATATGAATTAAAAAAGACATGTCACACCCACCTTTTTTTTTTTTTTTTTTTTTTTTTTTTTTTTTTTTACTGCAAGGAAACATACCTTTACTGAGATGCTTAGCGTAAGCTGATACGAAAAGAGTTCCCTACTTGAAAACAATCTGGGACACGAAGCTGTTTGGTAGGTTTGGGATTGCCTGTTTCCACAGCCTTTTCTCCACATAAACCTTCTGCCAAGCACACAGATGATACAGAAGTAGTTTTCACACACACTTCATTTTTCGCATATTTAAACGTTTTAAATAACATTTAATTTTTCATCTCATTTTGAATATGTATTTTAAAACGAGACACTACACTTCCCCTTAATTATTTAGTGCACTATTAAAACAGATTTTACATTTCTGTATTTTAAAATCCAAATTGATTTTTACCTAGCAGGTTTCAACCAACAGTGAACAGGTTGGACTTTGTCTTTAAACACCACTTGCCTTATACCAGTCCCTTTCCCGAATCTGCATTCATATGCAATATTCTCTCACATTTTTATTGCCAACACTGCATATAATTAGTGGGTTCCATGACAGACAGCACGATTTTGTAGAAGGTGCAAGACAGTCATGGTACAACAACCAAGATCAGAGATTGTAATTTAACTTTCAAAGGAATTTAGTATTTCAAGATATTGCATTTGCCATCCTTACTATTTTGAAGTCCTTTAGAACAGGGCATTTATCAGACTTCATTGATAAAACTTTAAAGCAAAAAGCAAAAAATGACAAAAATCAAGTTTGGGATTAAAACACATTTTAGATGAGTTTTCTCTAGAAAACCTCCCTGACCAGGAAAAATACTTCTCATTTTGACACTTGTGGAAATGAAGTTCCCAATAAACCATGAAAATCCCCCATATATTAGCACTGATCAGAAAGAAGGAGAGAAGGAAGAATATGAATGAATATGAATTGAAGGGATGAAGAATTAAGGCAAAGTGTCACAAGTCCTTCTAAATTCAGAAGATGTTGCCTACACAACATATTTTCGCCAACACAAAACTGAAACTCTGAAGTTTTGTTAGGGTTGTTTGACCCCCCACTTCACTCCCCCCAAAAAACTCATTTATTCTAGAGGCATGAGAAAAAGAGTATCTACTGTTACACCAGGCATATTTTTTTTCCTCATCATGATGTAGGAAAGCAAGTCTCTTGCCAGACAATACATAGGCAATATTTTACATCAAGATTTCAGCTTCAAATTCTGTCCTAAAAGATGTAATAGGATGAACAGCAACAAGAAAATATTCATTGTCAGCACACTTATACAGTATTTAAAAATTTGATCAAAGAATACTTCCTTTAATTGCTGTTTAAAGTCATACAGAAAAGCCTATAAGAAATTGTGCCGTGCTGCTTCTAATTTCTTTTTTAATTCTCCATTTTCAGTGGTGCTAGAATAGACTACAGTACCTCTGATTTTAATGTTCTGATTCCATTTTGCAAAGGAGTACAAAGCAGGATGAGTATTTTTAGAAACAGATCAATATTTTTAGAATTACATCCAAAACACAGCACATAACTTCAACAAGTTAGAGATTTCTAAGATCTCTTTTCGTTTTTCTGTTGTTTTGTTTGTTTTTTTAATGTTAACAACAAGTACATAATTGTACTGTTAAAAACTACATTGAAATCCCAGCAAACACAGCAGCAGACTGTACATAATGCTGACAGTAGAGCTAAGCAAAGTAACAAAATTTTCATGGGAATCTCAACCAGGTTGCAGCTTTATATTTTTAGTTGTTGCAAGGGGGGATACATATTTGTCCTGTGACTGTACTTTTTACTGTTTCTCTCTACTTGCAGACAGTTTATTGGCACTTGGGTTGAGGGCAGAAAGCATTTAACAGCCACGCATTTCTGTACTCTTTCTTCCCCTTTATTTTCCTTACACTAGCAAGAATTTCTTTCATTTTTAAGAACAGTTATTTCTGCAATTCAGTATCCAAAGTAAAGAAGTATACTTTCTGTCATTCCATTTTGTGTTTCAACATTAGAACAGAATTTAAACCAAGTCTGCAGCTACCACAATGCTTCAGTGAAATTAGATACTAAACCAGATTTTTTCCCCCCCTGAAGACAGCTGCAAACATACAAAGAAAATGTAGTATTTGTGGAATTTTATTAACTTTTCAACAGCTCTGAGGCTGCATTCAACCCAAATCCAACCACAGCAAGGGCAATAGAGAAGCCTGGCCCTCAGTGCAATAATCAGTCTACAACATAATATATGTTGAAGTAAAGCAGCAAGCACTCTGGACGGACAGACAGTAAGGAGGCACAGTAAAAAGATGAAATGAGAGGAGGATAAGCAATTACAATTTCTGAGTCCAGCTGCGGACAGAGTCTTTAAATTCAGCCCTTCAAGCTACAGCAATTGCTCTGTCTTCCTTCTAGCTGACCTCCGCATGTGCCTTTATCAACTGGTTGCATAGAGAATAAACTCCAAAAAGATGCTTTCCAGTTTTCAGCAAATACTCAGTAGGTGAAAAAGGTGGGTAAGTTTCTAACCAAAAGAAAGACTTACCAACCACTAACTGTTCCCACAGACAGGTGAGTATGAGACTTGCACTCCAGAATTTGGAGCTTTATCCTTACGTGCTGCAGTAATGTAACTGGATCCTTCTAAGCACAGCTATGACTAATCAGGACTAAAGAGAAAGTTTATGAAAGTGTAAAAACCAACATGATCTATCCTTTCTACCCACCAGCTATGACTACATAGATAACAAGTATACACATAGCTCAAGATGTGAAGTATTGCATCACTTTCTCCTGCTAGGAAATTCAAGATGTGTCACAAAGAAGCACACAATTAGCAACGTACAGCCTTGCCTAGTATACAATACTGGGGAAATGAAATTGGAAATATCTTATGGCTATTGATTCCGTTTGTTGCAGGAAGCAACCACATTATGAGAAGGCAAGGGAAGAGCCACAAAACAGACAGTGCAAGTAGCCACAGGGAGGTCTAACTAAGGAGTTAACAGAAGGGTTAACTGAGGAGTCTCAAATAAAAAGGAAAAAAAAAGTCTTCCCTCTGAAATCAATTGCAAAGAAATAAATTGTCAGCGCAACATCATCTTTCCTCATAATGTTCTCTTTATTTGTTTTAACAAACAGCATGCCACAGAGTTGCAGCTGCTGGATAGCACTGTCTGACATCCTTCATAAATGTTACATGAAGTTTCGTCAGACCCTAAGTTTGGACAGTCTGCTGCGACTTTAGAGCTTTACAAAGCAAGAAACAAGATATTCTCAAAGCACATGGGAATAGCTTTTTTCGTCATTGTCCATAAAAATATAAATTTGAGCACAAGAACGTACCCAAGTTTTGTTCAGTCAGTGGTTACAATAGCAGCTTGTGAACTAGAACAGAAGGAAAGGGATAAAATACAGTTTTTACACACACAGTTAATTGAAAACAAAGTTAAAGTTTCTATCTTGGTAGGTCACAACCCACATCCTGCTGTAAGCACAAGTACTCTAACACTTGGGGAGAGAAGGAACAGACAGGTCTCTTCTGGGGAGAAGGGCATGGAAGAATACCAAGAAAAAAGTCCCTTCCAAGTTGTATTTTCCCCCCAGTACATCTTCCCTTCTCAGAGGTGACAAAGAACATAATCCCTCCAGTCAACAAAGATGAGAGGGGAGGAAGCAAGTCAGACCGGAGGCTGCAGTCAGGAGCTGTGAGGGCAGCAGTGGATGACTGAGGAGCACCCGCCCCGTGAGGGGCCGCCCGCCATGACAGGCTGAGTGCCACAGGCGGGAAGGAGAGCGCCCCGTGACAGCCATGGCAGGCCTCAGGGAGATTCATCCTGGGCTGCCTCGCCTCAGGGCTAACACCACAGCCACAGGGCCCGGCCATTACAAGTGAGCCGGGGGGGAGGCAGCAAAGCCTCCTCCAGCTTTATCTGCACGGGTATGAGCACAGGGATGAGGGAGTCACACCGGTTATATGCAATGCAGTGCAGAATTTGTGCGGCGCAAGTGATTCTGAACAATGTCATGGCAACCTGTCAAGAAAAGAAATTTGTATACAACACTGTTGTATATATTGAACAAGTTCAGAAAGATTTTGGGGAGTAGTATTTTTGGTTTTAATCAGGCAGTATGTTGCTAGAGTATTCCTTTACATAGTACCTTTGTTGCAGATATCTCAGCCCATAACCTGTACTAAAAAGGCAAGTGTGTCCTTCAGTCCATCAGGCTTCAAACTCTGATCTAGCCTATTTATAGCTATTCAAGCTGTAATAAAGGAATACACACAGCCTTTGGTATTGCTGCACCGCTATTCACATACTCCATCACAGCACTCCTCCAGCCAGCACCATTCCATCTCTGCTCTACCAGCAATAAATATTTACAGAGCCACACGGTGACTAGAGCAGCAAAGTTATTCAGCTGAATGATAATCCACGAAAGCAGGAGAAAGATGACATCTGCTTGTGCTAGCCACAGCCAGAAAACCTGTGTAACACTCTGCTCCTTAGCAGTGCCTTTCAACAGAACACAGGGACGCTACTTAGTTTAACTGGATGATCTAAAGATCATCCAGAAGCCGCAGGCAAACCATTTAAAAAGGGAACAATTAAAACTATTAATTAAATTCAAAAGTCATATGTAATTTCGGATTAAAGAGGGGTGCCAGTAAATTCTAATCAGGAACTCTGCTTACAAACAGAAGTTGAAGCCAGATAATACAACATCAAAAACCAACATAAGCAATAAGCTCAACCCCTCAGCTTTAAGGTTTCATTTACAAAACTTTTATCTGAGGGAGAACTACAATTCACTGAAACAGAGACTCAGAATACCCACGCCCATCTCCAGAACATCTTTGTACAGAAGTTCTCAACCTTCAAGAGTTTACAACAGAAAAGACAGGCAGAAAAATAAAACGTTTAAAAAAAAAAAAAAAGACTACTTCTCAACAATCTCTCAGCCATTTCAGCAGCAAGAATTACAATACATATTCTCTATATAACACTAAATGTGCACCCGGAGTGAAAAGGCTTTGCAAAGATTTCACATGGGAACTATTCCATGCCTCTGCTTGTACCTTTCACCTTTCTGTATGCTGTTTTCAGCACTCTCTCATTTTCCATTAAAGAGATTTTCAATGAGAATGATGACTGCAAAGTAGTTAAGATACTGAAATACCATGGAATTAGTTACAAACTGCTGCATTTTTTTACTGTTTTCTACAACTGACATTACCCACACTTATTTGATCACTTCTTTGTATTAACCTAACTCTTCCATAAAGTGGTGTACTGAACAGTTACCATCTTTCCCAAGAACTAGCTCAGAAGCCACACTAAGACTAAATTTAAAGTTATAAATGTAATCTAACACTACATTTTCCATCACTCACCATCACGAAAGTCTTTGAAACTCTTCATCATCAATTCTTACTATTCAGAAGAAGATTATATTGTTTAAAAGTATTGTGCTTTGGTATTAGAACAAAATCCATGTAAGGACAAAACCCATTTCTATCACTTTTAAATCAAACACCTCTGCAAGGGCACAGAAATATCAGCTGTTTGGGTACTAGATGTGCACAGACTTTACTTTCCTTTTTTAAGCACAAATGTCTACTATTCCAGAGAGCTGCCCATCTGACAAAAAAAAAGCGTTCTGCATTTTATTCTATCCAGTCATACGTTCCCTACTGTTTTGTCACACTGCTGTAAAACAAGCAAGACTTTCTTTAGAATTCTACAAAAGAACAGCACATTTATTTAACATACAAGCACTGGAACATTAAACAACTGTCTAGAAAGCAACTAGGTAAATATATACAGAATGCAATTGTTTATTCTCAGAGTTATGCAATGTGCAAGAAGAAGATTGGATCAAATATTCTCAAGTAGGGTTTTTGTTTATTACAAAGCAATTTGAGTTTGTTCTGCATCTGGAAGTTCCCAACTCAAAAACTGACAGAAGCACTGCCAATGGAGAACAAGCAAGTCTCCAGTATCGCCTACTGCTTTAAGTTTATGCAGCAGCCAGACAAAACATCAGTTCATTTTCCTGGTGCTGCTTTTCTGTGTAAGCGCTTACCGGCTGCGGAGATTCTGCCATTGTCAGAGCTGAAGGTGGTATTTTGTACTGCTTAAAAGAAAAGGCAGGTGGGAAAACTGGCACCAGAACTCATACTGCACACTAGGAACAGCACTTTTCTAGATGAAAAACAAAACTCACTTCCATATTATGATTGTTATTCCTCAAGCACCGCAGCTTGGGCTTCATTTGAGCTAGTAGGTAGCCCCACCAGAACAAAGGCATAGAGAGGTTTATGTGTGTAAGTTGATGCCTTGCAAGTTCCACTTTACCATGCTCCGCACTAAATTAATGTAAACCAGGGCAGAAAGTCAGAAGACCACGTTGGTACTTGCAGAAATCCAGCCATGCTGTAGATCTTGTTTAAATTCTGAAAGCACAAAACCACATATTCCAGGCAGCTCTGTACCTTACCCAGCCGAGCATTCATACACCAGTATTTGAACAAGCCAGCCAGCTAAATCCAGCTCGTCTCCCAGGTTATGCTTTCTTCCACAGCTGCCTTATATGAATTATTATTATTATTATTTTTTTAACAAAGGCCAGTCTGATTTACAGCAGGGAACCTCAGCAGATCGCAAGGGCTATAGGCAGTGTTGGTGGGACATGGCATCTTCTCATCGTCAGACACCCAAATCCAGAACTGCTCATTGAGACAGAGAGGGACAACTATCTGCTAGCTGACTTAATAGCTGTTGCATATTAAAAATATTAACAGAGCTGCTCAAAAACAGGGGCCTTAGAAATTCAAGCTATCCAGACCTGCTAGCATAGGATAGGAAGAAAAAAAAGTAATCCTTAAAGGATCTGAACAGACAATGTTCATGTTCAGGGTAATTGATACAACTTTCTAACCAGCCTGAAACGTTTTCCTAAATTCTAACAGCAGTTATTGGAATTACATAAAAATAATTGTTTAAATGCTTTACAGAATACCACAGATAACTTCTAATGACAAGGAACTACAAGTTTTATTCTTCACCTCATTATAATGGGTATATTTCAGCATATTCTAATTTAATTAATGAAGTTTTTTTAAAAAAGTTATTATGCAAAATAAATCTGAGGGTCACAAAAACAGTAACAAACATTTATTTAGAATTTTACTATTTGTCCGAGGTAGTTTAATGCTGAAGATTTACCACCAACTTTTCAACTGGGTGGCAATATAGACAAAAATACTAAGACTTCCAGATGACACACACACACACACTATCTACTGAAACAGACACAAAAAATTGTTGTCTCCATTTAAAGTTACGGCAATTTCCACAGAAATCTCTACAGTAAAACAGAAGGATCTCTTTACAAGATCTTTACTACTCAGAATTAATCAAAGCAAAACAGTCATCCTAGTGATAATCCCCTTTAGCACTTGACAGTTTATGCAATAGTCAATTACTAAAGAGGATGAAAGACAGAACAATCTTTGCAAATGGGTCACTGTCTATATTTATAATGATTAAAAACAGCCTGCGACTAAAAGTAACTTTTAATGAGCATAAGAAGTAACACTAAGTCAGAGCAAGTATTTTACTCATACACGTACATAATCACATATATAATCCATGGCTCTTATGACACAGGAGGAAGTTACACTCATGCTCATCACAAAAAGTATTGCAGGTAGGTTATACATTAGCATTGCTGAAAGCAGATTAATTTCTGTCTGCAGCTATTTTACTCCAAAGTACCACCTTTATATAAAAGATAACACTTAATCATCCTTGGCACGATCTCAGAACTCAACCAACTCCTCCCTTTCTGCACACCCTCCCTCAAAACCTGTGAGTAGATTTTACTTGCAAACACTGACCCAAAGTCTTCTAAACCACTTTTACGTTTTTTCCACTTTTGCTTCAACTCTCCCTTCCTAAGAAAGCAGGTGTGCCTAAACACGTGGGTTTTGGCTTTCCCCCCCACACCTACACAATTATTCTGGCTCTACTACACATCACTAATCTTTCAGCTGCTCCTCTCAAGTATTGTGCCTCCTCTGCTACAAATTTCTCCTCTCAGTTTCCTTCTTTCCCACTGCTAGCATCTCAATTGATTATTTTCTGTGCTTTCCATAGGACCAGCACATCATACCTGACACCACTGTCCTAAAATTCTGTTGAAAACATTCATGGATTCTCAGATGTAAGCACAATCAGCGTGCCAGTGATCCCATCTGTGCAATCCTGATCCACCTCATTCAATACCAGTTCTACTGGCAGGTACTATCTCCACCAGATTTAAATCTGGTTAAATTGGAACATTTCCTCTCAAGCCCTGCTTTCTCTAATTACCTCCAGCCTTCCTACAGTTCAGGTCCATACGCAAACATCTGATCCTTAGCACACCTTATGCATCTGAGTTACACCCAGCACTTGGAATTTCTTTATACAAAGAGCCAGAAGTATTCATTACCCTTTCCTTTTTTCCCCTCCCTCTTGATCAGATCATTTTGCCCTCATCTTCATTAACTAATTCTTCTGCTCACATTGTCACCTCCCTAACCTCCATTTCATACCACATCTCAAAAAGTCCTTCCTTTACACAGTACATCGGAGACTGAATCTTCCAACATTGCTGCAGCCAGCAACTGTACGAGCTGGAGGCTGTTCAGCCACAGAAGCTGTACTTCTTTACTGGAAAGAAGTAGGATAATCTTCAGAAAATAGCGTACCCACCTCTTGGAAGTATTTCACCGTACAAGCACTCCTCTGCATCTCGTGTATTCATACTCAGGATACTGAAAAAATACTGCAGGTTGGGATAGGGACAAAAAATTACCGTCACCTCAAACAAACCCATTCCTCATTTCCGTGGCTGGCTGTAAACCATACCACTGGGCTGGGTAAGTTCAAAGGTTCCCTCTCCAAACCAACTTGACCACTAAAGCACAGCCCTTAATTCTCAGGCTACCTCAGTACCAGCTCTGTGCTGACATCAGTGATAACTCCCCGTCCAGCCAGACTCTTAAATCATGAGTCTAGGAAGAAATAAAAAGTCACCCACGCAGAGATCCTATCAAGGCCAGTCTAGTCTCTAACCTTACAAATTTAAGAGAAAACACCTGCAGCTTGAAGCTCATCGCAATACAGACAGCATAAAATTGAATTCCACAGCAGGCAGAGGGAAGGAAGAGCCACAGCCGGACTGTCTTGGGAAGTGAAATCCTGTTTGTGTGCGAAAGCAGGGAACTTGATGTTCTCACTACAGACTAAAAAGCAGTAAAAACAGCTTTCTAAGCCATTAATTTCGGCACAGCTGATTTGTACTTAACAATGCTCATTATTGAAAGAATTATAAAAAAAAAAAATGGGTCTGTTCCAGAGAAGGCTGGCACTCAGAGAATCTAGACTGAGCTGCAGTGACATCAGCTCTACTACTGCTTTAATCCCTATGGCTACGAAATGTCAAATATTTTTATTGTATTGAAGGAGCCCATGATTCCACATTAGATGAAATTCCTTCACAGTTTTAAAATAAGACAACTGCGAGGCATACTGAGCACCCGCTCTCTTGATGTCCGAGGCTGCGATTAGGACAAGTTCCACAGCAGCACACGTCAAACACCACCATGATTTTCCCTACAGCTGAAACATCACATTTTTAAGATACAGAATATTAAGCACTGTCAAACCTTCCATTTTCAGACCTTCCTTACAACCCCATGACGTCTACACACACGTGCATATTTGTTCCACCGAAGTTCACACTTCTAGTGGTGAGGCAGTGGGGTGTGGGATGGAGGAGAAAGGTGAAAAGATTGTGTCACTCTATCAGTACCACAAAGTTGCACAAAAACCGAACAGCAGGCCTGCATGTTAATTACTGTGTGGCAGAAGACACTCATGTAACATCAATTTCATCTACTTTAACTAGAAAAGGCAATGCTTATTCAACACAGTAGAGGAAACTGTCTTGAGACACAACATAACCATAAAGCGTGATAAACTACTTAGAGTAAAATATCCTTTCAAACCATCCCTTAGTATTTTGTCATTCATTCAGCAATCAATTAAGCCAACAGCAGATGAGCCACCGCACGTTTCTAAAGTAAATATCTAACAGTTATCTTATCCTTAGTTCTAAGCAGCTGGTATCAGCTACCGTGAACCAGGACGTTGGTTTTCTCCACTTCATTTATAACAATCTTTACATTAATGAAGTACAAAATAAAACTAAAAGCATGAAGAAATAAAATTCAGTAATCCCATTTGTTCCGTATTATCCACATTAAAAAAAAAAAAAAAACAGTGAAAGGAAAATTGTTAGAAAAGGTAACAGATACCAGAGGCATGAAATCACCTAACTAGAGAAACTTGGACTTGCAAGAAAGAGGTAAAGAATAGTGTGATATTTAAGAATTCCTGATTCTAGGTATTCCAATAAATATCAATATATTACATAATAATATATATTAAGAGTTCATGACTATGTAAATCACCCAATCTATCTTGTATCTTTAAGACCTTTCTATACTCACTCATATTAACTAAGCAGCTTTGTACGAATTGTGTCTTATTAGCAAACCAGTGCTGATGCACAACTCTCCAAAGTAATATTTTCATTTTTGAAGGTAGCATCGGCTTTCATCTGAATACCACCCTTAACTGAGTCCTGAATGTGGCAAGTGAGTGGCTGACAAATGGGATTTATTATAGTGGTTGGTTTGTGTACAGGCAACAATAAAGCATAAGGAAGTTTAAGAGCGGGGAGTTTTTTAATCTGAGAATTTTAAATTGTTTTAAAATCTCTGTATATTGGGGATTAAAATCTTTGCATTATGCAAATACATAGATACGCACATGTACACACACATCAATACTTCAAGAACAAATCTGGAATCACAACAGACCAGTTAGCTTGGTTACCCATACCAGAAGTATGACCTAACTATCTAAATCGGTGTTAATTTTTTTTTAAAGGGGGGGGGGGGGGGGGGGGGGGGCAAGGAGGTGTTAAAAAAAGGAAAAAAAAGTAGAAGAAATGACTTCCATTTTACTAAAGAAAACGGAAATCAATGCTCAGTTTTAGCCTGAAGTGGGAGTACATCATTCCTGAGATTCTTCCATACTAATTAACAAAACTCACATGTTTTGAGTTTTAATCCAGTGTAAAGTTGTGGGAAGCAGAACTGGCAAGGCTGACTCATTACAAGTCTACAAATAAAATAATCAAGCCAGAAATTAAACTCCATACAAATCTAAGTGTACCATTTTTAAGCTATTAAACCCTCTAGTACGTCAATTCACAGCTCTTTCACTATCTACGCACAGATTTAGAAAAAGCTGACGATAACTAGCACTATTATCTTCCTCTGCTTTCACAAGTCCAAGCGAGTTACTGCAACAGGCTCGCTTCCTCTGGAAGAGAATAATTTAAATTAAGAGTCATCTCAAAACAAACTTAATAAAGAAGAGCTGTTTCTGTAACATTCGATTGTGTGAATTGTAAATGGAATTAATCCCCAAACCAAAGCACTTCTGCAAGTAACAGAACCACGTACGCCAACTGTTCAGACTTCAACAGCTAGTTCATGCTGAGACAAGACAGTTTGACATAATCTCAAATTATTACTGAAAAATAAAAAAATCAAAACAGTAACAAACCATTATGGTAACAAGGAAAAATGAAGAAGAAGGAAAAAAAACACATCTACAGAAACCTTTTTTTAAGCTTACCTGCACTTGTTCTGTGGAGCTACTACTGAGTTCATCTCCAGATTCTGAATCTTGATGAATTTTTTCTGAGCCTTCTCCTGCTGAATCACAAGATTGTTCATGCAAAAAGCTGGTCTTCTCTATTTCCAAGAACTCTGGGCACGGGAAATGACCCATGGAGATGGTTCTATACTGATTGGAAATCTTGGGAGATTGCAACTCGTTGTTAAGTTTTCCATTGTTTTGAGTAAGGTCCAGACTCAAACCAAGCGTTTGACCAGGGCTACTGTTTGGTCCCAGATTTTGATTGGCATCTCGAACTAAGCAAGACACTTGAACTGGAGAAGATTTTCCAAAACTAGAAAGCTCTGGTGACTTATTCACATTTTCTGTCGACCTCTGTAATCCATGCGTCAACTTTAAAGCATTATTTGACAGCATTCCTGCTTGCTTAACAGGTGGCATCAGTGCTTTTCGTGGTATTTCCTTCACATACTGTGCTGGCACATAAAAAGGTTTGGAATTTTCATCCCTTTTGACTTGCCACCAGTCATCATTAGTTTTCTTCACTAAGATGTATTTCTCTCCTTGCTTAATCACAATTTTCTTGTCCTTGGCCTCGTACTCGTAGTCATACTCCACTTCAATGTACAATTGTCCTGGAAGGATCTTCCCACCCTTATCAGCCATCTCTCTTTGAAAAGATTTCACCTTTTCCGGCAAACAGTAAGCGACATTCTGCTTCAGAAGTGTTATTTTCCTGTTAATAATCAGAGCTGCAAGGAAAAAAAAAAAGTTATATCTACATAATGAAGTAATTGTCCAAGAGCACTTTAGAAGAAAATAATTTCAAAAATAACCCTGCATATTCAAATTATGTCAACTCAGACAAAGAAATTGATGAAAAAAGCAAGATTTTTCAGGTACCTTTCACAGCAATAAAACACCACTGATTTAACCCTCATATTCACACAAGCCTCTTGCTACCAAGTTAGGCGTTAACCCTGTTGCTTCTATCACTAAACAAGGTTAACCAACACTGGGGGGACTAGCCTGAGTCTCTCTCTTGCTTATATACAGGCTTAATTTCTTATGAAAGTGCATCACTATTCTGGATTTAATATATTTAAAAGAAAAAGATTGTGGTTTGCTTATTTTGAGCTGTCCTTCAGTTCACAAGTCCCCTCAGAGTGCTCAGAATTCCTTACAAAATCCTTTAATTCCTCCTCCAATGCTACACACCAGTCACCAAGTTCAGCATGGGCTGGCAATCCCTGCCCCACGTGTTGCACGCTGTACACAGGCTCTGCTGACCTCCACCTCAGTGCCAAAACTGATCCCCAAACCTCCTGCAACCTCTGCCACCTGAGGATGCAGGTCATTGCCTCTACATCTAGCCAGTCTTTAAAAATGCTCATAACAGTAATTTATACAAGTAAATAACTGCAACATACTACTGTAATGTTAAAACAGTTTCAGATTAAAAGAAATATTTAAAGTTTCCAAGATACTCTGGTTTTAGTGGTTTAAATTCCACATATTTGCTTTGCTCTTAAAAAAAAAGCGTTTAGTTTTAATTACTTTTACAGCGTTTAGTTTTAATTTACTTCACAGAAAACCTGATATAACCAGGAGTGATATGTGCTAAAACAAAGACCAAAAACAATAATGAAAAAGGATTATGAAGCAAAACCAAAAATAAATAATAAAAGGATACTATGTGAAAATTTTGAAAAGGACTTTTTAGCATCCTTTAGTCTAGACAACGAAAACTGTACCATATCCATGGACTACATTTTTTCCTCTAGTTAATCGTGTTAACATCGAGGTCATGATTCATGAGTTGGCAAACATCAATCTTAACAACTTTCACTGCGCTGTGCTCATTTTAAGATACAGTCTCCTCCTAATCTTGGGGAAAAAAAATGAAGCATAGCAGTAAATGGGGAAGACCTCTAACATTCAAATAAGAGTTTAGGAGAATTCAATAAAATGCTGCCATTTTAACCCCAAAGATTAACAAATAAGTCTACAAAAGTCCCGCATGTTTCGTGAATGAGAAAAACAATTCCAAAACTCGCTGCTCTGCAAGTTGAGACTTCATGATGAGATTTGGAGTGTTTACCCTGAAACACAGCGGAACTAATGCAATTCCATGCAGGCCCACAGATGCAGGCTGTAAGAGGGACTAAGTGCACAAACAACAAAAGGGACTTCTGGGGAGAGTTGAAGCAGAAACCCCTAGCAGTTCCTCAATTTTTCTTTCACCATTTCTGCTATTTGAGCCGATCCTCAACTACGTTGCGTTTCCCACTTCACTCAATAGAGACAACCCTAAAAAGCTCAAGTACGAAGCTTAGAAAGAACAATCTGTGTTTCAACCATGTCTTTCCTTCTCCCACAGTCCATCATCAACACCCAGAACGCACTTCCTACGGGTAGCTTTAAAGCCCCAATTGCTTACCAGCCTCCAAATGGAGTCACAAGATCAGGCTTGCAATTTTATTGCAGGACTTGGCAGAAAGAAAGATGGTACCACATTCAAACAGAGCTGACGAGAGGGACACACAGCAGTAGAAAAGAATGCTCGGATTGTCTGGGGTTTTGTGTGCGCGTTTTGTTTTTTTTCCTTTTACTCTCTCCCCCATAAAACAGCACACTGACATTTGCAGCACCCCGGTCTATTTACAGGCTGGGTACAGAACAGCCTACCTGCTGCTCAACATAAATCGGTATTTTTAAGTGCACTTCTGCAGTTGTTTAGCAACTCCAGCAGCAGGTAAACATACCCACTCGCTTCGTAGCTTTGGAAACTCTCGCACAAAAACATTATTTTCCTCCTCGTTACTAAATCTGACTCCTCCCAACACTTCTTCAGCATTGCTACCAATCCCTGTCACAGCTTCAAGGTCATATACTAGAAAAATAGAAGCGATTCCTAGTTACAGTCTACCATTAAGTTATGCTGCCTTGGATATTAAAATGTAAGAAGACAACCCACTCACACTGGTTTTACTTCTCCCAAAAGCTCGTGGTTTCCCACAGGGCTCCCAAATGTTTAAAAGCTTGGAATTTTCATTCTCTTGCCTGTTTCATATAACTATTTAGTGAGAATGCATGCTTACTGTTTATTTTTTTCAAGATAGATAGGCTCAATATAAGTTGTATTTTACACTTCAAAAAAGTTAATAGAATTTTAAGAAATAGGAGTTAAATAAAAAATGCAAGAGCTACAAAAATAGCCCTACTCAATTCTGAAGTCAGTTCTGTAACCCCATGCCTTTTCCAAAAAGAAAAAAAAAAAAAGGCAGAGTTTTTTGTTCTTTCAGCTGAGCTGCAAAATTATCAAGTCAATAGCAAGCATTTTGTAACACTGAACATAGGATGAAAAGAGACAGGCTGTATTCTGCGGCTGGCCAGCACACTGAAACAGATTTATAAATAGCTCACATCATCGGGATCAAGCGAGGCTCTACTTCTCCACCTCCCCCAAGAGAAACACCTATGGTATAGGTGGGAAATCCTTCTCACCGAGTTTAATTAATAAATATTGACTTAAGCCTCTAAGTCCGCAAACAACTAGCACTGCCTTGATTTCACGGATCCAAACGCAGGAAGTTTTACTTAATTTTTTTTCACGCAGCTGTTGCACCACAGGAGACAGGACTGCCTCAACCCTGTGCATAGCCCCGGGGACAGCTTCTGGTGACATCCTCTGAGGACGCACCCGCCTGCCTGCCTCGTGGTGCTTCGCTTACAGAGCCCTGGGAGCCTGGGCTGAGCCTCTACAGCAAAGGGCACAGAAGAATTCAGACCTGAGAGCACAGCAGTGACATCTGGAGCACGTGAGTTTGTTGCTACTGGGCAGCCACGGAAGCGACACGGCAGGTCAGGCCTCACAGCCCCTGAGCTGTTTGCTCAAGCATTACCTGTAAGGCTGGATGACACCCACGTCGGTACAGAAGGCTGAGGAATCCTAATTAGAGAATGATAGGCATGAAAAAGCCATCGACTGCCACAGAGGACATCCGTAAGCTTTAATACCTTAAATAAAGTCTTAATACCTGGTGAACAGATTAATAACAATGAATGCCCCCACCTGAAAACAAAAACAAGAAAACTTTTTCCAGGAATGCCAAAGATCAGATTCAGGCCACATTTTCCATCTGGCAAGTGAAACCTGAATGCTACAGGTAACGAATTTAAGGTGGGCCACATCCCCATGTAGAAATACACCCTGCCACTTAACACAGCACTCGGGCTGCCACAAAGACCAAGCATGTTCACAATTACACCTGTGTCTACGTCCCCACATAGACAGGGCCAATGGTTACGAGTTCCCTCACTCAACACCATGGCACAGATCTCTTCGGGCTCCCATTCCTAATGTGAACCGTTCCCAGCTGTTTCTCAGCAAAGACCAAGCAAGGTGAGTAACCCACTATGTTCGCCGAGATCAGCTCTGCCCTGCCAGCACCCAGCCCTGACACCCCTCAGCACAAGCACACAGCAGCTCTGCAGACAGCCTCTGAGCCCAGCTGGAACTGGGGCGTTTCTCACCAAACCAGGATCTTTTCTCACCAAACCCAAGCAGCTGCAATTGCAAATTCATTTCTGCTTGGAGTGGTTTGTTCTAGGCATCTTGGCATTTGTTTAGGAGGAGGCCTTTCCTAGGGCAACTGAAACCCTGCAGTTATCTGCCTGAAACACTCACTCTTAACTGCAGAAAGATGTTCACTAATTTCATCCTGAAGCACGTGCAAATGGACCTGAAAGAAGCACAGCCTCAGCACACACACACAAATAGAAGCACACAGATCCGACCCTGTACAACGTGTAAGATTATGTCATCCCTAACTTCAGCACTACCCCAGGACTCAAGACAAAAATAAAAATCAGGAGGTACGCAATATAAGTTTCCTACCTCTCACTAAGTTATTACACACAGAGGAATTTCTTCTGATCTTCGAAAGCCAAGTAATTACAGAAAAGCCTTTTTGGTATATCTCAAGTCTTTCTCTTCTGTATTTGTCTTGGGGGAGACTTACTCACCACAACTATGTAATCACTTACTTTATAATACAAACACAGCAAATTACTAAATGCAAAACACTGAGGATATTAACTGATCTCCTTAAAATTCTTCCTGTGACCTTGTTCATGATGTCCTACAAAGGAGCAGCAGTTGACTCGCGCCATCTTTTTCCATTTTCAGCATCAAACTTCACCCACTGAATGAACCCTTCTGGGGTGCTGCTGCAGAAATAAACCCAATTACTGAGGCTAAATTGAGATAAATTATTTTTGGTTTGGGCCAGATGAGATAAACTGGCTGCAGTTCACTAGATTCTGTGCTTCTGCTTCTCCACTGGCAGCTTTCTCAGCACTTTTGGATGTATCACACGATGGTTTCTGGGCAGAACAACCCCACAGCAGCCCTGTCTGTCCCGATCTCTCCCCGCTAATGCTGCTTTTCTCCTGGGGACCCCTTCCAGCCACCTCCTCGGTGGACCTGGTGGGTCAGAGGAGCAGCCAGCACCCAACCAGTGCCTGCAAAAACTGCTGCCTGCAAAGCCTGCGCTTGCGGCCCGCTGAAATCGTATAAAAATAGATGCCAAATGCAAATGTGACCAACAAACACAGACAAAACATGCACAACGTGCAGGCTCCTGAAGACGAGCTCGCTCCTGCGCTGCCTCCTCGCAGGGCTACCTACCGCCAGGTTAGAAATCAAGCACAAGCGCAACGCGAAGCCG
Source organism: Anas acuta (assembly GCF_963932015.1). Taxonomy (NCBI): domain Eukaryota; kingdom Metazoa; phylum Chordata; class Aves; order Anseriformes; family Anatidae; genus Anas; species Anas acuta. Next base: position 15,603,412 of record NC_088980.1, on the reverse strand, counting down.
CTTCCCCGAGCTCGGACTTCCTTAAAAATTAAAAGGCTTAATAAGTAACCATTTAACAATCGCCTACTGACTCAGAGCCCTGCACAAGCCCTGGATTTCAGGCAGCTGCCCAGGGCCACTGCTGGGGCTCCTGCAGCACCCCCCAACACCCCACCTGCCCTCACCGTGCGCCTCGCTCCGGGCTCGCCCCCCGCCTCCAAACGGCTCCAAAACCCTGCCGGGAGAGGGGCGAAAACCCCAAAAACCCCAAAACGGAGAGGGGGTGAGGAAGGGTAAAAAGGGGGTGGGGGGGAGCCGGGGAGAGGCAGCGCCGCGCTCCCTTTGTTTGCAGCCCGGCTGCGGCTGGCGCAGGTGAGGGGAGGCAGCGCCCGGCGGCTCGGCACAGCCCGGTACAGCCCCGTAGGGCTCGGTACCACCCGGTAGGGCTCGGTTGGGCTGAACACGGCTGGGTTCGGCCCGGCCCGGTTGGGCACGGCCCCGCAGCGCCCAGGTGCGCCTCCCCGCTGCCTCCCCGCTGCCTCCCCGCTGCCTCCCCGCGGCCCGGAGCCGCCTCCCCGGGATGGCGGCGACGGCGGCGAGGGGCGACGCCGTGCCCCGAGCCCTCCCGGCGGCGGCGGCGGCACCTCCCCACCTTCCTCCACCACCTCCTCGTCGTCGTCGTCCTCGCCCCGCAGCCCCTCACCTGCCTCAGGGTGGCGGCGGGCCCCGATCCGGCGGCTCCGCTCCGCTCCGTGCCCTCCCCTCCCGTCCCGACCCGTCCCGGCCCGCCCCGCTGCCCGCCCCGCCCCGCTCCCGGTCCCGGCCCCGCCGCCCGCCCCGCCCCGCGTCACGTGCCGGGGGCGGGCGGGCCCCGGGACGCCGCTGGGGCCTGGCCCGGGGCAGCGCGGGAGGGAGCGGGAGGGGGGGGCGGGCGCGGCCTGAGCATGGCGGCCGTGAGGAGAGGTGGGGGGGGAAGGGGGTGTTCGTGAGGGGGCACCTGTGGGAAAGAAACGCGGTGTTTGGTGTGAAATAATAAAATTATGCATCCCTGCTTGTTCAGAGTTCCTGTGGTGTTTCTTACTCTGCCAGTCAAAACCGTCACGCGGGCAGTTTGGGGCTGTTTACGTGACCTTCGCGGTGTTTTCAAATTGTGATTTATCTCGTCGTTTCAAAAATAATAGTATCTACTCCTCCTTGAAAGCATGAGCTGAGTGTAACCCGCACGGGTATCTGCGGGGATCTGCAAACATCCTGAAACAACGTCACTGAGGCATGTAAACTGTGCTTCGTTCCTGTGATCCAGGCTCACCTTGGCCCAAACTTCTTCTTTGTTGATAATTTCAGCACATGGAATACGGAAGGAGACGGTAAAATCCTCAAGAAGTGGGAAAAAGGTTTTGTTGAAGGCAGTGGGAGGAGAGCACCTGAGGGGTGCAGGCAAGAGAAACAGACTCCACCTGAGGAAAAGAGAAGCAGAGGCTGTATCTGAGGGGGAAAAAATAGAAAAATGACATGAGTCTGTATAAATGAACATGTGGACACATTTTCATACTGAATCATATTTCCAGTAATTACATTTCCCTGCAATTTTGTATTTGGTGATGTGTGACAACATGCAAGACAAGTGGTAAACAGTGCAAACACCTTAAAGGTTTGCTTCCATGTATCTCAGCCTGAATACTCATACAAGTGTCCCCTTGACACCAAGGATTGTTTGACGTTGGGCTAACCGTTCACAGAACATCATTAAAATCCTGTGAAGTCTGCTGATGGAGCAAGGCTGGTACCACTCTCACACCACCTTCTTCAGAAGTTATGCACAGTCCAGAAAAGCAGTAGTGACTACTATTTCTATTGCAAGGGAAACAACGTCTTTTATACAGATGTTCATGATTTATCCTTAAAAGGTGAAAGAAACTCATCAAATAGTTTTGTATTCATACCTAGTATTTTTTAAATATATGTGTGAAAATAAATGCACGGTAGTTCCAGATACAGTGTTCAGTTGGATGTTTTTGTCTACAAAGATTCAGCTCGCGTGCCCGGTTTTGTGGTAGAAAATAATATATTTAAGATACCTGGGTATTTCTAGGCAAGCTGACTACATTTTACCTACTGACATGCCTGAGGTATGCATAAAAGCATCTCAAAAATCAGCCTTAGTAACCACATTGTAATTATCCTTTCTTACTGCCAGGGCTTCGCTGGAGTGCTGCAGGATATGGCATTAGTGATTCAGAATGAGGCACTCTTCCCTCTGAGTCAGTGTTGAACCAATGGTCCCACATAATGCTAACGTGTAATAGAGGCGAAGGTGCCAGAAGATATGTAATTTTGGGTCCCTGCCCAACTGCAGTCATGAAAGATTCCACAACACACACAAACTGTCCAGCTCAAGTTCCAATTTTAGCATGTTACGTATTTCGCATATAAAGGATTTCTCTATAATTTTGCTGGAGTGAAAAGAGCTAGAGTTCACAACCTTTACTCACTGTGATTTGTTTTTTTCCTCGAAATGTGCAAGTGCAGTGTTGCTGTCACACTTGATGCCTCAGGTAGGACTGAGACATACATTAGGTGAAAATATCCAGCACGTGCAGTTACCTCATGAATTTCAGATTAAAAGAATTGCCAAATACTATTGCTTTAGGTACTGTTGTGAACTGTTATACAATCTACAGATTCTTAATTCTTGTATCTATTGCATTTGGAATGCTTTTATATCACAAATTGAACATTAAATACCAATTTCTGCCTTTGTAAACCGATTCCTTACATAAAGCCAGTGTTCAATCTGTGTCTGTCCGTCCTGCTACCTCATATCTTCCAATACCATTGTCCAAATTTATCTGTGTTTGCCAAAAGGGAGTTGTCTTAAAGGCAGCTAAACTCTTGAAAGTTTTGTGAAAGCAGGCAGCTATACAGAAGGGCAGGAGAAAACATACAAGAAAGTGACGTTATACAACCCACAATTGTGGAGAAAAAGTTGACCTCATACTTTCATTTATGACCTCTGTGATAAAACACAAGTCCACAGAAAATAAGTGTCACAGTTCTGAAAATCCAGTCTTGGAAAAATCTTTCTTTTGGTGTTTGAATTAGAAATAGAGAGAATACTTGTTCTCCTTGGGTTAAGAATTCTGAAATAGCAGGGTCATGTGTATAAAAATCTGAGTCTATTAAATTTGAAGGGCAAAATCCCATTTATGTTTCTTCTTCTGTGAGTCCTCTAATTCAAATCTCTGCAAGTTCAGCTGTCCATTATTTTGGTCATGACTCAGTTGCAGTAATTCTAGATGAGCACTGTTTTAATTCATTTGAAATGCGTATCTAAGATTGGACATTGCCATCCTGTTATTCATAGTGCCAGAACTGATGTTAGATAACAGAAATGTGCTGCCTAAAATGTGATCAGGGGATGGAAAACAATAAATAAACAACCTGGATTTAACACTGCATAGGCTAAGCTCATTATGACCTACACTGATTCTTTTTTTTTTTTTTTTTTCAGAAATGGCTGAAAAGGAAGAAAGAAAAAAAAAGAAGAAAAAAAAAAAAAAGGCTTTCTCACATCTAATGGGCAGATACTGCAAGTATCCAATTTAGTCCTTTTCCTTTCTCCTTGGGTTTTCAGCCCATTTTTCAGTGATTTTGTGTTTCAAACTATGACCTCAATAGTGCTATGCAATAGAGAAACCATTCTAAATTTAGACAAAGAAATTAACTTAATTAGCAAAATGTTCTGATATAAATAGGAAATATTTTTTACTTCCAGTACTACTTACAAGTTTATTTTATAAAATGGTTCAACTAGCCTGATCTAAAATACATCACCTGGGGCATCTCCTGTCTACTCTGCTCCTACTCCCAGTTTTTTGACAGCTTCTAGCCTCTCACCTCTAGCTAAAAATACTTTTACCGCCCACACATGTACATACAATCAATTCTTCCTTTCTGTTTTTTTTTTTTTTTTTTTTTTCCTAACTACTACAAAAGCACTTTTTAACGACGTGCAGATGCTGTGGGCTTTTTGCATGAACTTGTCAATTCACTCCCCATCTCCTGCCTCGACTCAGAGATGAGCCTTTTTTTTTTTTTTATATAACTGTTCATTATAAGGAAAATCAATTGAATTGAAAGGGGAACAAAGAAAGTAAGGAATATAGCGAAGGAACCCAGATTTCTCAGAAGTTCAGTGAAGAGCTTTCGCTATTACACTGCAGAGGAATGTTCTCTGCCTTAAGCAGGAATTTGTATCCACAGCTCAGAGAAGATAATTTCTGTTACTATGAAAAAGCAGGGAAGAGTTTGTAAGATTCTTCTGTCTTTCCAGCACATTTTTTTAAATCATGTTAGAATGGACTGAGGTCAGTGCAAGCTTTTTTACTTTATTCTGTTTATTTGCCACAGGGCCACTGTGGTGTTCAATAGCTGTATTTCTCTCTGAGACCATCCAGTGGAAGCTGTGACAACAATTCAAATATGATTATTGTTTGCATGAGCAGTCTATCAGTTATCCAACTGCCAGCATTATTAAAGTACAAAGTAGTACTTGTTTTTGTCAAACATATCCTCTAGGTCTGCTCCTGCCAGGAACAGGCTCACAAGTTACCCCATGACATTATGTTGCTTGTCATCTTTCTTTTCTTGGTCATGGTGTTCAAAAATTAATCCCTTTTATGTTGAGCATGAAAATGTACGTCCAGGCCACAGCATGGAATTAAAAATGGTGAAAGGTACCAAACCTATTTCAGATACACTCTCTAGAGCAAGCAGTAGGTGAAGGAGAACATTCCTTTCTGCTGCCTTGGCTCAAGCCCTTTGCCTTAGCACAGAAATACTAAGCTAGACCTTAGTCATGTCCACAAGGCTGGTTGTGGCTTGGTGTAGCAATGGTTTGTGCTAACAGGCAACCATACAAAAGGCACAATTAATCCTTTTAATAATGGTGCCTCTTTCCTGGGATAAAACTATAATGAAAGGTATTGACATTCAAAAAGCACAACGTAAATGTCCATTTATACACTGGAGAATTGAGGAGGGTCCTGCACCAGTTTCTTTAATTTCTAAGTAGGTGGATTGGTTTTGTGTTTGTTTTTGTCTAAGGAAAAGGAAGGAACTGCATTTGTGAACCACTGATAAGCAGAATCAAAAGAAATGTAAAGATGTGCGAAAAGAATGAACCTGTTGTATTTAATGTTTTGTTTATGTTGAAGTTCCTTTTGTAAAAATGCACAAAATCCAATGTGAAAGAAGAAACATGAGGGAGTTTCTGGTTCCCCAAGTCATAGAGGTTCAGAGCTGACGCCAGCAGAAGGCCTGGCCTGGCTCAGCAGCAGCGTGCTCGCTTCCAGGCCCATCTGAAACTAGAAGCAAAAAGCTACTCTGAGCCTTGAGCGACTTCTCAAGGGCTGGACTGTCAAAGAGAAGTTGCTGGAGGTTGTCCAGTTTATACTGAAAGTTATTTCAATGGAACACCAGAAATAGATAGACAAGGTAGGATTCATCTCACCTTCATAGGTGTAGCTTCAAGACAGGGGACTCCATTCTGCCTAAGGTTTGTGTGTGTCTATTAATGTGTATCTGCATCTAGGCAGGTGTCTGTGCTCCCTTGATGACTGGTGGAGTTCCACTCAAAGAGTAGGAGTCAAGAAGAAGTCAAAAGAGTCTGGAGAATAATTCACCTCATCATGGATGCCTGTATGTGATCAGATCGATCACACTCTAGATGCTCTTGATGTAGCTGACCAGTGGAAGTCATTACTACCGGAATCAGTGAATTCCAGTTTACATATTCAAAAAAAATTAGACAAATTTGTCAGAAAAAAATGAGAGACAGATGTTTGATTTTCAGTTGCGTACACTGAGTTTAACACTACCTGTTTTCAGAAACATGAACACGTATGTATTGGTTTTCAGTTTCTCTGACATCTTTTTGTTCTAAAAGTGTGATACTTCCTCTCACTGCTTGGTGGCCACACTGACCCCTGGGGCTGGGCTTGGAGAGGACAGACAGAGCTAGAGAGCAATCCTGATGTTGTCCTCTATGGATCCAGGCTATTCAGAGAAATACTTCATTTGGTAACTGTGATACTCAACTCAGTAAATATCCTTGTCTCAAGCTATGTCCGTGCCAGCAAACAGACATGGCCAGCCAGTGTTAACCTGTTAGCATGGTCCCTGGCACGGTTTTGGCATGTGGTTTTGGCCAGGTGTGGGTTGGAAAATAGGCAGTGCTTTTTACTATGATAGAAAAAAAAAGAACTGGAATGAGCAGTAGTAACAAGGATAAAAAATACTTATTTTTTTAACATGCAGCATGAAAAAGACAGGTGGCTTAAAACAGGGGAGTTGTGCACTCTGTCTTCTGGCAGGCCCCTGACCACTTCCATACTCCTGTATTTAGTTGAACACAGCAAAGGTGAAGAGAGATTTTGATTCCTCTATGTAAATATGTCAAGGAAAAATACCAACAGAAGCTTTTATGTCTAAACAAATTGGATGCAAATTGAACTGACTTTTTTTCTTCTCTCTCTCTCTCTCTCTCTTTTTTTTTTTTTTTTTCCCCAAAATGCTTCCTGCCATCAGGAACACTGAAGTCAGGAAATAATCTAACTCTTTCCAAGATGCTGTTAGATGCATTTAGAGAAAAGGCAATATGACTTGGGTTGCATATGTGAAAGGAAGGACAGATGTGGGCGTCCCTGCACCCTCTGTGGCTGTGTCCATACCACTGGGTTAAACAGGTCTCGGAGAGTGAAGCCAACTATCCCCGCTGGGCCCACATTAAATGCTCTTACTCCTCAAAATCTGGTGTTCTCATCTAAACTGGGAAAGGTCTCGTGGCAGGAGGTGTGTGGGACACAGTATGCTACCCTGCAGCCAAACCGTAGGAAGGGGCTGCTCTAACATGTTAACGATGTGGATGATCACATTCCAGTGCCAGTGAGCATGTTCCATCTGCTGGTATAGATGTCGACTTTTATTCTTCCTTACCCGGACCCTTTGTTCCGTTACAGCCTCTGCACCAGCTCTTGTCTGTTTCATTCCCTATTTCATAAAAGATAAAGGAAACTTTCTGTGCCGACAGCTACTGCAGAAAGAAGCAGGTGGAAGGTTATGACATTTCCATGGCATGCTGTGTTTCTTTCTTTCAATTTTGTGTTTTGCTTCTGACAAAAAAGTTATTTCAAGTCCCTGAGTGGGCTGGTATGAAGGAAACTATGTGCTGGCTTGGAGTTCCTAGTAATTTCAGCATATCATAGCCATTCCCGAGGAGTCACTGGAGTTCAGGGAACAGACCCTTTCCAATCCTGTCGCTCCTTCCTCCAATAACAATATCTTCAGGAGTCCAAGTCCTCATTCTGTCGTATGTTTGTTTTCCTGTAAGTTTTTCTCCTGATTTTCTTTGTTCTTTCTATTTGCCCAATTGTTTTCCACCAACAAAAGAAAATAAACCCTTACAAAGTGTTTTATTGCTCTAAGGCTGGCGTAGCAATACCGCTGTTGGTGATGGCAGTCAGTGCTGTCTTTCCTCCTGTTGGATCAGCTGGTTTTAGCCAGAAATGAGTCATTCACATTTTTCACTAGAGAGCAGACCATGAAAAAAGCTCATAAAACGGGATTGGCTCAGTGTTCCTTATTTGTATGTGTTTTTTAATAGTAAAACTGATTTGTCTGTAGAAAGAATGGAAAGCTACTCTTATTTTGGCTGGACCAGCATCTATTTAAACACTGACTTGATGTGAAGGATCCCTTGATATTTTTGGGCTTGACTTTATGATCACCATATCCTAAAAAAAGGGAGAAAAGAACAACTGTGCTAGCTGTGGCCCTTCATTGCACGTCTCCTCCACAGCCTTTGCCTAATTCCTTTTCCCCCGGCCTCGTCGGTTCACTGTGCTGGCACTCCCTAAAGCATTCGTGGAAACTTCCTATTTGTACCATGCTCATTAAGCCAATCCCCAGTCTCTTCATCAAAACCATTGGGTGATGTAATCATTTCATTTGAAAAGTCAGGTTTCAGTTTAATCATTGCTAAAACTTTTAGTGAAAATGTTGATGGTGAATATAAACATGTTTGGAAGGAGGAGAGTCTTATACCTCCCTTGAAGCCCACTCAATAAAAGTATGTCCAAAATGCGGCCATCTCAGCCACTTCTAATTAGCTCAGAACCTAATTAGAAAGTCTGGGAGCACTGTGCCTACTAGGTAATGACTTTAGCAATACATAATATGTGTGCTCCCACTGTGGAGATCATGATCTTTTCCTGGTGCGGCACCAGTCTGCCCTGGCGACAGGACCGGGCTGCGTAGGATGCTGGTTTCGTTCATGATGAAACTGCCTCCTGAAAGGGAGGAGTCCCCGAGCCACTGCAAACAGCTGAGCCGAGATGAAAGCCGGTGGCATCACGGCAGCTTCACCAGGAAGCAACAGCAGAGCTACACGTATCTATTATCCCGCTGATAAAAGAATACCTAGAAGGTGCTTTCAGTTACGAAATAATAACTACACCTTAGGGAGGAATAAACTCCAAAGCAAGAGGTGTTCACTGGCCTGGAGCTTTGTTATCGTTACATTTGCAATGAAAGAAAAGGGAGGGAGAGTTCTCAGGAATCCTGCTGAGACAAAAAAAAAAAAAAAGTAAGGGGGAAAATGAAATTAAAAACAAGCCCCAAGCTTGGGGCAAAACAAATTTAAATGTGAGAGTTTTCATGGCAAAACAAAGACCTTGTACTTTAGTTCAAATGCAGAAGAAACTGGGTTGAAAATCATCTGCCATCTCCCCCAGATTAGCATCCTGACCATGGGGCAGCCACTCTAAAGTGGGCCACCTTCAGTCCCCCTGGCTGGCACCATTGTGGATCGTGGAAAATACATCAGCAGTCATTCAAACAAAGGCCGTGAGTGCTTCTCAGCCTGGAGCACTCCTCCAGGATGGGAGATATCTGAAGTGGCGTCCCTCCACCAGTGAATCTTTAATAATTAATGCTAGCTGTAACAGCAGCAACAGGATTGCAAGCACCCCCGAACGTTTAATGGCACAGGGGTTAGCGGTGACGTGCTCAGAAAGGGGAGGTGGAGGGAGCTTGAAAGCGTTGAGCAGACACTGAACCTGCGTCTTCCACATCTTTAGTGAACGTGCAAAAAGAGGCACCCCCTCGCCCAGCTCTACGATGGAAGTGCAGTCACATCCCTGGTTGTTTTCTCTCCCTAGGCAGCATCATTCAAATGAATTCAGGACAAATTTATTACGTTTGTGAATGGATAGGGCCATATTATTCTTGTGAATTTACTGCTGGCATCACCCATTCCTCCTCTGTACTTGCAGCAGGTCTCTCAGACTGCAGTTTTCTGGGTCAGGCCGTCCAGCACCAAGTGATGCCCCAGCTCTCGCCTCACTGCAGCAGCTCCCTTGTAACAGAGCAGCAAAAAAGGCAGAGCTGGCAATCCAGAGCACGTACTCCATGCATGCCACAAGCCAAATGTCTCATGAGGTGCTGAACACCCAACTGTTCAAAAATAATTATGAAACAAGTTGTTGCTGTGCTGGCTGAGAAGCTGTCATGACAATAGAAGTTAAAACAGGTCTGCTGGCGAGGTGGTGGGTAAATAATAAAAAGTCACTGTGTTTTAACAGATAGAGGTCTTCGGCTATTGCACTTTCAGTTATGTTATTATTAGGATGTCAAACACATCGCCACACAAAGTAATTCTCTTCCTCAGCATTTTTAATTTGCTTCTTGGGAGAGAGCAAGTGAGACATAAAAGGAGAAGAACTTCCTTTTCCCATAAAAATATTTCAGGGTTGCTCTGTATGTTTTAAGAGTGGGCATTAATCATTCTTCCTACTTTATTGTGCCTTTTTTTAAGAGACAGGCAAAAATGAGAGTGCTTTCCTTTTGGGAGAGACTCATACAAGGAAAAATGATAAGAAAAAAATATAACATTGTAAAAGGAAAGAAGGAAAGCAGGTCAAGATTTTCAAATTGCTCTCTTTCATAAAAGAAAATAGGATAAGAAAAAAAGAAGAAGAAAGAAGGGAACATTCAGTGATAGTCAAATGTTACAAATTAGAAACTGAGAATGTTTTTCACACAGATGAGAACACAGGACTTGTTGCCCAAGTCTTTCACTGAGGCCAGGAGTGTAGCGAGCTCAGAAAACAAAGGAGCTTTGCACAGGTCCCTGTGTAACAGCAGCGGCTGTAAACCCTCAGGTTTTACAGCATAAACCGGTCTTTTGTCCCTCCCCTCAGTGAACAGAAAACCAGGGCAGGTTGTCTCATTTACTCCAAAAGAACTTTGAATGTTTTGGCTCTTAGAGCAGGGATTTCGGCACAAACAGACCTTTGATCTGGCATTATGGGTCTGTATTTATGGGTCTGTAATGCCAGCAAGATTTTGAGGAACCAAATGCAGGATATAGGTTTATCTATCACACAAAATTATCGCTTCTAGACACCAGTGTGCTTGATTCCCAAGGAAATAATTATTTATAGACTCCAGGTCTGTAGCGTACTCTCCTGTTTCCTTGTTTATTCTAGAGAAAACCAAAACGGTTAAACAGGTCTCCATTCGCTGTGACAAAAACCAATCTGACATAAATCAGATGGTTTGCCAAGTGAGCAGGATAATTAACAGTGAATCACAGGATAGAAATTCCTCCGTGGTATTTCCAGGAGCTATGAAGTTGCCACGAGCCAGGCAGTGTTGCATCGCGCTCTTCCTGAAGATGCATCCCCTACGCTCGCCACATTCATCCCGCAATGTTGCATGCAGCAGTCATTTATAGGTGGTGCCGCAGCCACACTTGGTACCCCGGAGAGGCCACCACACCACCTGACAGATAGCTGACTGCAGCCGGGTCATCTCTGCAATTTAGGGCCTGCATGGGGGCACAAAAGCATGCTTCCAGAGCTGCAAAACCTAGGAAAGAAACGAAGGCAATCTGTGACTTGTCTCTCCTCTTTATTTAAAATTCCCCCCAAAGCATTTACAGATGAATTATGCACTCTCCCCCTCTCCTGTGTATGCACTTGCTGCCTGGCTAGGTTTTAGTCATCTATTATTCATGGGCTTGCTCTCTCTCTCCTGCCTTGCCCTCTCCGCCCCAGCCCTGCCGATGCCCCACAGCGCCCTGGGTGCATTCCCGCCCTGCTGCTCACCCGCTATGGGTTATTGCCATCTGCCGGAAAGGCAGGGTGGACTGCCATGGAGCCTCACCCGAATTCCTGGAAATACAGTCAGGCCACTTAAATCGTTAACAGCAGGCACTGACTGGGCGTCATCACAGCTGTGAAATGTGCACGCTTCAGCCCGGATGGAAGCCAGCAAGCCGGGAGCTGGGCCTCGGGGCAGCGCAAGGTGGCATCTCCAGGGGCTTTCTGGGCGCAGGTTGTCCCCAGAGCCCTGGGGGAACCATAAAGCAACTGCAGTGCTGCTGCGATGGTCTTGTCACATGGAGCAAGGCTGTCACGCAGCTGGGAGGCTATCTTTTAAGCACAGATCTTTCCAGGGCGTTTGTTTAGATACACAGGAAGACTTTTCTCCTCCCAGAGGTTAATTAATTCCAAGCACAAGTGAGAAGACTCTCATTTAAAATTCTCCTAAGCAACTAGATATTTTATAAGCAATAAAAGCTTTAACAGCCTACAAAAACAAAAAAAAAAGCACTCAGAAATGGGAATGCATTTTAATTTTCAGAGCTGCTAAGCTCCAGCACAGCACTGATGTTGCCTTTCTGTGGCCTCTGACAAACCACCCAATGGTCCTGCTAGGCCAAAAGTGGAAAAAAAAAAAAAAAAAAAAGAAAAAAAAAAGCAGCTCCTGTGCTTTGTAGCATCAAGGCAGATGACTACCAACATGCACTTTTAAAAAGAACTTTTATGGTTTCATATCATGTGTCTTGATGTTGAAGCTCAACTGATATCATTGTCAGAGGAAAATTAATTAATCTCTTAATGGCAGGTGAGATGACAGCTCCAATTATCTGTTACCTTTTTTACCTGACTGTATGCTGCAGTCATTAAATATCCCACAGATAGGTGCTTTTATAGAAGCAAGCAGGTTACTTTTTCTAGTTCTAAAATTTTCCTTTACTTACAACTTTAAACATTTTTTTTTTTTTTAATTATTGGATTGGCAGGTAGCAAAAGGCTGAGTAAGGCACCTAAGGAGGGAATAATCTCAACCAAGAAAGTACAGTGCAGGTGGGAGACAGTTAACCTTGCTAGACAAACCTATAGTGTACAACATGGTTTTAATTCATATTATAGATAAAAATTGCAAAATAATCCTGAATTATACTTTAAAAGAGGACGGTTTAATCAAACCCACATGTTTAAATATTTTCATTTCAGGATCCTCAATATTTTGTTGGTGTGAGCGCTGGGGAGTTTGGTGAGGTTGCTAGGCCACAGACAGTATTCAGATCAGCTTCCAAGGCTGAGGAAATCTGACAGGCATTCGTCTCCAGACAAATCAGTCTGACAAGATGACGTGCTGATGACTATCTATTTTCTGTAAATTCTGCAATTTTTGATTCTGTGATTGCACAGCAAGAGAAAGGCAAATGACCTGGTTAAAATCAACGTTCCCCAAAGCAAAAGAAGCTTTGATTTGTTCAAGAGCTTCTCTTATTACCTGACACCTGTGATGGGCATTGAAACTTTACATTTATTTCTGAGTTTCCAAAAGAGAAAAGAAATTGATTCTGCAGAGGTTTCAGGGCCTTCCCTTACTGGGATTTTGCCACGTGCATTTCATGCATTAATTTATCATTGTTAGTCAGCACTAAAATGAAGATGATTATTTTATTATATACCTGTGTGCTGTAGAGTATGTAAGGAGTTATCTGAAATGTTTAAAATTGTTACCATTTATTATCCGTACTGCTGCAAATGAGTTGTAGATATACCACAGTAAACAGGTGGTTCCTACACTGAAGAATTAAGACTAGATAAAATAAAAAAAGTGGTACGGGAAGAGAAGATGATGCTGTGGGAGCCCTGCCACCCTACTGCGTGACAAGGAAACACACAGAAGGGATCGGAGCTGCGGGTGGGCGCTGATCTTCCACATTCCCCTTTGGTCTCGTCTGGTGAATCTGCAGCTGTGGGCACAATGGAAGATACTGAGGCTGAATAACGGCATTGGTCTCGCTGCTTGATCCAGAGGGTGTTTACTGCGATGTTTTATTGACCTTTAGGAAGGATTAATCACAGAACCACAACTGGCTGAGGCTGGCAGGGAGCTCTGGGCCCAGCAGGCCCAACCCCTGCTCACACAGGGCCACCAGGAGCAGGGAGCCCAGGGCCGTGGCCAGGGGGCTCCTGAAGGTCTCTGAGGAGCCTCCACCGCCTCTCTGGTTCCTCTCCAGACAACCCATCCTGCTGGGGGTCCACTTTGAGGAACAATTTGGTTTCATTTTGAGTCAATGAGATTTCAGAAATGCTTTGGGGCAGGAGGTAGGGGGATTTCACTGCTGTGGCTGACTTTCACAATGTTTTCTGTCATTAGCTGACTGAGTCTGCCCTGGCCAACCTTCTGCAGCACCTGGGCTGGGCACAGGCCTGCTCCTCCCTCCCGATGCCAGGCTGAGCCGTGACCACTTCCCCACAGGGACAAGGCAGCAGCCCATGGAGGTGCCAGCCACCTCCTGATGTGGCTTTCTCTGCCTCCAGCCCAGGAGACCTCACAGGTGCTGATTTTCTCCATGACCAGCAAGCCTCACAGTGCCTTAGCAGTGCCTCAGGACACGAGGTTATGGCAGTGAAGAACTTTTGCTTACGGGTTTCCATTTCCAAGCCTGCAAGATTTTATACAGCAGGGCACAGATCTTTCTGTTGAGCCTAACCCATGCCAAGCGGTAATCTCCTAATTACACCATGCAGCAGTCTCTCTAATCCTTAATTAGATCTTTGTTTGGAAAATGTTTTGTCTCACTGCTGTCTCTTCCACGTGGTCTCCACTTGCCCAAAGGCTCCCACCTCTGGCCTTTATGTAGGCAACCAAATAACTCTTAAAGACAACTTTTCCCTCCTCTTCAGTGGCAGTGCTGGGTCTGTGTCCCACAGGACCTCTGCTCCAGCGGCACCAGAGGCTCACATCCACTCCCAACATCCCTGATGGGGAAAGGGGAAGTGACAAGCAGCAGTTTCCCAGCTACTCAGGAGAGGTCTTCTCACAAGACATAATTTATTGATCAACTGGACACAGCTGCAATGGTTTGGGTCAGCGTGACAACCTGGCAGAGCCTTTGTCATGCAGCGAGCACAATGATGGCTCAGTGGGGTTGTCAGCGTGGCTTCCTCCTCTCCACCTTGTCCCCATGACCATCCCTCACTTCTCCTCACACCGGCTTTATCCACATGATTTCTTGGAAACCTGCTGGGTCAGGAAGGAGAAGATCCAGGGGGATAGGGATGTCTCTCCCAAGACATTGGGGCCCCTTGCAGCCATCCCAATCTCCTCGATGCCAGCCAAACCCAGGGCAGACCCTGAAGTGTGCAGCCCCACGTGCCCTGTGTGGTCCCTGATCCCACCGACCTCTCACAGCTGCAGGAGTAGAGGTGAGCTGTGTCCTGGGAGATCTGAATTACAGATTTAAGTTTCCCTGGGGAAGCAGGAAAATGCAGCCTGTCTTTTCCTCCTGCTGTGTGTGGTACTGTTTTTGGTACAGATTTGTGCAGGTAGTTTTTTTTGTGTTTTTTTTTTTTTTTCCTTCTTTTTTTACTAAATGCAGGAAAAAATGTGCTTTCCATCAGATGGAATAGTTTAGGTGGGTGAACAAGGCTTTTTTAACCTAAAAGAAACACCTGAAAATTTTACGTACATCTCACTCCGATCTTTGTTTCTTTTATTAACACTTAGTCCAGCTGCTGAAGTCAAAACAGTAATTTTCTCAGACCAGTTCACAGTGCCAGGATGGGGCTGCATCCTTGTTCAGAACAATAATGGCACTTTCCGGCATCCATTTAGTGTCTTGTGGGAAGCCTACAGAGAAAACAATATTTGGTTCTTGGATCAGCCCCCGTAGCTGCAGCAGTGATAATATGGCATCAGGATTCAGAGATTTAATACCAATTATTATGTAAATAAGACATGGAATGAAGTTAATCTTCCATTATTCAAGGTGGGAGTAGTTAAATACCGTAATAGGACCATTATGGGGTGGAAGGCTCCAAAAACTGAAGCAGTAGGGGCTGGGGACAGGTGTGAAAGTTGCAGGCAGTTGAAACTGATGAGGAAAGACAGCCACAGGGCTAGAGGAGCCTGGGCTATAGGGCTGGGAGGCATTTGGTGAAAAAGAAAGAAAGGAAAAAAAAAAGTTTATTTCCTTGCAAATCAAAAAGAAAGAACAGTCCTGGAGGCTAGAGTCTCTTTTCTAAGCTCATGATAAAGAAGCTCATTTGCAAGCCGTATGTTACCTGATGTTACTCTTAGCAAAGTATTTTGGTGTCAGCCAGTACTGCCAAATACGAGACCAAGGTTTATCTACCAATACTTTTCCCATTCTATATGTTCAATATTCCTTTTATTTGTGCTTTTCCCCTTGATTTGTCCCCCTTCCCTTGCTCATTGTGCCCTGGCCAGGTGGGAGGACTCAGGGGCTGGATGCAGCTAGGCAGGCAGCAGGGTTGTCACCCAGGATGTCCCCTCACCACCCTAAAACACTGGTGGGGGTGGTGGGACAGGGGCAGTGCATAAAAGCACCCATCACATCTCAGCCCACCAGCAACACTTCTATTTTACAGCACAGGGTGTTAGTAGGGGATTTTGTTTGGATGTGGACACTTTTTATTATGGTCGCAGCTATGGGACTGAGCGCTATCCAGCCAGAGACAACAAGCCAAGGCCCTTACAGCATGCAGCTTAGGGTAATTTTATACTGCTGTGCATGAATGACTTCCACTGGGCAGCAATACAGGGAGACAGCTCCTGTTGTGCATCATGGAGATGCCGGTGCTTCTCTCCGTTTGCTGTGCCATCTGCATGAGCAGCTCCTGGTTTTATGAGTGATTACTTTACCCCTGTGTTTTGGTCATGTTTTGCTACAGCACCATGGTTGGGCAAGGTATTTTGGGGGGCAAAAGTGGCAGCGTGACCTGTGTCCAGCCATCACAGGGCTGCTGATCCCACACAGGGTCTGTCTGTGACCAGAGCAGACCAGGAGTGTCCTTACCCCTCCATCCCCATGGGGCTGGCTTTGTCCTGGTCCTGCCATGGGAAGGACACCCACAGCTCGGGCAGAAACACAGGCAAAATTCACATCCATCCCTGGCACATCGCACCACAGGCTGTGTGAGGATACCTTGCTCTCGATGCTTGGGGAAAGAGGTTGGGAGCTGGAATAGTTCTGTTAATATAACAGCTTGGGCTATCGCTTTTCTAGGCCAGAACACTGACATGGTCCTGATCGATACGGGTATTGATAGGGCCTAAACACGACTCTGTGACATTACGGCTGATGCACACACGGTCGCTCCCGGACACCTCCAGGCAAGCATCGCAGGGCAGCAGAAGCAGTGCTGGAAGCCAGCACCACGAAACTGAGAGCAGCCAAATCTCCTCTCTGCACAGCACCTCGCTTTGAAAGGTATAAAACTAAACTAATAAAACAAAAGGTATTGGTGAGAAGACAGAACCAATGTAAAGGGGTGTTTAATGCTTCAAAGGTGATCTCACTAGATTCCGTGATGAATTATTTGATAACAAGGTGAAATAATTTCTCAAGGAAAGACGAAGATGCCCCAACCACCTGCACTCACCATGCCTGAGAGCAACCCAATGCACAGAAATGCACAGAAATGTTGGTTTTCTTCCCAAACCAACCCTATGTGGCAGCATCCCTGTGACGCCCAAAGCCTTCAGTAGGACCAGAGGACAACCTGTGGTGACCACTCGGGTGCTGCCATCACCAGCCCTGTGCCTCCGGTCACGCATCTGCTCCCTGCCCCTGGGGAAGGGAGACACTCGTGAGGGAGGTAGGGGGCTCATGGAGGTTGCATAGGGGGAGATTTCAGGCCAGGAAGGGTGAGCAGGAGGACCTGCAGTGCTCACTGCCTGATTTTTGAGGGGCTGGCTCTCATTTGGGCTCAAGGCTGACTTTGTCACCCACACACATGCCCCAGTGCAGACAGATTTCTACCTCTTTGGAGATAAAACTGCAAAAGAGTTACTGAGAGATGCAAAGCCCCCCTCTGCCTGGTGCTGCACAATGGGTTATGATTGCCTGGGGACATTTTTTATGAGTTGAGCGGGATTTGGGGAGCAGCAATTGCTCTAAAACTCTGCAATCCCTAATCACCATCACAACCCTCTCATTGCATGCCTGCTACTTGGCACGTGGAACAGCAGTAATTACGCATTTCATTTCCAAAGTTGCAGCTAATTACTGCTGTCCTGATGAGTGCTTCTGTGCTCGTTCCTGCTCACACAGCCGGGGTTGACAGGAGTACATCAAATAGGTGACGTGGCCAAGCAGTCACCCAAGAAGGGTGACGTTACAGTGACCCAGGGGCAAGTCGTATCAGCTGGGGGCACATCCTGCTGTGGGATGGAAATCCACCCACGCTCTTGCCAAAAAGGGAAGAGGGGATTCTACCCCCGCTGGGTGAGCATCACCCAACCCGAGGGTTTACCTAGAACACGACTGAATCACGCTCCTCCAAACAGCCTTGGCTGGCCATCCTGCAGCACCACCAAGGAGGTGAGTGAGCATGAGCAAGCTCACTCCCTCCCAGGCAGTGCCCTGACCTGGTTTTTGGGTGCTGGTTGGTTTTGCCTTTAATAGTATCTTTCTTTTGGGCAGGGGGCTGCCCTGCTCTTCAAGAGGAGACAGGGGTGGCCACCGCTTGGCGAGCAGAGGCAAGGAGGTAAAGACACAACGTTCATCGCCGAGCTCCCGGGAAAGCAGCTTAAGAGGCAGACCAAGAGCAAGATGCTTTAGTCTGAACACAGCCCCACATCCTTCGTCAGCATCTTAGCTGGTTATTAACGTTAATTATTTAATGCCTGATTAATAAAAGATATTCTAGCTCTGCTACCAAGGTATTATGAGACTGTCAGAAAATCGTTCTGCGCCCACATACACAATCCTCAAACAGGAAAAATTCTGACCTCTGTGAAGAGTTTCATAAACTGAGAGCAATAAAAAGCTTTTCCCCCGGGAGCCGTTTTCCCCATCTTAAGCAAGAGTTTCCCAATATCTGTTTGTTTGCTTTTCACTTTTAACAGATAGATAGTTTAAAATTTCTAGCATGAAGAAGTGCCATTAGAGAAATAAATGGTACAGAGTCTCCAGCATGTGACACTCTTGGGTAATCTCAGTGACAGTATTGCACACTCATTAGCACACACATCAAATGAAACTAACATTTTAAAGGGGAACATATTCCACATCACACCCCCACAAGAATATTTCAGGGGGTAGGAGAGACCTGCAGCTGTTTGGGAAGCATTAGTCTCACTGCCGGGTGAGTCAATACGGGCTGACAGATCTTTTTCCACATAAGTCAGAGAGCAGGATGAGATCTTCTGTTGTGCTGATGCTCTGGGGAAGCTTGTGCACAAAGAGAGGTGGCAGCAAGCAGCTTCGTATGACAGGGATGCTCTCTGTGCCTGACCTGTTCTCTGGGGTCTTCATCCACAGCCTTCCTGGTGCTGGGGAGGGCTCAGCCCGCAGGAGGACGCCTCGGTGTCCCCCAGCACACATACCCCACTCTGGATTGGGCTGTGTCCCCCAGGGAGCACCCACAAGGCTGCTTCAGCATCAGTGGATCAGCAGAACTGTCTCAAGGAGTAGAAAATGCAAACACGTGTATGTGCACGTATGTATAGAGATAAACCTATGCACGTAGAAGCTGGATAAACGCTGCATGCTTGTGTAGTGCTGTGCGTAGCTTGAGGAGTTTGGTGTTACAGAAAGCAGCCAGCTTCCATCTGACTTTAATGGGTATTTGTTACCGAATGTGTAAGTGAGCACTCGCTGAGTCAAATATAAACGATTGTATCAGTAATATAGAGATAAGATAACCTTCGCTCCTCAGCTAAACACATTGCCCTGCTCTCCTCCTCTAGCCATCAGTTTCAGCCCAGAAAACAATGCTGCGGCGTGATGCTGCTGGCGGGACTCACCCCAGATGTCTCACAATAACACAGGTGAGGGCGACGGGGATGACCTGGGCTGTGCGAGCACCCTGTGGTGTGTACCTTTCAGGCCGGCATTCACAACATCCCGATGACGCAGCAGGCACAGAAGAGGTGGGTGCCACCCATGAGATTAAAAGTTGGAGCAGCGAGAACAGGGAGGGCAGAGCCCAGCCCTGCTCCACGTGAGGGTTCAAACGGGTTCAAATGCCTCTTTACAACCATTCATTCAAATCCCATCTTTAAAAATAAAAATCAAAATGAAACAAACAAAACAAAAACACGACCAACACCGCCAACAAAAAGAGGTGGTTTTTCAGCTCTTTGAAGGTGTAAAGGAAGTGTGATCAAGGAATCCTCTCTGTAGACCCAGGCGTGACTCATGGCTTTCTGCTTTGGTTCATTTAGGTGCCGGGCTTTGTTTTTGTTGCTGCTGCTTCCACCCATGGTTTCGCGGTTAAAGCAGTCAGCCGAGGTGTGGGGAACCCGGCTCCAGCCCCTTCCTCCGCCCAAGGGCAGTTCCACGCTCTCCCTGCCCTCAGCTCCACCTGCTGAAACTCTCCCTTTCTTTGTCTCAATGCCATAAATATTTATTGGGTCGAGTAAGCATGATTCTGTGGGCTAGAGGCCCAGGGGGGCAGGGAAGAAATGAGATTGTCACTGCGTTGCTGGTGGGCTGCTGGGAGGGGGACTGCATGGGTTACAGTTGAAGTGGTGGTCACACAGGTGGTGGATGCAGGTACCTACAGCACCCAGATGATTTGCTGCCAGCTGCCAGCTTGATTTCAGTAATAGTAATGGTAAATATGGGGCCTTTGTGGGGTGCTGCCAGCAAGCTCAGCCCTGTCAGAGGGCCCCATGCAGGGAGTGGGGCTTGGGGAACACCAGCACCAGCTGAGGCCACCAACGTACTTGGCACTGACCACCTACCTACCAAAGGACCTGATGGCAGCAGTGGGGCCCAAGGGCTTTTTTTTTTTTTTTTTCACCTACAGAAGATGATGGAGAGGGTTAAATCTCCAGCATTGTTTTTTAGGAGCACTGTTTCTATCCATACCTAGTTTGCCGGCAGCTGCAGCTCAGCTGGATCTGCTGGAGGCTGAGGGCAGTTCTCTGCTTGTTGGGACGCCCCAAGGGGAAGCCAGGCAGGCAGCGGCATCCACCCAGCACCTCTTTTGGCTGCCCCAGCACCTCCACGGTGCTGCTCCTCTGCCTTTGCTCCTGCCTGGTGTGGTGGCCTCACAGCGACGGGCAGCTCTGCTCCAGCACGCCGCTCTCTGGTTCCTCTCCTCAGCAGAGCAGGGGGACAAAATACAATGGAAAAAGGTCATGGGTTGGGGTAGGGGCAGGGAGATTGTTCAGCAGTTGCTGTCATGGGCAAAACGGACACAGCAGAAGGGAGATTACGGCCTTGTTACTAACAGACAAGAGCAGTGAGAAACTAAAAGCAAACTGAACACAGCTTCCCCCCCCCCCCCCCCTTCTACCTCCTCCCCCCAAGAGGTGCAGGGGAATGGGGAATGGGGGCTGCGGTCAGTCCCTGACACTTTGTCCCCACCGCTCCCTCGCGGTCCCTCTCTGCCCCTGCTCCCCATGGGGTCCCTCCCATGGATGCCGTCCTTCCCAACCAGCCTGCGGGGGCTGCCCACAGGCAGCAGCTCCTCAAGCACTGCTCCCACACGGCTCCGTACCATGGGGTCCATCCCCTAGGAGCAAACTGCTCCAGCACGGGTCCCCCACGGGTGGCAGCTCCCCCCAGACCCCCTGCTCCTGCGTGGGCTCCTCTCCACGGGCTGCAGCTCCGGCCCGGGGCCTGCTCCTGTGGGGGCTCTCCACGGGCCACAGCCTCCTCCAGGCCACATCCACCTGCTCCACCGGGGGCTCCTCCACGGGCTGCAGCTCCAGCCGTTGCACAGCAGTTGTTTTTTTTTGATTTTTTTTTTTCTTCTTCTTTTTCCCTTTTCTTAACCCTGCTCTCCCAGAGGCCCACCCAGTGTCGCTCCCTGGCTCAGCTCTGACCAGCAGCAGCTCCCACTGGAGCCGTCTGGAGCTGGCTCTGCTCTGACATGGGGCAGCTGCTGGGCTCTGCTCACAGAGGCCACCCCTGCAGCCCCCCACTACCAAAACCTTGCCACATAAACCCAATACACAGGCAGAGCAGGACTAACAGCCCTACCTTAATGAGGCTTGTAAACAGGACACGCTGTAGCTTCCTGCAGAACCAGGGACAGGATTCAGGGGGTTTCCAGGAACACCTGTGAAGTCCAACCCAGCCTGGTTTGCATTCAGACGCTTGCCATCCTCCTTCACGGGGAACATCACAACGTTTCCCATGTGCTCAGCCCGCTGTGGTGTTTGCAGCCCCACAGAAGGGAGCAGCCCACGGTCAGCAGAAAGGCCTCGAGACATCGTGTGCATCCGCGTTACCCCCTTTCATCATTTTCCACAGTAGAAATAGCTGTCAAAAGATTTTGTTCCTATCCATTACTTAGTGCTTGAAATTAGAAAACGTGGAACCAGTCACAGAAAAAAAGCCTTATTAACTGCTCAATAATTTAAATGACCTGCTCCCCCTTACTCCACTTTGTGGACTTGACTTTAAAAACCAGAAGTTCTGCTTCCATGGCTACCAAGATCAGTTCCCAGCCACGAGATTATGATCAACAAAACTTGTCAGATGTGGCTCCAAGAGCTTTCGTTAATAAAAAAAAATTCCAAGTGTGATGAGAATCTTTTGAATACTTCTAAGGGACATGAGTAAGACACTCTTAAACAACTAATCTGATGAAAAGCAAACAGCAAATAGCACCCACAAGCTTTATCCCAGGCAGTAACGAGGCATTGCTCTGACTGAGAGCACACACTGCGAAGTGGCCTTTCAGAAACACGCAGCGCACACAGCCCAGCACATGCACAAGGGGAGCCTCGCCTGGCCCCGCTTCCCTCAGAGGCTGCCACCCCGTCCTGCCCTCTCTGCAGAGCTGCTGCCACGCAGAACGAAACCCTGGGGCAAGTCATGCCGGCTGAATTCCCTCTCCTGGCACGTCTGTCCTTTGCAGGTTGTCTCAAGACCTCGGTATCTTCTTGCCTCTGCAGCGCCCACCTGGATGTATTATAAAGTCAAAAGAAAGGCGCACTTACTGTCGGGTCTAATGAAGGGGGGATCCTCAGAGCCAGCCCCGGGACCAGCAGCCCTCTCCCCTGCAGCCTGGCAGGGTGCTGCAGGGCTCGGGACACCCTCCTGGCTTCAGCCACCCTGGAGTGCCACTGCTGTGAATCGCTCGTGTCTACAGAGGCTCTTTCATGCAGAAGTTCCCCAGCACCTCTGGCTCTGGTTCCCTGCCGCCCTGCCTTGCTGTGTGTTGCCAAAGGAAGCGGGAGGGCTGCTTGTCTGACCAAACGCAAACCACCAAACCGCAGGTGGTGTCTCTGCTGTGTGCCAGGCTGGCAGCCCTGAAGGCCTGATCTCTATCAGCTCCATCACCAGGTATCCCCTCGCTCGTCCCCACACGCACTCATCTCCTGCACTCAGGTGTGGACACAGTTCTCTCCTGACACCTTCTGCAAAGCCGCTGGTTAGAGCCAGATGAAAAGGAGAAGGAAATGTTTTATTAAAATCGACTCGGGCTTTTATGCATATTTTTATGTGCTTCAGCTCATTTTTTATGCACATTCTCTCATTTCCTGCTCGTTTCCACCAGTGTGTCTCCAGGTTAATAAACTCGGGCTCAGCTATGTGGAGCTTTTTAGTCCAATTCAAACACTCTGCATCTCTGATTAGCCCGTAACAGGCAAAGCGCTTGTTTGCTGCCATATTGTCACTGAATTATCCTGCGCTGGAACTGGATGCCTCTGCTTGTCACCATGGGAATGAAACATTAATTTTATGCTATCTGCATTTATTACGCAGCCCATTGTATGGGCTGCCAAGGGAAACTGACAGTCCTCTAAAATAATGAGTGTGGGGGAAGAAATCCATTTCTCATCAGGAATGACTCTTCCCACCTCTCTCATGCTGCTCATGTGTCTGTGGATCAATGGAGACAAGTCAGCTGGAGATGAGAGAGGAATACAAAAATGTCTCAGAGCTTCACCTGTGAGTGCATTTGACAATGATTCACCCATTGCACAGATGAGACTTCTGACTTTCTGCATCTTATATCACAGCTTTGCAGCTCAAAGATAGGAAATCTCGTGATGTTTCCAAATATCTTCCTGCAAAAATTGTTTAAATAAAGAGCAGAAAATACCTAGAAGAATATTGCAGTGCTTATTCAGGAACACAATATGCAGCTTTTCACAATGTTTTAGTGTCAAGATTCAATTCTACGCACCTCTGTGGGACAGAAGAGTTTTACAGTCATCGCTTTACATAGAGCAGTGTTGAAAGACACACGCAGGGGCTGCTCCCGGAGCGTTTCTTTGTGACAAATGGCACTTGTTCTGTATAACAGTAGAGCTAGTTGAAAAAAAGAAATAGCATAAGTATGAATTCTGCAGGTTTAAGTGACTCTGTAAAGGTCACGCATCAGGGGATCTGCCTCATGCTGCACCTCTAGAAAGCCGATAGGGTTTCTCCCCACAGGTGGGGTGAAGGCATCAAGGGTAGCAAGTGGCTGCACAGCAGCCCTGCAGGAAAGGACATGGGGACTTGTATTGGGTTTATGTGGCAAGGTTCTGGTAGCAGGGGGCTGCAGGGGTGGCCTCTGTGAGCTGAGCCGAGCAGCTGCCCTATGTCAGAGCAGAGCCAGCTCCGGATGGCTCCAAAAGGGAGCTGCTGCTGGCCAGAGCTGAGCCAGGGAGCGACACTGGGTGGGCCTCTGGGAGAGCAGAGTTAAGGGGAAAAAAACAATGGAAGCTGCAGCCCGTGGAGAGGAGCCCACGCAGGAGCAGGGGTCTGGGGGGAGCTGCCACCCACCCGTGGGGGCCCCGTGCTGGAGCAGTTTGGTGCTGGGGGATGGACCCCGTGGGCCGGAGCCGTGTGGGAGCAGTGCTCGGGGAGCCGCCGCCCTGCAGCCGGGCCCCGCGGCCTGAGGCCGGGGCTGCGGGCGGGGGCCGGGTGGGCGCCGCGCTCCCCCTGGCGGCACCGGGGCCGTTCGGTGTCCGGGCCTCAGCCCCAGCCTCGGCAGCCTCGCTGAGGTAATGAATTAATGAATTCAATGAATCAGTGAATTAATTCCCTTTTGAACACTGCTGCCAATACAAAGACCAGCCAAGCACCCGTCAAAAAGTCTGAGTGGCTCCACAGCCACCTCCAGCACGGTGCTACCAGCAAGGCGTATGCTCCCAATCACCCCACGCATGCAGAAAAGTCCAAGTTCCCTTTCTGAACATTATCAGGGGCTGCTGGTAGTACGAGCTACTCGAAGAGAGGCCACACGGACTGAGAGCTTGCTGCTGGGGGCACCTGGGAGTCCTCCACACCCAGTCTTCTGCGTTGGGGAATGCTGAGAATTTGGTCTCTGCTGCTCTCCTTACTTGCTGGAGGTATTTATCAAAATTTCCCCCAGTTTCTTAGGTAGAAAAGATGTAGTAGATTTAGCTTGATTCAGTAATATCAACGTGCCTGGTATACACAGGCATGACTGACTCCACAATGATCTTTAAGGTATCTGCAATACGGATCTGCTGCACCACGCTGTGTGGCCCTCCACACACTCTTTTTTTTCCCCCCTAGATAGCCATCACCCTCTTACTTTCCTTTTCAAAGATAAATTAAATACAGCCTTATACAACAGTCTCATCCACATGTATTACATTTTTCTTCACATCCCTCCTCTCCCCGTTACATTGCCTAGTCGATTGATACCCTCTGCATTTTCAACTTGCAGAACAAGACTAAAAGCAGTTAAAATTGCACTCTTCCCAGTCCCACTTCACTTGCCCCTTCTCCCCTAGGAAGGATTGGTTGAGTTGAAAAAGGGCTACAAAGATGGTGAACAAAGATGGTGAAGGGCCTAGAGGGGAAGATGCATGATGGGCGGCTGAGGTTACTTGGGCTGTTCAGCCTGGAAAAGAGGGAGCTGAGGGGAGACCTCATCGTGGCCTACAGCTTCCTCATGAGGGGGAGCAGAGGGACAGGCACCCATCTGTTTTCTTTAGTGACTGGTGATAGGACCCACGGGAATGGTGTCAAGCTGAGGCAGGGGAGGTTTAGGCTGGACATCAGGAAGAGGTTCTTCACCAAGAGGGTGCTCGCACACTGAAACAGGCTCCCCAGGGAGTCCCCAGTCTGTCGGAGTTTGAGAAGCGTTTGACTTAGTCACATGGTCTGAAATTTTGGGTAGACCTGTGTGGTGATCCTTATGGGACCCTCCCAACTCCGGATATTCTGTAATTCTAGAATAAAGTGATGAAGAGAGGGGAAAGAGGGGAAGCTCAAGAAGATGAATGAGCTCAGAACCACATAGGCAAAAATCCATATACATTGATCAGTCTTTATTAGTGATTTTTCAGATGTGTTTGCTGTATCCCTTGGCAGTGTGATGGACTTAAGTGATTCAAGAGAGGTTTATGTGTAGCATACCTCATATACAGTAACACATTTTGACATTTAAAAAAAAAAAAAACACTAATACAGCTTCTTGGTTCATTCAAAAGGGACGCTGTCCCAAGCCCCTAGCTATAACAAAGTTGGACGGACTTTGGGCATGTCCCTGTCCCTCCCTCAGTTTAGGTTGTGTCAGTGAATGCCTGAGACGTTTGCAGCTTATCAGCATAGGTGACTGTAGATTTACAATAATCACAATTTAAGCAAAGATAACTAGTCAGGAAACAAGTAAAAAAATAAATAGGGACAATTTGACACACTCATGTAAAGACTGAATAAATGCACAAAATTCAAAGATTTTTCTTCTCTTTATTTAAACACAAATACATTTACAGCATGCAGGTAAGTTAAAACTATATGGCGTCTCCCCCAAACCAATTGTTTTAAATGCATCTTAAGTGTACTGAAGTTAAATCATATTCCACAGGTAGACTTGTCCTCTCATGTCAAATTTAGAATTACACACAGTAGTGAGTCAGCATTTAAGTTATGTAAATAATTTAGTTGTTCACCAGAAATAAATATTATTTCACCAAGTTCCTATCCTAAACCATCTTTTAAAAAAATATGATCTAGAGGAACATAAAAGAACCAAAGACTGCAAGTTGAAACAGCAGTGTTGAACATTCCCTGTATAGACTGAATATTAATTTACAAAAAACAGTAATTGTCCTGTCCAGCTGACCTACGACAGCCAAACCAGAAAACAAAGAGTATATATTTTATTTATTTAACACTTTAAGAGGCAGTTCTTCGTAAACTTCATAAAATGTTTAAAATAAAAAAGTTTAAATATAAAAAGGTACACTGAGCTACAGGCTATCATTTCTTTATTTTAAACAGGAATTTTCAGCACCAAAACCCACGATAATTACCTATGGAAATGAAACCCCCATTCACAGGCATGAGAAAAAAATCCTGCTTCATTTGAATGCATTTTAAAGAAAGTGGGGTTTTGCTTTTGATTGCAAATTAACAAATCAAGGCCTGAAAACCTGCAGTTAACAATGAGGAAGATAACAGACAGTATTGTTTCCATTATGAGAAATTTCAACTGAAAGGAGTTTGCCGTTCCTTTTCTTCCTGCAGAGTGCTGTCTTTAGACATGCTCTGAAACAACTGCAAGTTTGGAGTGTTTGGCAGTCTTAATAAACAGTCTTAAAAGCTGAAAACTCCCAAATAGTGAGATTTCTGACTGATACACTCAACCATTAAAAATCAAACTATTAAAAATTCAGTCTACTGTAGATATAGAAAACAAGTGGTTCAAGGTCTAAAATCTGACTACACTCCATCATAATATAAATACTTGTCTATTTATAATATAAAAGTTGAAAGTGATTTGCTGCCTGAACAGTTATAGAATCTCTACTGTTTCCAAAATAACTGATGAGTACCCATCAAAAAATTCAAACTAACACACAAAGTGGTATTAACAGGGCCTGGAAAGCTATCTAAATTCTTTCAGCAACATTAAGTTCCTTCTTTCTCAAAGGCCTGGAAACTAGTTTCTATGCAGAAGGAGGCTAAAAATTATAGTGGCTAAACCCTAATAAATAAGTTAGGCAAATTATACTAGAAAAAACTTAAAACCCAGATTCTGCTCAGTGGAAGTATTGGAGCTCAAAAACAAACAAAAAACCATTTCATTTCATTAGCCACTTTAGAGGACTTTATTGCAAAGAGAAGAAAAATATTCAACAACTACTACTTTGGACATTTCATATACCTACTTACAAATGGATTACAAATACAATTCACTATAGTGCTTTATTTATTTTTATTTTAAACACACCTCTGGGATTTCCAGATCCATAGTTTTAAAAAGCTGTATCCTTTATCAGGTATCTGAAATTGTTGCTGAAATTAATTTTAATTGAAAGTTAAAACTTTAGCCGAAAATTCCAGTACTGTGTATGCAGTGGAATATCGAATTAAATTTTAGATTGTGCTCATTTCACTATTTTACAACAGCGAAAGTGAACCATCACAGGTATAGACAAATGGATAAACAGGCTCATCAGAATGAAGCAGAATGTTTTCACTCTACCAGACTATACTGTGTGTAGAATCAGGAACAGGACAGATGAGATAATCCATTGCCAGAGTCTTTTGTAAACTTCAGTTTACTCTTATTACTGTACAATATTTAACTCTAAATAACCCGATAAACGGGCATTTAATCAGATAACAGTTACACAGCCTTGTTCATATTGAACTCTTTAGTTCTGTGGTGCAGCGCTTGCAGTGCCTCATGGCAGTTGTCGTAAGCACACTTCAGTATTCTTACACTGTACAAAGAAATTTAGTTCCAATGCTCTATGTAGCATTCCAAAAGAAAACCATACTGTAATGTAGAGTGCTGTACTAATTCAGTGGGACATGTAGTGTTACGTGATGTGAGAAAAATGAAAATATACTTAAACACTGTTGCACATTCCCTAAGACAATAAAATGTACACAAAATTAAGCTAGAAAAATTGAACTAAGATTTTCTTAATGTACATTCAGCTTGGCACAGTGCAGACTAAATTTAAGACATGAAAGACAAACCGTGTAATGAGCAGAGCTACACTTTAACTAACATGTCATTTTTCAAGACGCCAAAATTGCACTCTAGTTTGTTGGTTTTTTTTTGGGGGGGGGTATGGGCAGGGGTTAGGAAATCAGTTAGCAGAATTTGTAGAAGGGGAAAAGAGCTGTACAGGCCAGGTATAATTTATACATTTTCAAAAAATAATCCTACAGTCCCCAAAGGGAGAGATTATTGTCATGGAATGACTCCCTCTATATGATATCCAAGCCTTCTTACGCTGCATTTACCATTCAGCAACTGCAAATGAGAGAAATAAAGAAGTTAAGTGTTTGTACCTCATAAACCAAAAAAGCCAAGCTATTTATATTTACAGTAGATCACATTCATTATTTACATAGCTTTTAAGAGCTCAGTTCTTAAACCACTTAGATAAATGCTAACACAACATCTGCTTTAGAATAAGAAATTATGCAATGCTGGAAGCATTTCAGCAATGCTGGCTGTTACCAATACAAATTTACACCAAGATAAGCTGACTAATGCAATCAAGACCGGATACCCAAAGCAGTGAACATTATAATCAAGCCAATTATAACCCATCTCCATTTCCCACAACATTGCTGCTTTTGCAGGGAAGGGAGAAAACTGCCTGGGTACCACGTACCCACCTAACAGCTGCTTCAAAGTATTGCGCCTTGGCTCTTTGGGAAGATGAGGTGGGAATGAAGAGATCATTTGGCATTAATTACACTAAAGATGTTTGATCTATGTGAGGAAATAACAGCTGACTTTTTTTTTTTTTTAACATTTCCAGAATAATTAAACGGTGGTCTCCAAACGTTAAACAGCACACCATGTTTCTACTGCATCAAAACTTACACCCTAACCAGAAACTCCGATGCTTAGTATCTGTATTAATCCTCAGAAAAAAAAAAAATCTATAATAGTACTACAGATCAAAATGCTACTGACTGGTTACCTAAGTATTCCCAAACTCAGCAGATACCTATATTTAATAGCAAAATGAAGCTTAAAGTTCTTTTCCCCATACTTCCATAAGGGAGAAGTTCCTCCAAAACCAAAATAGGAGGGTTCAAATAAATTAAGACCATTGCTCTGCCTTTAAGTGCTGAACACAGTTTGATTCTGCAGCAATGGGTTAATGTGCTGATGCCAAATGTAGTATGAAAGCTTTACAATTGCTTAAGGGATTCTCTAAGTATATCATGTAGTAGGATTTCTTTTATTGTTTTGCTGTTTGTTTTTAAAAGGGACTTTAGCCAATACTTAGCTATTTTTCACTCCCTGATGATTAATCTACAAATAGTCCAAAAGTCAAAGTGCGGTCTCCTATTTAAAATTCCAGTGACCAACAGTGATCCTTCTCCAAAGCAAAATACAAGCTCAATTTTGAGCTACATATCACTGATTATATCTACGGTAAGTACTCTTAAAGAGGTATGAGACTAAATAGACTCTTGCTGGAGTTCTAGGCAACATCATTTTAGCATGAGTTTCTACATGCTCTAGGCATCTAAAAATACATTAAGTCAATCACACCTTCATATGCCTCTGCATTGGACAGCAGAGCTAGATTCACTTCATAGTTCGAGTAGCTGCAAGATTACATTCACCTTGCCAAAGTAATAATCAAACATCCATGAATTGCCAGCTCCATGGTAATTCAAATTAAACCTTATTCAAGCTTAAAGTACGTACACCACTTCAACCTCTACTTTAAGGGTGGCTACCGAACAGAACCAGGTACCCTAACTAGTTCTACAGCTTGATTTTCTTCACTAAATTGGATGGAAAACTTTGAAAAGAGATTCAGCTAATAAAAAGAAATGAATGAAAACAAGATTAATAAGCTGCTGTGGTGCACTTCAAAAAAAGAAGGCCCAGGATTTAAGCACCACACCATGCAAATCAATTATTTTAATATCATCTTCAAACTGAAGATGCAGATAACCTTAACTAAGGATTTCTAGAAGGCATTCATATTACAACACTCAAAAGTGAAGATGATGATGGAGGATGCAATAAAGCGTTACTCTTGGGTAACCAACAGACCAACTACAATGCAGATGTTAATTAAAAGACTTGATCCTGAAAGTAACCTAATACACGTAAGTACCTAACTCAGTGTAATGATTTGAGATTAAAAGAGCTTATGAGATGTATTCTCCATTTTTAAAGTACACATATTGATTCCAATTACTGTAAGTGTATTTCAATTAGGCAACATTTAAAACTTACTGGATAACGACACAAATTTTTCCATTAAATACTTCCAAACGTGCAGACACATGAAACAGTGCACAAAGTTAGAACAAACAACATAAGAACAGGGTCTTTTTTATTTCATTGCTGAATGCTTTTTGAAGGGAACCCTTTACAAATATTAGCAAGACAAAATAATTTGAACTCTCCAAACTCTTCTCAAACACTAGCTATCTGCTGTGGCTGGTGATGATATCCAATTGAATTGTTTTTACATTATGTTCTACTTCATAGGAACTCAACAACCACCATTTTAGAATAAACACCAGTTTTATAACAAAAACAACAGCATTAGTCAGGTGCATTATTCCTCTAACTATAAATTCCTGAAATAAGTTAATTTGATTACTCAAGTGATGTTATACAACAGAATGGACTGTAATACTACTAACAAAAAGCGGTTGCACACTTAAAACAAATCCTACAAGCCAAACTTACACTTTGTCCTGCCGTCCTCCACCTCCACGCAGTGCAACTGGCTGGCTGTTTTGAGTGAATGCACCTCCCCCACGAATTGCACTTGGATGAGTTGGAGAAGCTGCTGGATGCTGGCCAGGACGGATAGGCTTAGCTGCAGAAAACAAGACATGATTTACAGATATATACATACCAATTTTATCTTTCATTATTCAAATTTACTAATGCTTTATTTTACAGTGGCCTAGAAGTAATCAAAATTGAATGTACTTTGAATTAGAGGAAAACAAGTTTAGGAGATGGTATTCCAAGAACCTGTCAGATTAATATCAAATATAATAAGCCCTGAAAAATAGACAAGGTTTTCCTTTTATTGTCCCTACTAGCATTAAAGCTAACAAAGTTTCTAATAATGATTTTCCTCACATGTGTTATCTACCCCACCTAATGTATTTCTCTTTAAGAGTTCTGTTTCTGGTCAGTAAGTACTCAAATAATTCATCACTTGAAGTTCTGTGTGTTATGTTCCTATAAAGAACCATTATATCCTGCTGTTTCTCTCACACCTGCTCAATATATCACTAGTTTATTCTGCTCTACAAGCTAGTTATTTTGCTCTACAAGCTGTTCTGCATACTGGTTACTCCACAAAAAAACACTACTCCAACAAATACTTACCAGCGTATATTATATAACTTACTATATTTTGGAATTCTAGTTTTGACAGGAAATTCACAAGCTGCATATGCTTTCACAAGAGCTAGTGCAAAACTGATTGAAAGCAGTTTAACAAGACATACACAGCTGCGTAACTTTACAGAATTCTGCCATGTTAAACAGAAAACATACAAACAGATATTAAACAACAGGTAGCAACTACATCAGAGAAACATTTCTCAACTTCTGCCTTGCAGCAAACTAATCTCCTGGAACATGTGTTCAACCAGACACCTACATACAGGAAGCTTTATACCTGTGGTAAACTCACTAGAGAATTCTGTTTGTTGTCTTAGAGATCACTTGACAGAAAGATAAAGCAGGAATGCATCAGTTTTTGAACTGCCACTTGAAGAGACCAAAAAACCCATACCAGAATCCCTCCCAAAAGGCACAAAAAACATTTTAGTCTGGAACAGCTATTTACAAACCTACAGAATACAAGCAAAATTCAACTCCAATGCTTATCTCAGTTGTATCAGAATTTAAGGTAAGTACGTTGATTACTAAAGTCCTGATACAGGTGAATCCCATAATTACTGGTACAACAAAAACATTGTAACAGGCACAGGTAAGTTCTTCACAGGTCACAAACCCTCCTGGTCCTCAGTACTTGACAGCATAATAGCAGATGAGAAGGAGGACCAAGAGTATGATTGCCTTCCACCACACAGTAAGAAATTCTACTAGCTATCACATATTTTTTTTATTTTTTTTTTTAAAAGGAGGACTACTGAATACTACATGTTTTGGAACAAAGAACGAAAGATACCAGATTAAGGATTTTTGGATGTTATTTGTGGGTTTCTGTCTGCCCCCTCCCAACCTAGATGTAGAGAAAGCAAGATAATTTTTGTTGTTGTTCTTGAAGGCAATGGCAATCTCTCACATTGCCTTGAAA
Organism: Anas acuta; assembly: GCF_963932015.1. NCBI lineage: Eukaryota > Metazoa > Chordata > Aves > Anseriformes > Anatidae > Anas > Anas acuta. The sequence continues at coordinate 15,570,877 of NC_088980.1, read as the reverse complement.
CACCTACTTAGTCTTAGCTCTGTAACATAATTTCATAAGAATTTCTAAGACATACATTCAGTGTATTTTTTCATTCTAGGAAACAGAAAAAACATTCAGGACAGAATCCTAGATAAGACTTTCCCAGCTTGTAGAAAAGTCCAGCTATCAGAAGCCAGGTCATAGAAGAAATCCATTTAATAAGAAACACAACAAAACACAACACAATCTGACTACTAACCACAATATAACTCGTGGTTGAAAATACATTGTGTTCACGCAAGTGGACACAGCTATGGTTGAAAAATGCACATGTAAGAAGATAAAAGAGTCAGGAGAGAGAGAAGTTTTAGGAGCCAAGGGATTCTCTACTAACCAATTTGTGCAGAATGTCCTCGTCTGGCCATGTTTTTGGATCTTACAGCTTCCTTTATACGGTCTACTTCCTGCTGATACCGCTTGCGATCACGAGACGCATTCTCTTTGGCTTCCTTCAGTGCAGACTCCAAAGCTTTAACTCTTTCAGCTGTAGCCCGAAGTCGCTTCTCCAGTTTAGGAAGTTCACAGCGAAGATCTGCATTGTCACGTACCAGCTACAAAAATTGAATCTATTATTTTCTTGATGTCTCTCTCCATGGTGAGAACCAACCAACCAAAAACCCCCTGAACAGGCTATATAGTTTTTATATATATAAATATAAACTGTATATACTGTATAGTAGGGCTACTATGCTATGCATACTTAAGCTTCTTGTAAGCCTAACAGCTCAGCACTAAGATTATCATTTGAAAGCCCGTTACTGTGGAAGGACATGCTATCCAACTTAGGCACTTAAAGACTATATCCTTATTTAATCAGAGGGAAACAGGCAGGCATCCCTCAAATTGAAACAGTAACTCTAAATGCTAACTTTTGATCTTTCTTGGTTGAAATGCAACTATTTTATTATATACCCACATGCACTTAAAATGGCTATTAAATGACTCTATAGGAAACCTTGCATCTATTGTGTTGTATCAAGAAACATGTTCAAGACATGGAAATATTTAATTATAGAACAGTTACTTTATGACCAATAGGTTTTCAGTTACTTATATAATAATGGAGCTTAAGTAGCTTATCTGTTTTTAATTAAACTTGAAATTAAGCCTCACTGTACCTGCTTGTGAACCTTTGTAAGCTGTTCAAGATTATTCTCAAGGAAAGAAATCTTCTGCTTTTGTGCAGCACTGCCTCCTGTATCATCCGAGTCAATCTCAGCACTCTGCAGTAACAAAGTCAGAGGGAGGGAGAAAAGATGCTGAGTACAAATCTTAACTTACATGTTAAGATCAAGCCAGAAAAAAAAAGATCAATTCAAAGTTCAGTTTTAAACTGAAATTTACACAACAGTCCCAGACACCAAGTTTCCTTACAGTATCACTTTACCTTTTTCACTCTGGTGGCCAGATCTTGAACAAACAGCTTCCGAAGATTGTGAAGAGTCTGAAGTTCTTTAGCCTACAGTTAAGGAGGAGGGAAAAGACAAATTATATTTGAAGGAAAAAAGTAAGTATTAACACTTACTTTGGAAAGTATTCTGACTAACTTACCACAGTCTCTTCCAAACCCTTTAAATCTTGCCTCGCCTGTTCCCGCCTGTCCTGCATAACCCTAAAAGAGAATACATTCAACCTGAAGCATCTGAGCAAAACTAGAAATGTTTTAGGCCACTAGAGAGTGGTAAACACTGTATGTATAAAATGCCCTTAATTGAGGACTTCAGCTGAAAGACAGACATCACCAAAGGATGACAACACTCAAATCCACATGAGGTGGGGGAGAAAGTTGCAGAAGAAAAGAGGGAATAGTTTTAACACTGAAGGAATACGAACACATACTTTCAGCTGCAGAAATTATGAATTTCTAAAACAGGTAAAGGTAGATTTTCAGAATCAGGTTAAGGAATGTTCGGTAAAAATCTTATCCTGTGAAATGCTCTTAGTTTTGACCAGCTATGAAAGTGTTAATTAGTACCAACTGATGGCTTTAGGGTTTTGTTTTTTTTTGTTCCACCACCTTATCCCCATTACATCTGCCAAACTTTGCATCATAAGCAGTGGAATCTCCGTTTCCAGGAATATAGCCTAATGACACTACTTTTCAGAGCTGCTGTCTTCCCATTTAATGTGAAAGCACTGACTGCACCGCTAATGTTCTCTCAGAATTATATTGCAGTGCATGCCTTACTCTGACAGGACACAAGGAAGGGATTTGGACTTCTCTTTTTCTGAATCCAAGTCAGAAAAAGAAGGCCATGGAGTGGATGAAAACGAACCACTCCCAGTAAGTGGCCAGAATATTTAAGCTTCTTTTTCTCTTGAAAATTCTCCTCATACAGTTACATTATTAGACCACAGTTAAATGATTAAACATCTGAGGCAATAAAATATTCTGAAGAATGTCATCATCCATTTTCCAGTGAGGTCTGGAAAAAGTCTTTTGCCATGCACATTTATGATATACAATGGAAAATATCTGGACTGAAGGGGGAGAACTTTAATGCTTCTTATGGGTCTTTGGAAGAGCAAAGTTTCTAACACAGCAAGTGTCTTTAAGGGATTAATGATTATATATATATATATACATATATATATATATATATATACACACACACATATATATGAAGACATATTTTAGCGTGCAAAACGAAATGAGAACCACAAGTGCGTTTGTCATTATCTCGTAAGACAAGAAAAATCTACTGTAAATGACACTGAGTGGCATATGAATAAATGAGAATAAGATGGATTTACAAGACCAAAGTGCTATTAAAATTTAAATCACTTAAACCAACATTGTATTTCATAGTAAGGGTACTGAAATGAATGTGTTATGATTGGTTACTTGTACAGACCAATCAAGCCTGATTATGTGAATTATATGATTAAAAACCTGAAATTTGGTGGGTGCTTCTAAAGAAAAAGTATGTACTTTTGAAAAAGTTAAGAATACCTAACTTAAAAGACAAGTTTATACCAGAAATGGGGGTGCTACTGATAGTCTAGATAGTCTAGTAAAATTTATAGATTATGGTGAAATTTCTTTAAGTTCATAACTGCTTTTCAGCTTAACCCGTGGAAGCTTACCCACAAGTGGAATTCAATTTTAAGTTTTGCATTCACATTTCAGTGTCTATTTCAAAAAATACACTATTTGGTTACTTCATGAAGTATACAACTGTTGAATCTTAACAGGCCAGTTAGAACCAGCTGACTAGATAAGTTGCATAGAACCAAGAAGAAAATGGGAACTGTTGTAAAGTCAAGGTAAGCCTATTCTAGTCCTAGAGCATGCAAAACTTAGCTATAAAAATGAAAACGTTAACTGCTCCAACTTGTAGCATTGAGATTTGATTTGGCCTTCGTATATCTTTCATTATTTTTGTTCCACTTTTATACACTAAGGCAGTGAAAAATGAATTCATCATATCAGGTCGTTTGTTTTAAAAATACAAGTGTGCAGGAACACTTGTTTTATGCACAATTATCACTTACGTAAGCTCATGGAGTTTTCTACTCTTTTCCTGATCAGTTGCTTTCAACTTCTCATGTTCAACTCTAAGACGTTCTTGTTCAAGCATCATCTTCTGATTTTGGCTGAAGACAAAAGTAAATGTTAGGTGTAATTTTAAAAGGACTAGAAAGAATAGGGAACAGACCTGCACATCTCTGTGATATCCAACAAAATTAAATCTAAAGCAGAAGAGATCTTTGCCTTCTCCCTGTCACCAGAAGCATCAAACAGAAGCCCATTAAGCTGCAATCCAAATCAAATTATCGACACTCAGTAACTAAGGCTTCTGATATGTTGTAATGGGTCAGTTGATTGAAACAAACCACATCCAGTAAAGCAACACTAATTAGATACTGCTGGAGAAAACCTTTGCCACTTCCTTCCCACCCTACCACACTTCTGTACTTGCACAGTTCAGCCATTTGGCAGTACCAAAATGATGACAATTGCTTACTCTTGGAGTTCAGTGATAAGTTTCTCCTTAGCATCAACTTCATCTCTCAGGCTACTGATTTGTTTCTGATGTGTCTCACGATGGCTCTGAATCTGCTGTTCCACAGCTTGCTATTATAAAGAACAAAAACATGTATTACACACTTTCAGAAGTTATACTTCATTTTGTTTAAAAAAAAAAAAAAAACAACAATTACATTAGCTTACCTTGACTTCATTTGCAGTCTGAACCTTGTTTAAGTGCTCTTTCTCCATCTCATGGACTTTTTCTAATAGGAACAGGGGAGAAAAGACGTTTTAGCCAGGAAGCTAAGCATTTACAGGGAAGAAAGAAGTAATTCCCCTCAGCCCAACACTTCAAAATTTGGAAAAAGTTATCCACCTGTCCCCACATGTACCAGTTGAATCAACAGCATCTTGAATTTATCCGTATCCTTAGCACTTGAAACAGCAAGTATGATTTTCTATTGACTAGTTCTAGATGTTCAGTAGCAAAATGCTATCCTGAAGCACCGCTCTTCAACCCAGACAGATGAATTTCCTATTTATTATTACATATTTAAACTTGGGTGGGGCAAGGACAGTCTATAAAAAGCTATGCCTACCTTGTGCTCGGAGTTGAACTAGTTCTTCATTAAGGGAATCCACAGACTCTTCCAGCTGTCTCTTCTTCTGTTCCACATTCTGAAGATACTCAGTCAACGACTTGATCTTGGCCTCATGCTTGTAGGAAAGAAAAAATTATTTACTTCAGAACTAGGTACCATGGAATTACTTCTGCATAAACACTATACTTATTTTTAAACAAGTAACCTGATTTCAAAACAAAAATGGTGCCAACCAAGCTTTCTAAGAAGAATATGACTACTTGAGTAGATCTGTAATGTGGCTTGCAAGACAACATCTTAAATTCATGCCATTCAATGAAACAAAGTAAGTTTTTTGGTAGGAGAATAAGTGTTTTTGAATGTTAAATACTATCTCAGGAAAGTGGTTCGCTGCATTTAGAAAAGAGTACTGAAATACACATCTTCTGATATAAGAGATGACTATCTGTATGGTCAATATAGAGAAAATAATAATACCAAAATATAGTCAATCAGGCATTAGAAGCAAGATTCATCTGCTATGCAAACCTACTGTAATATCACTGTGCTAATGCTACCTCTCCCACTTTCACCTTGCTGCATTAGGGCAGAGTACAACAGTGCCTTCTGTAAGATTTGCATTTGTAAGGGATCCTGTGACAGAACATACACACTCGAGTATTTAATACAATTGCTGCAAAAGCATTATCAGGCTGCAGACATATTGTAGAAATTCTGCCATCCTGTCACACAGTTACTCGAAGGACCCAAACTGAAGAGAGTATTCAGGACACAGCCAAGTCCTGTGGCTGTTCAAACGCAACTTAGTTAGGTGTCAAAAAGTTACTGCAACTTCCCCCCATAACAGGTTAATGGGATTCAAAAGAGCATTTAGGAAGAACACAAATATTTACCTGTGAAATACGGAGCTGACAGGCAGCTAACTCCTTTTCATTTTCTTCCATTTTCTTATTGCTTTCAGCTTGTGTGCCTTCTAACTGTTTGCATCGTTTTACCATTGTTTTTACTTCTGATTTCATTTTGCTAATGTACAGTCTTGCAACCGTGAATTCTTCATCTATCATGCCAGTTCCCTCCGGCTGCTGAAAATTGTGCAATCACATTTAAAAAGCTTAGATACAGAAACAGAATTAAAGATGAGGTGGAACAACTTAGTGCCTACCATCCCTGCCCCCACCCCAGCAGGTAATCAGAACACTTGGGCACCAAAACATAACTTCATATTACCTAATATTATTCTGAATTTATAATTCTGAACTTAACTGAATAACCTGGAAGTACAGCACACATAAAAGGTTACCTTCAACACCCCACCCCTTACAAGCTTAACACTTACAGACCTGACTCAGCCAGTTATACTTGTACCTGCAACTTATTACCAATAAGTTACTTTCAAGAGTTTGTTACAGCAGTCATTTCCTATTTACAGTTGTTCCCCTCCCCCTATCCAAATGCTTTTGTTCACACAAAGATAGTGAGTTGCATACAACACTGCTTATGTTCCTGTCGTACAGTCATTTTCTCAATTTATCTTTTATCTCAGTTCCACGTTCCATTTTTAATGTAACTAGCATCTTGATTGCCACTCCAAGTCCAAGATGATGCATTTTAAACTGCCATGTGAAATGGTTCTAATAACAGTATGAATGAAAACACTACTTCAGAAACCATGCCTGCTCTATCTTGTCTGTGCACAATCAATTTCTGTTTGGGACTTAGTAAGTCACAGGAGAAGCAAGGGATGACCGTGTGCCCAAATTACTAATGCGTATGAGGGTTACTATGGTAGTTATTTTTACTGTACTAAGAAAACTGACCCTACCTACCCATAATGTATGTGTGCCTGTGTGTGGCATTAAAAGCTTCGTCAACTAAACCTTACCTTGACATCATTATTTCCTACTGCAATTCCTATTTCCGCAAGATCTTTTAGTAAGGAGGCCATCATCTCTGTTGCTCGTTTCTTCTGATGGTTAGTCATTTCTTTCAGTTTTTGAAGCTCTGCATCTATACTGGCTAAAGTGACCTACAGTAGAAGTAGTTGTATTTTAGTAAACAATACACATTTTTAAAAACTAGTTTCATATTATTTAAAATATCAATATACAATTGCTACATTAAAACAACTACTGAAATATCACATTGTTTTCAAAGAGCATGTTTCAAAAAAATCAACTTAAGTAAATATTCCACATAGTAAATACATAGAAGTTCTACAATGACACTATTTCTTCTGAAAGAAAAGTTAAGTACCGGGGCAGAGGCCTTCAGCTCACAAAATGTGATCTTACAACTCAGCAACAAAATTTATGTCAACTTTGTTAAGCAGTATTCAGAATTATATATGGTTAAATGTTGCAGAGGATTGCATTTATAAGAGAAAAGGTACATGGACAACAAGTCCAACACTTTTTGCTATATCTGTAGAGCTCTTAACTCTCTCCTGCTTGAATATTAAAATACGACACCTAATTCTGAGTGTCCATAAGCACTGCAGTTACTCTACAGGAGACTTACAGTTGGTTTGAGCTGCTGTGGTTGTAGCAATGGCAGCTAAAGCAGCTTGCACACTCAGAAGTTGGTGGCTCTTTGCTGATCAGTTTTAAAAAAACACGCCTGAAGTTTTACAGCAGGAAAGTTCCAACTACTGATACAAAAGGATAGTTACTGCTTGGGTTAGCTGTGACAGACTGAGAACATTTAAGTGTCTTTACTTCTATATCCATCTCTCACTTCTGTCAACTTGCATCAGCATCAAAACCGTGCAATAATCTTGGAACATTATTGAGAAGACCAGCACAGTTACCAAGGATAGTTTCAGTAGGCCTGTAAAGATTAGGTGGCATGAAATGAACTATCAGAGCAAAGATGGAGAAGATGGAAACAGACTTTGACACAAGAACAAACCTTTTGGGCCACATCAGCCAGGAAAGAATTCTCAGAGGTTTTTACAAGGGAAATAAGGGGGAGAAAGAAAGACATAAAAAATTTATCAGTCACTTAAGTCATCAAATGAGTTTTCTGGTATTAAACAGGTTTTAGAATTAAACTCACTTTCCCTTGTGAAAACCTTTAAATGACTCCAAGCAAGAAACAGCTTGGAGATACAAGGCAAGAGTTTATTGAAGACTCAACAATTTTTTGACCCATTGTCCTACCGATTTTTGATTGAGTTCATCACTAAGCAGTTCATACTCCTTTGCCTTATCTTCTACTTCCTGAGACTTCTGATCATAATTGACAGCTAATTCTTCAAGGGCTTGTAGCACCTCTTTCACTTCCTCTTTAGAGGCATCATTTTCAGCCTGAAGGCGATTCAATTCTGCTTGCAGGTTGTCTTGGTCCCTTCTGGTTGATGCTAAAAGCTACAATGTTGATAGAGATTTATTTAAAACATGTCACCACCACCAAGAATTCTGCATTAACAAGTGAAATCTTAGTAATGCTTTCAACTGCTGTAACTGTCTATATCTGTATTTTTATGATGCCTAGCATAACAAAACAAGGACACTGAGGACAGATAAAAGAGAGGTACATTTATATAGAATTCTTCAGCTTCTGAAGTCTGCAAAATGGAAATGATTAAGGATGAAAGCACTTAAGACCAGCAACTGCAAATGTGCATGAAGAACTGCAAAAAGGTCAAACACTACTCAAGTCTGAAATTGTCAACAAGCTGGGGATTAAACTTTCAGCACTTTAACACTGTTAGCTGCTGAAGAATAGCTAGAACAAAACGAAGAATTGATAAAGATGCAGGTTTAAGTAAAGCGCAAATAACAGCTCCAACTTCCTGAGTCCTAAATCCATTTCCTTCTTGCCCTACGCACCAAGATTTTTTTTTTCATTTTATTTTTTAGACTTTGTAAACATAGAATTATTTGCTCTGATATCTTGGCGAAATGAAATTACTAGGTATTTTCCGATATATAATTAAGTTATATCACTGATAGCGTGCACATACAAATATTCTAGCAAGTGCAGCCTGAAGTAGCACTTAAATACTTCTCTTTTTATTAGGGACAATCAAATTCCACGCATACCCCCACCCACCATCTGTCAGTACAACAATATTGACAAGAGTAAACCATAAAACATATTTCTTACAGCAAACCAAGGTTTCTTAAGTTTTGACAAACTGCTAGCTTTGTAAGAAGGAAACAAGAGACTGTGTCTTTGTTTAAAGATTTCAGTTCCTTCTGCCTTCATGGATACTCAAACCTTGAGTAAACTGACTCAAACGTAGCCAGAAGCACAGCACAAGCAGGGAGAATGAATAAGCAGATCATTTCAAGTCTGACTTAAAAAAAACTATTGTACGGTAATAATCAACCATTTTACTCCCTTGTTGTAAACTACAGCCCATTCAGAACATCTCCAAAAGAAAAGTCAACAAAAAGCAGTACATAGACGCAAAAGCAAACTCACCTCTTCCTGATCCAACATTTGTGTTTTTAGTTTTTCTACTAGCTGGCTCTGCTGATTAATTTCTTCATCCTGCAGTTGAATTAAGACTGTGTTCAATACATTGACAAATATCACTGAGAAATAATAATCTAAGAGAAGGCAGCATCAGGTATCTACCCTTTCTAAATTCTGAGACCATTAGACAACTCAAAGCAATAAACATAAATATTTTTGAATCACAGGCTGATCCATTAACTTGGTGTATACGTATAAAACACTATGGTTCAAGGACAAAATTATGCCTGTGCTTCTGCAAGTCTTCTCCAAGTTGTTCCAGCTTCCAATAAATAAATCAGATATAATTAAAAGATTTTTCATATTCAGTATTACTGCTTTAGTTTGAAGTTATGTTCAATGTATGCACATTTTATTTGAAAGTAAGTAACTTCCAAATACCTTTTTTATTCTTTATCTACTCATGGTTTTCCTCCTTTTGGTAGCATTAATCCAAACTATCAGCTTGGAATGGCATACACCCAGAAAGCAGAAAGGCTATTCAAGATTCTCATGAGCTTTTTCTTTTTTTTTTTTTTTTTTTTTTTTTTTAAAAAAAAAGTTTTTTTCCCTCCCATGTGCACTTTTGCATTCAGTACACTTTTTAGTACTTTCAGCAAAGTGGGGAAAGCATCTAAGAATGGATACTCACTTAGTACCAGATGAAGCAATTTTGATATCTCTTAATTAGAACTTCAGAAATAGAATAGGTGCTCTTTGCAAATATTTAAAGAAGCTGTGCTAACAAATGAAGACTGGCAAATTAAGCATTACATAATGTAGCTCAAGACATATTTCCGAGATGTCTTATATTAAATAAGAATAAGAATGGCATACCTTGTCATCCAGTTGTTTGTATAGTTTAGCGATTTCCTCCTCACATTTTCTTCTCTCAGCATCGGTGAAATTGCCAGTTACTCCAATTGTGGTTGCTGGTTTATCATTAACAATAGTAATATCCTTGTCCACTGCAAAAGCTTCTAAGTTGGCCTTCTCCTTGTCAAACTGTTCATCGACAGGTACAGTCTCCCCTTAAATAAAGGAATATAAAGTATTTTTACTTTGATAGGTAGACATCTTTACTGCTAAACTATCTACTTTCTATTTAAGAGTATTTGTTCAGTTTCACTTTTACCCCTTTATGTTCATTAACCCTTTTCTGATGAGAATACTTGACTGACTTCACATAAACGCCTCACACTCTAGTTAAGGCACTTCTCTGGTAAACTAACTACATTCCTTAGTGCCTTATTACAAAGCATTTTACACAGTCCTTGGATGATGTGGGCTCTTTCCAACATTCCAGTATCTTGTGTCAATATTCTTAAAGCATAATACTTAACTTTTCAGGTGTGGCCTCATACCACCTCTACACGAGACATGAAAAAAATCACATCCCACTCAACTTAAGTGAGACCCTTTTTTTTTTTTTCAGATCTACTTTAAAATGTGGTGCAGGAATTGTCTGCATGATTGCAAAGTCACCTTCTGAAGCTGTAAACTCCAGCATACATCTGTAAGTAGGGTCCACGTTCCTCTTTTTCTGAATTTATGGTTTCATAATTAACTTGCATTTTGCCAGACACTTCAATCAAAAAGAATTCAATCATTCAGAGAGGATGGACACGTATTATCTACTGTTAGCACTTTTTTTTTTGTCTATAGAAGTATTTGAGCTATAAAAAAGAACAAAACCTTATAAGACTGATGAGAATTAGAAACACAGGTAACTTTCATCAGTTTCTGGAATTACAATTAATATATATATTTATCTGGGAGAAGGAATTATATGTGTTTAATAGTTTAACTAGGTCCGGTTCTGCTAGTAAATCAACTATTGAAGAACCTAACACCAACATACTTTCAGACGTTTTTACCAGTATGTGATTATTAAAAGCCGTTCTAATGAAAAACAGAAAGCTCCAATGTCAACCTAATAATCTCAACCTAATATCCCATCATTAATATTCTTACTTCTGTCTGGCATGGGGTTCTTCAGTACTTTTCGCGTCTGCTTTTCTGAAATTTGCATAATACAAATTTCTTCTTACCATTCCGCCATCTGTTGAGTTCATTTTCTAGCCACTGTATGGTGTTCCGTAGAGTCTTGTTTTTCTCTTTTTCTTTCTCATACTTTTTCTTCCATTGTTCTGCAGTGAGCTCAACATTGACACAGACTGTGTTCTTAATGGTCTTTGCTCTACATAGGAAGACAGACCACTGAAACTGTGTTTTTTGTTTTAATTATTTTTTAAGAAAAGAACGTAAGGCTTTTAAGTGAAACTCTCTCATATCACTGGTAAATGTGTAAGCAACTTCCACCTTTTCCAAAAGCTTGTCTCTACTCTGTGCCAATTTAATGTTCTTTCAGTTGGATAAATACAACCATTAATGGACCGAGTAATACAGTAAGCTTTACAACAACTGAACATCTCAAGCTTATTGAGTTAGAAAAAGTTCAGCTGTATACTTTCACCAGAGCTGGGACTGTGCATATCTTTGAACGAAGGGCAGCATTTACCATATCTAACAAACATTTCTCCAACAGAGCATAATACGTTTAGGGTGTAAATAATCTAGCTTAAAGAACTGCTCATTTCACCTAAAAATCCAGTGACTAGATTTCCACTAAACAAAGAGGTATATGAGCTGTAAAGCTCAAATGCATTTAATTCAGGTGACACAAGGTCAGGCAAATCTCATCCAAATGCATCAGCTCTGGAAACAAAGCTACAAGTACTAATAAAACTATATGAAGTTAACATGTAGTTTTTACATTAGTGCTGTACCTTGCTTATCTCAGTAACTCTTATGTACTACCACCAAATAGCCCCCTCCCCAAAGATGAAAACAGAAGAAAACTTAATGGTAGTTAGGAATACACCCCAGCATCCAATATTATGACTCCGATAAGGATCTTTTGCAAAGTCTCATTGGGACCAATTAGTGCTTTTCCTGCTAAGTTACGTAATATTTACTTAACATTCAGTTACTACTCCTGAGGGTTTCAGCATAAACTTAACATCCCCAGAAGGCTGAGATAATATATCAGACTAATGAAGGTGACTGAGATAGAAATATGCTCCTGCAGCTCCTCCAGAAGTCAAGAGCAAGGAACAGTGAATCTACAGAGCTACAGTTGGAAGACATTTCCTGATATCTTGTGCTAGAAATACTATGAGGAAAAGACTTCCTAGATACCAGAAGGAGACCAAACAGGAATTCCGCTGCTACAGAACACAGTCATTACTAAAACAGCTATTAAGTGCCTATATTCTGCCAGATTTTAAGGAGTTCCAAAGTCATCTAGTCTACTTTCCATTAGCAAAGTCTTCTCCAAAAAGCTGAAAACTGTATCACTGAACTAAAATTAAAGAAGTATACTAACAAAAAAAACAGATGAAGTAAATGAAATGCTGATAGCTTCTGTAATCTGCTCCAGTAAATGCAGTGATTAAGCCTAGCATTCAGAAACTGGAATATTAATGTGGAACGTTAGTAGAAGTGTGGCAAAGACGACATGCCTAACCAGGTATCAAATTCTGAGTAGGTACTTAAAAATTCAGTTACAAATTACATAGGAATTTACAAGTATTAACTCAAATGTTACTAGAACACTAAGACAGGAAACAGACTAGAAAATGTAATTCAGTATACTATAAAATAAAGGGTAGCAGACAACAGGCTCTCCCTTATATCTTCCTGAATCCAAAACTATACACTAAACTGCATTTTGAGCCAAAATGCACATGGTCCTTCTTGAAATACTGGCTTCAGGATCCTGTCCAGTTTAAAGATGTTTGTATAGATCACAACACCTAGCCATGTGTGCACTGAAGAATTAAAGAAAGTAAACACTAACTAATTAGGTTTAGGAATCTTGACTGAGTAACTTATTTCTCATTCTGCATTTATTTCTGAGTTTAGTAAGATCAAAATATTGAGGTACACTCACATGTGCAATCAATCAGCAGTTAAGATCTCAAACTCCACATTTTTTTAAGAATGGACTTCGTTTATTGTTAGAGGTTTACTTTATCAGTTGTTGTTAGGCAGGATACACAACTGCACACACAGCGCTTAACTTTTCTTGCGAAATTCTGTTTCTTGTCCCTCTTATCTTTTAAGTCATTTACTCACCTTTGGCCAAAGAGAAGAGTAGATTTTGTTTCAGACTCATTGTATGAAGACGGAGAACAGCAAATAACAATAGTGGTTCTGCAATTACCCCCTAGTGAATCTTGAAGGATTCTAGTCATCTTGCTATCACGATACGGAACATAAGTCTACCAAGAAAACAGTTAAATGAATCAGTTACAGTTTTTCAGACGTGTTATTTACTTTGTTGAAGAGTAGTATTTTATCTAGGTATAGTCTCATTAGAAAGATTAAGTTCTACTTTAATTCATAAAGCATGCAGCTTCATGAATTCACTATATTTGTACAGGATGACAAAGTCTTTTTATGTTTGGTAACTTCTAGAGTACAAAGAAATTTTTGGTGTGTTTAGGTCCCTTAAATACAACTTTATTATTCATCAGTGACAACACAGTACAAGAGTAATATTTGTTTGCAATGTATTGGTGTAACTGGATTAGTTTAGAAGACTCCACACAAATCACTAAGATCAATGGAGAAATTCTTCATAATATATCATTCAGATACAAGCCTTTAACCTTGATGCATACAAAAACAAGAAGAAAACACTTACACTGCTTTCAGCCAAAGCTGAGATGACATTTCCAAGAGCAGATAAAGACTTGTTGATGTTCTTGGCTTCATCTAACACAGCACCTTCTGCTCCAGTTTTACTAACCTATACAATATTTTAATAAGTTACTAGATACATCTGTAAAAAAATCTTCATATTTAATATAAAACTTGAATAATTTCCTCACTTTTAAGTCAGTCTTCCTGACTTTATGAAGTATTCATAAGCCAGCTGCATTAGAATAAGCAAATTATTCCTCAAACCCCATTCCTGATTCACCCTTAGTCAGCGGTCAACCTTAAAAAAAAGACAAACATGCCCACAAAAAACACTGCTACATAACCAGCACTGAATATAACAGGAAGTCTTATTAGCAAGAAAACCTTATGAGAACACAGGTTTTAAATGCTGAATTTGACCTACAGGAATGCTCTAGGAACTTCTGTAGGCATCAGCAGAAATGTAGAAAAAAAGCTACATCCTGACAATTCTATTTATCTTAGCTCTTCTGCCTCACAGCCAAATTTGACTCAGTTCTATAACCCTGCTTTTACTATTCTTCTCATCAAGCTGCGATCATGAACACAAATAAACAATTCTATTTGCTTATGTTTAATGTAACCCAAGACAAGACACAAAAAACTAATTTCTTTCATGAGGGCTTGAAAAATTGCTAAACAAAAGTTTGTTATATACATTGAAAGGAACAAGGCTACAGAGAATGGAGATCTGCAGCCTGATCCTTTAAAGTCTGTTTTCACTTTAGTACCTCCAGTTTCATTCTTATTAAAAAAAGACAAAAACTAAAAAAGATTACCATGAAGAAACATTCAGAATAAACAAAGGATCAGAGATGACAATGTTATAGAACAACGTCAAAGGCAACACTAAGCAGGACAGACTGGAGACAAATAAGAATAATCCCAGAAGGAAAGAAGGAATAACATCAAAAATTTAGGTCTTAAAAAGGTAAATTACAGTAAGAAGGGTAACAGTAATACAGAATAAGCAACATGGTAGATGGTATTTCCTTCCCTTCTTTAAACTACTAACACAGGAAAGCAAGCTGTCGTTGTAATGTTCATCAGAACTTCAAAATAAGGAACTTGGTACCACTACAAAAGAAAATGTAGATATCCCATATCCATAAATACCCTTTTGACTCCAGTACCTGTCTAGCCAACACACCTATACAGTTTTTCTTGCTCTCAGACACTGAAACTGAACTCTAGCCTACTTCCCCACCCTGTGCCATATTTACAAGCCCTCACTCCAGAAATGCAAATATGCTTAGAGGTAGTATTTAAAATCCAGTAAAGACTAGGACCACATTTCAAGATCAAAGTTAAAAAGACAACTCACAGATGACAACTGAACAATCAATATTACTGGAAAGTGTTCAATTGTGAAAAATAGATCATTCTTTAAAGAATGAAAAAGGAATGTAACGTTACCTTTTCACTACCTGCCAAATCCACAAGATAAAGCTTTCCACTTAGCTTCTGTTCTGTTTGAGTATTCTCTTGTTTTACATTAATGAGAAAAATACTATGACTTCGAGAGCTGTGTTCATTCATATCTATAATAAAAAGAAACATATAAACTGTCAAAAATACTTGTATAGCCACTCTAACTTGACTAAATAGTATCTTCCCAACACTGAAGCAAGAAATTTAAAGCAAATGAAACTGAACACAGTATTCTCCCTGACAGTAAAGGTAGAGGCAGCAACCAGTGGTACCACTTAACAGAGTAACAAAGATCCAGTCTCCCTTGGGCTTCTATTAATACCACAAACATGCTGATAAGGTTGGCTAGTCTGTCAACTATGGATGTCACACTTAATCTAATGTATTAGAGCAGAAGGCACACATTCACTATGATACCACAGCACTTTGTTTGCAGTATATTGCATTTAATAGTTTCATGAAAATTTGAACTAGATGGCCAAACTCTCTCACATCTCCTTCTGGTTTAAATACTTACTGCCCCCCTCTACTGTGAGGCATGCAGGGTAAAAACTTGTATTGAACTTGAATTACTTTAAATCGTTAACATAATCTAAGCTGACTGCAATCTAAATGATAATGTCTGTCTACTTCTTTCTTTTAACCATAAACCCTTCATAGGCTTAAAAGGACCAGCTAACTGATACCACAGAAGCAGCTGAACATGAAAGAACACCTTTCTTTACAAATTTGTGCTGTTTCTGTTATTTTGCCTAGTCTCCATTTCAGAAGCTGAACACCTACGAACAATAAAGTGAAGAGGAGAATTTTTGCATTATCAGTTTTGTTTTTTTTCCAATTCCCAATTCTTAACCAAAGACTTGGGATATATATATATATATTTTTTGTAACTGCATGTTCTTTCTTCTCCTAAATAAATGGGAAAAATAACTGACAGACCTCCGTCATTTTCTAATCCTGATTCTTATGGAGTTTGGAGACCCATGACTTGACTCCTTGCAACACAGCTGTGTGCCTCAGGCCAAAACGCTTGGGACAATGGGATGCTGCTTAAATCTGCAGCATGTCTGAATATATATTCTGATCAGCCCTTTTTAGAAGTTGCAACAAAATTGACAAACTGTAGTTGAGCCACTGTGCCTTACTTGTAGATGCATAGGTTAATTGGAACTTCACAAGCTGGTATCCTATGCTATTCCTAACGCAGGACTAAACTTGTTTTCCCCTCTAATGATTTAGAGCTCTTCACTGATCACTTAATTTCTCTTTCCAATGCAAGCTTAAGTAATAGCATCTAACAAGAAACAAATTGAAAGACTTGTTTCTTAAAAAGATGCTGAAACTGCTTGCATTAGAGCTTTAAAACACCACAATTTAGTTCACCATTTTAGTCTGCCCCACTTTTTAAGATATACCAGAAGGTAACCAATAAAGCACTAAAGGAGATAAGGATAACACTTACTTGTAACTGCTACATGTCGGTTCGACTTTCCTTCATCTATAGTATCCATAACTTCTTCTGGACTACATACAAAACGCTCTGTGCAACCCTTTAAAAAAAAAAAAAAGAGCAAAACAAAAGGTAAAGTACCAACTAGCCAGAAGTAAAAGGTATATACTAGAAGAGTAGGAGACCAAAATGGTATCAGACCAACACTAACCTTTACATAGGGAACTCTATTTTTGTCTTCATGAACAGAAAGATTGGTCTTTGAAACTGGAAGAGAAAAAGTTCTAAAGCTAAGGCATCTATGATTTTTTTGGACATTTATTACACATACAAGTCACAGATGTTATTTTTCAGCAACACTTTTCAAAACCAAACATACATTAAACAACCACTACTGCAGCTTTAGTTGCATCATATGGATTAGCTGCACGCTTTCTTATTTTGATGTACCTATAACATATGGACTACTATTAGCACACTGCATATTTATCTTAGTATCACACTACAACTTTTTTTTCTTCACATTTCTCTCCAGACAGATTTACTTGCTATGTTCAATAATAAAAGGCTTACCATCCAAAAGGTCCCTTATTTTATCCAAGTATATTTCAAAATATGACACCTAGAAGTGTGAAGGGAAATACAGATACAGCATAAGAAAACAAAAATGCTTAGCTTTTCAACCACAAAGATCCAGTATGATTATTATGAACTAAAATACACCGTTAGGAAGAAAATATTTTTATCTAAAGCTTCAAGCACTATCAGCACTTCCATTGGTTATCAATATAACCACCATCACTGTTTAATGGAAATGAGATTGAAATGTTAACTTAATTTGTTAAGAAGTGCCATTTACTTCTGAAATAACATTTAGATTTTCCAAACTACAGGCATTCGAAACAGATAAAGAACATCAATGTAACCGCAGACTACTTGTAGTTATAACATAAATTAAATAATTAACACTAAAGAAAAGTTTACCTTAATATGAAATTCAAGATTCTCATCCATAGAGTAAATATAATTAAAAATGTCTTGCACTATTCTTGGAATAATTCCCATTCCATCTGGGTCGTGAAGCTTCCCCTTATTAGAAAGAGAAACAACAAAACATTCATACTTAATCCAACAGCACCAAGTACTTGAAGGAGAAACAAAAAGTCAGACAAGCTAATTTTAAAATGCTGGCAGGTACAGTGTACTTATGTTATCTGTAGAGGAAATGTCTGACCGCCCACTTCGGCCCAGCTTTTGCCAGGAGCTCCCAAACAGCTAAAAGTGAGAAATCTACCATGAATGATATTCTTGTGTTTCTAAAGCCAGCTACTCAGGGCTAAATAAATTCAGTAATTGCCATTCTCAGTCCTCAAAAACATCTTGGGTATCCAAATGTTGCAATGGAAAAGAAAATTGAAATGAAAGATCTGGATGCCCCAACTCTGGAAGCATTCAAGGTTAGGTTGGACAGGGCTTCAAGCAACCTGATCTACTGGAAGATTTCCATGCCTGTGGCAGGGGAAGCTGGAACCAGATGGTCTTTAAAGGTCCCTTCCAACCCAAACCATTCTGATTTTGTGATGAAAATAGAGGACAACGATATTAAGATAAAATTATTTCAAGATTCCTTACTTCCATTGTGTGTGTCTTTCCAGATGATGTTTGCCCATAAGCAAATATTGTACCATTGTACCCCTCAAGTACATCTAGAAGGAAAGAGTATTTTCATTAGCGTTAATTTCCTTTAGAAGGAAAGTCAAATGAAACAGAAACACAAGCAGACAGTTTCTAACACATTTATCAAGTTAAATCATTCCACGTTTGGGAATGATGTTCCTCCCTACCCCTTTAAATGTAATAAGCTACCACTGACTCTATTTTAGAAGTTTACTCTATTAGATTCCTTCAGCCAGAAAAATCAAGACTTCGGAGTCAGGAACAAAAAGGAAATCAATACAACTGCTAGGTTGAACAGATTGCCTTTGACAATTCAGAGGAAGAAATCATACATGAGAACATTACGGTATTTGCTGCCTTCACAGTAAAATTTAAGTGTCTGATCGTTAAGGCAATAGGCTATGCCCTAAGTTTCAAGTACCTTACCCTTCA
Source organism: Anas acuta (assembly GCF_963932015.1). Classification (NCBI taxonomy): domain Eukaryota; kingdom Metazoa; phylum Chordata; class Aves; order Anseriformes; family Anatidae; genus Anas; species Anas acuta. The sequence continues at coordinate 15,552,081 of NC_088980.1, read as the reverse complement.
GCCATAGGTTTGTATTTTAAATCATGAATGAACCAACACCAAGTTTTAAATTGAGAAGTAAGGTAGTTTTGTTTGTTTATTTAAAAGTCAGTTACTGTGGAATCACATCCAACAAGCAAACAAAGAGAAACAAAGATTAGATTTTTAGATGGGGGAAGGGGAGCAAAGGGGCTGGGTACGATTCTTAGTTAACTCCATTTTTTTAAGGAACAAACTTCTGATCTAATCCTGATTACTATTTAACTCACTGAAGAGTTAAATGCTCGCAGGAGCATGGATTTTTTTTTTTTTTTACAGCAATTCATTTTTCTGATGATTAATACGAGTTTGAAAAAGAATCACATCAAAAGCCTCCTTTAAACTGTGTATTAAATTAAAAAGCTAAGAAAAGTTCAACAGTCTACATATGGTTTCTCAAGTTTCCTTTCATCTTGCATTCCTCCAAACTAAAACAATTGTAGGATGTTTTCTGATACCAATAAACAAACTCCTCACAAGTTATTTTCAAACAAAAGCCAGTCTTTTATTAATTTCATACCAATTGTTTTAAGCAACCTTCTACAGAGATTTTTAAAAATATAACAACAGGTAAATATTATCAAACATGGCAAACAACTGAAACAGCATTTTTTAGCACTGACATATCAGCTCAACTACAGAGTGATTTTATACTGCTATGAACAATGTTGGCTCTTATTAAATACTGCAAGGGAAAAGGGAAGCAACAGAAGTATTACTTTTCAACTTCAAAATCCACACAAATATGACACAGCTTGTTCCACCTTACCTTTGACAATCTTTTTAGCACAATCATTGTATACTTGTTCCTGGGATGTGTTTGACTGGAATACACGGTCAAATATATATGGCTTGGACTGTAGAAAGAGACACAGAAGAATTACTTATGAAAAATCCTGTAAGTACAACTGAAAGGTGTTTGTTCACATAGTTTAGAAGTAGCCTATTCAGTCTCAGTCCAACCTTACGTTTTATTTTAAGTACTTCAAGGCTGTAGTGAGGAAATCGGCTTATGTATGTAGTTGTGTTGCCTAACTCTTCACAAGCTTGCCTACAAATAAGGCCTTGAATTAAATATATTTGGTTTCAAAGTGCAACCTAAATAGTTCTCCAAAACTGTTCTGCCACATGACCTCAACTTACTTGATTTACAATGTAAACCAATGCCTAGTCTGTACATCTGAGAACCCTTTATTGTCTTCTTTATTCTCTTCCACTCCTCTGGTAGTGTGTTTACTCTGGTAAACCCAAATTACTAAGAGCAACTTACACCACATCACACAGAATAGCTGTGTTCATAGTATTCATTAAAAACCTCAAACCAAAAGAAACACTGAGATCACCTACAGTCAGCACAAGAACTATTTCTCCATACACAATAACCCTAGAATAAAGCTCCATAAACAGAAGGAAAAGGCCACTTTGGGGGAAGGGAACCTTTCACAGAAGGCTCATTTCGGAAGACCCCAGAAGAGGAAGCTCTGACATAGCTTTCTGAAAGGAATGCTGGATTCTTATAACAGTTATAACCAGCTGACAGACCATTAGGATATGAATTATTATGCTCATCTTAAGCTGAAGTTTTCATAGCATTTTTGGACCTTGATTTAGCATCTTTGCAGACAGCCAAGGTTTACACAGGTTCTAAATCAGTTCCTGCTGCTCAGCTCACTGCAACTGTTAAGTGCTCCATTTTGCCTAAATTTAATTCGTCATCATCCTGTCCCTCCCTCCCCCAAGGATACTCTGGAACTGCCTCGCTGGCAGTGAAACAAGTCTAGTTTCCATCTTTCGCCCACCCACCACATTCCCCAGCCTGACCTTCCATTTGCCTTTTAATAATATCTAGCAGAACACCAAACAAAGCTCGTTAGATCCAACGCGTATCCATCTGCTTAGAGGGCTCAAATTCAGATAGATGAGCTCTCCCTTGGAAAAAATAAAATAATTACAGAGTTCACTGCGTACATATGCTTAAGAAACCACAAGACTCAGTAAGCTAGAACTATCCCTAAGGTGCTAAAGTCTGCCAGAACATTTCTTTCACAGAGGGGAAATCACAAGCCTTCCCAATTACTCATTTTAGCTTTAAAGGCACCTCCAATTCTTATGTTCTAGAGGTAGAATAGATGCCACTATATACACCAGAAGACAAACAACCAAGTCCAAGTAACCCTCAGGTAAGAAAATAAAGGCTGAGAACACGTTATGTAAAAAGGTTAAGTCACTGTGGAAAAGATAACACTGGCCTTACATTTTCTCTCTCACGAGCAGCTATTATTTCAAAAAGCCTTCAACTTTGCTGCAAGTAACACTGCAAGTTACCCACACGGCAAAACTTTAGGCAGATTTGTTTCACGCTCAAGATCATCTGTGTTTGTATGAGTCCAGAGAAGGCCACGAGGATGATCATGGGTCTGGAGCACCTTTCCTGTGCAGACAGGCTGAGGGAGCTGGTGCTGTTTGGCCTGGAGAAGAGAAGACTCCAGAGAGACCTTATGACTTTGAACAGATGAAGGGGGTTCATCAGAAAGATGGGGAGTGACTTCACCAGCGTGTGGAGTGACAAGTTTTTAAATTGAAAGAGAGTAGATTTAAATTGGATAAAAGAAATCAATTTTTCCACAGTGAGGGTGGTGAGGCACTGGCACAGGTTGCCCAGAGAAAGCGTGGATGCCCCATTCCTGGCAATATTCGGGCAGGCTGGATGGGGCTTTGGGCAGCCTGGTCCAGTGAAAGATGTCCACAGCAGAGAGCCTGGACTAGATGATCTGTAGAGGTCCCTCCCAACCCAAACCACCCTGTGACTCTATGATCACTGCAAATAATCCATGCAACGTTAAATTTTATTAGCTTAAATTGTTAAGTTCTCCAAACTATTATCTAACTATTTTCAGGAGTAATAACTCCAATTAAGTTGCATCTTCATAAAATTTTCAAATATTTTAGAAGAATACGGGAAAGTTCATGGACAGGATATTTGGACAGTTTATGTAACCACTATTAACAACACTACCTCCTCACAAATCCCAACACAACTTATCTTTGCTGTCCCCAACAGAGCATGACAACTATGAGAACAGAAAAGTCCATTGAAATGCAAACATTTTCCATACTATATGTGTTTGAATGTACACACATTTCATATTTCTATATTATTACAGAATATATCCAATGCCAAACAGCAGTTTTTTTATTCCCTTCAAAGAAATCCGGCTAAAAATAACTAAATGAATGAAACCAGCCCACTTCCCAGTACAGGAAGATGCCTTGTTTGTAATCTACTGTACAAAAGACCTGAGCTGGTCTGCAACTATCCTGCAGCCTACTGGTTCTGAAAAGCTTTTCTTCTCTAAGTTTTAAATGCTGTTCAGAGGCAAGGTCCTCCCCAATGCACACACACTCTTCTGGCAAACGAAGGCTGAATGATTTACACTCTTCTTTTTCATCTGTGTAAAAGGAAAATTTAGTCTACTAACTCAAGACTAATCCCTAGACACAGAATACTTTGAGACTAGTTACTCTAATTTGGCTCTGTTCTCTTATGAAGGCATCTGAAAAGTAACTTGAGAGTATCTCCTAATTACTGTCTCTTTTCATTTACAAAGTGTTAATATAAAGAATAGTGCACATGATGAATGCCATAGATTAGTACGATGAGGAAGCCAAGCTGCAAGGACTTCACGCAGGCAATAATGCCTTTAATTGGAATCTGTCACGTGCCTCACAGCTTTCCCTGTATAAATAAAAGAGATCAATCTCCCTCAACAACCACTACCAACTACAGAAATTAATTGCAACCCAAAGAATCCTCAAAACCAGCCCTGTTCAGACCCCATCCCTTGCGGGTGGTGCGTGATGTATTTGTTTACATGCCCTCAGCATTACACTTTTCTAGACGAAGCTCAAATACAACTTCAAAGCATTCAAAACCCCAGTTACATCCCTTCCTCCCCTCCCAGCCTGCAGTACATCTCTTTATCACACCTGTGACAAACCCACATCAGAGGCACGTCCCTCCTCCATCATTAGGGAATCAATACCTCCCCAAGTAGGTTTAACCAAGCAGGTTCCTGGATAATTACATTTAAGAATACAAGTTACTCCCACCTAGTGGTTTCACATCAATGACACCTGCATACCATGTTTTATCACTGCTCTTACAGTCTACTTTCTGCTGTAAACAAAGCAGGAATAGTATCACACAGATTACCCTGCCCTAGAAAGCCTGGTCATTACCTTTAAGGGATTAATCAAGACAGATTAAAGTGTCAGATATTTTTTTCTGCATCAGATGCCTTTTCTTCCCCAAGAAGTAAACAGTTGGATAACATGAAGGTAATGAAAATATAAGAGGCCCAAGCAGCATTACCACAAGACATCCACAGTGGTTGTAGCAACGTATTGGCACTAATGGGATATGATGCTGCTTGACATACTCCAAAATTTTCAGCAATCCTACTAAAACCTACAAAAAAAATTAAACACATGCCCTATAAATGACACAATGCATCAAGCAACCAAGCCGAGCCTCCCACTTCCTCTCTCCAGAGAGGGGATTTGACACTTACATTCACTCCTTGCCTGGCGTTTGTTCTGCTATCAGCCAGCAGCCAGCTCTCATAGCTTTGTACTAAAGGATGTTGTCCCACAGCAAAAACTTTGCAAGCACTCAGAAAGAACATCTGCCTTCACGACTGAAGCAGTAGCTGACCTGAACATAGGGTTTACATTCAAGCAGAGAGTTTTGCAGTTAAAGACCAGCTGTTAACCTCCTCTTGCTATAACAGACCACTGAAACACCACCATACCTGCCCTAACTTCGCCTCAGAGGGAGGCTGAAGCAAGAAGTAACGGGCCTACCTCCCTCCTTTACATTTTGCAACTTTAGTGTTCTTCCCACGAGCACAAAATACGTGAAAAGAAAAGCCTCACACCCCATGATCTCTGGAAAGTATGATGTCAAATACCTGACTCAGTTCTTCCCATCGCTAAGCTAAGGTATTACTGCTTGAACACACCTACCAGGGCTTTCTTCTTGTCCTAGCTCTACGCTTAGGAAACTGCAGCTGATACGGAGCAGTTAGTGAAATACAGAGCAGTTAGCCAATCTCTGCTCTTTCTGCTTCATTTTACTTATTTCTGTGCAAATATTGCACTTGAAGCATCAACACGAACACAGTTAATTTTTGCAGCAGTTATTTATTATTGAAGAAGGACTAAAACATCAGATTTTAATCACAAAAAAGTGACTGCAAACTCCATTTCCAGCATGAAAGCAGAAGTTTTGGAACAAGAGTTTGAGCAAAGCTTTGCTTTAGCACAATGTTTCTTATAAAGATAAGTCAATGCTGCTAGCATAAGAACAGTCACTGAATTTCAGAACAAAAAATAAACACGAGACAAGCAAGGTGTTTCAAGCAAGTGGTACAGCAACCACTGAGCATCATCCTTTAAATATCACTGTGGGAGTATTTGCTTTCTGTTAAATTGTCACACTGGTATATTCTGAAAAATGTCTCCATTATCCACCACTTCATAGAAATACTAAAAAACAACACTGAAATAACACCATTGTTTCAGCTAAAGATTATTTTTGATTTATGTTTTAAGTTGTACTGCAAGCACTAATTATTTTGTGTTTCTAGTCAAGTGTGTGCTTTTATTCAAACTAGTAAAATAACAGAAAAGTTTTCAAGAACATACTTTGCTTCTTACATTTACATGGTCCAGCACAGCCTTTCTGGCAGCAACACACATGAATGACATTTTCCTTTTGAATAATCTTGTGCCAAAAGCTCCAGTAATAACAAGTGATCTTCATTAATCTGACTCTAATGCAACTTAAACCTAGCTCTGCTCTCATTTACTATCCAATATTAGTTAAAAAGGCAACAAAAGAGAAAGCTAAATGTCTCGAATTCTTCACAGTGGTTACAGCTTAAACCTAGGAAACAGGACTTTATACAAATATGAGAATACAGGCAGGCAGATTTTTTTTTTTAAGCCATAAAATAATTAATATACTATAATCATGACTTGAAACATCTGGAGGACAAAGGGATACCGCCTATTTGTATGACTGTCCATAACGCCTCACCACTTCAGCCATTTGATAGTAGTGTTTTCAGTTTAGGCGTCAGTCCGAAAAAGACCAAGTGTGACTGTATTCAGTGATTTATCTTTTGGACAGTTGTGAGATAAGCAAGACTGGGTATAGATATGTTTTTTTAAAAAAGGTGCAGATATGCTACGCAGAACTACAAAGTTATCCAGTCTCGAGTAGTTTTACATTTAAAGAAAACAAAGGACAATCACACCTATTATATATAGCTTTGCTGTTCCTCTTTGTTCCATCTTATTCAAAAGCCTGAAACTCATGAGCAAGTTCCTATCAACTGCAGCATAAATGTAGATTTATCATGTTTAACATAAACATCATATACTCATAACAAGCCATCCCTTTGTCCATTTTAACAGAAGCCTTTTATTTACTTAAGGGAAAGAACCATTTAAAAATACTTTGCCATGTATTAAAATAGAAAAAAATCCTTTAAATTAATAATGTAAAAGCTCTTTACTAGCTTAAAAAAAAAAAAAAAAAAAAAAGAGAGAACCCATGGAAAGATAGCACTTTGTTCCAAAGTCTACTCTTCAGAACAGACGGACACCACACGTCCCCTCAAATTGCTGCTATGCACTAGCTACAATTAAAACAAGCATTTTATCTAACACAAATGAAAACAACTCACTTGTCCAGAAAGACAACCAGGCCGTAATTACACGGGAGCTAGGGAAAGACGGGGGAAGGGAGGACAGATAGCTCAGAGATGACAGGGGAGTCAAGGAGGGAGGAGGAAAAGGGTTTGGCTATAGTCACTGATCTGCCTCCCCACCCTCTTCCACAGAGGAGTCAAATCCGCGGTCTGCTACAGGCTCTGCTTCCACTGCCTCCTAGCTTTCACCTCCTATCTGCCATTCCAGGCAACTCCCGAATATTATTAAAGAAGTCCTCACTGGTTCAGCATAGACTTGAAAGGTGAAAGTCCTTTGGGCTGCTCAGTTCGAGGCAGCTAAGGAAAGCAGCTATAAAAGTGGCTCAGCTGCTGTTCAACAGGCAGCCAAAATCACTTGCATGAATAAATACGGAAATCAATCAGCTGATGGCAACCAAACATTCAGCCTGTGGAGGAATGTTTTTAGAAACTGTTTCATGTGAAGACCTGTTTCTGTTACCATCCTCTCTTTGGTAATCCCACAACACACAGGAGAGGTGGTTGACTACATCATTAGGTTGGAAGGTCCAAGACTTTGCAAGATCTGTCAGCTTCTTTAAAAAAAAAAAAAAAAAAAAAAAGTCCATAGGTTAAAGTAATCGCCTGAACAGTTTTCGATAATCTAGTTCCAACTTTGAGAACGTCAATCTTGTCCTATATCCACTATTATAAGAAGTCAAAACCCACAAAACAACCCTATAGTAAGATTTTGTGAAACAAAATTCAAATACTGTCACTGCTATCCAATCTAATAATTTTAGGTGGTTATATTTCTAAAGTCAGACACAGCAAGTGCTGCATCTGGGACCACTGAAGGATTTTTTAGTTTTAACCAATGCAGAAAACACCAAAGGGAAATTGTAACTCTAAATATTAATTCCCTGCCAAGTCCCAGCAGAGAGCCCCACATGATCCCTCTGGAGGGTACCATCAGACTGTTCTACACAGATTTAGTGCTATCTCAGCCTAATTTACATTTCAGATATTTTTTAAAGTGTATTTAGAGAGCATACAAACAATGAACGCTTTTTTTTGGTCTCTCTAGCCCATGAGCTACTTTAAGAAGATATGGAAAAATTGTTTTAAAAAAAAAGTCAGAACACATCAAGGTTTCTAAAACTAATCTTGGATTTTAAGCAGAACATACACTGTCATAATGAATGGATCCTCAATGACTGAAGTGAGATCACTTATTCTAATTAAATTTTCCAGGTTTGGTTCCTTACTCTGAGGAATCTACCTGTACAACTTAAATAAGAGATATACTCCACCACACTGACTTGCCAACTGAAGTAAGTCTCAAATTACCTCATTTCATGAGCTTCCTGCCCTTCTTGTAGCTCCAGACTCATTGAATTCCGTATTTTATGGACAAACGTGGTTGAACTTTAACAGACTAATATTAAGTGCTTGATACTAAAAAGGGGCACGTTGCTAAATTGCCTTGCTTCGACTTCAGGTACAGTGAAAGAGGAAGCTATTGTTGGTAGCCTCAAGAAACAGTACACCACAGACTAAATTTAAGCCTGATTGTAACTGAAATCTCCAAGTTACTTTCACCAGCCCAAAGCCAGCAATGTGTCTAGAGAAAAAAGTATTTATATGAAAACACAAGTTACAAGTTTGCAAAAATAAATACTGTGAATAAAGTGCTTGCACAACACCAACCAACCCGAGCCATGAACCCCCGTATTTTAAATTCCAGCTCCCCTCTGCAGCTGAATGTGACACGCTGCACAAAAAGGAGGGGATTATCTTCTCCCCTGCAAGATTCTGATTGTTTTATAACAGGCCTCGGACTTCACAAGGCGGCTTAATTAAAACGCATTTATAGGCGCCTAATAAGCCAAATGATCTCAGTTTATTCTGGCTTGAAGAAAAAAAAAAAAAAAAAAACAAAGTTATCGGCCGATGGCTGGTTTACAGCCGAGGAGCCCCGACGAGCCGCAGCCCGCCTTGTTCCGCGTCTCCTCACACAAAACCTCTCCTCAGGCGGCCGGGGCCGTGGCAGCAGCCCCTCTGCTCGCACTTTGCAGGCGTTCAGCGGCCAAACCCCCTGAGGCCGCCCAGGCCGGGCTCAGCCTGGTCAGGGGACGCCCCGCAGGACACGGCCGCCCCGACGGCTCCCTCAGCGCCTCAGGGTGCCTCAGGACGCCTCAGGGTCCCTCAGGGTACCTCAGGGTGCCTCAGGGCGCCTCAGGGAGCCCCCCCTGCCCGCCGCCCCCCTCAGCCACCTCACGGCTCCCTCCGTGCCCACCCCCCCCACCCCCCCGGGTCCGTGCCGCCCCTCACCGCGATGACGACGGTGTCGTCGCCCTGGAACTTGGCGATGTACTTGTCGCCGCGGGTGACCTCGGACTCGTTGAGGGGCCTGAAGCGGCACATCACTTTGATGTTACACTCCGCCGGGTCCGCCATCTTAGGGCGCCGCCGCCCGCGGGGCGCTCAGCTCCGCTCCGCTCCCCTCTTGTCCCCCCTTAACCCCCCCCTTCCTCCTTTCACCGCCGCCCGTCCGGCTCCGGGCGGGGTCTCTCAAGACAGCTCCGCCGCCGGCAGGCCCGAGTCCGCCCGTGCTGAGGGGAACGGGGAGCAGGGAAGGGCCCCGGCCGGCCGCCGCCTCCCGCTCTCACTCCCGCCCCAATATGGCAGCCATGGCGGCCCCGCTGCCGGCCAGCCCCGGCCCCGCCCCCTCCCCGGGCAGAGCAGGGGGTGACGTCACCCTCCGCAGAGCCCCGCCCCCCGCCCCGCCTCGGGGAGGGCTCGGGGTGAGGCGGGAGGGCCAAGGCGCATGCGCAGAGGGTGCCGTGAGGGAGGGGCGGGGCTGCGGGGAGGGGGTTGGGTCGGTGAGGGGCGGGGCTCCCTCAGGAGCGGGGGGTGGGCTGTGAGGGTGGTCCCCTGCCCTCATTTTGGGGGGAATTGGGTTTGGTAAGGGAGATCTTCACCAAGGTCTCCCAGGTGAAGGCTTCAGGATGTTGAAATCTACATCCACATTTCATGGATCCACGCCCGTATTTAGTGTTACAACCGCCCTTTGGTGGTTTGTGCGGTGATCAAACCAAACAGCCCTTCGGTGGAACCAGGTGCAGGACTTGCCATGTCCGACTTTGGGAAAATAAGGCTGTAGAAACGCCTTTTCAGCACAATTTAAAAACCAACCAAACAAACAAAAACAGCAGTATTTTGTTTCGGTTGGTTGGTTTATTCCAAGTTTTGCTCAGTACTGATCACAGCTCTAATTCTAGTCGACAGAAACTTACGGATTGTAGGCTAAAATGGGCTTGGGTCCAGCCAAACCACTAAGATCAGAGATCTTTCAGATCAGTTTTTCACAGGTTTGCCACCATACCTCCTACATCCCGGAATAGTATGAATGTTCAGACGGGCAAAGTACGAGCTCGCAGCTCAGCTCAGGCTGCTTCCTTACAGAAATCACGAGGTATAATGGAAACGTCTCATATAGTCTAGAAGTTAGCAAGAAAGGGAGATTTTTTCTTAAATTAGTCAATGTCCAGAATGACCTAGAGTACCAATACTTTAATAACAGTAAAAGACTTCAAATTTTACAGGGACCATCTGAAATCAGGCTCCATTTTCAAGGCCCTTTGCAGATGAAGGATTTGAAGGGTGTTTTTACACGTAGGTTAGGTACGCAGGGTGAACATTGCTTCCAAACTACTCCACAGGACAGAAAAAAAAATACCTAGTAATCTAGTTTCATCTGCATTTTTTTACACTCTAATACAAAGAATATTTTTGTGTCTAGTTTGTTATGAGGTAAGCAAAGTCTTCTAGTTTGAGTTCATGTTGTAACAAGTTTATTTTTCTGCTGTAGTTAGTTCTGCAGGACTGTGCAGTCTTATTCAGGGCAGCAATAATTACACCTCCCAGCCTATCAGTACATGTGGAAATAGTTGTCTGGTAAGGCCAGGGTGTTTACCAGGTCTTTAGAAGGTGAACTGCTGCTTCACAACACCTAGCTTGTGATATATGGACATCTGCCTACTGTTCTGTTTATCTGTGTTTTCAATAAAATGTTTTAAACATAATCGTTGTTAGCCCTAAGATGTCGTAAAGCCTATTTCTGTTGATTGCTGTTTTAGAAATTATGAATTTATATCACTCAGTAAGACGTATTAATGTGTCTAATGCAGTTATTTCTGGGATTATTCACAGGCTTATGGTGAGGGATGTTCTTATACAGCTGCTGGGTTTGGGTTCTCACAGATTTCCCATGATAGGAAGGCATTATTTTGATGAAGGGCACGTAACATACTTCTTACTTTTCCAATTCAGTTGCATTCATTCATGAGAAATGAATATGTGCTGGCTGCAAAATCAACAGTTTTATGGCTACTACTCCAAGAAGTGTTTCAGCTTCTGAGACATCCTTTACTCCAGCCTATTTAAGAAACTTAAAGTTCTCGTTATCCATAACCAAAGGGGGTGTATCGTTAGCTACCTTTGCTGACCTGTAATACCCAATGTATGAACATCTCAGTAAGGAAGAAACCTCATAGTGACTTGATTTGCAAGAAAACAGATGTTTGGGCTCAATTTACCTTTTAAATGTTTAAACAGCAAACTTCACAAAGAATAGAAACTCGTGAATAGGTGATTATTCATTTTAATTACGAAGGAAACAAAAAGTACCAGGAAGTGTCAACTATGGAGAAGAAACTGCCCACTTCTAGGCTGTTAGTTCTAGGGAAGCTCATTGGAGAACTGACTGATGGTCTTTCTTATACTGGCTTCTTACATGAGCTCTGCTGGACTAAACAAGCACGTTCTCATATCCATTTCAGGTATTCTGTTTTGAAGTTTCTCTTCTGTGATCAGCTGTTCAAAATATTCAGCATTCATCCTCTTACCAGACCTACTTTAAGTCTGACACGATGCAGCATGCACAAATAGGGCAGGATGTTACCTCTGTTGGCTGTAACATGTGACTTTTGTCTACAGATGTGGTGTCATTTTCTTGAAAACAGAGCAAAGACCAAATATCCTGGTAAATATCCTTCTCACTTTGTCACAGTTACAAAAAGCTCCTCCTTTTCTATTGGAAATATACTTACTATCTTCCATATTGCTATGTAATGCTTTGTCTGTAGCATACATTTTTGGTAATTTACACTAAGAGACTATTTAAAAGTAATGTATTGTAGTAAGAGAAAAATATGCATCAATTGTCACAAAAGTGAATCTTTCTGTTTGGTATTTAAACCCGGTGTGACCTTATAGATCAAATACATTTTCAAAAGAAACATTTTATCTGACAAGTAGTTTCAGTAAAGTTTCTCAGTAAAGAGCGATGTATGTTTCTTCTCATTCATGACCTGGGCAATAAACCTCTGGATTCTTTAATGATTTGCATTCCTTTAGATCTCTGGTCTTTGCTAGCAATAAAAGCATGTTAAACAAAGAGAATTGGCAAACCTGAGCCTTCCTGTGAAGCTGTATCTGGATAATGATGTAATTAACCAACAAAATTGTTTCAGTAGAGTAAAATGATTTGATTTGATCCTAAAAAAAAAAAAGAGAGAGAGAAAAAAATACCTATTTGAATAAATCTTTAAACCAGGTGTTTGTGGAGAAGCAAATTAAAGCTGCTTCCTCCTGCCTTTTTAAAGAATTAAATTCTGAAATTCATCAGTTGACAGTACTTGTTGACATTCAGTGTTCCTCATGCAAACTCAAGTGCTCTTCTCATTTTAATTTGCAGTGTGCTGGAAAAATATAGCACATGACTTTTGAGAATTTAAGGTGCGTTCCAGGTCAAATTTATTCTGAATTTGCAAATCAATTTGTACAACAAAAGAGGCATTAATATGCCTGCAGGATATGCTGTACCTTGGACAAAAAATTTTGTTGCGCATAACACTCTATCTAAATAAAGGCTATTAAGATGATTTATGTACTCTAGAGACATTGTCTGACACTGGAAAAGCATAATTAAAAGTAACAGAAAAATATGGCTCAGGCAGCTTATTCAAATGCATTTTAAAGTCTCTTTACCAATATACTGTGATTGGTCAATTCAACTTCTGGAACTCAATAACTAAATAAATTACTGAGACCAGCAGAAAATTGGCAGTTGAAGTTTAGTGCCTAAGATAGCGCTGAAGTCAAACTAGATTATCTGAAGCTTTCATTCAGTTATGAAATTATAAAGCATTTTTTTAATTTCCAGTAAACAGTATGATGTGGAACATATGTCCTGTCCCAGGCAAGTTTAGACTTTCTTATGAACTAGAAGGATGAAAAAAGCATCTGCTGATATGTGAACAACTTCTTGTCCTAAATACCAGTAGTTCTACAAAGCAGTTTTTGTTTTTGTTTTTGTTTTTTTTTTTGTTTTGTTTTTTTTTTTTTTTTTTTCATTGGAGATGCATAAAACTCAGAAAAACAAACAACAACAACAAAAAACAACAACTCTATCTTATTCCTAATCATCAAGATCGTATTTGGTTATTTCTAACAATGTTAGACTAGTTAGAAGCAAAAGCAAGCTCTAGGAATAATGTCGGGTTTTAGATATTTCACCTTCTTTGTGCAAATTAACACAAATGTTTTGTAACCTGACTACCTAAAGCATCGACTCTGAATTTTCCTTGAAGAAGGAACCTACTTTTGGACTGTGTTTATATTTTAACCATTAAAAACATTTGGCATGTGTTGTCTGAACATCCCATTGTAAATCCCTATTCTCAGTTGCTTTCCATTGTTTATAATCCTTACTAATCACCACTGGATTGTATCTTAGCTTGCTTATTCCTGCCTGAACCACTTTTTTTTATAGTCATGGCAAAAAAGGCTTAGCTGTTTCAAAGAGTGAGATTAGATGTGCATTGTTTGCTTAAAAAAAAAAAAAAAAAAAAAAAAGCTCTGAAAATTATTTCACATGGGAGTTATAGCAGATATAGCTGAGAATCTAAGGATCAAATCTTGTTAGGGAAATCTACGTCAGGGCTCTGCTTTTGATTGTCTAAAACCACTCAAGATTTGTTTACTTTTAAATGGCAAAAAATAATAATTAAAATTAAGGGACACAAGTTACATGGTGAACTTTACAATCAATAATAGATCCAAAGATCATGCATCCTTTAAAGTGTCAGTCACAGCTCCCCATTGATATGACGTATAGATCAGCTTGCTTTAATATTCTAAGTGCTTTTATGTGCCAAAAAGCATCACTCCAATATAATCCCAGTTAGGTCATAACTAATTTGTCTTATTTCTGACCCCAGACTCAGAGAAAGTAGAGAATGGAAAGTAGATTGAATGACAAGGAAATACCGGGCTATGTATAATGATCATACATTTATATGATGTTATTTTCTATCAAAATACATTGGTATTATATATTGTGTATTTCAAAGTATATATCATGTGCTTCAAAGCAGTGTCAGCAGTGGTTTCATATAGCTAGCTATGAGGGTGTCAGAAATCGTGTGCAGTGCCCCATCATTTTGAGAAAGAGAGAGAGATCACTTCAGTCTCGTTTTGTACAGGGCATTCAGCAAGATTTTATGTTCACTGATTTAAAAAAAAACTTCTGATGGTCTTATGAAATCTTCTCTGACACTTTGCCTCCACTGGGATTAAGTGTGGTTCATCAGGCACTTGCAAAAAAAGTCTGCATTCGTGTGTTTTACTGAATTTGGATTTACAGATACCAAAAGAGTAAGCAGACTACTGATGTAGCTTTTCAAAAAACATCTTTTCAATATGTTTCTTTAAAAAGCTGACCACGCACAGCTTTTTACTTAACAAATAAGAAGCATGGTTATATTTAAAATCACGTCTCAAATCTATTGGCAAAAAATGCATTTTATTACTCTACTTCATAAGCTTTGCAGAAGTAATGCTGGAGGAGAGGAATCCAAAGCTTTTTCTGGGTCTTTTATCAACAGAATTATCTCAGTTCTGACATTTATTGTTGGTGACAGCACATGAGATATACAGACCAGAACTGACTTTCAGTTGGAAATTGCTAGGCTGGGAGCACTTCTTAAAGTTGTATGCAGAACAAATTTCTCTGGTGATGGTAAACAAACCATTCGTGGGGGGTGAGAGGATGGGAGAGCTGTGCATCCAAATAAACCTGTTGTATTATCTTAATTTCCTGCTGACCTCAGGCAAACTCACCATCCCGACTTCTCATCTTCCCATAAATGGATGCGTGCCTTGCATGCAGAAAAGTGAGTCTTCGTTAGCTGGAGAGCTGCCCTAAGCAGAGGGAACGGGGTGTGTGTGTGTGCATGCATGCACTTGTAGTTGTCATAGTGCAACTCATACAGTCTTCTCCATTTCCTCCAAGTCATTTCTTCACCAAGCTCTTTTATCATGCCGTCTGCAGAATACGGTAGAGAGGTTTCATCAGCTTTTCAAGTTTTTAGCAAAAGTCTTCTTTTATAATCTGGATGCTTGCCAGATGTTACGGCATGGAGATACTATGTGGAAAAGCAGCGGTTCTTGGTATTCAGAAGCTTTGGTGCCAAGGTGCTGACTTAGCACACTAAGGAGTGGCTGAGTTTTTTAAAAAAAGAAGGCAAGGAAGGAATGAGGCAGGTACTAATCACTTTCTGGCAACTTCTGAAGAGCTTTTGTCATCCTAAATAAACTCCCATCACATCCGTATTTCATTCATGTAGGCAGTCAGTTTCAGCTTTGTTATAGCCATACCCTGCCTACCCAGCCTTTTCCTTGATAAATTTCTTGCTTCATCAATGTCTAGCAGGCATCACAGGGAGTTCAAAAGAAGTATGGCTCTTTGTTTAATCTTTCTCCCCCCTTGCTCTAATCACATTTAATTTTCTCTTCCTTAATTTGCTCTTCCTCTTCATGATGACTCCTATCATGACACCTACCAAAAATGGTGAATAACATGCATGAAGGCAAAGGAACAGTGAGAACAATTTATGAAAATCCTTTTATTTGTGTTATGAAGAAGACATAGATTCATCCTCAAAGCAGACCATAGTACTTCTAAGTTCTTCACTAGACATCAACAGCCTTTTTGTTTTCATAATTGTTTGGAGAACGTTACAAAACATTGCCAGAAAGTAAAAGAAAAAGTGGACTAGTGGAACTGAAATTGCCTTTGTGATTCCCATGCCTCTTAAACTGTTGTGTTCTGATTTGTCCATATGAACGTCTTTCAGAAACAATAGTTTCTTCATGCCTGGCAAAGAATGCTTCCTTCCTCGGTTACAGCTGTGAAGACAGGGTTTGTACTTGCATGGAAAAATAAGGATATTATATCCTCAGTTGATAAAATCTCCATTTCTGGAATCCCTCAGAAGCATTGGACTTGCTGCCAACTACAAGAGAAGGAAACAACCAGAGATTTCAGTAGCATTTATGTCTTTTAAAATGGGAAATCGAGCCCCTTGCAGGTAGCTGAGAGCATGATAAGAGCATAGCTAAGAGCATTGCTTACCATGAGTAAAATTAGAATATTCTATATCTCCTTTGTGCTGGCCGTGAATTTAACAAGCAGCACACAAGGTAATAGATCTCTTCATTCCTCCAAAGAGCATTTAGTGACGTGTGTTTAAGGGTTTACCTTGAAGAGTATGTGAGGGTTGGGATAAGAAGGAGTTGATAGGGAGGAAGCAGAAGCACACGGTTCATTGGCCACTGCAGATTGGCAGATCGGCCTGTAAAAGGTTATTTATTAAAGCCACTGGAGATAGGAAGTCTTGTCTCTATCAAGGAGAGAGCTCAGCAGGTCTGCACAGACCTTATGCCATCATGTTGAGCTGTTCAGGTTAGCTGTTTTTCACATACTTGAGGTAGGTATCTGTGTATATATATACATGCGTATGCTCGAAGTGTGCAGTGATGATCATTGATTCTGCAGCCTGTTCAGAAATGAAATTCTTACAGTTAGAATTTCATTTGCATAAGGAGTATCATGTTTTTTTCCTTCCAGTGCTGATATCTTGTATAGATACAAACTCCAAAGGGGGTGAAGGCAAATTGGAAATTCTGGAAAAAATTTGAAATGAATTTTTGATGAAAAATATTTTCACTCATCCTAATCAGTAAAATGATTGTAGAATAACATGTAAAATGTTTTTACAGATGCACTTCAAAGTTCTTCAGAAGATTTTCCAAAGTGAAGAAGTATTTGAAATTAATTGAATTAACATCAGACTTCTAGCATGAGACATCAACAGTTCTTGTGTGCTTCAGGCCAAGTTTACATTTTTTTAATGCTGCTCAGAGTTAGCAGCATCATAAGTGTGGGTATCAGGGTGCCTTTTGAAGTGTTTTCTCTGGAACAGGCCCTTGCTCCATTGTTACCAAATTCTGTCTTTGTGTACCCATTCATTCTGAGCCTCACCAACATAATCTTCCTTTTTGCTTCCAAGTCAATAACATCGATGCTTTTCATTTTCATCAGTTTTACTCCTCCTGTTTTCAGAGATATCATCAACAACATGAACAACAAGCTGAAGTAATTTTAGCATGGAAAATTTCCACTTCTATTATTATGCGCATTTGTCATTACTCAAAAGTAAATAATTCATACGTATTCACTTTGTAAACTTATTACCAGTATTTTATGTGATAACCAAACCACGTATATTTTTCACTGTTAATAAAAGTTCAGATGTTCAAGTACCTAGTGCAGATATGATTTCCCAAGTTAATTTAAGCATGAGAGAAGAAAGAATATTTTAATCCTTTCCTAATTTCTGGAAATTTTCCCTCTCTAACTATTGCTACTTATCAGTGTTTCATGGTTCACAGTGGCATAGGTTAGTACCAGACCTACTAAGCTTTGAAAAATTTATGCACATATGTATTTTGCTTTTAACTTATGATTTGCAAGGTTAATTGTATCAATCTTTTACATGTGAATTGACTACCTGGAGCACCTGTCCTTTCTGAGTCAGGATGTATGCTGATTACAGGTGCATCAGTCCTACTTCCATTGCTGGAAGGTCTACAAGAAAAAGCGCTGGATGTTATTATTTTAGACTTACATAGTACTTGACAGAATAACATAAGGGTTAACATTCAAGTTCATGTTGTCTTAATATTTTTAAAAAATGAATTACACTCCTGTTGTATTCCCCATGGCTAGATTTCCCTGGGAAAAGATAGACAACAATGGTAATTGTTATAAAAAACTGTAAGTGCTTTAAGATGGAGGTTGATAAGTTTATGGATGGGGATCACAAAACAAGATAAGAAGCACTCTGAAGAAGGAATTAAAACCCAAGATAATTGTTCTTTTGTGTCCAATTTATTAGTAGGGCTAGCACCTAACTACCTGCAGCAGAGAAGATTTCCGTGGTCGTGTTTTAGCCTCACCTTACAGGACTTCTGTTGCTTAGCTCTGGGAGTCAGGTAAGAGTGGTGGGCTTGGGGCTTGGCAAGATGCACTGCTGCTGCTTCTAGGGTATCTAGGAATATCTAAGGAGCTTTTGGACAATTTGCTTCTAATTCTTACTATTGTAAGGATGTTGGGAAATGATCACTCATGCTTTGTTCTTATGGTCTATCAGAGGTACAGCTCTTGTCCTTTGTGTCTTTGTGTCTAATTTCTTCATGTCTTAAGCCTGTAGAGGCAATCAGGAGCAGTGTGCACTCTGAGGTGAGGGATTTGTCATGGAGCAGTCGTGTGGCTCTCCTAAGACTAAGCATCCATTGCAGTGATTCTTGGACTGCCTGGGACATCATTCAGTGACCCAAGAAGTCTTTCTCAGTCCTTTGCTGCTATGTTCTAGACAGTGCTAAGATGTGAAACCAGAGAACAAGAAGCAGTGCTTGTAAGCTTGGAAGTCTCTTTTTTTTTTTTTTAACTCTGAATTGCTTAGAGCTCAACTTGCTTGGCCAAATAAAAGATTTCCTGAGAAATCCCAGCTGAGGATTTTGTGGCTGTTGGGAGTGTACCAAGAACCTTTCTGCTCTGAGTATGAATAATATTTTTGTTTTCTCTTATTTGCATGTAGACCGGGGAAGTGGCAGAGCTCTCTCTCTGGGAGACAAGCATTCCCCTTCTTTCTGTACCTCGCTGCTCAACAGCATGACTTGATCTTCAAAAAAATCAATTATTAGTATGTTGGCTACATCGCTTTAGAATTAACTAAAAATTCCAGTGTGGTATAAATCTTAAGACCAGATTAAGATCACTGGACGCCTGATAAGATATAGAAGATTTTACAGGAAACCCTTTCAGAAAAAGTAATTTGCATTAAATATATCAGAGTGCTAACACCAGTGTGTTCCGGTACACAAAAGTTTATTTTTTTAAATCTAAACAACGTATCTGTTCCGAGAAAGTAAATTACGCGGAAATGGCAGATTTTTACTTTGTAAATCCATTTATTCTGTTTTTGTCTGTACACACAAGTGACAAAGTAATATTGCTTTGCTTTTATTCCTGCTAGACATGGTAATTACGTGGTGGTAGGTAATAAGTTGAATTTTATACCTACCTATATACCTGGTCAACAGAATTTACTGTGTTGCTAACAGGTATATTTATACAACTTAATAAAGAGAAATAAAAGGGAGCCAAGGTTCTTTTTGCTTCAGGGAGGCTTCCTGTGAGGTTACCTGTGTTTGTGGCTTTGATCTCTCCCCAAGGTTCAACATTAAAGTTAAAGCAAAATAAAAATAAACAATAAAAGAGGTCATGTAGACTCAAGAGCTGGAGTGAACTGCCTTAGCCTTGGACAGCCACATTCTGGACGCCTAAAGCTTATCTAGGATGAATGCTGAATTGCATCCTCCTTAAGCAGCAGGAGTTTTAGTCAGATGCTTGAATTTACTCATGGAGCTCTTAATTGCAAATTAGAATCCACCTTAATTAGATTTCCATAAAAAATGGAAATAAAAATTAAAACATGCCTATAGTAACAATGCATCAGTCTCAGAACATGCTTTTTAATTACATGATGAATCTCATATATTCTGCACATATTTTGTGTACTTTTGGGGACAGTTTTCCAATGCAGGATCTGTGTGGCACTCATTTGAACCAAAGTGTTCAAAGTGACAGCGAACCAGATCAGTTACCTCTGTATTTTGCAAAGATCAGACAGAACCCATTAACATGTTATTGATTCAGACTTTATACTGAAGTACTCTCTGTAAAGAGCTCTGTCATGAGTCCCCTGAAAGGGCTTGTTAGACTCTGACATGAGGTATTAGCACACAGAAGATGCAGCCACCAAATGGTATTCACGTAAAGGATGTTAGCCAGGGGCAGGACAGGATGATCCCCAGAGCTTGCTTCCAACCTAAATTATTCTGTGATTTTGTGATAACTGCATTTTGTTTGTGATAACTGCATTGCTGGCACACATGTGCCAGGACTTTCAGTTGTTCCTGTCATCCCTAGTACCACACTTTCTCTATTAACAAAACAAACAAACAAACAAAACCCACCAAAAACTCTGAATTTGGCTTTGTAAGTGTATTAAATAAACATTTCACTTCTATGTTGGAGAGACAAATGCCTGTGGTATACTTGAAAGAAAAATGATGAGCAAAATGGGATGAATCCCTTAGAGACTGACTAAACAGTCTGCCAATAATGGGCAACTGTGCACCTTTCCCACCAGGTTCTGGAGACATTATTAGCAACGACTGCAGGTTAAACTGAATGATAGATAGAACTAATTTAATGAAAACAAATCCTAACTATGGAATTGTGTATTGAAGTTATCTGCCCACATGGTGTTAAAAATGATTTACTCATGTAGTAAATATATTTAATGGACACTGTGCAAAGATCAAAATCCAACATTTCACTGACAGAGCACAGCATATGATTTTCCTTTTAATTTATAGATTGCTTCATGTGAGTATCAGAGTAATCATCTTCTTTGGATGGAACAACAAAGGCAATTGCATGAAAAATAACCTACCATATGTTATTTTGGGGGGCATTTTTACTATTTTCTTGTTGTCCCTAAATACACAATTCATTTTCATAAACTCCAACTTGTTAAAGGGCCCTTATTATCATTTAATGCATTTCAATAATTAAGAATCCAACCTTAAAATTGTCCACATGTTCAATTAAAATTAAATTTAACTAGTAGAGCAACATCAATATTTTGCAATATTTCACTGTTGCAATTGAGTCGTGACAAAACATAAGGAAGTTCAAGATGTGGAATTTGAAGATAGGAAATGGTTTAGTATCCTATCTAATACCAGACTCCTACAGCAGGTAATCACAGTCTGACTCATCTATATGCAATATTACTCATTCAAACAACAGGTAGGCATTCGTGTCCAGCCTTAACCCTGGAGCAATGCTTATGATTTCCTAAAGAATTATTGAGGAGGCAGGGGCTGAGAAAAAGTTGATGAGTAAGACTATGGAAATTTCATTTGCTGAAATCAAAAAATGGAATCATTACTTTGATTGAGTGAATTTCCTTTTGATGTTTTTCTGCTTTGCCAAGCCATGTTTCTAGGTGAGTTGAACTGATGACTGACAAATAAGAACTTAACACTACCTGCATGTGATGACACACTGCCAAAATTCAAGTTCTTTGGCTGCCTTGTATTTTCAAATAATGTTACTGGAGCTGAAGTGCTGTCACTGAAATAATCAGATGATGGATATTTGCCTTTTAACTGTGCAAAGGAATGCAATGGATAACTATCATAAACGCTTCGGTATTTCTGAGGTTGCCGTAGAAAAAATATCCTTTTCAGCAGAACGCTTAATTATTTTGTTAGAGAAACAAGTATCTTGATGACAAAACTTGCAGCATTTGTCCCAACAAGCTGCATCATTTTAAAACACAAGCAATGGATCTGTATGACTGACTGTATTATATTATTTTCACAATATGCTGTTTACCTGCTGTATGACAATCTACAATAAACAACTCCACATAAACTAGCGAGAGTCAGTGAAGGAAACTTTTTCATTCATTCATGTACTATTTTTTTTTCCTAAGGCATGTGCTTTGGCTTCTCAATGTGAAATTATCATCGTCATCAAGATCTGGCAATTCAGGTTGGGAAGGTAGCCAGGTGAACTTGCAGAAAGAATATGTAGGCTTTGCCAAACTCATAGTCATCCTGATTGCTCTGTGTCTACTGGATTTTGTACCAAAAAAACTCCAAGTATTAGCTTTTTACAGTTAGTGGTTAGCTTGTGATTCATATAAAATAAAAATAATAATAATAAAAAAAGACACATCACTTTAAATATCGAGATTAATTGAGTAATCTAAGCTGCAGATCTTTTCCATTAGTTAGAGCTATTTTGCAGATACATTTTATTTTAATCTTACCTTGTATGTCTGTATAAAGTTTGTAAAGAAATGTAGAGACCTTCAGTGTTGAGGCTGCTTCAGTATTCACTGAATCCTTGTTAAAAAAATTTAAAAAACTGCACTCCCAGTGCCCATCCAAAACAGGAACTGCTATTTACATAAGCTTTAATGAACCTTTCCAGAACTTTTCTCCCTTGCATGCCATTTCTCTGCCTGGGTTACAAGTGCAAAAAAAAAAAAAAAATCCCAAGAGCATGGCACAACTGACAAAGAACCAAATGCAGAGCCATACCTCTGATCTCTGTTTTAAGACACAGATCATCTTATTTTAATCCATTTATTGAAGTCTCATACTTTTACAAACAAATTCTTTCTTAATTTTTCCATTTCTTCATAATTTTCTGTTCAACAAGGTAATATCGAAAGCTGTAAGCTCTTCAGGAACAGCTGCAAACAGTTCTGTATTTGATCTGCAAGTACAAGGCATTAGGCATAGGGTTTGTTGATTGTTTGTGGGGTTTTTCTTTGTTCGGATTGGTTTTTTTACATTTTGTTTTACCTCTTCTTTTCTACCTTTATCCTTCAAAGAGCAAAATATCTATATTATCTAAACAAACCATGAAGTGAAGGAGAAAGATTACACACTGGCTGTATGTAGGTCAGCTGCATGTGAAACACCAGTGACAATTCTTTACTCTGATCTATTTGTTTTGAATTGCATTATTTCAAGTTTTTTCAAGAGGCATTGAACAGGAATCAGCTCTTGTTAGGACAAAGATTAGGCTCTCCATTCAATAACTGAAAATAGCAGAGGTTTCAGCAATTTCCTCTCACACTCAAACAGTATTAAAAAAAAATAATAATCAAAATTTTGCAGATTCCCAGGTGCTTTGTAATGGGAAACATCATCTTACACTTCTAATGGTTCTGCTCATCTGTCCCACCAGTTGCAGCACATCCCTGCCAGTTATTTGCTTGCTGATCTGCAAGAAACATTAGGCTGCTTCCCAGCACAGAGATATCTTCAGCACTCACGGTATGGTTTTGTCACGTGTAAGCTCTCTGTGCAGCAGCCAGTGATGAAGGAACAGAAGAGTGACAAAACTTTTGTATCCTACCAGAGGTCTTTTCTAGTTAGGATTGTGATTCTTTAGCAGTGGGAGAAAACTCGTGTTGCTACTCCCTTCCGTCACACAATTGCAGCTGTAATTTCAACAAGTGCAAAAGGCCCACACAGAGTATTATTAAATTTCTCTTAGCTCTTAGTTTGGGTGCAGTGGGACTGAAAAGAATGTAACTTCACAATGTGCCTCAGAGCACAGCACGGCGCCCTTCTAAGGCAGAGTGCTTTTGCAATTGTCCTCTAAAAACAATGTTCCCCTGATTAAAATCCATGCTAAAATACTTTACTGTCTCGGACGGGATTTTTCAATTGAGAGGCAGAATGAAACACTAGAAATTCTTGCTGTATTTCTTTTTCCCTGTCCTATCTTCATCCAAACTACACCCAAGGACTTCACTACTATAAACAACAGCAGTGGGGTTACTGTCCAGCTCTCTGAAAGGGACACAGCATCGCTGTTCTGATCCTGACCAAAGTAACTCAGAGAAGTTGTCAAAGCTGGAACTCATTTTTAATTGAAAGTAAAAAAAAAAAAAAAAAAGGTACTGCTTCCTTGGTGATAGGATTATTCCTCCACTTTAATGCTAAAATAGATTTCAAGGAAAATGTAGATTGTTGATTCATTGCAGGTAGAGTATGGAAGCTGTAAAGAGATTTGACTGTGCTGACAGCAGAGACATGAGAAAAAAAAAGAAGTAAAAATATCCTGAGCAGCGCATGTGGTAATTATAAACACACAAAGTAAGCTTCCCATCGCTATCAGTCCTGCCCTTGCCAACCAACCCATCTAGGCACCGTGAAGGTCTTCTCATGTGATTTCTGTGTGGAGGGCAGCGGTGTTCTCGGGCTGCTAACAACGCCCTCCTTGTATGCCGAGCAGAGCAGGGCGCACCCTTGGTCAGCTGATAGAGGGTGAGAGACCTCTTTAACCAAGAGAAACCCTTTTACGGTTTCTTCTGGGTTGAAAGTTGGAGGAAAGGTTATTTTGAGATTCTATAAATCAATGTGTGTTTTTTTTCTGTTCAACATGAAAAGGAAAATTGACTATAAAATCAGTAGGTGGCATTTGAAGTGGATATATTCTAGCCCCTTCAAAATTTCCTGTAGTAGGGATTAATTGATCAAAAGAAAGATAATTCTTCCAACTGTATCACATGCTTTTTCCCTGTACAGACACAGAAATTTCATGTGCTTTCTCCAGTGAACCCAATCTAATGATGTTTTTCTCTAGGAGTGCTCAGGGGCTATGAATTCACACAGCCCATGTCGCATCCCTCACCCTTCATGGGAGTGAAGACACGAGTGACAAATGGAATAGAGTCTATGGACTGTCTCTGACCTGTACAAGTGTTCTTTTATAGAGGCCAAAGGACCTCTAGTACTGAAGGCTGGCAGCTACAATAACCCTACATCCCCCACTGTCAAGGAGAGAGAGCAGCCAGCCAGGTGAGGGTAAGGATACACACCGAGCTCTCCCACTGGCCCCACACCTCTCCTAGGACTGTTTAGCAAGCAGCCAAAGTTAGCTGGGGACAAATGCTTCCCTTGCCCACAGCGTGTCTCTCATCCCCACCCGCTGAAAGGAATCCTGTGCTTGGCACCAGAACGCCAGCAGCGCGGCATCGCTCCCCCCGCTCACCCTCAGCCCATTTCAGTGCCAGCCAGAGCAGAATTCAGCCACTAAATTCAGATTTGGAAACTTGGAAACTAAGCAGCAGTAAGGCAGTGTTTTGTCTTTACCCGCCAGAAAATAGGTCTTTTTTTTTTTTTTTTTCCTAAAACATGGGTGGTTTTATGTTGTCATTGTTATTTTTTTTTTTTTCTTTTTGATTTTTGCCTGAGTGTCTGGTTAGCAAAGGATTTCATCTGTTCAGGATCTCAGGAACTCTGCTTGACCTCAATTAATGCTTTGAGGAACTAAGCTAATAAGAGTTTCAGACATTACTTTACCATCACAGGAATATGTAGATTAGAAACATGTGCTTTGCTAAAATGGTCTTGGAACAATTTCTACATGCCTTTGTCCCCTCTTGGATCATTATTGCCATTCTTTCTGTGCTGGCATTCCAGAGCTGCTGATTCACAGACTACATCTGGTTCTGCACCGTTCTTGCCAACTCACATCCTGATGCACTACTTGGACACTTCGCTTCTTACAGTCATTCTCCCTCTATCACTGTGTTGTTTGTTTCAACATCCTGTGTGTTATAAATACATTTCTGCAGGGGCTTTCCACACTGTGTTTGATTAGACTATTTCATTTATCAGAAATGAAGTATTTTCTTTATTTCTATCTCTTCTCAGCTTTGCAACAGAGGCTAAGACAGTTACTGATGCACATAAGGAGGCCTGCTGACTTCAGAAAGGTATGGAGTACATGAAGAAATCCACCTAGGAAGAGTCACCAGGCCCATGATCAGGCTCCATTTTGATGCTGGTGATATAAAAACCTGAGCTTTCCAGCTGTCTACTGTGGGCAGCCACTTGGGATTTTTGAAACCTAACATTAACATGTTTGTAGGCTGACATCTACCCCAACTGTCTCATGTTGAATTGTAGCTGTGTTAATTCATTTATAATTATCAATTATTTTGAATCCTTCTGTCATGTTGTACAACTCCTGGCGACAGGACGAGGGGGAATGGGCTAAAGTTGCGCCAGGGGAGTTTTAGGTTAGATGTTAGGAAGAGCTTCTTTACTGAAAGGGTTGTTAGGCACTGGAACGGGCTGCCCAGGGAGGTGGTGGAGTCACCATCCCTGGAAGTCTTCAAAAGACGTTTAGATGTAGAGCTTAGGGATATGGTTTAGTGGGGACTGTTAGTGTTAGGTTAGAGGTTGGACTCGATGATCTTGAGGTCTTTTCCAACCTAGAAATTCTGTGATTCTGTGAACTCAGACATCAAAGACAACACGTGCAATCAGAAAGCAGCTGAGGTTTCTACCTGATTTATAGGTTATTAAGAGCAGGAACAATAGGGCAGTGACTACACTCCACTGTAAGCATGCTGGGAAGGATGCCTCTTGCTCTTTAAATTCCTGTACTAAAACATATGTGAAGTTAAGTGATTTGCCATCCTATGGAGTTCATCTGTTCTCCATCAGAAGTGGTTAAGATTCCATCCTAAAATCAATGAAAATTTGCAAGTAGTTTCAGTGGATCTAGGATTACTTCCAATAAAAATATAACCCTTGCATTTAAACAATGCTGTTTTTTTTTTCATCTCCAGCAAATACCATGAGAGTTCCTCATTGGAAAAGCTGCTTAGGGCATGACTGACTTTTATAGAGTGAGGTTTCCTCCACTGCAGTGTTTAATATGGGTAGCAGCTGTGCAGCCTTCTTCATTCATGGACCTCACAACTCTTCCAGCCTTGCTAAGGGGTAGATGTGAATTTGGTCTCCATACCCTTACCGTCTTTTTGTAGTTCTGTTGAAACTTAGTTATATTGCCAAGGTGGTCATACATTTGGTGGTAAAGGCATAGTGCACTGAGAACAGGATTGGCGAACTCCGAAGCCATTTATTTAAGAAACTGCTTGTTTGTACAGCACTTTCTGTGACGGGCAAAGTCTAAGTGCTGGCTGTTTCCCTAAAGCCAAAACCAGCAGACTTTCAAGAGCCCCTTCTGTAAACTGACACAGAAACCCACTGTTACTGACTTGTAACAGGAGCCATTTTATATTTTGAACGGATGGATATGGGCTAGACACTGGCTACAGTGGTCATTATCAGTAGCACAAATAAGCAACAAATTGAAGATCAAAAGGGTCCTGGGCTTCTTCAATGTAAATGTTATCAGCTGCCCCCAGTTTACAGCAAGCTTTGAAACACCAGTAGCTTTATTTATTTCTTATCTTCTTTTCCCCAAAACGCAGGTTTTTTTTGACAGATATGTTAGAATTTTCACTTTTAGGATTTTTCACTTTCAGGAAATTTCTTGCTAGCAAGCATGTCTCAAGTCTTTGAAAAAATGCAGTACACTTTGCTGTCTCAGGGCCAAAGGACACCGTCTGTGCTTTTTTTTTTTTTTTTTTTAATTTATTTTCACAACTTTTTTCATTGCTTGAATTCACAATCTAAGAACGGAACTGATGGAAGTATATGGCAAGATCTGTTCTTCAGATGCAAGCTGTTCATTACAAGTAAAATAAATTAACAAAAGCAAAAAGTGGAATTAAAGATCCCTGGTCCAGTGCCTATAAGCTTTACATCTGTATGGTGTCCCGCCTCCTTTCTCTGCTTTTCTCTCCCCTGAACACCTGCCCTCAGAAGCCTGAAAGCACCAAGGCTGGATTTCTAGTGGGTCTGAGGTTATCTTGGAAATATGCACTGCACTGCAGGCAGGCCCTACAGGGCCTGAGTTTCTCGAGAAGCCGTGCAGAGCCCTTCCTAAAACACAGGAGGGAGTAGGGGCTGAGCGCAAGTTTTCTTCTTTCTTCTAGACAGGGTCCCAGGTCAGGATGCTACAGGAAACACTGATTTCCATTGCAGGCATCTCTTTGTGAAATTCATCCTGAATGTTTCCAATGTAAATTATTTAAAGCAATAGTGACATTACAGCCAAAAATAATGTCTCTATCAGCAGATAGAGCTGAGCTGAGATCACAGAAATCCCATTTGTCATATCCTGAATAAAAGCCTTCAAGCTGAAAACAAAAAATAGTACATGAGATACTTCTTCAGTGCTGAAAAGAGCCTAGTTTAGTGCTGGCTATAACTGGCAAGACAGCTGTGCTTTCTGAACAAATACTAGGTTACAGAGTTCAGTGCGGCTACTCCGTGCAATAGCTTCTCTATTGGAAGAGTCATGATATCCATGGTGTCTGCACGGGGAAGGGTAACTCGTGAAGACCTGCCATACATCCTTGATGACCAATCCTTTTCTTTCTGTGGAGTAATTGCTACAATCAAATGATGGAGCTCCATTGCCAACCAACATAAAGTCAGTCTTCCGGCAGAAAGTGCGTTCCAGCTCAAGTCTGCGTTGTGTTCTGAATATTTTTTTCTCATACTCTGCTTTTCTGGGTAGAAGTCACTTTTTTGTACTCCCACTGAAGTCTTCTCAAGCCTGGGGCTGGTCAAATAGCCATGCTTACAATAAATTACTAGAAATTTGTACCAGGAAACAGAGCTGGTAGGACAAAGAACAGTAAAATGAACCCAAAAGGCCTAGTGAAGGGAGGCATAAAAACCAAACTCAGTAAGAGAGAGGAGGCTTCTGGGTGCCAAACATGCCATCACTGGAAATCTTCTAATAGTTATGGAATAGATACTTGGGGAAAAAATCAATAAATGGAGCTAAATACCAAGTCACTGTACGAATATATAGTAAGAGCCATGTGAGAAAGGCCACTAAGTCCAGTGGCATGGATATAATTCACTCCCAGGCACTGTGCCAACCCAAGGCCTAATCTCTGCCGGAGTATTTTTGGGCCTGGTCTCTGTGGTTGCTGATGAATCTGTCTTTTTCCATCTTACAGTAACAGGGTGCTTAGCCACAGCGGACACATGAAACTGAACAAGCAATTTATTTCAGGGAATGGGCTTAATGTTCCTGACAAGATGGAAAGTTACCAGCTGGGTTATCTTCTGCATCTAGTCCAAGTCAAATGTTTTTATGATAATGTCTATTAGACCGAACATAACCGAAAGGTAGATTTTTCCCAATATCCATAAAACTCTGTAGCAATTGAGAAAAAGGCCATATATCGTGTAATGTCGTATATTGTAGTCTGTATCTAATAAGGCACAAAGCCTTGGCAGCTTTCTACACACTAGTGACTGCAATTTTAATGCTGGTTTTATAGCAATAATCTCATCCTTGAAGATTGTTTGTTCAGCTGGTCTGGCAGAGCTAGGTATGTTGTAGGAAGGACAGGTTATGGGATGTCTCCCTGAAAGGTTAAATGTAGAAGTCTTGTTAGAAAAGGTAGGATATGAAGACATTCAGCACCTCCAACCAAATTGCTCTTGCTGCTGAGGAATGACTCTGCATACAACATTTTGAAACAGACATCAATCCAATTTCTTGCAGAATGATCTACACTGTGATTATCCGTGGCAGCAGTGTAACGTGCCCAAGTGTTCACAAATCTTGTAACTCTCGTAACAAATTCAGAGTGGAGTGTCATACGCAAAGAGGGTCCTAATCCTAGTTAGATTGTTTTGTTTTCTGGAACTTCAGTATCAGGTAGAGTTTTTGAGCATGTTATTTTGTTTATGGCTTAGTCCTGTTGCATGCCTCTTTTTGTGTAGATCTCTTCTGAGACCATAACTTCTTCTTTATGGGGAATTCCATAGAATAATACCTTATCACTCTGATCCACAAGGAGTGAAAAAAAGTATTACATCCCTGACAAATCAGCTTTATCAACACTTGAATTACTTTGTAGGAAGCTTTTTTGATGTCATCAGAAAAGAGGTATTTACACAGCTGGATTCAGTCTATATGACCCATCTTTGTGGTGGCATTACTTTTGTAAAACAATTTTTCCTGAATCTGCGTGATGCAAAGGTGCAAGCTTA
Source organism: Anas acuta (assembly GCF_963932015.1). Classification (NCBI taxonomy): domain Eukaryota; kingdom Metazoa; phylum Chordata; class Aves; order Anseriformes; family Anatidae; genus Anas; species Anas acuta. The sequence goes on along the minus strand of NC_088980.1, from coordinate 15,522,379 downwards.
CTTTGGTACCATTAAATTCGAGGTGGAAAAAAAAATCAGATTCACATTGAAAGGAAACTTTAACTACAACAGAGCCGTGATGATTCATCCTGTGTTGGTTCTGTTAAAAAAGTAATCTTCAGTGCAGATCTTTGAAGCACATTTTTGTTTTTATTTTTTCAGGACTGAGATTGTATCATGTACTAAGCCATTTACCTCCTTCATGTGTCTGCTTACAGAAGTCTAAATTAATTGCAGTTGTGGTGGCTGGTTTTGTGATAATGATGATCAATATCAGGACCTGGCTTGGGACCAGCTGTGCACTTTTATGTTACCAAACGCTAAAAGATGTCCTTTGTTAAGCTCTGGCCTGTGCTGGAAGCAGACAAATGACCTCAAGGCAAGTCTCTGTGCCCTATTGCAATGCTTTTGAGCCTTCAGAAGTCTTTGGACCAGACACCTTAACTATACTAATTTTGTCTATGTCAAAAGAAACAAAAAGGTCAAGCAGAAGGGCAATAGGCAGCCTGGAACAATTGACAAAGCGAGAGGAGCAGCAGGGGAAAAAAAATGTTGATGATTGGTGAGCAGCTTGGGACAGCAGCTCCATGAACCACGCACCAGGAGAGAAACAAAGACGAACAGTTTGATACACCAGACATAAAAATGCATGAAAGTGGGTTTGGCTGATGACAGCTGATTGCTGTCACCAGCCAGTCAGGCATTGCTCCAAAGCACGAAGCGCGGTCTGACAAAGTGCTTATCCCAGCTGCTTGCCAAGGCTGTGCTCCAGCAGGAAGAGCGTTGGCGCCAAGGAAGCTGCAACGGAGGCCGCTTATTTTCATTCGCAGGGTTTGTTCAGTGTTTACCCACAGCCATCTCCACATCCTGGGGCAGTCTTCTCCTCCTAGCCTCTCCCCACAACCCAGGAACAGTGGCACAAGCCTTCTGCAGAAAGCACTTGGAATTATTTTGAGTTTGCCAGCCGTGCCCCTGAGGGGCAGTGGTTAATGCTAGTGGTTAATGCTAGTGCTTAGTGTGTGCTGGTGCAGTGGTTAGCACAGGCATTATGGCTATGGTAATGCTTACCCACACCAATATGCAGAGGTATTTGCTGGCATACTACCCCCCTCCTGCCAACTCATACAAATCAGGAGGCTGTTTATGGAAATGAAGGCTGGAATATATGGTTTCCTGATGGTTTCACTTTAACGCCTTTCCTAAGCCTTAGCATGTGCTTTATTTTTCAAGATAGAAATTATACTGATTATCTCTAGAGCACAAGCAAAATATTAAATCAAAGAACACTTCAGAAGTTTTTCTTCTGAAATTCTTCATGTTAACCATATTGCCCAGAAAATAATAAAACTGTGCTGATTCCAGCTCCATGGCATCTCTTATGCTAAAGCAACAGCTATTCTTGTAGTAAAGATCAAAAAGTTTTAAAGCTTTAAACCAGGCGATTTTTGAAGGTAAAACTTATGCCTGATGCACTGATGCTATCAGCATACCACAAGCTAAATACTTTAAAGAAGAAAATAAGCTTTGAACTCATAAGAGATGCCAAACTTCAGATTTACTTATGCTGTATTATCTCTAGTCTGATTTTTATGTGGCTCTTTTACTTTAGTATATACATACTTTAAGAAATAGAATTATCACACAGAGACATGCAAATTTAAAGAGAATGCAGACTTCCAAGCCTTATGAAATACACATCTCTAAAACTAATATTACCCCTAAGATGATGCCATCTTTATGCTTAGAAAATATGACTAAACATGAAAGAGCATTTGTTTAGATGATTTGGTCGCATTTTATCCATCAATTCAATTATATAAACAAAGACTAAAACAGTTGTTTCTTTTTCTTTCTTTTCTTCCTTCTTTCTCTCTTTCTTTCTCTCTTTCTTTCTTTCTTTCTTTCTTTCTTTCTTTCTTTCTTTCTTTCTTTCTTTCTTTCCTTCCTTCCTTCCTTCCTTCCTTCCTTCCTTCCTTCCTTCCTTCCTTCCTTCCTTCCTTCCTTCCTTCCTTCTTTCTTTCTTTCTTTCTTTCTGTTTGGTAGTTTGGTTGTTGGTGTCTGCAGAGAGCAGTAACCTAGTGCAACAAGCTTCTCTACTGCCCATGTGGATGAAGGAAAGAAAGCCATGATCCCGGTGCATTTGTGTACGTGACATCATCTCAGTCATATGGAGAGGAAACATTTTCTTGGGTGCCAAGTTTTGGTTTGACCCGTGGACCTGGTGCTCATGCCCTGCACGGTATTGATTTTATGTAAGAACAGTTGTTCTCTTTCCCTGCATCAGTCAGGGGCAGACCAATAAGATTTTAGATATTATATTCAGTGAAACTTGCCTTAAAATCTTACCAAAATTATTTACAGCCAGTGTTTTCAAATATATGTTTCTCAGATAGACAGGAGCTAGCTCTCACACATGAAGTTCCAGCAAAAACCACGTTGCTGAAAGCAGTCTGAGAAATAGTTTCAGTACTAGTGACCGAAGTTGTTTTGATCCAGTAACTGAGAAATCCTCTTCTTTGACTCCAGGAAGCCTTTGATTTCTCTGCACCTGCTACAGCCTGAAACACCACCGTGGGTCCTTGCACTACCCTGAGCTGATCCTTCCCTTTCTGGTGGTACTACAGCTGTTCCCTTCTCAACTAGGAGTTACCTCCTGAGGCTTCGTGAATGTATTACTTCCTAAGACAGTACATCTTGTAAGGACATAAAAGGAAAAAGAAGGGAAACTGACTTTTTCAGTGCACTTTATGGTCATCCGCTGAAGAGACCTACGCAGCTCGCCCTTAAATGAAAATGCCACAAAGTCAGTATTTTTTGCATGTGGCTCTCAGATGCTTGTCACAGAGATAGTCTTCATCCAAACAAGGCATATTTGTTGTTAAAATAGAAATTGTATGATCATTAGAATTGTAAACTTAAAGAAACATCTAAGCCTGTATGGAAACTTCTAGTTTTTGAGCTGATTCAATTTCACTGAATTAATTTGATCATTTTATAGAGAAACTGCAATATCTGTCCCTCTAAGCTTAAAATACCAAATACTGGCTTCCTAATTTGACAATTAAAATATATTTTGTTTTCCAGAGGTTTATTAACTTGTTTCTTACTTCTGCAGTCATTGGAATGAGTTTTGGAAGTCATCTATTCAAAGCCACAGGCTCAGCTGAATAAAAAGCGGAATTTATGCCCTATTCTTTAATGAACCTTTACATTAGCTACAAGGACATGAGCTTTTAGCCCATAATTTCATTAGCAGACTGTACCTGCTGTAATGGATGGACTAATTTGCTTTTCCTGATATTCTGTTTTTCATGCTCTCTACTGAGACCAATTATTCAGCTGTGATTCAAGCACAACACAGTAAGAGACAAGGCCAAATTAAAAGCAGTGATGGAGCAATTTCAGGACTAAGAACATTTAGAATTACAGGAGGCTAGAAGACTATGATGGCTAAATGTGTTAAGTAAGCTTAGGATTTTATTTTATTTTTCTCAAAATATGCAGCAAGTATTACTAAGAATTATAAGAAGATATAAATGTGCAATTACAGGAATAAAGAATAGCCCAAATTTAAACGTTTAAGTTACTGTTATTATTTATTGTATTTTGCAAATCACGTTTAGATGTTCCATGGTCCATGCTGAGAAACATTGGTTGGAGCAGTGTCTAACTTGAGATTTCAGATCACCTCTGGAGGAATCTGTCCTCTACTGGCCATAGAGACTTCCTAGGTTCAAGTTAGCCTTTGAAATACTGACCTGTCAACACATTCAGACCATTTGTTTTAAATTACTTAAATCATAGCAAAAGGGAGAATGTGGCAAATGTGATGACAGAATCCAGTTCCCCAAAGTGGTGTTTCATTGCCCTGATCACAAAAACATCCCATCTCATCCCCTGGCTGTCTCGTTCACTGCACATCTTCTGATTTTGGACACAAATAACTACAGCAGTTTCCTTTGCTTTTCAGGCTGGGACAAGGACCTCAGTAACTGTTCTGGGTGTCCTGGCTGAAGTGAATGTGCTGAGCTGTAATAACGTGTTTAGAAACTGTGCTCCATGACAGATGAGGCCATGAGAAACATTACTCCAAATCACTGAAGTTGCAGGGAACTGAACAGAGATCATATATTTGGAAGTGTTGGGTAAGATTAAAATACAACAGGCTCATATCAAGCTGCCATAGCTCATATGCTATAACTGCCTTAGATGTGTTTAAATGACCAGGGTGAAATTTTCAGCTGGGAATAATTCAGTCTCCCATTTATCATGAGAATGAGAAAATAAATCCGTTTGAGACCATTAGTATCTACATATTTGATTGCACATGCAAATTAGATGCTTAGACATATGAAGAGCCTAATTTGCTTTGAATACTGCGTATTATTAACTGGATCTAGAATTTGAAAACCTGGCCCTAATTTGATATAATTGCTGAAATCTCATGCATACCAAATCTGATCAGGTACTCTTTGCATCTCCGTGGTGTCCCCTAAATCTTATAGACAAGTTTTCTTCAGTAGATGTGGGAAGCTAATCAAAGGGAGAAATACTGACCAGAAGGGTTATAGAACTTCTAGGCTGCTAGGTTCAGCACAGGTCATGTAAATGTCTAAAGGGACTTGAAGATGCTTCAGAAATTCATGTGGAGTGCACTGTGAATTCAGTAGAAGTCATGTAGTGACAGATACTGATGTTTTTTCTTTTTTTTTTTTTCTTTTTCTTGAAAGTCTTTTGCTAAATATGGATTAAAAGGTGAATTACCTCTGCTACATGTATCTGAAGATAATCCACAAGGTAATCCCTTGTGGCATGCAACTGAAATGCACTAAACTCATAGGCAGAGAGTCCTAGGCACTGCTGTGTGGAACACTTCTCTGCTCTGTGCAGGAACCTGTGGTACTGCCAGAGGGCAGAAAGCTTGCCTTGGCTCCCTTTCTTAAATCCTCACGTGGATGGGTATCTACCAGGGAGGGAGGGAAGGAGTATGACATTAGGAGACTGGAAGCTAGCAATTACTGTAGATCCAAATGTGGTTTAAAAGATGAACGCAGAAAAGTTTAAGAGTTGGAAATTGGTCATTTTTCCTAATCTCTTTGTATTATTCTGCATATGTGAGCTGTATTTTGTAGCAGCTTTGAGAGAAGAATGAAAATGACTCTTCAGAAAATGGTTGGAAATAAGACAGAAAATAATGGGAATCCTTGTAATGAAGCAATGCAGTAGGGTAGCAGCGACAGGCACCTCTGAGGCTGAAAAAGTGGATCACAATGGAAGTATCACCCTCAGTGTCATTCTGCCATTAGATGTACCAAAGAATTTTTGTTAAAGTCAGTGCTTGATATTCATGTCTGGGAATCAATTTGACCTCAAGTTCTCTCTTTTTGTTGTTCTGCCAGTCGTTAAAAGTACACCTTGTGCTACCAGAACCGTGGTTACCCGTGGCACACTTCAGGCACTTTTCTCATTGGCCTGTCTTGCCTTGAATAGTATGAATTAGCTTGTGGCCAGAAGCTCTTATCCCATTAATTTGTGTCATTAGCCCCTTTGTTACACAGCTAGGAAAGCAAGGCAGGGAAGAGATAGCTAACCAAGGTATCAGAATTAGTGCAAGTAAAGCAAGGGAAGCTTTAAAAAAGGAATTCTGCACCACCAAAGTCATGTCCCGTAGGTTTTCCTGTGGCTACTTGCTTGTGTTGTTAATAGGTAGAGGTACAATTCATGATTTCTAAAGGAGGAAATTAATAGAAGCTCTATGTTGTTTGTCATCTGGCATTGCTGCAAACTTTACAGATGTAGAGATATTGACCTGGAATAGTGACCAAACTCTGTGAAATGGGAGAGTAACAGTCCCAAAATAGATTTTACTTGAATGCTTATGTAGTTATCCAGACTTCCTATTTTGTTTCCTATTTTGTGCTTCCTATTTCGACTCTTAAATCTTTCTTTTGGTTGCTATTTGTGTTCCTTTTATTTATATGTTATGAGAAGTGATTTAATTTCCTGGAAGCAGCAGGCTTAGGTCTTTGAATGGTGACTAAGCTAGCTGGGAGGTAAATGTAAACATTTCTATACCACTAACAGCTCCTGCTTCCAGAGGCATCGCTAAACACTGGAATGCCAAATTAGCAATTACAAACCTGCTAATCACGAAGGTGGCATTCACAAAGGCTTTCTTTAGCCCAGCCAGGTTAATCTCCCTTTGCAGCCTCTACTGTCAGGAGGAAATTTCTTATAATGCAATTCTGAGCAGAAACCTAAGATTTAAACCTAAGATGTAAGTGCTGATAATCACTCTGTAGAGTAGATCTGGGTATAGGGGGGTCTCGAGAGGCAGCTTCCCTAGTCTGCAGGTGTCCTTGTATTCTACCCCAGGATAAATATTTTTTTCTATTTAAGAAAATTAATAAATCAAAACAAATACCACTCATGAAAAGGAAGAAACAAAAGGAGAAAGCTGCTGATCTCATGCTTCCCTGCAGAGAAAATGAGGAAAGGGTGGAGAATCGCCTAGACACTTTCTGATTATCCTGTGAGATAGGATGGGAACAATGAGGTGGCTGGTGTGAGCCTGACCAGAGCACTTTCATTTTGGCACTTCAACAAATGCTGGCAGCAATTTCTTTTTAATGTCAACATTATGTGCACAACTTCAAGGTAAGCCTTCCAAGTCACTCAAGTTAATTGATACATCAGAAATGCTGAACTGGAACATCATGTCCTGGATGATACTTAAAAATATTGGAAAAATATATGTTGCCCTGGAGGAAGGACTAGAAGAGTCCAAATGCATTATAAAAGTGTTGGTCAGAAAGGGGTGGATTCACTGCAGCCATTTCTTTTAACGTGTGCCTCAGATTGACTGAAGAACTGCAAGATTATGTCCTCTGCTGTAGTTCTGGTGCATAAATGCTGTCTTTCCTCCCACGTTGGATCTACCTTCGTCTCATACGGAACTGTCCATTTGCTGACTGGATGTGTATTTTTATACAAAAGAAGAGAGTGCTTTTTGCTCTGAACCTAGAGCTATCTATGCAATATAGCCTCAAGGCTTCAAAGCTGAGGGTTTTGAATTCAGTGTAGGAGGTTGTTAGTGCAGAGACAGGCTGTTCTGATCAGCTGGAGCAAAGAAATGTTACTTACCAGTAGCTGTCGCTCTTGGGATGTATCATCCATGTGTGTACTCATGCTGTAGGTGAACATCCACCTGTGATGCAGATAGCAGAGACTAAGCCCACATCATCTTCCACCGTGTAGGGGCACTCAGCCCCTGCCCTTCTCACAGCCGTACAGCAGTGATGCCTGAGCCCCCAGCTCTCAACCAGCACCCACAGGAGGCTCACCGAGGAGCAGAGGGTGGGTAGTGATTGTTCAGACACCACAGAATTTCAAAGGTGTAAATAAAATCCAGGAAAAATGTCTTAGGGAGCCAGCCTGGCCTCCAGCTGCCACTCAGAACAGCACAGTTCTGCTGCTGTGATATCTCAGTCCGGTGGAGACCGTCCTGGGATTCCCAGACTCTGTCAAGGGACAAAATGCCCTGGTCAGTCAACCAAACCAAGCAGCTGAAAGAAGGGTGACTCCTAATAACTTTTGTTTCTTTTTGTTTGGTTGGTTTTGTCCTATAAGACTGTCGAAACCATCTGGATTGCTGTGCTATTTTCTCTGATCTCTGAGATTTCCAGGTCCTACAAGAGTCCAGAGAGGCTCATCGGAGCTCCCAAGACCCTGACTGTCAAGAAGTGGCACCTTCAAACCTTAAAAAAGTCCGCTCTGCCTCTCCACGAGGGCATTGCAGCGGTTTATACAAGCCAAAGCAGACAACGTGCACTGTTACAGGCAGGTAGGGAAGACTTGTAAGACCTGTCATAACTGTATTTATATACTCACTCTTCCTGTGCACAGTGGTGGCTGGGTGTAACTGTAAATAAGGCTTGGTTTCATCTCGAGTTCAACGTGGCAAGGTTTCCCTGTTGCTTAGGCAGCGACTGGCCTTGCATAGCCATGCGCTGAGACACAGGAGAATGACAGCTGCCAAGGGCAGCCAAGGGCTTTGTGTTCTCAGGAGGGTAGCTGCAGTTTAAGTGTTTTCCATCTCACTGCTGTGCTACTTTTACAGTGTAATTTCCTCTTGAAAATCAAAACTACTTCATTACAGTGTACCCACACATTCAAATCAATAAGATCTTAAGCTTAGTGCTTGAAACCTGGAGCACTTTCTATGCTTCAGCATCAGATTTTAGGTTTTAACATCAGTTAATTTTCTCATTTGAGCAATACCATTTTACCCCAGATCTCGCACAGGTAAGGAAATAATCCAGCACTATAAAGGGAGATCTTGGGATGCCTTCTGCTGATGCTCAGAAGACCCCAGCTCCCATTCATTTACTTCATTCCCGTTTTTCATTTTATGCAGTTGTGTGTTCTGCATAATTAAGTCACAAAATTAAGGCGTGGTGAAGACATGGTGATGGTTACCTGTTTTGTTTGTTTGTAAACACCACCACTAGATGCAGCAACCCCAGTGGCTCTACAGGGAAGGACACAGGCTGCAAGAGAGAAGTGTTCAGCAGAACCCCTGGAAGCACGTCTGTGTGCATGCCCTTCAGAGGGTAACTGTGCTGCCTTGAACTCTGCGAGCAGTGACATACCAACGCGATGCCATTTGATTTGATTTGATGGGTAATCTTTTGGGGAAAATGTTTCCCAGGGGAATACCGAGCCCTGCTGGCAGAGGAGATGCTGCTCCTTGTGGAGGATGATTGTGCTGGCCAGCTGGTGGAGGACCAGCTCCTCTGCTGTGGGGGACGTCCCTTCAGCAGGTTCTCTGTGACCTCCCAGTTGGGTACGGGGCTGGGAGCCCCTGGCACCCAGCAAAGGGCGAGTGGCAGTGGCCGCTCCTGGTGAGCTCTGGATTTAATGGGGAGCTGTAATCTAGCAAGGCCTGCTGCTCCTCAGAAGCAAGGCCTACCAGCTCCTGCTGAGCTCTGGACATAACCAGCTCCTGTTAAAGTCTGGATTTAATGGGGAGCTGTAATCTAGCAAGGCATGGTGCTCCTCAGAAGTTGTACCTTGTCTCCATGACCAACAGGAGCTCCCAGGCCAAGGCCAGGGAATCTCCAGGCCTTAAACAGATCAGCTCATGCTTCTGAAAGCTGTTCATAGTTTCAGTTCTTAGTGAAGTCAAACACAGAGAAATCCCTTCCCCAAACAGAGATGTGATTTTGTTCCTTTGGCAAGTAGCAGCTCCTGCACAACTCCATTCCTGCTGAGTGTGGACCAGGACCACCTTCCTCCCCTGTGCTAAGAGAAATGCCATTTTGAGCCCAGAGGAACATTTAAGCTGCAAAGAATTCTTTGAGATGAAACAAAATTAGAAGTAATGATATCAGCAAATGTGTATTTGTATTCTGTGCTGGCCTCAAACCTTATTTAACTTTTAACCAGCTTCGTTATAAGAGTGCTTGTATTCAAGATCAACCTTGCAAACACAACAGGAACCCATCAAAAGGTCTTAAGAGCTCCCATTTCTGAGTAAATATGTGCTAAAGAAGCTGGTTTCAAGAGTGTTGTTTTCAAAGTAATTAATGTTTAACCTTTATGCAACATAAAAGATGGCTTATTTTTCAGAAGTTTATATTAGTTTTTAAAGAAATGTAATATATGTGGCAAACTCTATCTATGATGTTAATGTGGGCAACAGTATCATCCTGGTATAATTTCCTTTTTTTTTTTTTTAATTCCAAGTATAGCTTATGCACAATATTTTTGTGGCACAAGATAATTTCATACTATATTAGCTGTATAAGGAATGCTTACAGAAAATGAAATAGTTTTCATTGCTAGAGCTCGGCACCAGGCTTATGTGAGTTAATTGTAATTAGAGAATACTAACTTGTCCATGAAGCATCCTGGATTCCCCAGCCACTCCTGAGGATGTGTTCAAGCCTTAACTGATGTTAGCATGTGGCTGGGATAGTGCCTTCTGGAAGTAATCACTGGCTGAACTAGAGCCCATTCAGAATGAAATCCTGTTCTGTTTTACAAGTCAGCGTGCTGAGAAACAGTTCTGAGAAACAGCTGCTGATTTCACAAAAATAAGAATATAAGGAAGATCAGTAGGGAATGGTGATCTACTCTAAGTTCTGTCAGCAGATCCTGAGGCCAGGAGGGACTTCTGGAGGCCTGACCCCCCCTGCTCAGTCAGGACAACCCAGATCGGGCTGCCCAGGACCATGTCCAGGCGGCTTTCGAGTATTTTCAGGGATAGAGACTCTGCAGCCCCTCTGGGCAGTCTGTCCCAGGGCTAAGTTATCCTAATACTGAAGAAGTATTTCCTGATCTTCAGACACAGCTCCTGCAACGCCATCGCCTCCTGTCCCCTCCCTGGGCACCATGTCCTGCCGCACTGCATGTGCCACAGGGCTGCCTTTCAACCTGATTTAAGATTTCCTTTTGAGGAACAGCCAGTCCTGAGTTAAGCATTTCTAGGGATCACAGACCCCCAGGCTTCTGGTAATTCTAAGCACAAATGAGCGTACCTGCCTAATTACACAGGTGCCTGGTAGCTTGAGGGGCCTCCTCTTACCCTGCTGTTAGTTCTCCTTGTAGGCACTTGGAGACTGTGCTCAGGCCTGCACAGTGTGTGGAGTGAAACGGGCTGAGCTCACAACTCTCTCACCATCAGGTGTGTTTCTTGTTCTTGGATATTCCCTGAACCCTTTGGAGTACAGCATTACTCCCTGCGGACGGCAGCTGCAGCACGCTGCCAGCAGCTGAGCCAGTGCCAGGCCCTGCTGCAGGGCCCTCTCAGCCCCCTGTGAAATAAACAAATTAAAGCTCCTACACACGTGAATTAACTCACAGGAAACAAGTGCAGGTCCTCATTGCAACACATCTCCCATCCCAGCGGACGCAAGCCAGGCCATTTTGCAGTGTCAAACACCTCACAGCCCCCGAGCACACCACGGCTTCTGACACAGGAGCCTGCTGCTGGGGCTTGGCAGGAATCCCTGATGGTGTGCTGGGATCGTATGGGGTGAAATCCTTCTAAAAATTGGTTTGTGGTGGACTGTGAGCTCACAACTGTCTTTCCTGACACCCACGTGCAGAAAGGATTTTAGCTTTTACTAGGTCTTCTGACTCTACTTGCCATCGGTTATTTCAGCTATCCAAGCTGTAGAACCTGAACGTGAGCTTAGATGACAAATTAAGCTGAAGACAAGAGCGTGGTCTCTTTTAGAAATAATCTGTATTCAACAAAAAAGCAATAGGCAGGAGAGAAAAGACAAAGTTTCCCATTTTACTTGGTGATGCCTTAGCAGAAGGGCAGGGAGGTGAGATGGGAGCAGGCCTGATCTGGCCATCGTGGCTGCCCTGAGGGATGCCAGCAGTCAGCTTATAACAGGGAGAGACACAAGTTTAAGAACAAGTTTAGAAACATTTTGGGCCAAATCTGTACTGGGGAAAGCTTCTGTAGGGCTAATTCATGATTCCAGCTTGGTTAAGATATGAGCAGCCCCAGAGAAGCTGTACGTAGACTTCTAATAACACACGCATATTGCACTTATGCTAGCTCCTTCAGGACATGCTTTTTAACATATGTATATATATATACATATATAATCAGCTTGCAGCAAGATTGGAGACTACTTGCCTGTTACCACAAACAGGAATTCACAGGACCAGTCATCCACGCTTGGGATGGGTGAATTCTGCATACAAACACCTGAACATGCTTACATTCAAAAACCAGAAAAGAATTACAAAACTAGTTCTAAGTCAGAGAAGCTTTGGTAGTTTAATTAAATTTTATGATTTTTTAGCTTCTAGCCAATTTTTTTGCCCATTGCTACCACTTGCTAACTAGCAGTTCCAGCCACTGCCTGTATTCAGGTAATACATGGTTTATAAAATGGAATGGAAATTGCTCTCTCTGTATCCCTGACCATGGGACTTCCCCGACCAGCTCCAAAATGGGAAGTCTCTCCCCTTGGAGAGCAGGTACTGATTTCTTTCAGTGTATTGAGGGGGTGATTCTTCCAGATGTGATGAAGTGTGACAAGAGGCTAGAAATGCCCTAACAGAACTTAGGATGTGGGTGGCTTTTCTGTTGCATAAGCAGATGATGACATGAGGACATGGAGCACTTACCCAAAACAAAGAAGGAAGAACAGTTAATGCTCAAATGTATTCTTTTTTTTTTTTTTTTTAATTGAAAAAATAGCCCCAGTTATACTTGAGAATTGCAGCTAAGTTTCTAGCACTGCTCCAGAAATCTCAGCCAGGAGCTAGAATTTGGATTTGCTGCTGCTGTTTTAGACTGCCACCTAACGGTGATGGCTAAGCTCATTGCTCAAGCTGCCCTGCTTCCTGCTCTGTCTCTGTGTTGCACAACGAGCACCTTCAGCAGTCACAGAGCTCAGACTGCCAAGGACTAGCGCTAGTACGCAGATCTCTGCAAGAAGCAAACCTTCCTTTCTCAGTGATCCTTCTGAACGACTCTTGTTCTAGCTGTACCTCACCAACATACTAACGTGCTGGGCTCCTCCAGCTTTGTCTCCGGTGCACTTCCAACACACGGGCTGTTTTTTAATTCATTTTTACAGAATTGGACTGCGTGGATCAGTCCTAACTGGTCTGGCTCACTAATTGCTTGGGACACCTTTATCCTAGAGCATTATTCTTGTAGATTACTGAAGCTTACTACTTACTTTAAAATAGGTACTCACTTCGCTTTATGAACTGTGGTAGGTAATCTAAACAGAACAATCAACAGCAGGTTTGTTTCTGGTTCTTTCCTCCTTCTGACACAGATCAGCAGCCTGTGCTCCTTTGCTCAGTCCTGGCTTTCTCCTCTTACTGGCAGGGAAATAACTTTGCATAAATTACTTACCTAACAGATTTTAATTCTCTTTTTTCCCCAATGGATTTTTTATTTACATCTTGGGAACCTTTGGAATAAAATCAGTTCTTTGTGTTCGACTCCCTTCTCCAATAAAAAGTTAAGAACAAACAAAAAAGAAACGAAAAAAAAAAAAGAAAAACAACAACAATAGATTTGTTTGTCCCATTCCTTGCACACTGACTTCCCAAGACACATGCATGGAAAACAAAAATAAACTTTACTATCCCCTAACTTTCATATGCAAATAAGTAAAAATTTTAATAAGAAAATTTTAGTAAGAAATACCTTAGTAAGAAAACCAGCAATATTGCAAGGTACTGTTTTAATCTGCACTGTTTTAATCAGTTTGCATAGGACTCAAGTCATGTCTTAAGCAGAGGACAAGTCTGAAACATGCGATTAATCTCTCATGGCTACATTTTTATCCCCTGCATATAAAGTATATTTGAAGTTTCAGCTATTTGAGAGCTTACACAGCTTGCTTCCATCATTACTTTCTCTGAAGCACCAGGCAATTATTCAGTCTGCAGGTAATGGTTTGTGTTTGTCTGTATGGACTAATCCATCAGTATTAATACAAACTATTTCTGGAATTCACTTCTCCCGGTGTTCATTCTGCCATTTGTTCACCTGTATCTGGCAGTAGCTCATAGCAAGACTTCAGAAAAACGCTCCCAAAATTTAGGGCAGTTCATTTCGTCATTACATTTAAATGAAAATTCCAAATTATCAATTAGCTCACTTTCATGATATAGAACTTTTGCTTCCAGCACAGAACTATACAGCAATCCATTCTTCCCATGCTTGCACTTTTATATTCTCAGCAATGCACTTAAGAAACAGTTGGCGGCCAACTCCTT